>NC_088803.1:35775502-36375502 GCF_011386835.1 Chrysemys picta bellii | reverse complement strand
ATATGTCTACAATTTGAACTGGAGGTGTAATTTCCAGCTTGAAGAGATATATCTGCATTATCTCGGATTGATCTAGTACACTAAAAATAGCGTGTAGCCGCAGCAGCATGTTGAGCTAGCCACCTGAGTATGTATGAGTCTTGGACAGGATCGTACTCAGGGTTGCTGCCACCTCCCACCACCGTGCCGACACTTCTTTTTTTAGTGTGATAGCTTGAACAGAGCTATTGCAGGTATGTCTCCTGGAGCTGGACATTACACCTCTGGCTCCAAGCGTAGACATACCCAAAGAACAACCCAGAATTCAAAGCTGACTCTCATCAGACAGCCTGATCCTGAGATCTGCTTTGTGCCTTCTGGGAGCTCCCGAGTACCCTCAACCATCACTTGATTCAAAGGGAACAGAGGGACGTCAGCATTTCAGAGGATCAGGCCCCAAATGAGAAATGAACCTGTTTGTATGTGCAGGACTGTCTCTCTCTCTGGCTAGGAAAGAAGTATTAAGGTGGCAAAATGAACACATTAAGATCAGGGTATGGAACCCCTTGTCCTAAAGGCAGCAAAACACTTAACTCAGGGCATGTCTTCACTACCCGCCGGATCGGCGGGTAGCAATTGATCTATTGGGGATCGACTTACCGAATAGTGAAGATGCGATAAAATCGATCCCCGATGGCTCCGCCATCAACTCCGGAAATCCACCACGGCAAGAGGCGGAAGCGGAGTCGACAGCGGCACAGCAGCGGTCGACTCGCCGCCGTCCTCACAGCCAGGTAAGTCGACCTAAAATACGCAACTTCAGCTACGCTATTCACGTAGCTAAAGTTGCGTATCTTAGGTCGACCCCCCCCCCCCCCGTAGTGTAGACCTAGCCTCAGAATCAAGTAACGTTGAAAATTAGGTCCATTACTGTGCTATTAGAACTAGCTACAGTTTAGCAGACATACAGATGAGCTACGAAAAGCTTTTGATAGACTGCTGGACTCACTACTACTGCTGTAAAACTGATTTTGGTTCGTCTACCCTGACATGAATAAGCCTTTTGTAAAACAAGATAAAACTTTTTTAAACTAAAAATTATGCTAAATGTCCATCTCACATGAAGGACAGAACAGAGACGTCCCAATCTGTACATCATAATAGGGTTTGACTGGCTACCACTTTTTGCCACAGCTTAGTATGCAATTAAAATAGCTTATTGATGCCAACAAAAAGGTAAGAATAAATATTTCTTTAAGCATATTGCTATAGTACCCTTGGCAAACACTGTATTACATACAATCCCCAATAAACAGAATGATTCAAGATATAGTGGGTCCAGTCAGTGCACTTGTTACATGAGGCCAGAAATCCGCAGGGCGTCTGAAAGGTACACATCAAACAGAGCTTTTTTATTGCAAATACAAAATTTGCAACTTATAACATCTGAAGAAAAAAATCTTTTAAATCATTAACATTTTTGTACAAGCCAATTAACAGAGAATTGGGAGGAGTCGTCTTATTATTACATTTTAACAAAACATACCACCTTGCTATTTTTACAATTAGTGTTAAGAATAAAGGGACAAATCGATTTTTTAAAAATCAACTGAAGCAATAAAACTTATTTTTTAGGAATTCATTTTCAAAGATTGAGAGTAGCAGTCAATTTAAAGCTATGACCCAACATTAGACTCTGGGACTCAAAAAACAAAGTCTCTCTTCTCGTTGCTGAATATACAGATGGCCAATTAAGATTTATGGGATGTGAAAGTATTTAACAGTCTGAGAATGTGAGGCTTCACAACCCAGCTCCATTCTGCTTTAATAAGTGCATTTTGATTGCCAATTAAAAGTCTGTTGCAATAGTTAGCACCATTACACTGCCCCAGGCACATTTGTAAAGTTTACAACTAGTGTTCAAAAAGTCAGACTTAAAACCTAGCACAAGATTTGGACCATATGAAATATTTTATCTTAAAAAAAGATGGGGGTGGGGAAGAGAACGATGAATTTCAGATCAGTGAAAGGTGTTGGTTTGACAGCCCTAAAGACTGAAGACCTCTGTCAATCCTGGATCCTCTGTTTATCGACAGAACAGGTAGAGAGAGCACAGGCAGCAGTGCAGGCTTTCCTTACAGCACCTCGCCAATGGGCCTCAAGCTTGCCCCAGCAAGACCCACAGGAAGGGAGAAGATAATTCAGTCTCCAGGTGGGATCCAACCCTTGGCCTCTCTGCTCAGATTTCAGTTAGGTGGCCAATTATACCCAATCACGGTAGGCAGTTCTGTGATATCAACATTTGCTCACCAGGAACCGTATCATAGCCACAAGCCAGGCATCAGACTGTAAAGACTATTGGCCTTTCTTCCCATCCCCTTAAATATGCTCTTTACTATTAAAAAAAAAAAAAAGTAGCATTGGACAAACTAATATTCCTGTATTTAAAACAAAATCTGAAACACAGAAACTTTTATCTGCTACAATTAAGCTTCTTTGAACTCAAGCTAGTGTTTTGGGGAGGAAGTCCAGGAGAAAAGGATTTCAAGTACCAGAACCTGTATGTTCCATACCAGGCTGATAGACCCACTAGGGTGCCAAACAATTTTTGGGAGAAGTCATGGAAATATAGAGCAGTGCAAAAAAACATCCAGACCCAGATCAGGGTGAGAAAGCTCAAGGCAACGAACAGGGCATTGACCACTGCATGTACTCGTGGGCTCCGATCGGTGTTCAGGACACGCAACACAGCCATCTCCTCCACAATCATCAGGGCACAGTAGGTTAGGAGGAAGGAGTGCCCTGAGATGTCGAAGCCGTGCCAGAAGCCACCACCCTGGCGGCACTGCCACTTGCTGAGGTGCTCCTGGAACAGCACATCAAGTGCTGGCGATTTGTAGCAGCTGCCAGTGAAATCCTCTATGTGCAAGAAGAGACTAGTGCAGACATACCAGGCCACGGTGCCCACCAGCAGGGTGCTGATACGCCGCAGCGTCCCCAGGACGTTTCGGCTGAGACGGTAGTTGGTGATGGCAATGAAGGGTAGCAGCAGCCAGAACGTCCAGGCCCAGGCCAATTTGACAAAATAGCTGCCAGGGAGAAGTCAAAGGAAACGTATAAGTATATTAGCCTTCAAGTCAGCACGGAAGGGGTAGGGATTAGGGGTGTACATGGAAGAGGTTTCTAAATTACATCATTCACAGCTATTTACTTTGGTTATTTACATAGCACCCAACACCACAGCATCTAATCGAGAACCCTAGAGAACGGGGGTTCTTAAGCTTTCAAGTGACAGCCAAATAGACTGTCTTGTGGACACATCCCTCCCCCTTCATGACCGTCTGGACCAGCTCCCCTGCCCTCCAATCCACAACGGATTTACATCCCCAAGGCAACTACAACTGCTAACGTGAAAAAGTAATATCAATAACCTGGGGGCTAGAAGGGGGGGGGGTGTTGCACACTCTGCTGCTCCTATAGGCTCCACTCATTTGCATACACCAGGGGCTCTTTGCATCCTTCCATTGTCCCGTACAAGTTCCCTGTGGGCCACCCTCCCAACTCCAGGGATTCTCTGCAACCTCCCCCCCATGCTCACGTTGGGGATTCTGTGTGCCTCCCACTCCTCACCTCCCCACCCCCCAGGGTTTGTGTGATCCTCCATTCCCCCCAAACCGAGAGCTCTGTTTACTGTCCCTTCCCTTCATCCCAGGGGCTGCCCATTATCATTATTTCACTTCTTTCTGTCTGGAGAAAAATCATGCGGGGTGTCAACACATTAAACTATTGATGAACAGGGATGAGACAAGGGGTATTGTTATGCTGGAAGGTATTAATTGTTGCCATCAACCAGTTCTTTGATCTACTGACAATTGCAGAGATACTTGAAAATATGGCAGGGGCTTCAAGTGTCCTCCATTTTTCCAACATTCAGAAGTTATTGCATTATATAACTAAACAGACAAATGCCATCAAACTGAATGTAAGACCTTGCAAGCTTAGCCAAATATTTAATGTGTTTTAGGAGCTAGAAGAAAGAAGGAGAGTCAGCACCATCTGATCTAATCGCTCTAAAATCCTGTCCCCAAGTCTCCCTGCCAATTTCTGGGGCTTTACAACTATGTTTTTCTATTTAAAAAATATGTCTCCCTGTTTCTGAGTGGAAGATCCAAACAGACAAAACTGATTTACTATACAGGAGAAAGACTAACAGAGCGACAATGACGGCACACAAAAGGCTGCCAGATGCACAATGTAAAAGGGAAAAACGCAGAACTATTTTCTCTCTCATCTCTGTCTTTTGCCGGAACCTCAGGGATCTCGGGAACACTCGCAGGTACAGCACAAGCAGGCTGATGCATGATTGTTAGGTTCACAGGTCCCTTTAATGCTGTTGCTCACAGACGGCCGGTGCTGGCTGGCTCCCTGCATAGGGCTCCCCGGCCCCTCTGTGTCCTACAAGCAACCAGGCCCAATAGGATGACAGTGTTATGCGTGTCCGGACTCTCTAGTATCCTTCTGCAGCCCTGCATGAAAGGAGGCACGTTTGCACTGCTGGTGGGCCAGCTTGTGCTCCTTCACAACAGTGCCTGCTGGGGCCACTTGGATCAGGGCTCAACCAGCCCCCGCTGTCCCCCCGAGCCATACACCACCCAGCAGGGTCACTCATACCCCCAGCACTGTCCTCCAGGCCACCTTCCCCCACCTGTACACACCCCAGCAGGCGCAGGCCCCGCCCCCTCCCCGTAGCCCCGCCCCTCACATGTTGAGCAGGTTGCGCTTGCTGCTCATGTAGGAGTCGGGCAGCGGCCCCAGCGCCTTCAGGAGGGAGCCGCCCAGCATGAGGCCCAGCAGGCCCCAGGGCAGCCATAGCCGCATCGAGCTCCGCACCAGGGCGGTGCGCAGGGGCCGGGCGCAGCGATCCAGCGGCTCCATCGCGAGTACGCTCACTCCCAGCGCAGCGACAGCCGGACGAGATGATCACACTGCCCCGGCGGCGCCCGCCTGCCTCTCCCGGTCGCCGTACTGCGTCACCGCGCGTGCGTACGTGCGTCACGACGCCCCGCTCCCACTGGAGTCCAGGGTACAAGGGCGCCGGCGCCATCTAGCGGCCGCCGAGGGAGCTCAAGTCGCTTCTTACGGAGCCGCTTGTTTGCGAAAGGCGGAGTCGAGTATTTATCTCGGGAGACTGGACAGCTTTGCCAGGCACCGCCGCGGCCGGGCTGTGCCCGCCCCGTGCAGGACTGGGGCGAGGAGCCGCGCCGGGGCGAGTCTCTGGGGTTTCCCCCTCCGTGACCGGCTCCCATCGATAGGCTTCAGAGTGAACAGGCCGGGCTCTGGGGGGCGGCTGGCGGGGCCGCGTGTCCCGTCCCTCAGGCCCAGGGAGGCGTCGTTATCTTCATCACAAGGCAGATTGGGCTGCAGGAGGCGGCTACCAGAGCCAAGCAGTGGCTGGGCCCCACCCAGCACGGCACGGCCACCCTGCGGCTCTAGCCAGGGCACTCCCACCCAACCGCCAGGGGAGCCCGGCCCTCGGGCACCTTCCAGAGGCTCCAGCACAAACACAGCCCCCTCTCCAGCTGGGGGCGAGTAAGTCACTGCAATGCCGGGGGGCAAAGGCTCTGGGCAGCACCGCGGGCAGAGCAGAGCGGTAGCATTTACCTCAGGAATGAGGCTGTTTAAAGCCAGCCTGAGCCCTGCTCCCCTTTCGCTGGCACCAGCCGGGGCCCCTTTGCTGATACAATTCAATAAACTCAGAGTTTTTTCACAGCTTTCCACTAAGTGGCACCACATGCCTGTGGAAAGGAAGGAACTGGGCTACTCCTGACAGCCTCAGGATAGCACCAGATCCTGGGTGGGGGGTTGCATCAGTTTACCTGCGTCACTTCCGTTTATCACTCTGACTCTGAAAAGCTCCGTGTGGCCTCAAGTGACTAGACACCTCAGCCAAATCCCCAAAAGGATTTAGCCACCATTGCCCTGCTCCCCTCTGGTGCCATCTAACTCCCCAGGCCAGAGCCTAAACTCACTTGCCACCTATTTTTGCTGTAAAAGTTCCTTACCCACCTAAATTTCTGCTTTTTGGTATTTCCGCTGCTGCCTCACTCAGGATGCTCTAGTCCAGGGGTCGGCAACCTGTGGCACTCTGCTGCCAGCCTGGTGTCCCGGCCGTTGGCCCGCTCAGCCTGTTGCCGGCCTGGATGGATGGAACCCCGGCCGGCAGACGGGACCCCGGCTGGCAGGGGCCGGCGGAAGGAACCCCAGACCAGCAGCGGGCTGAGCGGCTCAGCCCACTGCAGGCCTGGGTCCCAGCCGCCGATCTGCTCAGCCCGCTGCCAGTCTGGGGTACCATCTGCCGGCCCCTGTAAATGTAAAATGTATTACTGGCACGCAAAACCTTAAATTACCACGAATTAATGAAGACTTGGCACACCACTTCCAAAAGGTTGCTGACCCCTGCTCTAGTCCCTCTGCACTCCCACCTGGGTTGACTAACCACCATGCTATGGAATCATTCTCACTTTCTCTCAGTGGCCCAATGGCTAATTATTTTATCCAAAAACAGCATCAACAGGAGAGATTCATGGATACCCACTCAGAACATCCCAGAGCCCAGTGGGTAGGGCACTCTCAGGAGAGGTGGGAGTCTGTTCAAATCCTTTCTCCTGATCAGGCTGAGGGGGGAATTGAATCTGGGTCTCCAGCATCCCAGGTGTGTGCTAACCTCTGGGCTAAAAGTTACAGGGGTGGTAGTACCACCTTCTCTTCTTCTAGCCATTTTGTTTCAAATTAGGCAGGTGCCTGACCTTCCTAAGAAGCAGCTTAAGCACCTAAAGTGCTCCACTCCAGGAGAGGAGTTCCTGGCTGTAGATCACAAACAGAAAAGGGCACCTGCCTTCAGCCTGTAGTTAGGTGCCTATCTCTGTGAGAGGGGTGGGGCTTAGGATACACCCTCAGGTTGGCATCTCTCCATCTAGCATGCTGGCTTTTGTGGATCCCATTTTTAGGTGCCTATCTCTCCTGCATTGTGTAGGGAGCATAGGTGCCTATTGTTATTGTAGGACGGAGGACACCTTCGTGCTAGGTGCTGTACAAACAGAGCAAAAAAACAGTTCCTGTCCCAAAGATCTTACAGTCTAAGTACATGCCTATTAATCTCAAGTTCTCAGGAGGGTATTTTTGGCTGAGAATGGCTTGATAGGTCCCTTTCAGGGTCCATCAATGCTACTCTTCTTTGGGACGCACAAAGTACTGTAGAGCAACAAGGCACCATGTTCCCCCATGCTAGTGGTTAAATAGAATTTTTTTTTTTTAGTGCTGCCAGACACCAGTGGCTCCTGGCACAGGAGACCAGGTTTGGGTACCAAAGCTGGGTCTGTCACAGTGGTTTGGAGCGTATGGCTTGCTACTAGGTTACCCCCCCCCACACACACAAAAACAACCTCTTCTCCCTTTTGTCCAAGTAATTTATAATGCTTAGCTACAGACCCCATACAGAGGTTTGTCCTGCTGAGAACTGTATGGCAGAACCTCATTTGGTAAACATGTCAGCTGCTACAGCTGAGTAAATCTCTGGGACCCCCCCCCCACACACACTAAATTTAAGGAATTGCTCTGCTGAGTACAATCATATTATGTGGCTGTCAGAGGCCCCACTCTGGGGAGAGCATTTCCAGTGTCAGCTGAGAACCATTTATCAAGGGGTTGAACAATTCCTCTGTCTCCTTGGAAACTGCCTTAAAATAGGCAAAAGGTTAATTGGAAAAAGAAAAAACAGCCCACCCAACCCAAACATCTATGTGTTTATCTCTGTCTACCTTTCCATCCAATATTAAAGTGATTGATTGTTTTACTCTGGGGAACACACAGCTTTTATGTGAGCTGACCAGATGTAGGGGAGTTCAGGACTGACTCTCATTGAAACAATTAGGGAGAGTCCACAGTCTGAGAATCAGAGAATTCAGCTACCCTGTAGGAATTTGTATCATATTATTGTTGTCCTGTGTTGATCAGGAGGCTCACATCAACCCTATTAAAGCAGATAAAGGACTCCTATGGAGACAGTTCTGTAAGCTGCCACAGAAACCTCTCCCCTGCTATATGAAGACAGGTAAATAGGATATGGTAGAAATGGCTGTGATAGCTACTCCTGCAATAGAAAAAGATACACTTCAGCTGGTGAAGGATATGGTTGCAAACTGGAGATTTACAAAGAAAGTATAAAAAGCTAATTATATCTTGATGGACTATATAACGATGAAGGGAGACATGATAAGAATCCACAAATATCTGAAAGGTATGTGTAAACCTCAAGGCTGTGGAAGAACTGTAGAAAGTGGTAAGAGAGGCAGCTGGTCTGATTGATCGAGTAGGCCTTTTCCATTTCTAATTTATCTGATTTAATGAAGGCCCAGAGATGAAGCAGGCTGGGTCAAACAGGAAATATGAATCATTCCCAGATCTTTCAACATCATCCAAATGAATATGAACCTTTCTTGATATTCCTACACTGGAAAAAGTCACAAATAATAATATGCATCACTGTCCAGATGTTTGGAAAAAATCCTCTGTTGTGCATACGAATGCCAACAAATGGAGCAGAATGGTATTGCACACCCGGGAATTCCACCTTTGAATCCAGCCTCATTTAGGGAAATGAATTGCTCCATAGATTGTTACTATCTCACTAGTTAGCAGACCCATGTGAGCCTTTAATAATGAATCAGAAACTGGGCACAAAATTCACCTCCTCTGGGGGTTTATTACAGACCCAAAGCTCACATGACTTTTACTAAGCTTCATGAATCTTTCAGTGTACCTGGGTCAAGTTTCAAGCAAGAACATCTGAATCAAGTTTTGAATGAACCTCAGGAACTTTTGTGGTTTTGAATAGAAACCAGATAAAACTTGATGGTTTTGACTGAGGTTTGAGGTTTTGGGTTCAAATTCAGAACTCAAAGGGAAGGGTAGTGAACTTAACATAGGCCAGAAACTTTACAAAGTTTTTATAGCCCTCTGTCATCATGCCTCTCACCTCCAGACCACTTCCCTGAGTCTGGGTGTGGTGGTGCAGGGCTTTTTTTCAGCCTGATGCCCTCCGATAGTCATTCTGGTGTCACAACATCTATCTTTATACAGAGCCTAGCCCTCCAGCCAGGTCACTGTCCAGTCTGTTCCCCTTCCGGGTTAACAGAAAAGTCCCAGATAGGAAATCCCAAAGTCTGAGGGCTTCTGAGCTCAGTCCTCAACCTGCATCTGGGGCCCACAATACTTGACCTCTTCTCTTTCTGATGCCCTTACCATTCCCCAGACCAAGAGGGAAGGTAAGGGAGCCCAGGCCCACCCTCTACTTGTTTAGGTAGCCAAGGACTGTTCCTTCAACCCCTCTGCCATTTTTCCTGGGCTGCTCGTATCTTTTACTTATCTTGTCAACATCTTCCCCCCCCCCCCCCATCTCTGGATTCTAATATCCTTACTTGGGATCTCTGGTTCCTCACCACTGCTTCTCTGGCTCTACAGCTTTACCCCCTCAAGTTTACTCACAGCAGCTGGGAGATGACAAGTAACTCCTAGCTCTTTGGCTTAGGTGAGCCAATCCTACCCTCCTCTGAGCAGAAGGTCCCTGTCAGCCCTCTGTCTGGAGCTAGGGTTCTCTCCCAGGCCCCTTTGCCTTAGGTTAATCACTCCTACCCTCCTTTAAGCAGGGATTACCTCCCCAGCCCTTTTCCTGGAGCTGGGATTGTGATTTAAATTCCCAGTTCCCTTTAGCTGAACACCCTTACCAATTAGCCTTCCACTCTGGAGTGTTCAGCAGGGTAGCCTTCTGTGAGGGTCGGCCTGCTCTGAAGGCAGAGACAGCTCCCCGGGTCCCAACTCCTTCCCAGTTGGTTGGGCAAGAGGGCTACAGTGTCCAGATTCTTTCCTCAAGTACAATTAATTCCATGAAGTCTTAGGTCTCATATATATCTGTTGGACCCTCTGAAGCCTTAAAGGGCCATGCCAGGGGGTAGGGTGGGCTGACAACTCAGTGCTATCACCCTCGATAGCAGACTACCTTGGCACACTCTCCACAAACAGGAACTGCTGTATCACACAGCTCTGTCGCTGAGCCCCTGAGATATATTAAGGTAGCAGAATATAGTAGGTGATAGTGTCTGACAAATACATTTCCTTTGGCTTGACCTAGATAGGAACTTCTTGTGAACCTCAGAGGCCAGATCAACTAGGCCTGCACTGATGGACATGTCTGGCTGAGTCTGACCACAGAGCTGAGTTTTTTTCTGAACAGCAGGGACAAAGAGGAAGAACCAGAACACCCCATTTGCTAGCTGTTTCAAGGTGTCTTCATTTTTATGTGGTGATGCAGAAGTGAATTGGCAATTAATTCTGGTGAAATGCCATGTTTCTAGGGCTAGGAAAGGCTGTCCAGCTGCAGAGACAAGGAGCCTGAATACTAGACTTGTGCAGAGTTTGAAAAGGCAAAGTCTTTAATAAAAATAAACATTGATGTCCTAAGATCCTTATGTAGGCCTATGTCCATCGTAATCTCCAAAATTTGAGATTTCCTTGTCTTGTTCACCTCTCCATGTAGTATTCCGCACTTGGGAATATCAGGAGCTGCTAGCAGGAGCTAAGACCTGTCCACACATGTTCTGATGGTCATAGTATCTCTGGTCAGCCTTGGGTCAATAGTTCATGTCCTGGGCAGATGGCATGCATAATGCTGTTTGTACAGAGTTTTTGTTTGCTTTCAGAGGGGATCACATGCTGGGACACTCCATTGAAATATAGTGGGCTCCTAGATGTACATCAAAGAATAAAGTGCATTGTACATCAAAAAGCTCTTGTCTACCTCAGCTTCACAATCTAACCTGTTAAAGTGATAAAGACGACTCTTTCACTTCTCTAACCAGTCAGAGAGGTCCCTTTAGAATGTCAAATAAGTTACTAGTCACCTCAAAAACCGAGAGAGACTAAGGGATACATTATGCAACCATTAGCACGTATTCCAACTCACCTGTGTCCCTCCTAAGATAATGTGCATGCCTTTCACCCATTCAGATCACGGACCTGTGGATCCTCCCCTTAGGCTGGGGGGGGAAGGTCCTTTCACAGTGGATACCACACTTCCTGGATACCAACAGGACCCATTTTCAGTGAATTCTTGGAGCTCAAAAGATTGTCAATCTTATGACTACACACACGCACACACAAAACCAAATGGCTTGCTGTGGAACTACACTGAAAACAATGGAGTTCAATCAGTGATGGATTTGGCCCCCTGTGATTTTATCATATTTATGAGCGATTTAATTTGTCAAACAGCTGTTGTGGAAATAATTTTAAATCAATGTTTTAAAAAATTAAAAAGCAGCATGGAGCAGAGGTACTGCTATGGAACAAAGATCTTGTTTTTCATACAAATATCCTTAGTAGTAAAAACAAGGTGGGGTGAGGGGGAGGGGAGAGCAGACCCTGTATGAGACAGAAGGAGAAAGCGTTTCTCAAAGCATTTTTCAAAGTCGTCATCAGCAAATCTGTGACAATGTGCAGTCTGAAAGAAGAGAAGGATACGTTGGAGTTCGCTTACATTGCAGAGAAAGTCTTCATTTGGTACTGAGAATTTCAGCTAAGGCGACAATCCAGGATAATGGCATTTGACAATTTATTATATGTTGTTAGTGACAATACTGCCATGACCATGTCTAGTGTTACTAGTCACAACATCATATCCCTGAATTAAAAAAATACAGCTGCATTCATGCAAATTATTGAGGATAATAGGGGCTGGGAATGGGTTTCCCCAGAGTTAAGTATTGTCTGCTTAAACCCCTTATGCTAGGGCGCAGCCATCTTTGAAACTTTTCCTTCTTTGCTTCCCAGATTTGTAGTGCTGACATAGGTGCCGACTCCATAGCTGGAGCACCCATGGGGAAAAAAATGGTGGGTGCTGAGCACCCACCAGCAGCCCCTCTATCAGAACCTCCCCTCTGCCCCAGTGCCTCTTGCCCGCTGGCCGGCCCCTCTGATCAGCGCCTTCCTCCTCCCACCCTGCACCTCCCGCCTGCCGCAATCAGCTGTTTCACAGCATGCAGGAGGCTGGGGGGGGCGGGGAGAAAGAGGTGAGGAGCGAGAATGCATCGGGGGAGGGGTGGAACAGGGCAGAAAGAAGCGGGTGGGGGTGTGGCCTTGGGCAAAGGGGTGGAGTGGGGGTGGGGCCTGGGGCAGAGCCAGAGGTTGAGCACCCCCCACCACATTGGAAAATTGGCACCTTCAGATTGTTTTTCAAAGAGGTGCACTGCAAGCTGAAGTTCACTGGTTGCTTGATTGGCTGCTAATGAAACATACTGTGGCATCTGCAGTAGAATTTCATAAGCTTGGCATCAGTTTTTGATGAGTAGAGCTGATGTCATGGGCTTGAGATCTCTTATCTTCACTCCAAATTGAAACACGAGAATCATCTCTGAGGTCATGAGTTCTAGAATGTTCAGTGAGAAAAATCTGATGCTTTCCAGGTGTTGTGCAGATTTGGAACAATTCCCCCTCCTTATTTAGAGTCCTTTTATAGAGGGGGTATTCCACATCCCACCTGTGTCTGCTGCCAGGGGCCACCAACTGATGCCAATACTCCTTTAGAAGAACCAATCACTGAGTCCCTGTAAAGCAGTGGTTCTCAAAGCCGGTCCACCGCTTGTTCAGGGAAAGCCCCCGGCTGGCCAGGCTGGTTTGTTTACCTGCCACGTCCGCAGGTTAGGCCGATCATGGCTCCCACTGGCTGCGGTTCACTGCTCCAAGCCAATGGGGGCTGCGGGAAGGGTGGCCAGCACATCCTTCGGCCCACACCGCTTATAAATAATAAAATGCATTGTATTGTAATGAGGAAAGTTAATGTATCAAAGAATGTGCTTGTTACACTGTATTTGGCCTGTTAATCACTTTGGGGTTCTATTGGATTCTCAGTAAGCTTCAGTATCTCTGCTGCTGCTCCTATATGTGCATATGGTGCAGGTATACTCTAAGTGGCCATGGTTATGCAGAAAGTTTCCCAATGCCTCTTTGCCTTTTGTGCCTCTCTGGCATTTGCTTCTTTGACTCTGAACTAGAACTCAGAAAACATATGAAGTCAGGATTGGCAATCTGGTTCAGATAAAATAGGGTCCCCATCATACAAACCTTCATCTACTATTAGAACCAGTGTTGGTTCTTGTTTGATTTGAGTTTTGGGGAAAGGTACAGGCTGATTCTTATGGTCTCCAAACACATTGGTCTATCCATAGTTTTCACACCATGTACAGAGGGTTGGAAGGATTAGATTTTTAATCACTAAAGGTTGGTAAATGTCAGTTTCACCATACATACAGAAATGGATGAAAAAATATTTCCATCTGTAATCAAAATTTTCAAAGGCAAAGTAAGAAAAATGCTGCTTGAGAACTCTGATTTAGGGATATTTACTTTGTATATTTTGACATGTGATATTGACAACTTGTGTTT
The DNA here is from genome assembly GCF_011386835.1 of Chrysemys picta bellii. Taxonomy (NCBI): domain Eukaryota; kingdom Metazoa; phylum Chordata; order Testudines; family Emydidae; genus Chrysemys; species Chrysemys picta. Next base: position 36,362,029 of record NC_088803.1, on the reverse strand, counting down.
TAATGGTTACAGATCTTTAAATTTTTGAATCTCAACATCTACTGTCATTAAATAATTGTCTGATTCTCCCATAATATCCCACAATTGTGAAAATTTAATAGAAAATGCTTAAAACCCATAATTTTGCACAACTGAAAATTTAAATGAATAAAAATTTAAAACAGCTTAAAATATCAATATTATTCACCAATTAGTTTAAAAAGTAGTTTTGCCCAGTCTACATATATCCCATCCTTGTTTAGACTTCTGTTCAAGTCACCTGTGAAATGTTCTATTATTTCTCTCCCCGGTTTGCTGATCTTTCCCAGAAGGACACCTGCAACCCAGATGGATCTGCTTATCACTCATTATCTGCCAGCTCCTTCCCCCGGTTGCTTTTCTCTTCATACCCCCCTGTGTTTTTAAAATGATAATCATTTGAACATCATGTGCTTTTAGTGGCTGAGCTACTTAAACTGGGAATTCATTCTTGCAGGAGCTTGGCCAAGTCCTTCTTGCTCTTTGTTTTCCTTGGTTCACGCTGCTTACATCTCAGTGATTGATTCTGTTTGATTTTGATTGTTAAGTGTGCTGGGATGTTTGCATAAAAGGTGCTACATAAGCATAATTTGCACAGTATTTTCTTTGCTTAATGGGAGCTTATGCCTGAAGTTCTGGGGTACTGGACTTTCCCTGGGACACGGCCTTTGATTTCTAGTGCCTCAAGCAATGTAGCATGCCCCCGCTCACCATAAGCTTGGCAGAGTGTTTAGCTGGACAGTTGTGATCACTTTTGAGTCTCTCAGGACTTTAAACTTCTGTCTGGGGAGGGATGTGACAATCTTTCCATGACACAGAACCAGGTGTTTTGCTGTCCCTTGTTACAACGGATGCTTTTAGACCCTGATTTGCCTCTATACCATGTGGACCTACGGATCTCTCACTTCTGTGAGTGGACGGTACATTATGTACAGCAGAAATACTGAATCAAGTAACTGAGGTGACAGAAAATGGTATTTCACAACCAGCGTGGCTGTTCAAACAAGTGGTAGGCTTTCCCCACTCCATAAACCAAGAATTTTGGAAGCAAGTATGGAAACTTACCCCAGATAGTTCAGTATGTACAAATTATCTCTGTTCTCGGCATCATAACATAACATAAGATAAGAAAGGCTGTACCGGGTCAGACCAAAGGTCCATCTAGCCCAGTATCCTGTCTACCGACAGTGGCCAATGCCAGGTGCCCCAGAGGGAGTGAACCTAACAGGCAATGATCAAGTGATCTCTCTCCTGCCATCCATCTCCATCCTTAGACAGAGACTAGGGACACCATTCCTTACCCGTCCTGGCTAATAGCCATTAATGGACTTAACCACCATGAATTTATCCAGTTCTCTTTTAAACGCTGTTATAGTCCTAGCCTTCACAACCTTCTCAGGTAAGGAGTTCCACAAGTTGACTGTGTGCTGCGTGAAGAAGAACTTCCTTGTATTTGTTTTAAACCTGCTGCCTATTAATTTCATTTGATGACCCCTAGTTCTTGTATTATGGGAATAAGTAAATAACTTTTCCTTATCCACTTTCTCCACACGACTCATGATTTTATATACCTCTATCATCTCCCCTCTTAGTCTCCTCTTTTCCAAGCTGGAGAGTCCTAGCCTTTTTAATCTCTCCTCATATGGGACCCGTTCCAAACCCTTAATCATTTTAGTTGCCCTTTTGCATCAAACTCTCTGCAGGTCATACATTTCCCTGGCAGACTGTTCAAATGAATAAAAAGTATATGATTCTGGCTAAAGGGAATTTTCAGCAAATTTGGTGGTAATATCCAAAGATCAAAATAATGTGGGATATGGGGCAGCTACATATTCAAAGAGTAATAAAGAGACCAATTCATTTTTCAGTGGCAACAAATAGCAAATTAATACCTAAGGCTACAAAACAGTTAGACTTCTTGTTCTGTAAAGCCAGACTTCAGCAGTGTAGCCCAATGGCAGATTTTAATTTAAAAAGGAGACTGGTATTGTGGTTAGGTCACGGGACTGGGATTCAGAGGATCTAGGTTCAATTTGTGGCTCTGCCACACAGTTCCAGCGTGACCCTGGGAAGTGTCACAGATCGGGTCGGTCTCCCCTTGCCCTCCGGTCACTTACCAGACTGCTGTGAGGAGGTCGGGACAGTGAATCCCCCATGTTCTGTAAGCTTCCCTGGGTCTCAGCAGGCAGTAGCACTGCTGCTTCTCTTGGCCTCTCCTGAACATTTCTTGGGCACCAGCTCTATCTGTCACCCCCCTCATAGAAATGGAGCCCTGCAGCCCACCTGCCCTTAGGCATCCAGGACCAGCACATACCCCCTTGCTTAAACACATCCTCCTCCCGAACTCCAGCTAAAAGTGTGATTTACAGCACTATTGCTCTTTACTTAATTGCCTGAGAAATACAGATTGTGTAGAAAAACATCAAACATCCTCAGAGTAATACCCCTCACTCTAGCTCACCCTTCTCCGTAGGCGACCATCTGAATTCAGGTAGCCAGAGTTTCCCCTGCCTCATCAGGCTCCCACAGCAGCTTCCTCCATCGTGAGCAGCAGGTGAAAATGGCCAAAGACACTGAATGGATCAGCTCCTGCCCTCTTATAACCTTCCTGCCCCTCTGTCAGATGACTTCTAGGTCAGCCTCTTCAGGTAATCTTAGACCCTTAGCAGGCAAACTCTCCTGTGATAAAACAGTTCTCTTGGGTGGGAGCTGAACTATTGGTTTTTAGAACAATTCAATTTCTGTGAGAGAGCTGTTAAATCAATGGCCCGCTGTTGTCAACCCCTTACCACCAGCCTTTGGCATTGCAGTCCAACATAGAGGTAACAAGATAACAAAGATAAAGAACCCCCTCATCCACAATGGAGTCTGCAGTCTGATAAAGATACAGAGAGTTCATAATCTCACCCAGAATTCATAAATTGTCCAGACAGATTCCCCCAATGGTCACAGCAAGTCACTTAATCTCTCTGTTACCTCAATATCCTATCTGTAAAATGGGGATAGCAATACTTCTCTATCTCATAGCAGTCTTTCAATGGTAAATTCATTATTGTTCATGGGGTGCTCAGATAGCCTGGTGATACAGTCCAGAAAAGCCTAAACAAAAAAGTATTTATCCCAAATACACACAGTTCACAAAGCTGTGAGAGAGTCTCACTATAGAGCAAATTACCTCTCAAAAATATGGCAGCACCTTATTTTTAAATAAAATAGGTATGCAACTTAATATAAAAATGTACACCTAATTTGCATGCATAGTCATTATTGTTGCCAGCTCTGAATTCAGGTCGCAGCAGGGAAGTGAAGGAAGAACTTATTTTGAAATACCTTATTGGATCACGCGCTTTTCTAGATTTACCTCTGGGCAGGAATTTCACTACCGATTCGGGATAATAAACAATGTGAACTCTGCTGTTCTCTTAAGGGGCAAGAGTTTATAGGCACAGCAATAATAACCCACCATCAGCAATAAGAACAGAGCGTGGGTCCTGATATGGGGCATTTCAGCCACATGCAGATTGCTCCAGCTCCATGAAAGCTGGTTTACCAAAATATAGACTAAACTACAGGGATTTATTTAGTTTTACACGTACCACATAATTACCTCAGAGTCTCCCTCATATAGCGAATGTTTTCCAGCTGCCTGCTGAGTCTCCCTCCTCCTCCTTGCAAGGTGGGTCAGTGTCTGTTCCCTCTGCTGTCAATAGCTGTCAGGAAATATTTTACCTACAATGCTCAGGGGAACAGGAACTTGCTGTCCGATATGGCCCCGGGGGCGTTTGCATGAGCCAAGACCTAACAAAGCTCAGAGGAGCTGAAACCCAGCTCAGGACACAGAGTGGTGAGGTCCTGAGAACTGAGTCATTATATTATGGGACTATATTGTGAAGGTGCAATATCCAAAATAAATCAAGGACTGGTTGTGGGCATAGGCTCTTTGGTTAGATTTGGGACCCAGGACTCTGGGGTTCTGTTCCCAGCTCTGGGAAGGTTTGTGGGCTACTAGTTAGAGTGGAGAGCTGAGAGTTCTGTTACTTATATTTTTCCCTGATACTTCTCTAGCAACTTTCCTTTTGCACAAGTCCTAAAGCACAATAACATCAGTACTTATCTCCATCACCAAAATGCAGCCACCTTGGGCACAGAACTCAGCAGTTATCCTGTCTGAAGGATGCTGCACTACTGGGCTTTTAGGAGAAGAATTGAATGCTTTTTCTGGATCTAGACTAATGGAGAAATTTTGATAGGCAGAACTTTGGGTGCTTGAGCTGGAATATGGCTCAGATGCCAGGGTAAACGCAGGGACAACAGTGACAGTTTGAAACCTTTTCCCAGACTCTGCTCTGGGATACACTTCACTTTATCTGGTCTTGGTTCTTTTCATTCCCTGCCCCCTTCTTCTTCAGAAATAAATAGGCAGTATTTAGTTGGATTTTTAGCACTTTTGGTAACACTCAGCTGCCATCCCCATCCTCCATACCTGGCACCTCCACTCCAACTAATCCTTTTATTTTGGCATCCAACATTTTCCCCTTCATTCACTGTTTAGCGAAAAAGATAGCAGTTACCAGTCAGAATTAGCAGTGCTGGGTCTGCTGCTAAAATTGAAATTCATGGCTTCCAGGAGCTTCTGGTGCCAGTGCCAACAGTGGCTGCATGTGGGTCAGGAGCAATGCCCAACCTCCAGTTGAGGAATCTCAGAGCTGTACCAGCTAGAAACGAGTAACAAAATCATGACTGTTCAACCGAGAGAGGAGATAAATGATAAAGGTACATGAAATAGTGACTAGTGCAGAGAAGGCTGTTGGGACACTGTTATTTACCCTCTCATAACACCACAACACGGGGACGCTGAGTGAAGTTGAAAGGTGACACGTTTCAAACAGATAAAAAGAAATATTTTCACACAACACAGCGTGAACCTGCAGAAATCACTGCTACACAATATCATGAAAGCCAAGAATTTAGCAATTTTTTTTTTTAAAGAAAAAGGATTAGACATGGATAATGAGAACGTTCAAAATTATGCTAGATAGGATACAAAACATAAGGGACCAAACCCCTCATTATTTCAGATAAAAGACAACCACTAGCTTTAGGACCAAGTGTCCCCTATGGGCTAGTTATTCCAAAAGTATATTAAGGAGTTTCATGCAACTTCTTTTGAAGCATCAGGTGCTGCCCACTGTCAGAGATGGGAGACTGAACTAGACAGACCACTGGTCTGATAATGGGCTGGTAATTCCCATGTTCCTATGCACCACACTGACAAAATGGAGTAAACTATGGCTGCTTTTCAGCTTCGCTCTAGGCAAGGCCTCTCACTCTGCAAGGAATACAGAGCCCCAGAATATGATGGTCCCTCTTGCTACTCACAAGGATTGCGATATGGAACCTTTCACCATTCAGTCAGCCATTTAAAATCAAATCCAGACTAAGCTGTGATTAGGTGACTGTTCAATGGCCTATGTGAAATAAGTAGTTGGGTCTCAGCCAAGATTCCTAGCGGACAGATGGACATGGATGCGTATGCGTAATATCTCTAGGATACGGCCTTTCCTATTCATCCACACAGCTAAACCTCTTCTCTAAGCTCTCCTCATCTGTTACTTCAACAGCCTTCTCTCTGGCCTTGGCAAAAGCAATCTTATCTTGCTCACATCCATTCAGAATGCTGCTGCAAAAACAGTTTTCCTAGACTGGCAGCCACCACTTTTTACATCCCTCCACTGGCTTCCCCTTGTCTAGCCCATCAAACATAAGCAGATTGTATTCACTTTCAAGGCCCTTCACAGTCAAGCCCCACCCTATCACTTCTCATTAGCTTGCTTGCTTCTGATCAGCCCATGATCCCAGCCTCCACTGCCCACTTATTAATGTTTCAAACAAGCACCTTTGTGTTTTCTCCCACTCTGCCCCACCTGCTTGGGGAGTGCTTCCCATTAACATCCATAAAGCTCCTCATTGTCGACCTTCAAATCCCTCCTCAAAACTCTCCTTTACCGCAAGGCCTATAAAAAATGTAACAGCTATGCAGCGGGTGTGCTGAGACCAGTGCGTATCAGGCTGACCCGTATTGTCTCATTCTTCACTTGTACTCTCCCATCTGTCTTATTAGTTTATAAATTGCTTGGAGAAGGCCCTGTCCTTTTGGTCTGTGTTTGTACAGTGCCTAGCAGAGTGAGACCAAAGCCCATGTCTAGGACACCCAGGTGCTATGGTAACACAAATAATAAAACCACCAAATTATAAGTGTCTCCTCTGATGGCAGCCTCACCTGAATGGACATGGAGATTCTATGCCTGGATGAATCCATATGGCAGGTGGTTGGGGAGGGGCATAGGGAAAACTCACATTGCTATGGCCTGGGCTGTACCTGTTCTGAGAATAAACAGATTTCTAAGGGCTGGCAACTTTCACCAGCATTTAGCTCAGTAAAAAATAAATACAAAGCCAAATCCTAGTGCTGGGATTAATCAGAGCATTAACCAGCTTCCCTAAGAGAAACAGGATTCTTTTCAGTTGAATTTGTCTGTACAATTAGAAAAAAAAAATCTATTTTATATGAATACACCACAGATGTGTGACTTGACCTAATCTCTGTTGACACAATTCAGACGTTAGGAAAAATACATGAGATGTGTGTTCTGCTGAAAAAGGTCTTTCTTCGGCATGTTCCTTTAAAGTAGGCCCCAAACAATTGGCAGGGCATTTCTAACTCCAGTGTGGAGAGATCAGCGGGACCCTGCGAAGGATAATGCAGGATTCCAGCACAATTGCTGGTGCTTAGATGAGGAGAGTTGGTGGCTCTGTTCCCACCTTTTCAGAGTGGCATTTTTGCATGCCAGTGAGAGCTTGCTCCATCAGCGATCTCACAGGTGCTGGGCCTTTGAACTCCACTTCAAAGCTGGGGGCTAGAGCGAAGTTTTTCTAAACTCAAAAGAACATGTAAATATTTGCAGGCACCAATGAACCCTCCTCGTCATTTCAATGATCAACTGTATAAGATGGCTGGACAGAGAGTTCAGCAGGCTTTGAAGTGTATCCTGCTAGTTCACTGAACCCCTCCAAGAGCTGCAGAGATGGGTGCACACAAAGTGCGATGACAGAGAGATTTGTACCTGAACTGGAATTTCCCCCTCCTATATTCTCCATATAAACTCATGAGGACAAATCAACGTTTTGCTCAGCTTGGTGCAGCCTGATGCCTTGAACAGTAAGAAATGCCTTTTTCTGGTCAGGAGTACATGGTGAAAGTAAAGGGCTGAATTCTGATGTCATTGCCACTAGTATAAATCCAGAGTCGCTCCAATGGATCAGCAAGGTTATTCCAGAGTCACACCACTTGCTGTATTCCTTGAGAGCAGAATATGCCTTACAGCTGTTATTCCAGACATGACTGATTTGGGGTCTCCTGATCCTGGAGTTTTATGGTGACCCATTTTAAAGTCAGACCAATTGTTAAATCCAGATTCAGGTTTATTTTCTACCCAGACCCATCCACCAAAGTTTAAAGGTCTTTGGACTGGAGAGTTGAGATTCAGAGGCCCATTCACTCCCCAGCCTTTATGCTGAGGTGGTCAGTGAAGGAGCTGATCAATGCCAGCTGTGTGCTGTTTTTTGCCATGTGGGCACTTGTTCACTAACAAGATGGACTAAGACCCACCAACTAATTTCACCCACCAAACCACCATCAGATGATCATGAACTTCATTTAACCTGGACTGGATTTGACCCAGTTTCCTAGGGGTGAAAGGTTTCCCATTCCAATCTGCCTCCCCATCAGCTGGTGTCTTTAACATAAGGATGCTGAAGCTTTTAAAACTATATTAAATATGAAGTTTAGTGCTTATTGGACCTTTTGGTCTAAGGCTATGTCCATACTGGGAGCATTTCACTGATACATCTCCACCTTCTGCTTAAATGCAAAGCGCACTTCTCTACCCTGCCTTCTCTAATATAAAAAGAACCACAGTTACTGGTACTTTTATTTTTAAACCTCAAAACCTAACAACCCCCTCCCATTGCACATACAATTTCCTCCCGAGCAGAGGACAAGAGAAAGGATGACCCACTCATGACAGAAGTCAGTCACATTTAGGGTGACCACGGATCCCTTATTTTAAGGGACCACACCATATTTCATTGACCTGTCTCTTTTTTTAATGTATTGAAATGTCTTACAATTGAGCATAAGTACCATTGTAAACATCACATTGACGTTTATAATAATTGCACTGTATGCTTGAGGGCAGAAGAAATGTACACTTTAAAGAAAACATGCTAAGGGCAATGGTGCTTCCTTAAAATGTCCCTTAAAATAAATTATTGTCCCTTATTTCCATCCAAGGAAGGTGGCCACCCTAGTCACATTGCTTAGTGCGCTAGCGGAAGGTGCTCAGGTTCTACTGTAGTGTGAGGACACGAACACAAAGAGCCATGCTTTAAGCATCACTTAAAGAATTCCCTAACCAGGAAGTTCCCCTGTTTATTAAGTTCCGTGCTACAACACATCCTGGTCATCTCTCGAGACAGTGGAGAGCCAGGAACTCTATAACCACTCCACATCTCCCTTTTTTTATAACAATAGATTAAAACTTAAATTATAAAGCCATGTGTATATGCACACACAACAGTGCAAAATAAACTTCAAATCCCTTAAAACTATTTACACAACTATGTCCCTGTAACCAAGTTCACTCACCACTAGGTATCCCTTTGTGGCCAGGCATGGCGTCACATCTCTCTCAGTTGGCTAACAGCCCCTGCCAATGGCTGCTCCAGCGCCGTGGTATGTCTCTGCCTGGTAACACAGCCCTCTGGCTGGCTCACCATCTTTAGTCCACCCCTGCCAGGGTCCCAACTGTCCCAAACTAAACGTCCAAAAGCCATCTTTAACAGAAAAAACACTTCAGCCCTCTCAGGGACTCTTCCTCACTCACTCTTCAGCTTAATCTACAGCTCCCCTGCTAGGCTCAATAACCCTTACAATGGGCTTGTAAACCCCCTTCCTTGGGGCTGGTAGGGGAACCCAGTCCCATCCTCAGCTCTGGGTTCTGGCCCAGGGCCCTGTACTGAACAGCTAGGTCTGCTCCTTTACCTGTGGTGCAGTCTTCCCTCCTCCATTTCCTACTCAGCCTCTTAAATTCCCTTCCATTCTCCCAGTCTCTTCCCTGCTTAGTCAGGGTTTCTCCCAGGCCTCCCTGCCTAGAGAGCTTGCCTTGCTTCTCCAAGCTTCCTACCTAGCTCTCCCTCCAGCTCCTACCCCAGCTGGGCTTTATCACCACTCAAGCCTGACTCTGCCTCCTTTCGAGCAGCCATTTTCTGTACTTTATGGGGAATTGCCTGATTTCCCCTCAGATGAGGCTCATTCTGCAATCAGGTTGGCTTAGCCCCAGGCTCTCCACCCCATAGAGCAAGCCACCCTACTACAGTCCCTTTTTCAGTTGCATGTAATTAGTCCTGAGCAGTATTCTAAAGATCAAATCTTTGAGAGGGTCTGATCAATTCTTCCAGACTGTGTTGAGTTCATGTATAGAGCTCCCTGTGGAAGGAGCTCACTTCCTGACAAAGTACCAGCAGGTCCCAGATCCTCTTTTCATTGCGTTAGAAAATATTGACAATGACCCCCATTCCTCCAGAGAAGTTTTTCTCGAGCTTCCACTAGGTAGGATCTGGGAGTTTCTGTCAAACTCTGAACACTTCCAAATATCTGGGAGCTTCTAAGTCAAACATCTACCCTAGTTTCAGTGCAGATAGTGCTTTTGTTTTGTGCTGAGCATTGACATTTTGTTGTTGCCAAAATTTTATTTCAGCATCCTGTTTGCAAAAATGCTTTCAGGTTGGACCTCTTAGGTTTAAGCTGTGTCAGTACCCAGGTAAAGGTGTCCTTAGTCACCTTCCCATCAGAAGTTCTGCTGGTGATAGTACAGATACAAGCGGTGTGGACCAATATGCCAGGAGTGCTTTATATGGGTCTACTGGTTCTTGCAAAAGTCTTTTCAAAGTCTGTGCTGCTCTCTCCACCTCCCCGTTGCTCTGGGGGCAATGTGGATGAATAGTATGATGTTCAAAATCAAAGTCCTGTGCAAATGCTAGGAATGGTTCAGAGGTAAATTGAGGCCCATTAGCAAACACAAGGACTTCAGAAACTCTGTGTCTTGCAAATATTGACTTTAGTTTCTGGATGACCTGTGCCAATGAAATCTGTATAAGTATAGCCAAGTCAATATCTCTGGAGAAGTAATTAGCTATAATAATGTGTGTGTGTCCTTTCCAGAAAAACAAATCTGTGGCTGCCCACTGCCAAGATTTGTCAAGTAGTTTTGCACAGAATAATGGCTCTGGAGATGATTTTTTTTTGTTAATTTGTTACATATTTCGCAGCCCTCTTCTAAGATCTGAATTTATCACCTCAGACTGGGTCACTGTACAGAGTGTTGTGCTTGTGCCCTGCATTCATTTATATCTTGGTTTCCCTCATGGATTTTGGAGAGCATCCCTTTCTGAAGTACCCTAGGGCTAACCATGTGCTATCCTTTCAGAAGCAGGCCACCGACCATGTGAAAGGTCATTTTGGTCCTGCCAATATGGTAGTAGGTCTGTCGGAAGTTGACTCCATTGATCCCACCCTCTTTGGCAGAGCTAAATCAGTTTCTGGCGAGTCTCATCCTTTAGTTCATTTCTAAGTGGCAGAAGTCAGCTGGCAGGTGCTGGAATTGCTGCCAGAAGAAGATCTGTGTAGATTTTGACATCTTTCTCTAAAGCCTTTTCTTCTTCCATTGGTGGCTGCTCAACTGGGGCTCTAGATAGTGTGTCTGCTGCTCTGAGTGCTTTCCTTTGTATGTGTACAATGTCGAAAGAAAATAGCATCAGCCATATTCGAAATCTTTGAATCCTCAGCAGACGGTCAGCCAGTGGTTTTGAACTCAATAATGCCACTAAGGCTTTGTGACCTGTTTCTATGTTAAAATTCAAGCCAAACAGATATGCACTGAGCTATTCACAGGCCCACCTGACTGCTAGAGATTCCTTTTGAGCATACCGCTGCTTTATTTCTGTGCGGCTTCTTGATGAAAGCAACAGGTCTCTGGTCTCTTTCTGGCTGTTTTTGTGTGAGCCCTGCTCCTAAAGCATATAAAGATGAGTCTGCTGCTCTGGTTGTTGGATAGGTTTTTGACTATTGTGCCAAAACAGGTGGAGATGTTAGTTATTTTATTAAATGTGTTTTGTTGTATGCTCCCCAGATCCACATATTGTGAGCATTCAGGAGAACTCTTAAGGGTTTTGTTAGATGAGCTAAATTTGGTAAGAGTTTCCCAAAATGATTTGTCATGCCCAGGAATCTTCTTAAACCTATACTTAGGTTCAGATAAGGCAAGTAATGGCTTCAGTTTGTCTGACTCTGGCTAAAATCCCTGTTTGCTAATTATGTGTACTACCAATTTTATCTGCTCCTTTCCAAATTCACATTTCTCATTCAAAGTGAGGCTGGCTTGTTGGAAGCATCTGAAAATTGCACATAGTCACTCAGCATGTTCATTTTTATCTCTGCCATATACCAACACACCATCGGCATGGCAAACAATGCCAGGCGAACTTGACACGATCTGGGAAATTATCTTTTGGAAGTGTTCTGGTGCTGAAGATATGCTGAATGGAAGACAACTGAAACAGTGCCTTCCAAACGGGGTGATGAATGTAGCTAATGGTATAGATTCCTTAGCAAGGGGTATTTGCCAGAAGCCTGCTGTAGCATTTACTTTGGCTTCTGATAACTGAGCTAATGTCTGGTCAACTGTGGGAAGCAAGTGTCTTTCTCTGTACATGCTTTTAGTAAGTTGTGTAAGGGCCACACAAATTCAGATTTTGCCATTGGACTTAGGAAAAAAGCACTAGGAAAAAAATAGGATTTTAAAACAACAAACAGTCTACACACATCTTTCTTACCTAAAGTACTACCACCCCGTAATGATGACCTTGGCAGGCCTCACTTCTCCAGACACCCCCAGCAGGTTCCAGTGCCTGAGTCTGGTTCCCGTCTGGTTCCCCCTGCACTCCCAAGATTGTGTCTTTTAAAATCCTGTCAAGTTCTTTGTCAGTCAATCTTGGCAGGTTTTTTTCTTCTCCTAGTTGAAGTAGCCCCATAGGCCTGGCAGAGGATTGAGCTAGAATGTCAGAGCTAATTGTCCTAGCATTGTCCATTGGTAGCTCTTAAATGTCAACAACTGGAGGACATGGCTCAAGATGCTCACCTTTCCTGCCTGACAGATCCTAGACAGACTCCTAGTGAGAAGTACTTAAAATGAAATACACATACAGAAACCAATCACCCGGCCAACATGCAGTATTAATACTAAATTATTACAGAGCAGGTCCCTATTCATCACAGGCAGGCAGGAACAAAAACATCTCTTTTACAAGCTGAACAAACAAACATAAATAATCTTTTCTGCAGCAAAACCGTTTTGCAGCTAGAGAAAACGAAACTTTGCATCTTGCAGAGAAGGTCAAAAGGCAGATCCTGTTGACTGGGACCCCTTTTCATTGGCTGATTCCTAGCCACATGCACAGCCAGGCACAGGGACTCACAGTCGAGAGGGGAGTCTGCGTAGGTGTGAAGGGAAACCAAAAGAGAAACAACGATAACAAGAGCTTACTGTGAAGCGGTGAAAATCTGCCTGTGAACTGGTGCCAGCTGCTCAGTTTCTATCTTAATTTTGGACTTGGAAAGAAAGTGAGCAAATTAAATACACAGGAACTACAGTGAAGCTGAGGCGCACACCCTCCAAGCAAGCAAATTACACATTACAGCTGCCAGGGTGTCCTGATTTCACTTCACCAGGTCTAGGTTTTACAGTCCGTGGTAGCCTTTGATCAGGAGCCTTCAGAACAGTTGCTGATCCTACATGTTATCCCAACCCATAGGTGCTAGAACTAGGGGTCTTGGGGGTGCAGCTGCACCCCCTGGTTTGAAGTGGTTTCCATTATATACAGGGTTTACTGTGTGGTTCAATGGCTCTCAGCATTCCCACTGTACAAATTGTTCCAGCACCCCTGTCTGAGCCACAAATTTCAGCCCCCTTTCCAGACCAATGCACAGCTTCTGTGCAGTGTTATCGGTGTCAGAACCCCCGAGAATAATGATCGCATGTGTCCTCAGATATGAACTGGGGATATACATTGAATTCAAGTAAGTACTGACCACACATTTTTGCACACTGCAGAACCCTGCTCAGTGTTCATTATTCTGGAAACAACCAATAGTGTACTGGTGGCACCATGATAATGTAGAGAGAGATTTTCACAAGAGCAGGTGGGCAATTGTTATTGTGGTGGGAGGCTTTCTGCATAGTCATGTTAAGAATCTAAATACAACAGGTACCACAATGGTCAGACATGCTAGCCTGTTCCTTACTGCCATTGCCCTCCCTCCCAACACAAAAGTATCACAGTGGGACTGGAAACAATACATTTAGCTACCAGAGGTGAAGCCCCCAGCAGAAAATTGCTGGTAGTTGTAGTGGTGTGACCATGGGAATGCAGGGCATTGGGAATGCACAACAATGTTAGGTATTTCATCTTTGTGCCAGAGGTTTTGATACATAAATTAAGGCAATGGATGTGGCAATAAGAAAATCTTATCCCCATGCAAAAGGATTAACTAATTTCATTCTGCAGAAGCTGAAATTTTAAGTGCTTATATCAGTGGTTCTCAACTTATTTACCATTGTGGGACACATATGCAGCTCTCTATGTGTTATGTGGGTTGCATCCACACAATATATAAACTACCTGTATGGTCCTGAGGATGTCACATGGACTGCAGCTGTTTGCTGATTGGGTCACAAGCAGCCCACAGGCTGCGGGCTGAGAGCCACTGGCTTAGATACTATAGGATGAGCATTCTAAAAATGCATACACATAGACTGACAAGCTCTGTTTTTGAGGTTGACCTATTCCATAAAGCTTGTGGGGGTGCACGTGTCTATGTGTGTTTTTTGGGTGTTTGTGGGTGTGTGATTGTTTGGGGGGTGTAATGGGGGCAGTGTATAGCTCTGTGGTGTGGTTGTGTTCTATAAGTATGTGTGCAGTGGTTATTGGAATGTGGTGTATGTAAATCAGAGATATAAGTGGTTTATAGGTGTCTGATGTGTGTGCTGGTAGGGAAGAGGGATGGGTTAGGAGTGAGTTCCTCTGTTTTCTGGAGTGATTTATGGCCTGGTGGATTCTTGTTTTCGCGTACCTGTTAGATTCTTCTTATGTTGGCAGAATGCACTGAGATCATCACAAATCAAAGTCACTGGGCTAAAAACGTAAATTGTTAGCAAACAGTAAATGGACGATTGACTCTTACGACTTGTGTTGTGAGTAGCTCCCATGTTATTTATGAAATGAATTCCTAAATGTAGTCTTGCTACCATAAAAAAATATCTTTGAAGAAACTACAGTCCATGAAATTCCACCCTCACAGACATTTATTTCTTGAAACCGCAGAAAAATTTCTCACCCTTCAAAGCTTCCAATTATATCTTAGTGCCTGGGTGGATACAATATGCTCCACAGCCTCCTTGATACAGACCTCATCTGGAATACTGTGTGCAATTCTGGTCTCCCATGTTTAAGAAGGCCCCAATCCTGCAAGGTGCTGGGCACCCTCAACTGAAGTTCCACTGAGCTCGGTGGCAGCTGAGAGTATTCATCCCTTTACAGGCCAGAACTCAAGCCAGGAGCTGGTCTAGTGCAAGACCAAGGGAACAGAAGGAAAATTTTTCAATACTTGGGTGCCAGCTCTGCCCTTGAGAAAGATTTTGGTCGCCAAGCTCTGTGCAAACACAAGAGAGCTCCAAAAGCCCTTTGTGAAGTTCTCATCAAGCCCGCCTCAGGTGGCCATAAACACACACACAAACGCCCTGCACTTGGGATCACTGCAGAGTCCTCAATGGCAGCACTAACTATAAACCAGAAAAGGTCTTTCTCACATTTATTTTTAGGTTTTCTCATGCTCTAGCAAATATGTGAGCAGAAACGACATGGTTACAGGAGGGCCTTTTACCTGATATTAGAGACAGTAGCAGTCTCCTGAAACCACTCCAAAGGCATTCAAAAATGGCTCTAGAAATGTGGGATTTGCCACACAGGATTAGACCATTTGGTCCCTCCAGTCCAATATCCTGCCTCTGGCACTGGCAACAATGCACAGCTCTCAGATCTGTTTTTATGGTAACAACTATGGCCTGGGCTTTCGATATGGTAACATCATTAATTGCATTAGGTAGGGAGAGACTTAGCTCAGAAACATTAGTAAATGCTTTCAGACCCTTAGATGAAGAGACAGCAGAAAATAGCAAAGTATTATTAATTTATTTACGTAATTACCTTCAGTTACTAGATACACCTGATCCTTTCTTCATTTAACAAACCCCTGGAGGTTTGAGGAACACATTAGCCAAGGCCTTATCTAGACTAGGATTTGGAAGGTGCTAGCTAGCATGTATTAACTAACACATGTTAACAGCCTAGTGGAGACCAGGCAGTGTACTTTTAATGTGTTAAACTGGTTCAGTTAAAGCCTAAGTACCTCCTAGATAAGTCTAGACCAAGCTCAAGGCTGTCCTCTCTTTTGCAGCCTGTTCAAGTCCCCGTGCTCCTAGTTAGTCAGTATCTCAGCTGTTTTCCTTGATTCTGAAGTTTTGTATCACCACGTAAAACAGGAATTTTCCTTCTAGCGCCCGCCCTGTTTCTACACCCCTCTGTGTATATCTCACAGAGCTGGGTGAAAGCTTGGTGCCGAAGGTGCCTGAATAGATCATACCACTCACTATAACATGCACATTCTTCCAGGCCTATTTGGTCCAATGAGAAGCACTGAGGGAAATAAGTAAATGCTGTACACCAAAATAAACACACTCCATGGAATTGGCTTGAGTAGAGAATAAAGGATAATAAGCACTTTCAGCGCAGATGCCCTCATTCTGTGCCAGGACACCTGGAATTCAGCAGTGTAACTGTGAACTACCGCACTTGGCAGCAAGGTCAACAAAGTGTTTCCCGGCGAGCATGAATTACTGACTGCCTCCAGTGCATAAAATGGCACCAGGAAGCAGACAGAGCTGGGGAGAGCATGACCATATAGGAGGGGATTGCAAATCAATCTCTGCTTTCAGTGCTGGAG
Source organism: Chrysemys picta bellii (assembly GCF_011386835.1). NCBI lineage: Eukaryota > Metazoa > Chordata > Testudines > Emydidae > Chrysemys > Chrysemys picta. The sequence goes on along the minus strand of NC_088803.1, from coordinate 36,345,834 downwards.
CCAAGAGTGGGCTCAGAGGGCAGAAAGAGCTTTTGGATTTTTTTCCCTCTGAGTGACTTTTGGGGAGGTGCCCCCAATTTTTTTCTAATGAACTAGCCATTGAGGTGGTGCTATGAACCTTCTAGACATGTGAAAGTCGTGAGATGCCCTAGACATAATATTAATTAATTCATTAAAAGCTGAGAGCCTATTTATTAGTATTATTATAATTTATTTGTATGATCATAGGACCCAGGCACCTCTGTCATGAACCAGAACCCCACTGTGCTAGGCACTGTACAATCACAGAACCACAAGACAGTCCCCGGGTCTTTGCAGCTCAGTTTCACATACTGTGTCCAGAATTGTGTCCATTGCTGCTGGTATCTCCGGGGCGGTGTACTAACAAGGCGGTAAACAAAAAGGAGCCCTTTGGATTAAGTGTTGTTAAAACCTCAACGGAAATTACCGAATGGAAAAGAATCAAACTGATGTGGAAAGAAGAATTAGCGCCAAGTTTCTCACAAAATCCTACAAGTAAGAGATGGGAATGCCCTCATTTAGAAACCTAAATCTCATTGTCAAAAGGAATTTAAGCTCTTAGGAGCCTAAATCGCATTAGCTGTCAATGGGGACTTGGTTCCTAAGTGCCTAAATGCCTTTTGACAATGATACTTAGGCTCCTAAATCAGTTAGGCCTTGCAATACTGAGTGCTGCGACACCTCAATTCCTTTAAAAAGCTGGGACTAAGTGGCTCCCCTGAGGTCCCACCAGAAGTCTGTGGTATAGCAGGGAGCTGACCGTGGGTCTTCCAAGTCCTAGATTAGTGCCCTAAACACTGGACCCAACCTTCTTTTTACTTGGCTCCAGGGTCCACTCAGAGGGTGCCTGACAGCCTGAAAAAATACAGAAAAAAAAGAATACAGGCCATTTCCCAGGCAGGCCTCTATTGTTCCCTCATAGGGAAAGCAGCTGCTGACGCTGGTCATGGGCAGTGGGTACCATAGGCTGGGGAAGGCTGTGCCTCCCCAAACTGTCAGGCAGGGCCCTGCCCTCACACCGCCCCCAAGCCCCCTGCTTCTGCTCTGTGAGCCAGCTCCAGGGTCTGGGGCCACGCTACCTGCCTTCACGGGTGCTCCCGGGTTGGGGAAGCTGGGGCCGCAGCACTCACCCTCTCGGCGCTCTGGGCCTGGGGGGGCAGGACTGCGGCAGTGCTGTCGTCCGTCCTGGCATTCCAAGGCTGGGGGGGCTGCAGGAGTGCCGCCCTCTCTCCCAGGGCTCTGGGGATGGGGGTGCTAACCTGAGGCAATGGCCGGCAGCCGCGGTCAGAAAGAGACCCGGGTGGCTCTGGTCAGTACCACTGACCAGGCCATTAAAAGTCTGGTTGGCAGTGCAGGCAGGCTCCCTACCCAGCTGCCGGCATGTCCCTCTGGCAGAGGGATGGCCACCAGGGCTCTGTGCGCTGCCTCCGCCCCCAGCACCAGCTCAGCAGCTCCCATTGGCCAGGAACCGCAGCTAACGGGAGCTGAGGGGACGGTGCCTGTAGGTGCGGGCAGCGTGCAGAGCCATGTGGTCACGCCTCCGCCTAGGAGCAGGAGGGAGATGCCGGCAACTTCTCAGGAGTTGCCTGAGGTAAGCATTGCCCGGAGTCTGCACCTCAAAACCCCTCCCACACCCCAACCCCCTGTCCCAGCCCGGAGCCCTCTCCTGCACCCCAAATCCCTCATCCCTGGCCCCACCCCAGAGCCTGTGCCCCCAGCCGGAGCCTTTTCCCCCTCCCGCACCCAATCCCCTGCCCCAGCCTGGTGAAAATGAGGAAGTGAGCGAGGGTGGGGAGAGCGAGCGACGGAGGGAGGGGGGAATGGACTGAATGGGGGCATGGCCTTGAAGAAGGGGCGGGGCAGGGGGCGGGGCAAGGGTGTTCAGCTTTCTGCAAATAGGAGGTTGGCAACCCTAGGAGGCCATATCAAATGCACCAGCAGCAATAGAACCTCACAGAGCTGGCCCCCATAATGACCCCTGCCATCATCCACCAGTTCCTAAAGCCCAGTGCAATGAGGGTTTGGTGTCTGCCAGATTGCGGGGGGTGGGGGGGCAGCAGGTGCATGAGAGACAGGGAGCAGGGACTCTGTACTGGGAGAAGACATGCCTCTGTGACCTGCGACCCAGCCAGCTTGCCATATTTACTGCAAATCTTTCTCTTCTGTCTAGTGACTGCCTGGGCATGGTGCTAAATAGAATAACCTAGTGACAGCCCTGCCTTCCCTTCTCTGAGTGAGACCATGAATCTAGAAGGGGCTTTCTCAAAATCTATGGCTGGCATTGAGCACCATGCTGTGGCCTGCATGATATATGGTTTAGTTTGGTGTGGTAGCCCCTTTGTCTGGAACGTGGTGTCCCAGACTTGAGTCTCTCTGACAGCATAGCATATGTCCCATAAACCTTCCTCTCTAGCCTGGCCAAGCTCTGACATTCTTCGCTCCCCAACCTCCAGGAGTTACAGACACCGCAGAGGTGAAATGTTCACTCCCCAACAGTCTGGGAGCACACAACCAGACCCTCAACGGTCTCTGCCAGTTGGCTATGAGCAGCAGAAACGTCAGCCAGGAGACATCATTCCTGTCCGAATGGGTGAGGAGGCAGTGACCACTAACAGGCTTTGGAATGTGGTGGGGGGTCCGAAAATTCAGTGCAAATCAATAAATGAATCCTGAATAAATAATCCTGCAAGCTCTGGCAAACCAGCTCAGGACATCTTGGCTCACACTCACTTCAAAGGCTCCAGGAAAGTCTGGAGTGTCTCAATTTATGACACAGTCACCAATTGTTGCAGGAGAGACAGGCCTCAGTCTGCGAGACCTTCGTTTGTAACAATTTTTTATCCCACTGTGATATCTGAGTTCCACCAGCCTGCATCCCCAAGACATTTATTTATGTGTGAAAAGATTGAAGGGATTTGATTTTACTCAAAGGTATTTCACAAAAAAGTCTTGGGAACTAATGAGGAAATATGTTTAAAAGAAAATCCACATAAACAGGACAGGGCATAAAATGATGACCCCATAGGAAGCTTTAGGGGACAACAAGATACAAGATCGCTTACTCGTTAGTCTGAGCCAGTTTTTTCTATAGCTCATAAGCACTTCAAGGCAGGAACTCTGGTATCTGTATGGCATGTTTTATCTATTGCCCTGTAGTGCTCACACTGATGATTCTGTGGTAATAATAATAAGTGTTATAACTATGTACAAAGTTAGCCAATGAAATCTGAGAATGGTAGATTTGGAAGCAGAATTATCAAACATGTATTACCTATTTTTAATATTTTGGGCAAAATTTTCAAACCAGCATCTAAAATCTGAATAGTCACTTGTTTGCACATGCCAAATTTGCACATGCAAAGTAAGCAGTTAGACATGCAAATAACCATTTACATGAATCAATGTGAATTTCTGTATGTGTAAAAGATATAGACTCAGTTTCAGAGGGAATATCTCTGTATTATACCAGTGTATGATTTCATACCATGGTTAAAACGTTATTGGCTGTTGCCTCTCCAGCGTAAGCTTTTGACCTGGGTTTTTTATACCACTTCCTTTAGACCAAGATTCGAAAAAGGGATTGGGCATTGACAGGGATATCAAGAATATTCAGAGTTTTCCAAATGAATGCTAACAAGTTTCGAAGGGTTATTTAACCTCAAGCTTCAGGGCCTAAGTCAATCGCTAATCATTGGAGATCAGGATGAGACCTAACAAGGGAGGCAGATCATCCCTTACCCATGTCTATGGGGGTTCTTAACCATTGTTCTGAAGCAGCTGTGCTGGCCACTGTCATTAGGCAGGACACAGGACTAGATGGATCTGGAGTCTGATCTAGTCTAGCAATTCCTGTGTCCTGTGTTATATCCTTGAACCATTAAGGGTAAAATCCTGGCTCTGCCGAAGTCAGTTGGAGTTTTGCAATTGACTTTGTTACAGCCGGGTTTCAACCCAGGTGTTACCCATATTCAGCAGTACCCAATGTTTTCCATTTCTAATTTCACTGATTTGGGTTGAAATATGTACAGTGAAATGTATCCAAGGCCACACCTGCAAAAGAAGGTCACCTAATGGAGGCTGCATTTTAGCCAAATGTTGAACAAACTTTGGGGGTACTTTAAAGGAGCCACTTAAGACAGGTGATTACGCATAGGAGCCGGCTGGATTTCAATATAACTGTGTGTGTTTTATTCCAGAACCGTTCAAACATTAAATTAGTTAAATCTAAGTGACCTCACATTACAGAACTCTGGTAACCACTGGTATTTACAGAGATTTTGCCCCACTGTCAGAAAACATCCCTGGTGTTCTGAGAGAAAGAACCTTGCTTTAATCCATTGCTCTTGAAATTTTAGACCACTGGAGGGTTCTAGAAAGAAAAAATCTCTTCAGAATCAAATAAACCCTTACTTTCCTTCCTTCATTTCACTGGAGCTGGAGTTACTATCAGCGTTCACATCAAAATGAACCATTTTTCCAGCTGGCAGGATTTTTATAGAGAGACAGAATTTTAACACTTCCTGGGCTAAGAGGTCTAATAAAGAAAGGGTGTATTGTTTTACCCAGCCAGAAAGAAATATTCCTTCTCTCTCACCTCTGCCCTTTGTCTCACAATAAACAGAAGACATCTGCTGATTACTGAAATCTCTTCTTTCCTGTCACTGGGGCTTCTCATGAAGGTCTGAAATCAGCAGAACATGGTGTGGAAGTGACAAAGGGGAGCCTGAGATGTGAGAATGAAAAGGAAACATGTCAGAGACCTAGGTAAGGCTGCTCCAGGATCTGATCCAAAGCCCATTGAATTAAATAGGAGTCCGTCTCATCCACTCCAATGGGAGTTTTGTCTCAGCCGCCAGTTGTGTCCTGTCTGACATGCAGATTGTGAGCTCTCGAGGTCAGATACTGTTGCCTTTGTTATTTGTCTGTGCAGTGCCTAGCACCAGGGGCCTATTTCCTTGATTGGTGTTCTTCAGTGATACCATAATCCAAAGGAAGAATAATAATAATTTCCATTGATTTGATTGGGCTTTAGATCAGGTTCCTAGTAAGGGTCTCTCGAGCTTCCAGCTGCCACAGGGCAGCATTTAAACAAATGTGCATGGAACTGCCCACTTAGAAGACGTACCCCAGAAATTCTGGAGGAACAAGCGTAGTCCAGAGTGGTAGTGACTGGAAGATGCTCTGACCTGGTGGCTGCTTAGTGACCTGCCTGAAATGAGTGGGCAAGTCTCCGTCATCTGGTTCCTAGTGAGACAGGAAGCAACATCTCAGAACTGCCACCTCCTCTGTACTCGTGTTGTCAGAGCAGAGCAGAGCTATGAAGTGAATGGGCCTTGGAGCCCAAGTTCCCTCCATAGCCCTATGGGCACATTAGTGGGGGAAGCCGGAGCTGCTGTGGCTGAGGTTTTACATGCTTTGGAGATATACATTTTCCAGAACTGGCACCGAGACCTTTCACTGGCGGTTCTTCACTTTGAGGAGAGGGGCCAAATTCAGCCCTGGTGTGGGCAGATCCACTCCACTGAGCTCATCCTCTGACACCAGGGCAGTTTTGGTCTAAGAGGATGCCTGAGACGGAGCCTCCCTGGCAATCCCACAGTGCCATGTCACAATCTGGCTCTTGGGTGGCATGGGGATCAGTGGCTCATAAAGTCATTAGACAACTGGATGGAGAGAGAAAGAGAGAGAAAATCTTCAGACTCCATTGTGTATTATTATGTAGCGAGTTGCTATGTGTGTCAGCATTTAAACCATTGGTGCACATCTCGTCTGAGACAATGCTGTTCACCCAGTGATTTATCTCCTCTCTTTCTTTCCCTCCATGCTCATTAAACTGAGAATTCATTGGAGTGGCTGCTGAATCCAGTTGAATGCGTGTGCGTTTTGGCTCTTCGTGAGGTCCTCTCTGCAGATACCGTATGCTTTGGCAGACAGGACAGTCTAGGCTGCAGGATATTACGCCTGGCAGGGACACAAAACCCTACCAGTTCCTGGAATTTAAATTGTCTATCAGAGTGCTGATTAAGCAGCACTTGCAATCTGCACCCAAGAAAAAACCTGTAACTGTCTCTGAGCATAGGATTCTTTCACCATTAGCTCACTTTATAGCAGTGGGAGCTGCAGCTGGTACACTCTCTCCAACCCATTCAATCTGTCAAATGTCAAACTGGGAGACACAAAACTATTTTCTCAAATGCAAAAGTTTGCCTTTCACAGTGTCAGATGGGCGTTTGCTCCCTAGGCGGTTGGAGGGGGAACTCTTTAAAGAAAACAGTAATACCCCCACCCAACTATGTATCAGTATTTTCTTTGTATGCCAAATCGACTTACAAATACTCTGGTGGCTGCTTCTGCTAGTCTGCCCAGTCCATGTCTCCAACTTGCCCAGTTCATGCCTCCAATCTGTTCACTTCTTGCCTCACTGTTGCTCATGTTGAGGGGTCACTGTCCCTCATTTCAGAGACCGGGGGCTGAAAAATATGGTCTCACCAATAAACAGCAGCACCACCAATGCCCAAGGAGGGCTAGTTCATATTACAAAACAGGCAGCTCCAATCTAGAGCTGGGCACGCTGAAACAAAAAAGCCACTGGATGGTTCTAATGGAGCTGGATGCAGCGTTGCTTCCCTGCTCACAGCTCTCATCCATGGGGGATTTCAAAGGAGAGCAGGAGTAGTGCCCAACTCTGGAGATAAGGAGGGCCACATTGGCTGGGGGCTAAGGCTTAATTGTGACTGTGTGTTTAGGTACCCATTTATCATCAAAATGCCAAGCACAATCTTTGCTGGGACTTGCATCTTCCTGCTGCTTGAGATCACAAGCAAGGAAAAACCTGCAGCCGATTAGTCTTAATCTCACCCGGTGTTTGCAGTGACTGAGTGCTTCAGGCTGCATTATATAGGGTTTGTGGGCTCTGTTTGCCTCTCTGGCCACACGCTGAACACTCCTGGTTTAGCTACTAAACTCAGCTGCAAGGAGGTTTCCAGAGACATTTCCTTTGTGTCTGGAGCTGATCTGGAGGATGCATTCGAAATATGACATTAGCCCCGAGGAGAAGATCATGGGGGAAGGTTTTTCTGCTGCCTCACTGGCTACCTCTTTATTCCATCCGCTGTGCAAGGAGCAAACAGGAGTGTGTTGTGTCAGCAGCCCATCCACCACACATCACTGGTGCTCTCCGTCTACTCCTCAGGAGTGCCAGGCAGCTGGATTCTCTTTTCACCAGAGCAGATGCCGGAAAAAGTCTCAGGGGACGATTTCATTAGACAGAGTCAGACAGGAGGATTTGGGGGGCTGAAAAGGAGGGCTGCATTTCCTTCACACATCAGAGCCACTTTTGGGGCATCATTAGGCTCCATGTCCCATGCTCCTTCCTCCTGGCTGCTGTTTAACTTAAGTGGGGCTGTGGGTTTGTTAGGGGCCCTCTTCCCCACTTAATTTCTGTTGCTGTTTTCACTCCAGTCCAATCTCAGCCATTTACTACCATCTTCCTCCAGACTAGCTGGTTCCAGTCCAAGCAGAGATGTCATCATTGATTCTGGTAGGGCTCAGATCATCCTATCTTGCAGGGGTCCTTCGACTTTGCCCAATGTCTGGTTGCACCCAGTGGTCTCTTACCCAGAACCCAACATGTGCAGAATGAAGCTGCCCTCATCTTTCATTCTGAGATGCAGGCCATTGAAGACTACAGGTCCCAGCATCTAGTGGGACTACGTGGGTGAGATCAAGATGGAGTAGTGCATGCTGGGAAATGTGGGTTACATGGGCCACATCTTCCATGGAGAAGCCAAGGATGGTTGTGAGATGCATTGTAAAGTTCCGTGGAACACATGTAGCTGCAGGCTGCACTTTGGCTACCTCTGCCATATTGAAAGGCCTGTATTATTGCCCATTACTTGGAGGCATGTGATATTGCATAGCCTTCGGGATCAACTGGTGGGAGCTGGAGACAGAGCCTCCTTGGATGGCCCACTGCAGTGAGATTCACTTCTGCTGCCATCTGTAGGGCGACAGCCAGTGTTTTGTGCGTGCCTTTGCTTAAATGGGTTTCTGAAACCTCTGCACCAATATCCACCTGTACCTGTTCCCTTCTCAAGTCATTGTGATTCCGGCTGATTGGAGGAAGGCGAGGATGTAGCTCCTTCAATGAGATTTTGAAGCACTGTTAATATATGTAATGCATCCCCAGGTACTTAGGATGACTGGGCACCTTAGACATGCTCTGTAGAAATCCAGTGGTGTCATAGAATCATTGAAGTTAGAGCTGAGGAAGTGTATGTGCAACGTGCCTCAGGTGGCATATGGCCAGGATTCATCACCAAATTTGGTCCACTGGTTGGATCATTAACTTCCCTGGCTTGGGCCAGGTACTGACAGAGTGTGACATGAACACTGATCCATGCCCCCCCGAAGAAGCACTATTGGGGTCCATCTGGCCTATCCCAGGGGACAGTATGCTCTCATGTGCATGCCTGAGTCCAGTCTTCAATGTCTCAAGCAATGGAACTTCTACAGATCCCACAGGTAAGCCATTTCCCCCTGCACAGTATAGGCCAAATTTTCAGTCCCAGCTTCTGTTTTGCACACCCATGTCCGCATGTGCATCTGCAAATCGGGGCACTCCCTCCTGTCCTGTTTGTGTGCACAGATCTGTAGGTGTGCGCATGTCAGAGCTGTGCAAATGCCAAGGTTATGCAATAAAACGGGCTGCATGTCTAATTTGGTGGGCCCAGTCAACTCTACGTGCAAAGCTGGCTGTGCATGGAGTCCCCATACTCTATGTACTGCACTGTCTGGTAAAGCCAACGCTGTGTGAAATATAGCAACAAATCTCAACACAGTTCAAAAAATACAGCCTGATTCTGTATAAAGAGAAGAGGAAGAAAGCATGTCAAACTTTCCTGGCCTGTAGTAATTCATTCAATCCCAGGGAACTGTTACCGTTCGCCCTGTTATAGGAAAGCATGTGTGAGGCTGTCAGACCCGATTTATACAGTGGTTTCATCTAACTGAGATGGAGATCAAAACATCTGTTAAGCTGCCCTGGATGAATGTCAGGGTTCTGCAGAAAAAGGCCCTTTCCCTTCCACCTGGGACACCGTGATTAGGCCATTGTCACTGGCATGGATTCATTTCCATCCTACCTCAAATCTATAATACACCCTGATCAGTACCTAGGAAGCGGCTGCTCTGAACACCAGGGTGGCCAGAGAACAGCCCAGGAAAGGTGTTCTCCAGCATGGCCCTGTCACTCATAGGGAGAGGTGGTTTGCCAAGGTGGCAGACTGGGATGCCCATTTGCTCAATTCAAGATGGAGTGCTGCAGGCAGGAACTCACAGTCTCTTCTGGGCACCCTTCCACAGGAGCGAGGACAGAATGCTGCATTCTGCACTATTTCACACCAGTTAGGGGGAGCCCTCAGATTCCCAGAGACCTGCCAACAGGGTCAACTCACCAGGGCAAAATATGTGCCTCCCTACCCTTTTCAAAATTAAAGCAAATTTACTACCAAAGTCCTTTAGAGGGAGGTGAGGTCTCTGGAAATGTCTATTATTAGATGTCTCACAAGTACAGTGCAAGGGTCCCACAGGCATATTGCAGCTAAAGAGAAGCTGTGTTTGACTCTGATTAATATACTGGAGCCTATTTTATTTTATACTGTTTGCAGCCTTACTGGGTTCATAATACACACCGCTCACAACAAGCAGAGAACTCGGCAGAGCTGGGCTGTGTGTACACAGGGAAAAGGCCATAAATTGCCTAGCAGAGCATTTTTCAAACTTTAGGACATTCCCCGGAGGAAGAGTTAAGATGTAGATTTTGCGTCAGATGCTATCAAAGGCTCCTAGGACTTGGCTAGGTTAAATCTCTCTGCCACATGTGCCTGAGCAGGTTGTTTGCAAAGGTCAAGCTCCCAGGCTGTTGCTGCAGCAGCTAACATTTCTCAGCTGTTCTTGGCTCAGTCCTCAAGGTAGGTAGTCTGGGAAATGTCCTCTCAGCTTCTTTGGGGAATGTCTTTCACTGATGTGAGAAGGTGCATCTACTAAAAAAAAAGAGAGATTTTTTTAAATCTCGGTTTTGAAGTGGTTGATTTTGCTTCCCCAAAGAAAAAGATTATTTAGACTCTCTCACTGATCCTTTTAGAACTTGCCGTTTGTTTCTTTATCTGAGTAAGGTTTCAGGGTTGTTGGTTTTTTTTTTTTGAGGGATTTGCTCAACGTACCAAAAGCCTGTGAAATCAGAGGGGCTGGAACTTTAAGCTAATGTAACATCATGTAATTAATGAGCCTGGGTTTGTGAAAAGTGAAAAATTTGGGGAAGTTTTTGCACTTAAATTAAAAAAAAAAAAACTTTCTGCAGATTTCACAGCGGGTCCCAGGGAATTTGCTCTTATATATGAGCAGGAAATCCAGCTGATGAAAGATACCTTCTTTTTAAATTCAGTTTGTTTGTGGAAAAGCATCTGTCAGTGTTTAATTTTTGTTTTGTTTTTCAACCTGGAAAACCTATTTCCAAGATCTTTGGGGAGGTGGAATTTTCATGTGAAATGCAAAAATAAACTGTGCCTCTATTGTCTCCCTTTTTAGATACACCATCAGAAGGAAGAAGATTTGCCTTATTTTTTTGTTTTGTTTCATTTGAAAGTAGACAGTTGCAAAAAAAAAAAAAAAAAACCAAGCTAAAATGACTTTACTGCACATGCACCTGTATTTCACTGGCTTGGTCTTCTGGATTATACCGAAATCAACCTCTTTTGTGCTGCCCAATGCCACCGAGCTCCTGCACCCCTCCAGCAGCCCGCAGGCTGGCTTCGTGTCCGGCCTCGGGGCGCCGAGGAGTCGCCGAAAGCGATACATCTCTCCGCGGGACATGAGCGCTCTTTTGGACTACCACAACCAAGTACGGGCACAGGTGTCTCCGCCAGCAGCCAACATGGAGTATATGGTGAGTTTTTGCCATGCTTCCTGAAGGGAGAAGGAACGATAGTGGGGTCAAGGGCAGGTTTAATGTCTTAGCACCATCTGTTGAGGAAGCGGGTACAAACGGAAAACTGCAGCGCTGCAGAATGGAGCCCAGCTGGACTGGCAATGCCCATTACATCAGCACGGCGGATGCCATGCTCAGGCACTGGCCATGTTATTATTGTGATCTATTATTTCTCAGCAACAAGCTGTGTGCTAAGCCCTGCGCAGCAACGCGCAGAGTCAGCCCCAGTCCCAATGCGCTTCCTACCCAAAGTCAAACCTGAGACAAGTGAGGGTCATAAAGAGCCTAACCAGGTGTGGGGAGGGGAGAGGGTGCGGGGAAGTTAACGATAAGCCCACACTGGGTGCTATTAAGTTAGGCTTCTTTTGTTTTCTATGATTACTTCTTGTGAGACAGCAGAGTTTCTGGGAGGGACCTGAATGAGGAAAGGGAAGGTGGGGATCTAAAGCCCTTTAATGAGTACAGAGCTTTCCTGTCATGTTATGCCCAGCCAGGCAGTGCCCATCGGTTCAGTACAGTGTATGCCAGCATTAGCCCCTAGTACTAGCAGTGCCCTCTGGGTCAGTTTGTTAATAGAAGTTCCAGCTTTTGGTATATTTCTCCCTCTGGTCTACACACAATGTTGCACCCATTTAACTAAGGGTGTGATGCTAAAGCGATGCAGCCCTGTGTGTGAACACTATGACATTGGCTTATATCAGTTCAGCTTATGTCTGTGAGGTAACAGGTACAAATCAAACCAACACAGGCCAGGTTCACGCAGAGTTATGCCAGGTTAGCATCCTCCTTTTAGTAAAACCAGTGCAACCTCTGTGTTTAGACAAGCCCTAATTAGTCAGCTGTTTCCACCATGCTGCAGACTGTGGGCACCTGGGGGAGGTTTTAGACCTGCAGATAGGGAGGGGCCCACTTGGTTTAGAGCTTATTTCACAAAGGAAAAAGTGAAGAGCTAAGGGAGGGATCCCTATGTGAGTGGCTGAGCTCTGCATCAGCTGGTACCATGCAGCCTGCAGGGCCCTGTGGAGACAGCCTTTCTGAACTCAGTGAGCTCCTTGTTCATGATAATTGTAGTAGCTGCGTTTTGCTGTTAGCAGAGAAGATGAAAGCCTGCCACGTCACAGTGACTTCCCCAGCTAGCAGCTCTGAGTGCAGTGGTTGGGGCTGGGGAGGTGGTGAGTCCAATGAAGGTAACTGATATTTCACAGCATCTTCCGGGAAGCCCTGGCTTCCTTTCCTTATGCAATTCCGGGCACACTGATTGCTAACTCAGTGGCTAATGCTAACTGCTGCGTCTGTTGGGTTTGTGTCTTTTCTTTTCCTACTCATGTGTCCAAAAAAGGTCAGAGTAGAAACCTGTAGTAACTAAAAAGCAGGAATAAAAAATAACCAAGGTTCTGATCCAAAGCCCATTGAAGTCTGTCCAGGGGGACGCTGTTCACTGACTTCAGGGGGCTTTGGATTAGGCCCTTGAGGAGAAAGGTGCAGCTGTGTTTGCTTGGGAAATGCCAGCTGCTGACAGATACTCTGTAGGGAAACCGCCAAGCTCTAGGTTCCATTCAAGGCTCTGGAAATGGGCACGGGGGATCTGCTGGAGAATCGTCAACAACAGACAGAAAAGAGACCTCCCTATGGGCCTGATTCAGCAGAGCGCTGGCATCTTTAACCCTCTGAAGTCAGTGGGAGTCAGCACCTCCCATGATCAGGCCTGTGCTTGGTTCCACTCTAGAGTCCTGGCAAAACCAAATGTCATCTGCTGCAAACCAGGAACAGACATAAAGTGCAAAGAGCAGCCCTGTTTGTGTGCACCTTGGGAGATCTGCCCCAGGCCACTTCCACCAGTGCTGCCCAAACAACAATGCTGTCTGCAGGGGTGATCTGCCGCATGTGGAAATGTACCATCTTCTCCCCGCAGGCCTGGCAAAGCGATTGTTGGTCATTTCTACTCCCACTTGGCTTTGCTACTGTTCATAGAATCATAGAATCATAGAATAGCAGGGTTGGAAGGGACCTCAAGAGGTCATCTAGTCCAACCCCCTGCTCAAAGCAGGACCAATTCCCAGCTAAATCATCCCAGCCAGGGCTTTGTCAAGCCGGGCCTTAAAAACCTCCAAGGAAGGAGACTCCACCACCTCCCTAGGTAACGCATTCCAGTGTTTCACCACCCTCCTAGTGAAATAGTTTTTCCTAGTATCCAACCTGGACCTTCCCCACTGCAACTTGAGACCATTGCTCCTTGTTCTGTCATCTGCCACCACTGAGAACAGCCGAGCTCCATCCTCTTTGGAACCCCCCTTCAGGTAGTTGAAGGCTGCTATCAAATCCCCCCTCATTCTTCTCTTCTGGAGACTAAACAATCCCAGTTCCCTCAGCCTCTCCTCATAAGTCATGTGCTCCAGACCCCTAATCATTTTTGTTGCCCTCCGCTGGACTCTTTCCAATTTTTCCACCTCCTTCTTGTAGTGTGGGGCCCAAAACTGGACACAGTATTCCCGATGAGGCCTCACCAATGTCGAATAAATGTTAATGTTTGTTGAATGCTAACAGCATGATTGGTGCTGTACATACACAGAAGAAGACCTGGCCTCAGCCTCCAGGGACTTGCAGTCTAATTCACACACCATCCATACAGGTCTGACCCAGCAAGTGGTGCCTGGAGATAACTACAGGCCTAATTTGCAAAGGTGCTGAAGCACCTCCAGCTCCCATTGACATCAGCACTTCTGAGACGTAGGCCCCATTTTCTGAAGGTGCAATGGGGGTCAGAGTTGCATAGGGTTACCATATTTCAGCGAGCAAAAAAGAGGACGGGAGGAGCCCCGCCCCTGCCCCTCCCACTTCCCGCCCCCCCCTGACCTCCCAACCCTCCCCCCGTTCCTTGTCCCCTGACAACCCCCTCCTGGGACCCCTGCCCCTAACTGCCCCCCAGGACTATCTAAGCCTCCCTGCCTCTTGTCCCCTGACTGCCCCAACCTTTATCCACACCCCCACCCCCAGACAGACCCCTGGGACTCCCACGCCCCATCCAACCACTCCCCACCCACTGACAGCCCCCCCCCAGAACTCCCAACCCATCTAAACCCCTCTGCTCCCTGTCCCCTGACTGCTCCGATCCCTCTCCGCACTCCTGCCCCCTGACAGCCCCCCCCAGAACTCCCAACCCATCTAAACCCCTCTGCTCCCTGTCCCCTGACTGCTCCGATCCCTCTCTCCACTCCTGCCCCCTGACAGCTCCCCCCCAGAACTCCCAGCCCCCTACCCCCCCCCGCTCCTTGTCCCCTAACTGCCCCCTCCTAAGACCCCCCCCCAACTGCCCCCCAGGACCCTACCCCCTACCTGTACCCTGACTGCCCAAAACTTTCTCCACTCCCCCCAAAAAGCCCCCCCCGTTTCTTGACCTCCACCTCCAGAACCTTCCTGCCCCCTGACCTCCTTACCCTGCTGCTCAGAACAGAGTGTTGGGCTCTGTGCAGCCGAGCCGGACACATGGCTGAGCTCCCGAGCACAACAAAACCCGGTCTGGCCCTGCACAACAAAACCCGGTCTGGCCCTGCACAGTGTTGCTGGACTGGACTGCAAGGGAGCTGCTGGCTCAGAATGCAGGGCGGATCCGGCTCCTCTACAGCTGCTCCTGAGTCCAGCCCGGGACTTCCCTGCAGCCCTCCCAGCCACTCTCTGCTAATCCCGGACATTGTGAGTGATTTACAAATTCCCCCCGGACGCTATTTTTAGCACACAAAAGGAGGACATGTCCGGGGAAATCCGGACGTATGGTAACCCTAGAGTTGCAGAGATAAAAGGCGTCTCACACCCAGCTCCAGAACTAGAGCTTCCTGCTGTAGGTGTGTAACAGCATCCATCAGCTAAGTACCAGGATCACAGTCACAGTCCCTTTGTTATTCTAACTGCTTAGAGCAGCTATTTCCTTTGTCCTCACCCACCCTGAACAGCTTTGGAGACAAGCCCCAGTCATGCCTGGGAGAGAAAAGGGAAGGCGCTGGTCTGATTTTGGAAGCTACCTGTTTAGGCCAAGCACATGTGAAGCACAGACTCCCCCCAGGCAAGATTGATCCGATCTGAGCACCACGCAAGCAGAACTATTGTGTATCCCTTATGTATCAACATCTAGAGGTGACCCATAATGCACCCTTTCTGGTGGAGCCAACTTATGTCCTTTACCCTCTGGGGCTGAGAGCTGACCCTTTGGGTGTCACCCACCTAGTGACACCCAGAATCAACCTATGGTATCCCCTACCTAGTGAAATCCAGAATTGGCCTATTGGGAATCTGTTGGCCAGTGGTGGCACAATTGGCTCACTCTGTAGCCTCAGCCCTGTGATCCTGATGGTGATTCTGAGATGTCTGAGGACAATGGGTGATACAGGAGCCTTCCCTTCTGTTGTCTACCACAAGCTATAAGTTCAGTATTTCCTGTCACTCCCATCTTTTCTCCCTTTGGGGTTGGCTTCTCTGCTTCCAGACAGGAGGACCGATGTGCCATAACTTGTAAGCCCCCCCTACGCTGGGTCCTGGATTTTCAACTGTCCACACGTGTTATGGAAGCAGTGACAGGAAACGAAGCTGGAACCATTGCTGCAGCCTGCATCGCAGAGGAGAGCAGGGGTCCCGCTGTTAAAATCGCTGAGTCTCCATTCAGTGCCCACCCAGCAAATGGCCATGCATGTCACTGCAATGGTGGGGGGGCTTTCATGGGCTTATTGCCTCTGAATTAGTGAAATGTTCATAATAGCTGAATTTCCCCCGGTCCAAACTACAGGTGTGAGACGTATTGGGCTCTGGCACGGTCTCCCTGGGACACTTAAAAGTTGGCTGGACAAGACACTAGAAAACGGCCTATAGGGCAGAACCCATGAGACAGACAGCATGAGCTGGAGTCTCTGGATATGTCTACACTGCAGTGTAAGCCCAGAGTTACCCACAACTTGAAGTAGCGGACCCTGGGGTTTGTTAAGCAAGTTCTTGAGCATTTACACTCATTTGTAACTCCGGGTTAGGAATAGTTGAATTCTGAGTCCCAACCTGGGGCCCCAATATCTTTTACACTGCATTATGTGGGCCCAAGTCCAACCACCTATATCCCAGACTTCCAAGTGCCTCCCATAATAAGGCTGTTCTAGCCCTTTGTTCCTGGTGTAATGTGGGAAAACTTGACTGTCCAGAGAACAAAGAAAGTCAGCCAGTGGGATTGTGGAATACTATTGGCAGGCTTCCAGAGCATGAGTCCAGTGCGGCTGTGTCTTCACTGCAAAGCAATAGGAATTGAACCGTAGGTCCTGGCTTGACTAATGCTCGGACCCTCCACGGGTGGGGGGGTCCTGGGACCCTGGATCTGAGCCCTGGGTTAGTGCGATTTGTGTGTAGACTGTGGAAGCAGAGAAAGAACTCTGTTTACCTGTTGAGAGACCTGCTTAGCTCTCTCCCTCTGCGCAATTGTGAGAGTTAATAAAGCATCTGACTTGCTATACCTAAACAAATAGTGAGAACTCTGTTTTTCTCCGACAATACGGAAGGGGGTTGGGCTTGAGCCTGAGTTCAAACCCTGGCCTTACATTGCAGTGTAGACACACCCTATGACTCTCTGACGGACCTGTCTGGTTTTAAGATAAAGTTAGATAAGTTTATGGAGGGAATGGTTTAATGGTAAAACATAGTAGTCAAGGAAAGCCAAGCAAGGGTGGGTAAATAGTATAATGGCTAACGGGGTCGGGCTGGAGACTCTTGCCTATATGCTCGGGGTCTTACTGATTGCCACATTTGGGGTCGGGAAGGAATTTTCCTCCAGGGCAGATTGGCTGAGCCTCTGGAGGTTTTTCGCCTTCCTCCGCAGCATGGGGCAGGGATCTCTAGCAGGAGGGTCTCTGCCGATTGCAGTCACTAAAAACAGGATTGGAGACTTCAACAGCAGAGTCCAGGGAAGGGGTAGGGACGGTTTTATGGCCTGCAGCATGCAGGGGGTCAGACCAGATGATCATAATGGTTCCTTCTGACCTTAAAGTCTATGAGTCTATGAGACCAGCTGGTTTTGAGAAAACCCCCGTCCTTTGGTTTGCCCAAAGCTGTACATCAGGCAGGGTTTGCTGAAAAGTACCCCAAACCTGGCCCATTATATAGAAAGACAGGTGATATTCAGGGGCTTCAATCCCAAAGCTCAGTGGGGGTGGGAAGGGACCTGGCCTCCTGTCCCATGTGCCACAGAGCCCAGCGGAGCTGAAGGGTCACCAGGCCTCCACATCAGGCCTGATGCAAACACTGCTTGGGCTGTATTTCATGCTCTCAGATAAAATGGGGCACCTGACACTTTGTGATGGATGCTAGGAAACATTTTCAACCTGTGAGGGTGATTAGGCATCAGGAGAGACAATAAAGGAGGTGGCTGAAGCAGAAAGGCCAGGAGAGATGGTGATCATAACAATATAAAGTTAATACTTTGCCTTTCTACAGTGATGTCCATTTGAGGATCTCAAGGCAACTTCCAAACACCAGTGAGTTTAGTCTCACAGTTGCCCTGCTCAGTATCTCCAGGCCCATTCGACAGATAAAGCAAGTGAGGCACAGAGTGGGAAATGACTCACTCAACGTGTGTCAATGGCAGAACAGAGGCCAGAGGCCAGGCCTCCTGACGCCTAGTCCTGCGCTTTAGCTGCAAGACCACTGCTCCTCTCTGAACAAGTACAAACACAAGTGGGAATGATGTAGGGAAGTGCCCTGCATAATGCAGGAACCTAAGGGTCTTTTCCAGGCCAGCCTTCTTGGATTCTGAGGTGGTTCTCCTGTACACATGTCATGGTTAAATGTTTCCCTTTCATTCTGCACAGTAATGAGTCACTGTTTCTTGCTCTGGGCTGTAGCCTAATGACATATGTTGTTGCGCCATCTCTTTTTTCCTCACCTAGGTGTGGGATGAGAGACTAGCCAAGTCTGCTGAAGCATGGGCCGTACAGTGCATATGGGACCATGGGCCACCACAGCTGATGAGATACATTGGTCAGAACCTCTCCATTCACTCTGGCAGGTAAGCGACCCACAGCCATGCTCTGATCATGCATGTTGTGTCAAATGAGGTCAAAGTCCTCATTCTTTGCAGACACAGGAGGAACTGGGGAGTCTGATTAGAACCCCGCCTAGGACAAAATTTGATCTAGGTCAGTGGTTCTCAAACTTTTGCATTGGTGACCCCTTTCAAATAGCAAGCCTCTGAGTGTAACCCCCCAGTATAAATCAAAAATCACTTTTTTTATATTTAACACTATTATAAATGCTGGAGGTGAAGAGGAGTTTGGGGGGTGACAGCTTGTGACCCCCAGGTAATAACCGCATGACCCCTTGAGGGGTCACAATCCCCGGTTTCAGAACCCCTGATCTAGTTCCATGGACGTCATTATTAGCAGCTTCCTTATTTAGGGCCCGGTTGTCACCCCTAACTCACACTCAGTAGCACCTTGCTCCACTGTGAGCTAAATGAAAGAAAGCAGCAGGACTCCTGGGCGAGTGAGGTGCTGTTCCCAGGGAGCAAGGGACAAGCCCAGGAGAGCCGAAATGAGTCTGGGCCAGGTTCACTGTTGCTCTGAGGAGGTGCAACTGTACCCATCTCCCCGGCAGTGAGTCTGAGTCACAGCCTAGAGAAAACGCTCCATGTTTGTTTGGGGAGGAGTGTGACTTACTACAGAATGGAAGCTGAAGGGCATGTCTCAGCTTGATCTGCAGACCTTGAGCCACTCAGCTGTCGGTAGCAGGAAGAGACCATTAATATACAGAGAAACCCACTGGACCAGAGTCGTGTTCCTGTTGGCGTTAGTGAAGAGGTTTTTTTTAGAGCCACTGCAGGATGCAACTGGAGCAGGGGATGGGCTGTGAAGGAGAAAAGCCCTGGTTCAAAAACAAAACACTTTGGGTAAATTAGCGAATGCGGCAAGAAATGGAGATGAAAACATCTGGAGATAAATGAGTCGATGTGTGAGTTGGATCAGTTGAGAAGTTTTCTCCTTGCTGGGAAAAGTCCTCTTTTTTTCTTGCACTGACAACACGGGGGGGGGGGGGGGCGGGGAGGTTAATGGGAGTAAAGAGTGATTTAATGCAGCCAGAGAGGGCCAGATTTGTAGTCATGGTTGTACATGCCCCTGGCATGCATGCACACAGCTCACAATGCAGGAGAGCAAAATTATGCTGCCACAGAGTCCTTAGCACCCGGAGAGACCCAGGGGGAACTTCCACTCACATTTCAAACCCCTGTCCCTCTTGCTCTGTTCCCCGTTTCACTCACTATGAGCACAAAGGGACCTCCTCCTTCTCCTTCACTCTCTGATGTCGCCTCCCAGGCCCTTGGGAACTCAGTTCCATTCTTGGTCCTTGAGGGAGCAAGGCGGGCACCTGCTCGCATGGCTCCAACATAGCTAAGGCAAAGCACCTCTCTAGCAAACATACACGAGTGCACCTAGGGGCACAGGCCTGCCCTGGCAGGTCTCCTTGGGGTTTGCTTCCTAGTCCTGGGTAGCGTGGAGGAATAACAGGGATAACATGTGTGATCTTCCACAGGTACCGGTCAGTCGTGGATCTTGTGAAATCTTGGTATTATGAGAAACAGCATTACTCCTTCCCCTACCCTCGTGACTGCAACCCCAGCTGCCCCTCCAAATGCAGTGGTTCTGTCTGCAGCCATTACACCCAGGTACGAAGCCAGAGTCACGTGGGGCAGGGTAGTGGTATTACTAAGTCTGCTGACATGCCCAAACCAGGAGTTAGATGGTAATGTACCAGGATCAGAACGCTTTCCATTGCACTTTGGGAGGTCTGGGCTATCCTCTTTTGTGTTGGCGGGATAGAATGCCCTGCAACTCTGTGTTTGTACAGCGCCTGACACAATGGGGTCCTGGCCCATGGTGAGGACTCCTAGCTGCTACAATAACACAAAGCATAAATAATAATCATTCTAAATGTGGCAACCAAGGGGATAAAGACTTTCCCGTGGGGCAAAAGGCAAAGCTTCTCATGAGTCTGATGCAGAGGCACAAACTGACAAAATGCAGTGAAATTTAGCAAAAAATCCCAGCAGACTTCCTGGGAAGCCAGTCCTTCTGCCTGACCGAGGTTTGTGTTTCATGGCAGAGGATGAGAGGCCTGGGGAAGGCAGGTTCAGGCGTTGCTGAGCCCTCTGTAGCGCACCTGGATGGGGACTCAGTGAGCATCAGTGGCATTATCCTGCCGCTGCAGCTTCTTAGAGCAATGAGCCATATCGCCTAAAGAAACCAGCAGAGAGCCCCCTGATCTGTCCCTTGCCAGAGCTGTCAGTCTGGCACCCTTTGCCAGCACTGCATTCATTGCAAACAAGCACGTTAACAAAGCACCATCCAAACACCAGCTCTTTTCCTAGCAGCAGTGGCTGCATTTTCCATTGTTCCGTCTGCTGGCTGGGGAGATGTTGTCTGTGGCGGCTGAGCTAGCTGGAGAGGGAAGGAGGACGAGCAACTCTGGGAGGCTGTCTGGTTTAAATCATAAAGACGAGGCCAAAGGAAGGCAGGCGTTAGCATTCCTGACAGGCTGCCTGCCCTCGGCAGTATCCGTTGTCCTGGGATACCTTGCAGAGCATTTGCCGGCATGAGCATGAGAGGCAGGTATTCACAGAGCTGCTGCCCTGTAACACACACATTGCTTTTAGGTGGATCAGTTTGTTTACATCAAAGAGCTGTGGCTGTAGCTGCAGAGAAGTTTCTCTCCATGTTCTGGAGCTCAGATGGAAGATTTTAGCCAATTGGCTGGAATGCTCCTTTTTTATTTGGCCTCAGTTTCCCTCTTTACACCAGTAGCACCACGAAGTCTCCAAAAGAGGGGAGAGAGAGCCCCTTCCTGCCTTGCTGATCATGAATCAGCTCCTTCGCAACAGAGCGGCTATTTAGTGTGCAGAAATGTCTGGCTGCTCATTAAATACGGCCCCCTCATCCCCCAGAGCACATCCAGGAAGAGTGCCGCCAGCACAAGGTGGAAAATGTTCCTTTACTTCCATGGTTTGTGGCAAAGCATTTCTACCCTTTAATTAACAGTGTGCTGCATGGCTCCACTGCTCTGCTCAGTCTGCTTGGCCCCTGGCAATCCCCAAGCCAGTATTTCCATGGGTGTCTGCCACTTACATAGACTTTCATCCCCTTTCCTTCTGACTTGTCTGAGAGCTTGAATATGTCTCAGTCCCAGTGCAGCTGTTGTTATTGTTGTGACTTAAGCACGGTCTGGATAGTGGCTTTAGGGAATCTGGGAGTGAACTAGAAAAATAACAACCACTTTTTATGAAGAGTTCAATTCAATGACCTGAGCAAGTTGGATGGTTTTCCTAGTTCTGATCAGTGTGTGAAGATGTCCACTCCAAGGCTCTCCCAAGGGGTACATATTCGAAAGGGCTGAGGCTGGTCCCTTTTTTGTGGGTACAATCCTCATTTCAACTTAAGATGTGACAAGGCAGGTATCAATTTTGCAGGCATGAGTTGTGCCCACAGAAGAGAAGTCATTTGACTGGAAAACTGGCCTTACAATCGGTCAGCAAAGCACAAGGCAGATGCAGCAGTAGGCATCCACCAAGACAATCAGCGAGGGGTGTTTTTATTCTCTGTCTTCTGGAAGGGGAAATTCCCGAATAGAATAAACAGAGGTCCATTTGCCTCTGCTTGGCAGGCTCCATGGTTCTCCACCTCTGATGCTTGTGCTTTGCTGTATGCCACACAATCCTGATAGCTTCTGTTTGACTGTCTCTGATGCAGATGGTGTGGGCCTCCTCCAACAGAATTGGCTGTGCCATCAACGCCTGCTCCAACATGAACGTGTGGGGCAGCACCTGGCGGCAGGCAGTGTACTTAGTGTGCAACTATGCCATCAAGTAAGTGAGCGAAGGAAAGGCTCCCCCTGACCACAGGCAACTTCAGAGTGAGGATGGGAGCTGGGGGCTAGTGAGCACCACCTCCCCTCTCCCAACACACCTGCCTGAGTTTGCCATTCACATAAGGAACTTGCCCCGTGGACCAGGTTCCATCTCAGCCTGATCTTGGTTTGCCTGAGGGACCCGTGACAGGAGGGGAGGCAAAATGGAAGCTGGGAATTCTCTCAGCCTTATCTGTGTGCTCACAAACACAGCGCCCTCCGTGTGTTGAACATCCTGGCTTAGAAGCAATTGAGTTGCCCCAGCCCAGCCAGGAGATATAGTATCATAGACTATCAGGGTTGGAAGGGACCTCAGGAGGTCATCTAGTCCAACCCCCTGCTCAAAGCAGGACCAATCCCCAGACAGATTTTTGCCCCAGATCCCTAAATGGCCCCCTGTCAAGGCTCCTTCCCCACTCTGAACTTTAGGTTACAGATGTGGGGGCCTGCATGAAAACTTCTAAGCTTAACTACCAGCTTAGATCTGGTCCGCTGCCACCATTCCCAATGTGCTAACTCCCTTCCCTGGGTAGCCTTGGGAGACTCTTCACCAATTCCCTGGTGAATACAGATCTAAACCCGTTGGATCTTAAAACAAGGAGAAATTAACCATCCCCCCTCCTTTCTCCCACCAACTCCTGGTGGATCAAGATCCAACCCCCTTGGATCTAAAAACAAGGAAAAATCAATCAGGTTCTTAAAAAGAAGGCTTTTAATTAAAGAAAAAGGTAAAAATAATCTCTGTAAAATCAGGATGGAAAATAACTTTACAGGGTAATCAAACTTAAAGAGCCCAGAGGACCCCCCTCTAGCCTTAGGTTCAAAGTTACAGCAAACAGAGGTAAACACCCTAATAAAAGGTACATTTACAAGTTGAGAAAACAAAGATAAAACTAACATGCCTTGCCTGGCTGTTTACTTACAAGTTTGAAATATGAGAGACTTGTTCAGAAAGATTTGGAGAGCCTGGATTGATGTCTGGTCCCTCTCAGTCCCAAGAGCGAACAACCACCAAAACAAAGAGCCCAAACAAAAACCTTCCCCCCACCAAGATTTGAAAGTATCTTGTCCCATTATTGGTCCTTTGGGTCAGGTGTCAGCCAGGTTACTTGAGCTTCTTAACCCTTTACAGGTAAAAGGATTTTGGAGTTTCTGGCCAGGAGGGATTTTATAGTATTGTACACAGGAGGGTTGTTACCCTTCCCTTTATAGTTATGACACCCCCTCAAACTCACAACTCTGGGTTTAGCAAGCCAATGCTCAAACCACTGTGCTATCCCTCCCCCCCACACCCTTATTGCTCTCAGCCTTTGCTCAGTCTGGGCTCTCCTTTGGTGCCTGGATTAGCCCAAGAGAGTATTTTCCTTTGCCTCAAAGGGGCTTAGCAAGTACTTGCATACAGCGTTCCTCTGGGGACAGCCAGAGCTGCAAGCACTGACCATGATGCAAAACACTCTTGCTAATCAGCCTCAGGTAACTCTTCCCCTATGCAGCTGTGGCTCCCTGGGCACCAGGAGGGCTGGACATGAGCCATCCTACACTGGTATGCTGCCGGGACAGTGGAGGTACCTTAGCAATTTGAACATGAGTTAAACTCAGTGTGTGTCCAGCTTCACCTTAGTCCAATGATCCAGGGTTGAAACTCCTTCAGCCCCTCACGTCAGTAAACAGATGCACACTCACACTGTTGAATGCACGCACGTGCAAACACACACAGAGACACGCCGACCAGATTGCATGTACACAGGGCATTGTGATGCTTGTTTAGGACTCTATTACAGAGAGAGCCAAGACAGTACAAGATTAAGGTTTTATTCCTTCCTCCATGTGTATTGTCCTCTCTCATCAAGCACTCCCTGAAAGTGGAGTTACCCTACAGATAAGCATTCGATCAGACAATAGCACCCCCAACTGGGAAGTTATCTATCGTAACAAGTGCTGTTTGCAGTCACTGGTTTTGTCACATGCATCACTAGCTGCACAGACTTCCTGGCTGCTCACTGAGAATACAGAGCCCAGGATTCTTCTGCTTCAAAAGTACAGACCTCTCCCATTTGAGGTAAAGAAATCTCCCTGGGCTGCAATGGTATTACAGTTCATCGCACCTGTCATCTGCAGCACTAGAGGGCAACATGGTCAGACACTGTTGAACAGGTGTGATTCTATCCAGTAGGGGCAGTGTGGCGCGCGCGCACACACACAGACACACACACACAGACACACACACACACAAACACACACACGTTCTCTGAGCACAAACAAGCACAATCCAAAGCATGCTGCAACTCCCATGCCATGCCTTCCTTTCCAGGGGCAACTGGATAGGAGAAGCTCCTTACAAGGTGGGGAGACCGTGCTCGGCCTGCCCACCCAGTTATGGTGGTGTCTGCAGCAACAACATGTGCTTCACGGGACTCAAATCCAACAAAGTGAGCTGGTTCTGAGCCTCCGAGAGCTCTTCCCGGCGGCTGGAAAAGCGGAGCTGCAGCTGGCGACAGGAGAACGTGGGAAACGCCATGTACAATGTTGTGTAAACTAGGAGAATTATTTATAACAGTAACATTCCAGGCTGCTTCCCCCTCCCCTCCCCTCGTCCCCACCCCTCCAGCTGCATTTAGGAAGTGTTAGTCAGTAACTGCTCTAAAGAGCTGGCAGGATCTTTCCCTATGGTTATTCTGTTCTATCCCGGCTGTAGCCCACTCCCCTAACGCTGTGTAGGGAATGGCTGAGCTGTCACTTTGTCTCTGTGTTACACAGCTCCCGAGGGAGCGCATGGGGTGGTGTTCCTCTGAGGGCAGTAGGTGCAGTTAGGTTCCCAGGGTAGCAGAGTGTCAAGGGAAAAGTCATAGTGGGATGTCTGTCCTCTTTCCAGCTCTGTGATGCCCCCTCCCCCCCAGCTCACACGTAAGGCAGATGATCGTTGTCAATAATGCTCAGGTTTTCCTCTGAGCGTCCCCCATATCTGATGGTCCAGGGAGGAGCTGGGAGGGCTGAGCAAGCAATGGGGAGGACACTGCGCACCCACGGCCTCCCTTGTCAGTGGTTCCACATTCATCCTTCCCCAACCTAACAATAAGCCTCTTTGTCAGAACTTTACAATAAAAGTCTTGGGACCAAGGTGTTTGTGCCTGTCTCTGCTGCTGGCCCATCCCCGGGGAACGCACCCTTGCAACACAGAGCAACCCCTAGGCTTCGTTTTCCTCTTTGGAGCGAGACGCCATGTATCGTAGTACAGACGGTGCTGACAGTCCTGGCAGAGATACAGCTGTTCCTCCATGAGGGGAGGGCTGGCGGGCCAGGGGCAGAGTATCTCCAGCCACACACATGAGGGGAACCCAACCACCGACCTGCAGCTGGGGCTTTTCCTTTTGCTAACCCCCACCAGCTCGGTTTCCAAAGGTAACCGTTGCAGGGCCCATGTGGAGATGCTTGTGTAATTTGCTCCACCTTGTGGGAGAAGGAGGGTATTGCAGTGAGGTTGATTCAGCTGTGCATCAAAAGTGAGATTCTTTCCTGAAGTCTCTCATTGGGTTACTACAGCTGGATGGGGGAGAGGATAAGGAGCTGCTCTGCTGGGAAGGAGGCCAACTTGAGAGCCCAGGAAGTCCACACAGAGCAGGCATAGTCTCTTGCAGGCTGGTGTACCTCCCTCTGCCCTGCCAATGAACTTATCTGACCCAAAGGCCCAAATGCGTGAACTGTCCAATTTGCCCATTTGGTTGGGTCAGGGAGGTTTCCTTAGTCTTAAGGTGGAACTCAAGCACAGCAGCATGTGGTGCAGGGAGGGGCTGCAAGCGCGTTGGGGGACAGGATTGGAATTGACAAATTAGAGGATTGGTCTGAAATCAACAAGATGAAATTCAATAAAGACAAGTGCAAAGTACTACAGTTAGGAAGGAAACATCAACTGTACAACTACAAACTGGGGGATAACTGGGCAGGTGGCAGCACTGCTGAAAAGGATCTGGGGGTTACAGTGGATCACATACTGAATATGAGCCAACTATGTGATGCTGTTGCAAAAAAGGCAAATATCATTCTGGGGGTTTATTAATAGGAGTGTTGGATATAAGACCTGGGAGGTAATTGTCCCTCTCTATCCAGCAGTGGTGAGATCTCAGCTGGAGTGCTGTGTCCGGTCCTGAGTGCCACACTTTAGGAAAGATATGGACAAATTGGAGAGAGTCCATAGGAGCTCAACGAAAGTGATAAAAGGGTTTTAAAAAACCTGACCTTTGAGGAAAGGTTAAAAAAACTGGGCATGTCTCGTCTTGAAGGCGTACTTAGACTGAGTGGGGACTTGATAACAATCTTCACATATGTTAAGGGCTGTTATAACGAGGACAGTGATCAATTGTTTTCTGTGTCTGCTGAAGGTAGGACAAGAAGTGATCTGCAGCAAGGGAGGTTAAGGTTAGGTATTAAGAAAAACTTTCTAACTATTCAGGTTATTTAAGCTCTGGAATAGGCTTCCGAGAGAGGTTGTGGAATGCCCGTCACTGGAGGTTTTTAAGAACAGGGTGGACAAACTCCTGTCAGGGATGATCTGGGTTTACTTGGTCCTGCCTCAGCACAGGGGGCTGGACTTGCTGATTTCTCAAAGTCCCTTCCAGCCCTGCATTTCTGTGAGTCTATGGTGGGGGTGAGGGAGCCAGTCCAGCACGCAGGGCCGGCTCCAGGCACCAGCTCAGCAAGCAGGTGCTTGGGGCGGCCAATGGAGAGGGGCAGCATGTCCGGCTCTTCAGCAGCAATTCGGCGGCGGGTCACTCAGTTCCTCTCGGAGGGAAGGACCTGCCGCCGAATTGCCGCCGAAGAATGAAGCGGCGGTAGAGCTGAATTGCAGCCGATCGCGATCATGGCTTATTTTATTTTTTTTCCTGCTTGGGGAGGCAAAAACGCTAGAGCCGGCCCTGCCAGCACGGGCTAGTAGCTGGAATCATTCCCTTGACCCGGAAGCAAGAATGGGCTCAAACATTTGAGATCTGAGCACACGGAGGTGTGCTGTGCAACATGAAGGCCAGGCAATGGTAGGAGGGAATCCAGTGGTACATTTCATGAACCCACTGGCCTATCCACCTGGGAATGTGAGGGCAAATCCTAGGTCATGAGTGAAATGAGTGTGGTGGGTCTCAGCCAGCTCAAATCAAGGTCTCTCCTCTATGAAGATGCTTGACTAGTGGCGAGTGAATCTCCTCGGAGTTGCTGCACAACAACTTCAGGCCTAAGGAAAAGTGTCTGCGCAGTGGCCATTGAGGGGCAGATAATGCTGATTCCCCGTGCTAAGCAGCAAACAAAGGGCGGTGCCTCTCTTATCTGCACTGACAATGGGAGGATTCAGCCCGGCCGCCTGACGCTCAGTAGAGTCTGGCTTACTCTGGAGGCTGTGAGGAAACCCTCCTATCTCAGCTCTCTGGTGAAAGACAGACAAGCCAGGTCCCAGGGATGGAGCTAAGCATCTGGTTTCCCCCTCTCTCCACTGGACCGGGAAAGCCCAGCAAGAGCATTTCTGGCCACACACACACACCCCTTCGCCCCCCACATGCTGCCACCCTGAAGAAGGGAAGGGGGACAATAATGCAAAGCAAAGAAAGTAAAAGAACTCAGAGTCATTGGATCAACCCTGCCACCCTAATCTGAAGCCCCACATCCTCCATATCACACCCCTAACCCCACATTGTGGGGGCCTGCACATCACACAGCCCAACCCCAAGCTGCAGGAGACACTCTATCCCAGCCCAGCCCAGAGGGTCTGGGTAGAACCCTCTCTCCCAATAGATGGAGCCACTCCACATCACCCACCCCCGCCTGCACAGGCCTCCATGTGACTCACATCCCTGCCCCAAACAGGACCCATCAGTATCAGACACTCCTGTCTCAAACTCAGAGGCCCCCTCTATCCTTCCCCCGACCTCAAACTGCAGGTGCCCCCACCTCAGACACCCCATCCCCCAAACTGGCGGTCTCGACACCTCTCCCACGCCTTGCCCCAGGCTACATGGCCCCTTCCAGAGAGCTGGTGCTGGACGTGACTATGCTCAGAAAGTGAACAGCCTGACTTTTCCCTCTCTGGCCCCTCCTCGTCCAGATGGCCCCCTGCAGAACTCTCCGGGTCATCACCAACGGTCAGCTCAAAGCTGTGGCTACCAAAGCTTAGGAGCAAGGAACGAATCCCATGGTGATTCTTGGTGCCTGGCTCCTGGCACGGGGCGGCTGTGGGGCTGTAGCAGTCTGGACTGCAGGGGACGCACAGATGAGCAGAAAGATGCTGGCAGTAGTTGCAGATCAGAGATCATGCTGTTGTTTTCTGTGGGGTGAGCACTTGCCACTCTGGCCTGCCATTTGACACTTGGAGACTTGGGTGGGTCTGGACTCAACCCTTTACTTGCAAGCTGATGGCTTTCTTAACCCAAGCCTGATCTCCCTATCTCCCCAGCATCATTTCACCACCACCACCACCAGCATCTACTATGCAGCAGCACCAAGCCTGGGTGTATTTGTGCAGCGAACACAGCCCTGCCAGGGTGATGCATCCATGCAAGATCACTTGGGTGCAGAACACTCAACTGCACCTTCCCAGGTGTCAAGCGAGACGCTCCTGTGTGGGACGTATCCCAATATGTGTGCTAGGAGCCCACAGATACTGCACACAAGCCAGATGACACAAGGTGCCCAGCAACTGGTTACAAGGTATAGCCCAAGGTCCAGTGTGCTTCAGCAGCAGCAGTGAGAACTACAAACTGCTGCAAGCTGGGTGAACTTCCTGGTCCCTGCGGGGATGTACCCACTGCCCGCCCAGCAGGAAGTCTGAGCCTTGACGTGGGGAGCAGGCAGCAAGGAAAGGGAAGGTGGCTGGGCTGTAATCCTTTTCTGTGTTTCCTTCCAGAATCCCACTTTGTTCTGGTGGCTTGTCTGGGGGGACGGGACAAAGGTGAATACCCACGGGCGCCAACGCAGAGCCCATTGAGGAACCCCCAAAGTTGTGTAAAAGCCATAGGTAGGCTTACCTTAGCTAGAACCATCCCATACTGGGATGGTGGCCAGTAGAGCGTGTCCCTCTGTCACACTGAGCGCACAGTCACTCTTCTCTGGGGTTGAACTGGAATTTTTACCTCCAGTTTCTACCTCTAATTGGTGGTCCCTGATTCTGTGAGTCAGTCTCTCCCCAAATAGAGTGGCACATTTCCCTGCCCTGAGGTAACCGGTTAATGGGATAGTTCTGTGGTAGATGTGATTTGATTGGCACACACCTGCCTATAAACACAGCCATGTTTAAACACACCCTCATACACAGGACACACATAGGACACACGTCTTGCACCCCCTCCCATAAATGCACTTACGTGCATCTGCACATTCAGCCCTGCACAAATGCAAACACACATTTACACACACACCCGTACACACATGCATATGCACCCTCTGCTCCCCACCCCACACATGCCTAGGCATGTGTCCCTGGGCACACATACGTGTGGCGTGCACCGGTCTCACCCATGTACACAGACACAGAGCCTTTGTTTTCTCTCTTTGTTTGGCAATGGCAATAAAAAGGGCTGTATCTCAGAGCTGGGAGACTGGGCTGGTTCTCCATCCCCCCCTCTTCCCCTTTCAGAGCTCCCAGCCAGCAGAGCTCTGCCATCAGTCCACCTTTCCACCACTGCCGGGGAGAGTACCGAGACAACGGCCCCTGGCGCTGGGGTCAGCCTGGCATGAGTGGGAGCCCCAAAAGTGAGCAATAAAAGCCATGTTTGAGTTTCTAGCTTGGCAGCAGTTACTATAGCTACAGCGGCAGCACCTTGCAGATTGGTTTCCATAAAAGCCTGGTTACTATTTAACATCTCCACCCACATTAGCCCTGATTAAGTGAATCAATAAGATAACAGGAGAGGCAGGTTTCCTCGCCCTCCCTCTCCACAACCCCTCCTGCCTTCACCTAGCTCCTTGTACATATATTTATTATTTTACACATTCTCTGTTTTCTGCCCTGAGGTTCCTATAGAATTAGTCGGCGAGACATGGTCAATGTAATCGCCCAGCTAAGCGCTAAGATGGAGGCTTTGTACGGTGAGTATGTGGGTTACCATCTTCCTTGCTGCGACTCTTGGCTCCGGGCAGTCGTTGCTCGTGGGAACAAATGTCAGGGAAGGTAGGAGGCTAGGGGCTGGCGGTGTGTGTGGCAGTTACACTTCTGGGGCTCTGCTCAGGCAAACTCCCACTGACTTGAAGAGGAGTTTTGCCTGAGTGAGGCCCCTCAGGATTTGGGCCTTTATGGACAAGGATTTAGGGGGTAAGGGAAGGTCTCCGAGCCTGGAAACTGGCATGGAGAAGAGAAGCAGGGTTCTTGCTGGAAGTCTCTTCACTCTGCTTTGCGTGAGGGAGGAGGACTCTGGGCCATTGTTGCGCTCGGAGCAGCGCAGCCAGAGGTGTCCCCTCCCTCACAAAACCTTGGTGTGCTCGGGACAGGGACTGGGTTTCTGCCTGTGAGCCCTGTTGATGTGACGTGTTCATTTCACCAGTGGGAGAACAAATCGAAGTGAAAGCCGGGCCCTGTTGTGGGTTGTGCAGCGCTCGGGTGGCATGCGGCAGGTCAGTAACAATGCAGGCTTTCGTCACAACAAGCTCTGGTTTCCCCAATAACAGGCAGAGATGGCTGACCATTGAGAGGGGCTGGTTTGTTGGTATTGTCTAGTGAAAGGATTCCAGGCTGTGGGCTTCGCCCACAAGCAGCAAATGGCCTGAACAAGGCACACACCAGAAGGTGTGTTATTGGTTAGGAACATCTGGGTTCCGTAGGAGGTGCCAAGAAGGCCCCGCACTGTCCCTGCATGGCTGGGAGGGTGTGACCCTACTTGTGCACACAAAACAGTTCAGAATGAGCAATTCTGCACTATCCCCAGCGCCAGGAGACTGTTTTGCTTTGCCAAATTCTAAATGCCAAGAGTTTCACTTTAACTAGAGGGTGATGGTCACTTTCCTCCTTTGGATGCTGGTTTCATTATTATTACTACCCCTTTTTGACCCAAGCAGTGTAGCTAAAATTCAGAGTCCTGTGGATTGTTTCCATTAGGAGAAGAAATTGAAGACAGAGTCAGGTATTTCTTCCGCGCAAACCTGTTTATTTACAAAGAATGTACAAAGTTCTGTTACCCTGAACACAGCAGGAGCCAAACAACAGGAGACAGTTTCTTTACTCACAGTTCCAAGCCTCAGGTCTAAGCCAGCACTCTGCCCAAAAGCTCTTCTCTCTCTTAGCTGTTTCTCAGGTTCCCATTCCCAGGGCTTCTCTGGCTGATTGGCTGTGTCTTTGGCTTTCTGCTCCTTCTCTCAGCTTCCCTGTTTTTTCTTGCTGCTTCTCTCACACATAGAGACACTCGCAGCACAACCAGTCAATGCCCCAGCCCCTGTGTTTGCTATATTCATTTCTGGAGCAACTGCTTGGGCCACATGATTCAGCTTCTACTCAAGCCTTGTTTTGGGTGGAGGATCCAATTAGCTCAGCTATCTACAAAGGAGCTCAATGGCTTTTTTACATTTATCCTGAACCCACCAGCTTCCACGCGGTTTAACATTTTTCATTCATGCTGCAGCAGGGCCTAAGGGACCCAGTGCTTCTTTGGCAAAGTTGCCAGGGCCAAGGAAGGTGAAACAACCAGTTTGACTGCCAGATGAGCCTGTCCATCCAGCCATCCTGCTTGTTCCTTGAGGTTGCCTGCGTACACAAGGAGCGTGGCACTAACGGCTGGTCCTCTGGCCTGGCACTGGGTGGACACTGGCTCTGTCACTCTCCAGTCTGTCCCTGTTCTGTGGAAAAACAAAAGCCTCCAGAGCTGTTCAGTCTGACATCTTGTGCCTGCCCTACAGTCACTATTAGGAACAAAGAGCCTAAGCCCTGGCATAGGGTCGTTTAAGATGCCCATATGCCAACAAACACCTGGAAGCTATTTATCCAGGTGGGATTTTGATCACACTCTTTTGACCAGCCTGGAACTGGATGAAAAGATGATCACTTAAATATGCTCCAGATAGGTTTTCTCTAGACATGCACAGACATCGCTCCAGGACCTTCTTATTGGACCTGGTCCTGAGTCGGTGCAAATCCTGTCACTCCATTTGCTATGCCAGTTTACATCACCTGAGGATCTGGCCTCTTGTTATACTGCTGCTGGGATACGTTAAACACCCTCAGTGAGATTTGGTGGAGCAGGAGAACTGAAGCCATCTCATAAAGTACGTTTAGGGGGTCTGGTCCGCTTGTCCACCTGCGAGTATCCTCTGTGCGCCTTGGTCTGTGTGGCTGCAGTTTTCAATGGCCAAAAAGCCCAGCTGATTTCACAGAGCCATAGAAGTTAGAGGCAGGAAAGGACCTCGTGGGTAAAAGTGAGTGCTAAATTGGGTGATCGGTTTTGCATGAACAGTATTTTGCTGGTAAGCCCTGCTTTTGTGTGCCCAGTCCTGCTGCCACAGGGTCGTGGGATGTTCAGCGACCACGTCTGTTCTGTGAGCAGCTCAAACAAATCTTGGCACCTCCAGAAACAATGTGCACAAAGGGGCTGATCCTGCAAGGATCCTATTGACCTCAAGAGGGGAAGAGGGCACTGAGCACCCTGCAGGATCAGGCCCGAGCTCATGATGGTTCTTGCTGGGCATACAGAACGCTCAGTGCCCTCCGGAGACATGGCCCCTTCTCCCAAGGAGCTTCCACCCCGGCTCAGACACATGCAGAAGAGCTAGTCCCATAGGGGAATGGCACAGTCCGGGGTCTGTGCTGGAATCTCAGAGGGGTTATCATTGAAAGGCTTGACATGGCTGGTATGTCTGAGGAGGCAGGAGAGAGGTGCCCGGGGAGAAGCAGGGTGTTCCAGGCACAGGAGCAGCAAGGGGAAAAGGTGCAAAGATGAGAGCGGCTGAAGGAAGCAAAAGGAGCAGCTAGGAGTGGAGGGTGGATGGCACAAAGGAAACAAGGTGATAACGCGCCCTTGGTCTGTCTTGTCCATTTAAACCCTTCGGGCAGGGGCGGATCTGTTACTATGCGCCCACCTCTAGGTCCTACTGCAACAACAACAACAATTCGTAACGTAGGTAGGAAGTGCTGAGAGTGGGGGGGTCACGCTGAGCACGACGATGGAGCCTGTACTTGCTGCAGAAAGTGGATGCAGTGCTAGAAGCAGGTGTGATGCCCCCCTGGTATGGCCATCTCAGTGCCCCCCCTCACCCCCCCCCCCCCCCCGGCTAATGCATGATTATTCCCCTTGCGCATCTGCCAATGCAGCTTTATCCAGGCTAGTTTTCAATGATTCAGGCAATTTTCTCCTGCCACCGGCTTCTCATGAATGGATCCCCCCATCTGTTTTATCTAGCAGGGATCAAGCTGTGTACATTTAGCTGCAGAACAGGAAGGATTAGAGTGATTCTCCCATGAGGCCCTGTCTGGGAAGCTTGGAGGTGCAAGAAAACCCCTATTTGGGTCTCCCTGCACTCAAAATGTTTATGACACGCATTTGACTTGGGGTTCAGAGCTCTCTCCTACCCCGTAAGGAGCAAGTCTTTGCCTTCAGCCCTGCTTGGTTGATAGTATTGCAAACGGCTGAATGAGCTGTTAAATCACTTATTGTGTCCCCTTGCATCTGGCTTTAACATGGGCAGCGGTTTGCCAGCCTCAACATATGGAAGATTTACTGGGAACTTTTAATCAAGCTGAGTCAAATATTGCTGCAGCTGATTTTCTCCTAGAATCCAGCCCCGATCAAAAGCAAACGAGAGGCCGAGAAGAGCTGGCAGGTTGCGTGCAGGACACATGTGGGAGGAGAACGCTGCCGTATCAGCTAGACTTGGGAAGAATTGCTCCACATCCCACCTGCAGGGTTGGTCTCCCCATCTGTTTCATGGATAAACAAAGGAGATCTCGCAACAGACACTCGCTGTTTGAAAGTCTGTCGCGGGAAAGACCTGCCAAGTCTAGCTGAGTCCGAGGCCTCTGAAAAAACAACAAAAAAGGAGCCTCCGAGACCAAAGCAAGAGGAGCCACTGAATGCTGGCAGAAGGAGGGGAGCCCTCGTACACCGTTAGGTTAAAAAGTTATCCAAATACAAGCAGAGGACGATTTGGCTGAGAGCAGGGACCCAGGGAGTGTCTGGCATGAAATGGAGTTTGGGGGAAGGATTCTTCAGATGAAAGCTGGAATCTTAGTCCTGCATGGACACACTTCAAATGGAGCTTCAGGCTAGCCTTTATGATAGATAGATAGATAGATAGATAGATAGATAGATAGATAGATAGATAGATAGATAGATAGATAATGTTCAAGTGGTGCAAAGTGCACAGGAACTAGCCAGAAATAGCCACTGAAGAATTGCCCCTGGGCACGGGAACTCCTTCCCACTATAAAGCTGGTGAAGGTGGCATAGCTGCCTCCTAGAACAACCGCCTTTTTGTCCCCAGCGTTGGGGGTTGGGTGAGGAAATGGGCATATTGGAGGGGATGTAGCAGAGCAGAGCCCACTACACTGAGTCTGTGCTGGCTCAACTTGGCCATTTGCATACGTTGGGGCTGGTCCTTAGCAGGGTGGTGCAGGATCTGGGAGCCACAGTCAGCTTTCTGGCAGCCCACCCTCCAGGTTGTCCTTGGGGGGGTTGCATTCAGTGGAGATCTTGAGATCTTTTTGGAGACCTCTGAAAGGTGCCTCATCCACAGCCTTGATCCCGTTCATCCCCCGAACAGGGGCAGCACCAACAGCAGCCACGGGCACCAATATGCGCCAAATTGCTCCCCATGTCTTGAAGCAACGTCCTGCAGGACGAGAGGTGGGTTCAGCCTCCGTGGGTCACTCAGGCCCTGTGCTCCCTTTCTTTTGTCAATTACAATGGAATTGAGGAAAAATCCCAAAGCAAAGTGTTCCGATAATGTCAAAACATCTGGTTCAATCTTCTCAAAATGGAGAGTTTTGATTTTTCATTTCAAAATGACTTGTCAGACCAAAATTCCATTTTTAAAAAAATGTTTTAAAAGGCCAAAACTGGAACAAAATGTTTTGGTTTTTCGTCAATAAAATGTTTCAATCAACCCCAAATTATTTCTCCCCCCAGAATTTCATTTCGTAGGAGAATTCAAAGGTTTGTTTGTTTCCTTTCCATTTTGCAATGGCAAAAAATTCGAAATCGGAGAATTTTCCGGAAAATGGAAAATCTGGTTTCTGCCCAGCTATATTTAAAAGACCCCAATGATGCCCTGGTGTCTCTATTTGGGGGCTGTTTGGTGGGGGGCTAGCAAGGCATCCCCTGACTTCTCACAGAGCAGAGCACGCTAGTTTTCCACATCCCAACGCTTCCGTTTTATAGGCCATTCCTCAGAAAGGGCATGCATGGGTAATGCAGAGTTGGAAGGATGCGTCCAGCAGGGCTGATGAGAGAGGGGAGGGCAGGACAATTGTACCAGGGACCTAAGCTCAGTGCCCCCCCCAAAAATATCTGTATTGTCTGTGTAAATAAAGAGACATGGCAGGAGATTGGGCCCCAGGGAACATGATGTACCAGGGCCCATATTTCTCTCGATGGGCCTGCCTGCACCTTCCTAACTGTAATGCAGAGGAAAGGGGTATGTGTTGAAAATACCTCTCCAGCATGGTATCATCCTGCTGGTGCTGCTGAGGTTTGTGGTAATAAGGAGGAGTTGGAGGCTGTTGAGCGGATAAGCGATGGAGAGATAGACTAAGAAGCGCGCTGGCTACCCTTATAGACACCGTATAGGTCAGGGGTAGGGCAGGAGACCCACCACTCTCTGGACAATGAAGAGGAGCCGGGGTCCTTACTTGTGCTCCATTGCTAGGAGACGAGGGAGGAGCCAAACCAGTCAATTTCTTTGCATTTTTCCTCACATGGCAGTAACTGTTATCACAGCATCTCTCTGTCCTGGGAGTCAGTGTGGGCTAGTGGTTAGAGCAGGGATCTGCACCAGAAGTCAGGAGGCCTGGGGTCTGTTACTGATATCCCCACTGCTTAACTTGGCCACGTCCATCTGTAATCTGGGTGTACTGCTAAGTGAAAAGATTGGAGACCCTTATGGGAGAGGTGACAGAGAAGTGCTAAGTATTATTAGGATTGATATTTGTGTCTAGGGTTTTCTTTTCCTTGTACCACAGTGGGAGAGAGGAAGAACAAAGTGCTAATGAGGTTGGCAATTACCCCATTTGCATGTGCTGGCTCAGTAACTATGCACACAGATTAGGCAAACAATCGCACATGAAGTTGAACACCTAAATTAAAAAAAATATGGCTACAATGATTATGATTGATTGAGTGCGTGAGTAACATTCTGGAAGCGCCCTGAGGTCCTGATGAAGACCTGGGCCATCAGGTGCTATACAAATATAGGGGTGGATATGCTTCCTGCCCCAGATTGCGTACAATCAGTTTCTATTTTCATTCCAAAAAGTCAAACTGGGAATGAGCACCCCAGGGTGTTAGGTCTGTGACTGTCTGGGGCAGGCTTTACCTGCCAGAAAACAGCTGAGCAGCGTGTCTTACTCCATCAAGGAATAAGCAAAGCTACTTAAACACTAAACAAAGGATAGTCCTTTACTTTAGCTGCCCTGGACATAGCTACCCTTGGAGCTCAGAGGCTCTTTATTCATGAAAACATCCACATTGTATAAGGAAATGCCTGGGGAGCTGAGAACATGCAGTGCCTCTGTACAGGGACACAAGGAGAACTTGTTTACTGCATTTGTAGGGGGGCGTGGAGATCTTGAGATGAAAGGTGGGTTGTGTGCAGTTTGGTAGCAATGCAGCTGACAATAGTGATACTGCCATGTTCTGAGCTAGTTCTACACAACTCCATGGCATTTTTATAAGGGGGTGAGAGAGCAAAGTATCCTGTCATTGACTGTAAAATGTACCCATGGCCCTGAGGGCCAGCATGAAGCCTGTGCAGCATTTAAAGTCTCATTTCAAACCTACTTTGAGGTCTTCTTGTCTACACTTACTGGGGGTTCGACATGCAGCGACCGATGCAGTGGTGGTTGATTTAGCACTAAATCAGTCACAGATCACTCTCCCGTCAACTCCTGTACGTCACCGGAATGAGAAGAGTAATGGGAGTTGACGGGAGAGCGTCTCCCGCCGACATAGCGTTGTGTAAACCCTAAGTAGATCTAAGCTACGTTGACTTGAGTTACACTACTAACATAACTCAAATTGCGTAGATTAGATCGACTTTCCCACGTAGCGTAGACAAACGAGGATCTGACCCTGAATCAGAAGCAATATCTTTTATTCCACCAGTGTCTGTTTTTAAGGGCAGGTCTGCTAGGGTTAACCTACGTCCGGATTTTCCCGGACATGTCCGGCTTTTTGGTCCTCAAATCCCCATCCGGGGGGAATTGCCAAAAAGCCGAACATGTCCGGGAAAATACTCCCAGCTTTGTTTTGCCGGCATCCCTGCCCCAGTCCCCTGCTTACCATACAGCGGCTCCAGCAGGCTGCGACCTGCAGGTGGATTATCCCGCGGCGGCAGCTGCTGCTGTTCCCCCCAGACATCTCAGCTCTGTGTAGCTGAAGAGCCGAGCTGCCCAAGCGCTACCGGCTTCAGAGTTTGCCGGGCAGCCCCCAGACCTCCAGACCCTGCGCCCCCTGCCGGGTGCTTCCCCAGCGCAGCCTGGGGGCGCAGGGTCTGGAGGTCTGAGGGCTGCCCGGCAAACCGAAGCCGGTACCACTCGGGCAGCTGTTTCGCGTGGCTGAGAGGGAGGAGGGGGAATGCGGGGCGCTCAGGGGAGGGGGCGGAGTTGGGGTGGGGACTTTGGGGAAGGGGCGGAGTTGGGGCGGGGTGGGGAAGGGGCGGGGCCAGGGCCCCTGGAGTGTCCACTTTTTTTAATGTTTAAATATGGTAACCCTAGGTCTGCACTATGGGGTTAAATCGACCTAAGTTACGCAACTCTAGCTATGTGAATAATGTAGCTGGAGTCAACGTAGCTTAGATCAACTTATTGCGGTGTCTACACCGTGCTGGGTCAACAGGAGAAACTCTCCCCTCGACTTATCTTACACTTCTCATTCCGGTGGAGTACCAGAGTCGACGGGAGAGCGATCTGCAGTCGATTTAGTGGGTCTTCACTAGATCGACCCCTGGTGGATCGATCGCCACAGCATCAATCCATGGTAAGGGTAGACAAGCCTAAGTCTCAGTGAGTTTCATTTGGAAGCAACAGCACTAAGTGGGTGGACAACGTGGCATGCTGATGGAAGTCCTAGTCAAATAGCTCTTTAAATATAAACTTAATAGCACCCAGCGTCTTCCAGAATGGTAGTCCCTTGTGCACTTTACAATCTATACCCAGAGTCCCCATGAAATGCAGCCCACCTCTGGGACACAGGACAGCATAAGACACAACAGCAGACGGAAATTTGTATTGCAAATATTTTTGCCTCCTAACAATAGCATTTCCCTATCCCCTTGGTGACTGTCTAGCTCCCGCTGATAGGCCTTGCTTGGACAGTAAGGCCCTGTCTACACTAGGGACTTTCTCTACAAATGCCCAACCACTGGGAACACTGGCTCAGCACCATTCATGTTAGCAATGCTGGGACCTCTAGTACAGCGGGATCCCCAGTTGCCAGTTTCATGTAACCTTGTTCAGAGCAGGCCTAATCAACATGGTGCTAAATGCTGGCAGTAGCCAGCAGCTCATCTATTCTGGGACGCTTATCATTGCTGACTCTGGTGGGTGGGTGGATGGAACCCATCTATTCTGTTTCCCTCTGCCTTTAAATGATGGGTCTCTAGTCTGCACTCATATCCAGTCTGTAGGAAAGTTCCTTCAGCCTCCATGTGTCCAGGCACTAATGGGGAACAGAATCACACTCTGTAAGTTATTAAGGAGTTTGGGTGGTTCGGGATATTGGGAATTGGGTACAAAGCTCTCCCCCATAGGTCACCAATGTCTGTCCTGATCCAGCCAAGGCTGACAGTGATTGAAAGTCAATTCAGTGGCCTGTTTGAGATCAGCTGGGAGCTCAAGTCCTGCCTCTAGTGGGCATGAGGCTGAAAAAAACCAACAATGCCACTGCTGCAAGGCCAAGGACTGAATGATCAGGGAGACAAAACTCTCCTCTGGTGGTCCCAGTGGCTCCTGGTGGGGGGGAACAGTCTCCGGGTGACACAAAGGAAGCTCACACTGCTGCTGCTTAGCCCTGCTCATTTTGTGGCAAGACAGAAGACTTCAGTCTGCATGACTGGCAGCCCAGCTGTGGTCTGAGGTCTCTAAATAAAGCTCACCAGCTGGACCAGGTTGTGCTGCTTGGTGCCCTGCCACATCCCCACTGTCCTTGTGTTGGTGCCGTGGATACCCTGATAGGCTCCTCTCAGTGTGTGTCTCTGGCAACTGCTGCCACACTCACAACTGGGCAAGTACTAGGGAAAAAATAGTGAATATTTTTGTTCAGGCTCCTTTTGTGTTTGCTTTCCTCAAATATTCTAGCAAACAAGTTTCCTGGCAGGAATGTCTGTGGAGACAGTGAATGTTGTAGAATATTCACGGAAGGCAAATTTCAGGTTTGTGATTGCACCAGAAACTTGATTCGAAACAATACCCTGTCACCTACACGTCCAATCAAACCAGCTGAAATGTTGAGTACCAACTCTTCTCAGGGAACTGCTTAAGAGAAGTGACTCCATGCAAAATGATTGATTTAGTGCTAGTTGCTATGTAAAGGGCCATCTGCGGGGAATGGACCCGGCAGCTCTGTACATAAAATCATGAGCCTCTGCTGGGTTAGTAAACCTCTATGATTGGTGTAGCCATTAGAGGGGTACAAAGAGCCATGCTCTGCTAGTGTGGGTCAGGTTACATTTAGGAGTAGAAAACAATCCCAGAGACACAGGGAGGAGAGGCTCCATTCTGATACACACAATCCCACCCCCATCCACAGCAGCCAGACCTCCCAGCAGGACCCACTGTTCTCTTGGGGTGGTTATGAACAGCATCTCCTCCCAGCATCACAGCGGGACGGGGATTAGAAATGTCCTTCTCCCCTCCCACCTGAGCATTGTGTAAGCGAGGTTCTCCTGTGGCAGCTGTAAATAATGTGACATAGTGCCTGCTTCAGGTTAATCCATAAATACATACACAAATGGCACAGGAAGGATTTCGACTTTATTGCGCTTGGTAATCCAGTGAGCCTAACACAGTGTCAACAGCAGTGCAAAGGAGCAGGTGGTGACTCTCTTCTAGGGGGGAGGAAAATAACCAAGAGGTCGGTGAGGCCCAAATGTTCAGAATCATGCACATGCAGGGGCGTACCTGACATGTCTGTGCAAATACCCTGATGGCGTGAGCAGCTGCACTAAATCCTCACCCCAAAGGCTAGCTACCCAGCCCATCAGCTTGGGTAGAGTCTACACTGAAGTGCTACAGCAGCGCAGCTGTGCCGCTGTAGCGGTTGAAGTGTAGATATACCATAACTATCAGAGGGTGAGGTTTGCTAGGAGTTGTGGGGGCAAACAACTTAATTAGATTTCAGAGACAGCTGGACAAATCTATGAGTGCGATTGCATGATGAGGTTGCTTTGGATGGGAAAGGGACAGGAAAGGGCAGGGCTCAGCGGCCCTGGGGCTCACTTCCAGTTTATGTCTTATGTTCCTAAAAGCTCATGTGTCAGGGTTTCAGCTGGCTACCTACAAGGGTCAGGAATTGATTCTCCTCCCCCCAGTGTATTTTGGGAAGATTTTTTTTTTAAATCTCCTTCCTTTGGTCCTGGAACAATTTTGATAGTAGGGGGTGCTAAAAGCCATTGAACCAAACTGTAAACCCTGTATATTATGGAAACCACTTTAAGCCAGGGGGTGCAGCAGCACCCCCAGCACCCCTAGTTCCAGCACCTCTGATCAGGGATGGCCACGGCTGGAGATGGGACATTGGCCAGGTGGGCCAGGGCTCTGAGGTGGCACCAAGCATTTCCTGTCTGCAGTGCTGGCTGGCTGGTTCGTGCTCACATGCTGAGGGTGAGGTCTAACTGATCGCTGTATAAGGGAAGGAATTTTCTCCCACGTCAGATGGGCAGTGACCTTAGGGGTTTTCACCTTCCTCTGCAGTGTGCGGGTGCAGGTCACTTGCCAGGATTATCTGGGTGGATCTTTTCATTTCCCTGCCATTGTGGTGGCCTTGGACACTGGGGCACCTCAGCCCCACCTATTCTCTGCCTGTGGCACAGGACAGTCGGTCTCCTGAGGGCTGTAATGTTTTGGTCTCATTTCTGTTGTTGGGGTAAGTGTGATGGTGCTGAGTGTTGGTGCTGGCTTGTGATATTGAGGAGACTAGACTAGACTAGACAGATCTGCTGGTCCCTTCTAGCCTTAACTCTCTGACACTGCATGCTTGCAGGTGGCCGGTACCTTTCACCTGCCTTCTGCACAGAAAATCTCCTGTGGCTGAAAATGGGCGTGTCACAGATTTTATAGCCTCCAGGCAAGGGGGAGGTGTTGGGAGAGCCATACATTCAGCTTCCTGGCATGGCATTGACACTCTGCTCAGCAGAGCCAGTGTCAACAGAACGCCTGGAGGAAGAAGGCAAAAACCAAACACATGGGCCCTTCTCAGAACAAGAGCTGTAAAACCTGTGCAAACCTGAACAAGTGGCACGACACCCTTTTATATGTTCAGAATCAATAGTTGGGCCCACTAAGAGTGTTTGCCGACACATAAACTACATCCACCGCACAGGGTTTCCCGAGGTTTATGACTCAAGGCCTGGAGTCTTTAATGGAGTTTGCAGAGCCCAGGTACCTACCTCCACATCTTGCTTTACTGCGGCTCTGAAATCACCAGTCTGCAGCCTCTCCACCATATGCTCTTAAAAGCTTTTTTAAAGGGTGTTTGTTCCACTGCAACCCGAGTGCACTGATAAGCAGCCTGGGCTGCCCCCCACTCCCACCCCTAGTCATGGGAGGTGTGGTCAGAGCATGGCACGTGAAATTGGTGTCCACCAAGCAAGGTATTAACAAACTTCAACAGAACTTTATTTACAGTGGAAATCTCTTTACCAAGCTGTAGCTGCACACTCTGGAACTCTCACCCAGTCTCCTCAACTCCTCCCCCCTCCTTCCTGTTTCCTGTCCTTTCAGACTCACAACAGTGCTCCCAATTCTAATAATCACATGCAGCATCTAAACACCACATTCCCTCCTCTCTTAAGAAACTTTCCAAATTAAAATAAACATTGTTCTTCTAACCACAGGAACAAATATGAAACAAGACACTATAT
This sequence comes from Chrysemys picta bellii, assembly GCF_011386835.1. Lineage (NCBI taxonomy): Eukaryota > Metazoa > Chordata > Testudines > Emydidae > Chrysemys > Chrysemys picta. The sequence goes on along the minus strand of NC_088803.1, from coordinate 36,303,659 downwards.
TGTTGGCAGAAATATTACACTGAAAACACTGTAGATACTACATAACATAGTCTTTAGTCCAGGCAAGTGGTCGTCTGAGTCTGACAGGCCGTCTCTCAAGCCCCGGTTCCAGTGCAATGTCTTGTTGTGTTGGTTCTACGGTGAAGTCATCCAATGCAGACTGGGTGTTGGCATAATCTCTTCTTGGTGCATAGGCAGGTGCAAGATAAGAAGCATTCCATACCCGCCCATCAGAAAGTCGATAGGTGTAAGGTCCCTTCTTCTCTATGATTTTAAGAGGAGCTGTGAATTTATGGTCCCCTTTGCGTAAGATTCCAGGTTTTCGTATTCTAACAAAGGAACCACACTCAAACTTTGGTTCCTTAGCTCCCCGCCATTTGTCTGTGAAAGCCTTAGACTTTGCTTGGTTCTGTTCAACTGTCTTTCTCACATCATCCTTGTTTGGGGCATCAGGTCATGCCTTTAACAATCCAGCAATGTTCAGTTTAGTATTCATCTGTTTCCCATACAGTAACTCTGCGGGTGATCTTTGCGTTGTGGCATGTCGTGTAGCCCGGTATGCTTGCAAGAAATCAGTAGTGAAGGGTATCCACAATCGCCCTTTCAGTTTAGCTGTTTGCAAACTCTCTTTCAAACTTCTGTTAAACCATTCGATTTCCCCATTGGCTTGAGGGTAAATAGGGATGACCTCCTGTGTAAGATGTTCCTCTCTGCTAGAAAAGTTTCAAACTCCAGGGAAGTAAATTGACTACCATTATCTGAAACCAATTCTTTGGGGTTACCTTCCTGGCTGAAAACTGAAGAGAGGAACTTAATTACTGTAGCAGAAGAAATTTGCAATGTAAACGCTACCTCAGGCCATTTGCTGAAATAGTCTATTAAAGTGATGGCATAACGACAGTCAATTGGAGCAATATCAGAGGGTCCTACAATGTCAATCGCCACTCTGGTGATACACAGACTTCTGCCCTGCATGAAATCAGTGGGACTAATCACAGTTTGTAAAATGAAGCATGTGTAGAAATCTTTGCAGGATCAGGGCTTTATTTGGGATCCCACGTCCATGGTTAATTAAACAGAATGAATCTATATTTAAGAATAAGTGATATGTTTTGGCTGTTACACCATTTTCAGAAGATTTCTTATGGATGAGTGTTAAAGAATATGCTCATAATATTCTGGGAAACTGTTGTATCCACCAGGCAAGGTATTAACAAACTTCAACAGAACTTTATTTACATTGGAAAGCTCTTTATCAAGCTGTAGCTGCACACTCTGTAACTCTCACCTAGGGTGACCAGACGTCCCGATTTTATCGGGACTGTCCCGATATTTCCTTGTTTGTCCCGCGTCCCGACCAATGTTAGGTCGGGACACTGGACAAACAAGCAAATACTCCGGAGCCCGGAAGTGCTCGCGCCCCCACCTCCCGCCCCGACTCCGCCCACTCCTTCCCCCATTGGCTCCCTCCCTGAATCCCCGCCTCTTCCCCAGGCTCGCCATTCCTCCTCCCTCCGGCGCTTGTGGAGGGAGGCCCGGGAGACGCAGGGGAAGCGATGAGTGAGAGTCTGGCCTGGCCCCGAGCGCAGGCAGGACTCAGTCGGGCGGTACCTGGAGGGAGAGTAGGGGGGCGGTCCGCAGGGCCAGGCGGCGGCTGTTCTCCCCCCGGGCAGCGGGACTCGGGAGCAGCCGCTGCTGCAGCTCCCACTGCCGCAGGGGGAGGAGGCAGCCGATGGCCAAGCTTGGCGGCTGCAACTCTGGCACCCCCAAACTCCCCGAGCCCGGGCCTGTTGCGGGGACCCAGCAGTGCGCACGGTGCGCCCAGCCCCTGGCCAGTCGCGTCTGGGCTGGCTGCCCAGCTGGTGCTATCCCACGGCGGCCCCGGGGCGGAGGCATCGGCAGCCCAGCCCCGTTCATTCCCCTGCGGGACCCGAGCGGGACGGGGGGGCTGGGGCCTGCTGCCCCCACTCCGGGGCCGCCGAAGGATAGCACCAGCTGGGCCAGGGCCAGGCCGGACTCTCACTCACCCCGGCCCCGCGCTTCCCCTGCATCTCCCGGGGCCTCCCTCCAGCACTTGTGGAGGAAGGGGTTTTTTTTTTTGCCCTGCCCCCTCCCACCACGCCCCCCCGCGTCCCAATATTTGACTTGGGTGATCTGGTCACCCTACTCTCACCCAGTCTCCTCAACTCCTCCCCACTCCTTCCTGTTTCCTGTCCTTTCAGACTCCCAACAGCCAGTGCTCCCAGTTCTAATAATCACATGCAGCATTTAAACACCACAATTGGGTGTGCCAGTGCTTGTTACCAACAGCAAGCGTCATGTCTCTGGTTTCCGGCTCGCTGAGTGAGTTCTGCCCCAAATAAGTAACATCCCTGGGGATGCATCCCAGCAACCTCCTGAAATAAACGCCCCAGCCCAGGAAGTGGATTCCATTCAGGTTAACTTCACTTACCCACACTCAGCTGGTGGGGGCAGGGAGTGTTAATACTGGAGATCTGGGTCTGCTGCTGGCAACAGTCACCACTCAGATAGGCTGTGGACACTGAAAAAGCAGCTGCCCACAGTGCTGATGGGGGACAGGAGCAAACCCACCAGCGGGGCCCTGGGTTCTATGCAGCTGGGTGTGCGTGAAGGAGAAGCCACAAGAGCAGTAGAAAGGCCACCCCCAGGGGATGCTCCAAGTCTCTCCACCACAGGCAAGGGATTGTGGAGGAGGCCTGAGCTGAGCTGTCTGTGATGGTTGGGTAGCAACAACAGGGAGCAGCCTGAGATCAGTGGCATAGTGAGAGCAAGGAGGGGAGCGGTGGGTGCTGGAGACAGAGGCAGTGTCACGGTAGGAGTGGAAGATGAAGCTGGGAGAGGGAGTGACAGCATGAATCCCGGGCACAGATCCCCTGCAACACACACTGAATGATGGGGCATTCCTTTCTGGATGGTGCCTCAAGCTCCACTCTCGTCGTTTCTGAGGTCACTGTAATCTCTCGTGGAATTACAGCCCCATAACTCCCAGCTGCCGGATCTGAGCTGTCTGTGCACCTGGAAGCAGTTCGGGACCTGCCTGTGGGTGTGCAGCCTTTGAGCCTGTCCGGAGAACTCTCTGTTGATCTAGGTGGCAAGGCACTACATTTCAGTGCAGAACACAAGGGGAAAGGCGCTTTCACAAAGTTAAGTTGAGTTCACATCTGGGCCCCTCCTCCGTGCCGTACAGGAATGCTGATGCATTCGTCCATCCCACCCCACCAGGACAAGGGAGTGTAACAGAGTAGGGTGTGGCATGATCAGTCCCAGAGCCGAGCAGGGCTCCTGCGTGTCCAGGCCCCCTCAGAGTACACAGCACAGAGCTGAGCTCACAGGCTCGGGTGAAGATAGGCGGGTGTCGGAGAGAACAGTTCTGGGGACTGACCGCAGGGCTGGGCTGGGATGTATCATTGCTCCTTGCTGTTTATCCCAAAGTGCTGCTAGACATTGCAGAACTGGACAAAGCCATGGACCCTGCCCCAAAGAGCTTCCAGTCCAACCAGAGAGACAAGATGAGGGAACACAAAACAGAGGCAGGAGCTAGGGGAGATGGTAGACAAACCCAGGAGTTGGCCTGTGTGCTCCAGGACCGCTCTACGCCATCTGCTTCTCCTCTCCTTTGCGCAGGTCGTGATCTGGGGCGAGGTGGGGAGTAAAGCAGGAATGCAATGTGCTCCAGGGATCCTAGGGGGCAGACTGGCTCCTAGGGGACTGTTCTAGCTGCTTTAAAGTAGAGAATCTTTACTGCTGCTCTGACGGGCTCCAAGATCCACCTCTGTTCCCCACCCCACCCCAGCTATGCTGAGCTTGAGGACGCAGCACATTCTATAGGCACACGAGCAAAATATTTTGTTCAGCCCCAACTCCCCAGGCACATTAGCCCCTATACCATTCCCCTGACATTGCCTCTCTTTCTGGATCACAACATCTGTATTTATCACAGAACCTAGGGAGCTCCTTGGTCTGGCCTAGCCCCATGGGGCCCTCCATCAGGAGGTGACCCCCATGTCTCTTACACATCACCCCTGCCGAAGGCCATTGCATTCGCCCTGTGGGAATGAGCAGGGCACTCCTGTGAGGCATTTAAAGCCTTGCAAAGGAAGGACCAGCTTATATTGCTGCAGTAGACCATAGCAATGGGATGTGCGCCAGGAACAGTGATGCAGGAGCCATAGGAAGCCAGCACATCTCTGCTCAGCTTTAATTAGGTTGAGTCATGGGGGTGAGGTCGCTCCGGGTCTTGTTCTGGTCTTGGTACAGGTGTCATGAGCAGAGTAGGTCTTTCACTCCCCAGAGGTTGGTGTGACGAGCATATCCTTTGGCTTCTGTCCCGATGGGTACAATTGGCCCCTCCTTGCCCTGTGTTTCTTGTACCTTCCAGATCTCAAAGCCAAACTCAAAACTGATCTGGTTTCACACTGATACTGTGGATTCTGTCTGATCAGGGCACAGAACTGTCAAACAGCCCCAGGTCTGTGAATCTCAGGGATCCTCGCTGGGAAGCGGCTCTTAGTTTGGTGTTTGTGATGAAATCCAGGGGAGCAGGTGAGATTCCCGTGGGGCGGGGGCTGAGTGGAGAAGGGAGAGGTTTGGAGCTATTGAGCCTGCAGACTGGGTTTCAGTGGTTTCTAGTAACAGGCAAGCCTGTTTACCTGGGCTCTGAAATCCCCATGCACAAGGACGTGACCTCTCAGATTCAGTGACCGGCCACTAGGAGGAGATTAGCGGGCTCAGCAAGTGTAGAAGCGAGCACCCCTGGAGACCTCCTGAGAAGGAAGCATGGTCTAGGCTTGTCCTGGAGTGGAGCATTTCCAGCAGCCCCAGCCTGAATACAGGGACATTACAACAGCTTTCGGGTATGAGCATTAAATCCATTGCCCTGAAACACCTTCGCCCACCAGGGGTCTGGGTGACTTCACTGAAGAGCTGCCCTGCTGCCTCTCTCTCTTGCATCGTCTCTGCTTCCTCCAGAAGGGGGACAGGATCCCCCCACCACACAAACAGCTTAGGCGGTGACGTGTCAGAACTCAGCATTTTCTGCTCTGTCCCACTGCGCAAGTCCGCATGGAAAGGTCATAGCAGCACTGCCGCCAGACAGGAATAGAAAGATCAATAGAGGCCACGGCACCCCAGTTCCTGAGATAAGGCCAGCAATGGCTCTCTCAAGGTCTTGTTCTGCTTTGCCAGCCAGAAAATCCCCTTATTCGCTACCAGGCCTGACCATGCCTGTCCCTCCTGCACGCCACACCACAAAGGGCCCCCAGGGCTAGGGTGACCAGACAGCAAATGTGAAAAATCAGGACAGGGGGTGGGGGGTAATAGGAGCCTATATAAGAAAAAGACCCAAAAATCGGGACTGTCCCTATAAAATCGGGACATCTGGTCACTCTACCCAGGGCAGGAACAGCCTGTGATCACCCCAGCTGAAAGCTCTTGATTGTGTTGCATGTTGAAGGACCCGAATTTCAGTTCCACCATCACCTCTGATAGATTCACTAGGGAAGGGGCTGGCGGTTAAACCAATGCACGGAACTTGCTGACAAATGTCAACCCGATAAGAGTCCCAGCCCACAATAAATACTCCCTGACAGCCAGCAACCTGGGTAAATAAAGGAGCCTTATTCTGTGCACCTGGCAGGTTCTGCTGAAGCAAAGGGCTAATTCCAGAATAAAAGGCGACCCCGATCTCCTCCCACCCCGATGTTTGGATGCAGGGATTCTTAGCCTAGGTGCCCCTGCTGATTTTACCTGTTACAATAGTGCAGGTAGCCACGGCCACGTATGGCTTTGTAGGTCAATATGATGCGCCTCGTATGACACTTGGGAGTGAACAAGAGGAAACCCGTTCAGTGAAACTTTCCCCATCTGGCCAGCAGCACTGAGCTGCAGCATGTGTAGCTTTCAGTAGTAGCCCCATATAGAGAGCACTGCCATTATAACAAGACCAGGACTGTATAGCCCATAGGAGGTCCCAAAGGTGAGCTTATTCCCGGGGGTACATCTAAAGATGAAAAGCTACATATCAAGCATGCTCTAATGCACTGACTGCCCATATAAAGAGCACTCTGCAGCCCAATGCATCCGATTATTACATCACTCCCTATCCTTTTGTAATGGAGACTGTGGAACTTGTGCCCCTCTGTGTAGCACAGGAGATTCAAGCACAGGTTGTTGTATCAAGGTATTTTATTACGGATGTTTGTACAGACACATTTTCTAATAAAGGCCTTTCGCTTCCCCCTTACCTTGCAGAGACGGACTCACACCGAGTCATTTTGCTAAATGCAGTGTGGCATGTTTTCATAAGCAGCCTCTGCATTTGCACACACGGTTGTGCACCCCCAGAAGCTGCAGCTGTGTGTATGCAGATACATGGGTGCCAGATCAGAGGCCAGGGTTAGGAGACTTTGAAAAGGTGGCCCAGAAGGCACAGGGCACCCCCAAGGGCATGCTCGCAGGGTGCAGAGCTTGGGCCACCTTATATTCATGTTCGAGCATTTGTCAGAACTCTTTAAAAGCTGTAACTCCATTGCATGAACTCCTGCTTCCAATCAAATCTCATTGTGACCAGCATTAAGAGATTAGCTTATCCCTGCAGCCCACACTCCGGCTGGCCTCCCGGTTACTTGCGCTGAACATGGCTCCTTGTTCACAGCCCTTGTGGTGCTTGCTGGGTAGAAATCCCTGCCTGGGGGTGAGACTGCTCTAGCTTCTTCCTGGGGCCCAACGGATCCTCTGGAAAATGAATGGCAGCAGCTATAACTTGCTCCAGGAGACGCCAGGTACTGGTACTAGGTCTTTAACTTTACAGTCAGCCGAGAGGGGAAAGAATGGTATTTTCATAGCAGGTGTTGTGAAAGTTCATCCAGATGAATTCAGCAGAGCTGTGCTAATGACCCTCCCCCCCCATCTGCTGTCCACATGCCGGACTGCTCTGAAACCCCCACCAGAGAGAACAGGAGAGCACCGAGAAAGCTCCCGGGCAGTGGCTTTGGGAAAACATCCCTCGGGGTCAGCGCAGTAAGGGATCCTTCAGGGCTAGGCAGGGGGGTTCTGCCTCTCAGGTACCTCGTGTGTAACTATCATGGCACTGTTCTGGTTTAAGAATCTCCCAATCCAACATTTCTCCTCAGCCCACATCTGCCCATTATATTTTGCCCGCTGTTTATGGGTGACCAGAACTGCTGCAGCCAGCAGGGCCGGCGCAACCCATTAGGCGACCTAAGGGGTCGCCTAGGGCGCTAACATTTGGGGGGCGGTGACCGCGGCGGCCGGATCTTCGGCCACCCCGGTTGTCGGCGGTATTTCAGAGGCGGGACCTTCCACCGCCTCTGTCAGGGGTGGCATTTCGGGGGCGGGACCTTCTGCCGCCTCTGGCGGCGGCGGCATTTCGGGGGCAGGACTTTTTGCCGCCTAGGGCGGCAAAAAAGCTGGCGGCACTCCTGGCAGCCAGCACTGAATTCTCTGTTACCCTGAAGTCCCTGGAGCAGGGCTTGAATCTAGTGCCACAGCCCTGTTATCCCAGTCACTAGGCTACTGCTTGGAACCTGTATTGAATTGTCTGTCCCCCGGAGGTCCCCCTGCCACTGGCCAGAAGTAGTCTGCATTTCCTACTCGTCCGGAGTACCTGAGACTAAGGCATTCTCCCTTATGTAAAGTGACTGAAAAATAGGTTTAGGACCTCAGATGATTCACCCCCATGTTACTGATCCTATCTCAGGCCTGCAAGGGTCTGTCTACACTGCAGCTGGGCGCGAGCCTGCCAGCCCACGAAGGCAGACTCATGCTAGCACGGTTCAAGCTAGCATGCTAAGAATAGCCGTGTGGCCGTTACCACTCTGGCAGTGACTCAGGCTACCCACCCGATCCCCTAGGCTCAAGTTCTGGTCTCTAGCCCAAGTCTCTGCCGCATACAGCTATTTTTAGCCTGCTATCTCAAGCCCCACTAGTGCAAGTCTGTCTGGCCAGGCTTGGCGATTCACTGGCAGCTGCAGTGTAGGCAAAGACGTCCCTGATTACTCTGTGATGCATTTTGCCTCTTGAGGGTGAACTGTGCAGTGAGATCATGGCCTACATTGTGGGGTCCGTGATGTCTCTGCTGCTCGGGAACGGCGGGACTGCTAGGAATAGCAATACACAGGTATCAAACCACCAGGGACCCTGGTCAGCCAAGCAGGGACTTGTTAGGATTCCATTTCTGCATAGGGGAAATCGGGGACTCTACTTGGACATCACAAGTCCTGCCAAGTGGGTCTCCCATTTCAGATGAACATGTATCGTTTCAAGGTGACATGCCATGATGCGTGTAGTCACAGCATCTCCGCACATAAGGTGGCGTTTTGTTAGGAGAATGTGTTTGAGTAACAAGGGGCCTCTTCTCCCCTGGGTGCACGGAGAAACATCCTCACACCAACCCGAGGGGCACAGAAGTTGCAGGAACACAGTGTAAACTAGAAGCTGCTCGCTTTTCAGCCGACCCAAGGCTGCAGAATTCAACCCCAGCTGACTGAGTGGAAAATGCACCTGCGAGGTGGGACTTTCTCTTTTTCACAGGTGAGGCTGGTCCACAGCATGCCTTGTTGGGCCAGGCCTGGTACTGCAGACTCTCCCTGCCTTACCCCACAAGTTGTGGCTGCCTGCTCGGAGCAAGGCAGCCTGGGCCGTAAATTCAGTGTCAGGCCCTACGCAGTTACAAACACAGAATTTGGCTGCCTGTATGTTCAACAAACAAACATCAAAGGCATATGCTTGGTTGCAGCGTTTGAAAGCAAGGACCTGACCTGGCCCTGGCATTCTGGGTTAGCACTGAGCGCTCCGCCTCTGTCCCAGTCTTACCCCACGCTTGTCCTGAGAGGTACAGGCAAGCCTTCTGAACTGGCCTGCTGGCTCCTGATTGGTCAGCGTCTCCTCCTGGCCCTTCTAGGCCACTAGATGACTAAGTTTTGTTGGTAGCCCAGTCTGAGTCAGTGGGTTCATCTTGAGCAGAGTGTTGTTAGGGTGCGAACATCTCCAGCAGAGGGTGGAGAACGCCTGAGAGACTCCATCACACTCCCTCTATAATGCCCATGGGCTGGGATGTTCGCTGAAAGGGAAGAGGATGGGAATGTGGTTGAAGTGAAACTCACTTTTGAATTGAGACTTAGCAATCCTCCCGGTTAGGGTGACCAGATGTCCCGATTTTATAGGGACAGTCCTGATTTTTGGGTCTTTTTCTTATATAGGCTCCAATTACCCCCCACCCCATGTCCCGATTTTTCACATTTGCTATCTGGTCACCCTACTCCCGGTTGTTTGCTCAGCTCTCCTCACCTACACACCTCCTCTTGTCACCAGAGCATTCTTCCTGTCTGGCGACGACTCGGGGTCAGGAACCTTGCCGTTCAGGGTCCTGCGCTCACTCTGGGCCAAACCCTATGCAGAACTCCAGGCCCAGAAGCTGGTGGGCAGAGGAAGGCAAACAACCCACAGGACTCTGGGGGAGGGTCAGATAAATGCAATCAAAGGGTTTACCTCTAGCCAGTCTCCCATGGTATGTGCACTGGGTGGAGAACCTTGTGCTAGCAGGGCTTGAGCTAGCTCACTAAAAATAGCTGTGTGGCTGTTGTGGCTTGGGCAGGAATGTGGGCTCCCAAGCCTAGGAGGTTGGGGAGGTTGAGAGCCCAACCTGCAGCTTGAGCGGCAGCATCCACACTGCTAATTTTAGCGTGCTGCCTCGAGCCACGCTAGCATGAGTCTGTCTACCCGGGCTCGGAGGCTCACTCCAAGCTGCAATGTAGATGTACCCCTATAGGCCCAGGGTGGAAAGCAGAGGGCACCCAGTTCCAGCCGAGACAGAGGAGAACTCTAGAGCTCAGTCCTCATTTAGGGCCCAAACAAACTCCCACTGAAGCTACTGGGAAACTATCCCTCAACAGAGCCCATTCCTGTTCTCCTGGCTGATGTACCTTTAATGAAGCCTGGCATCATGTGCTGAGAGACAAAGCTTCAACCCTTCCGCTGCAAGTCACTGGGTGGTGTCTAACTCTCTCTATACCCTGACATCGGTGTAAAGTGCGGCTCCATTCTCAGGGTCTCCCTGCTCTGCTGAGCCATGCCACTACCACCACATGCACTAAAATTCCCTCTAGCTCTGTCCATATGGAGCAGAGACCGACGTTTTAGGAACCGAGTTGGACGCTCTTAGTCTAGGGAATATCAGACTCTCCAGATTCAAACTTCATAGGCTGAAACTGGCCAAATCCCTTTTGAAGTCAGAGACAAAGTAGGTGATGATGGGATTATTTTTATTAGCCCTTTACGCCCTATGCAAGCTGCACAGGGACAGCCCTACGGTCAGGAAGCCTGGTGAGTGTCACATACGCAAACTCCTAGCTAGCCAAGTCTGAACTAACTAGTTTGGGACTCCCTTTGATTTCACTTATAGCTCACTAGGGGAAAATTAGTTTTCCCCCAGACAGTGCTAGGTAAATCCCAGACTGGGGCTCTGCACTCCTCCCGCCTACAACACTTCCTAGCAACATCCCGGAACTTAATTCTGACATTTTGTAGACTGCAAGGCACATGAATCCAAGACTGACACGATGCCAACCAACGGACATGGTGTAAGTTCTTAGATTAGGATAGATAGATCGATCTCCACAACACCCCATAAAAGATATTGGTTCTGTAGTCACTGCCATTGAACAATTTTTGATGCCTTTTGTGAGATGGGTTGATAGTCTGCAGTGCAATTCCTGGTTTGTTGGCACCCTCAGAAGAGAGGCCGAGGATTGAATAGGGCACGGAGATTGAACTCCCCACTCTCCATAGAGACAGTCTCTCAGGTCAGGGTTGCCTGCATTGCCCACACTGCAGCTGCAGCTCGTGTTCAGTTTTGCGCCTGTCCTTCGGCTAAAGGGTTCCAGTCTGCAGAGCTAGCAGTTTCCCCCTTTTCACTGGCACTAAAATCCATTTGAATCAAACAAGAGAGAAAGAAATTATGGAGGGATGTGTTTTTGTAAAACATTCCCATCTTGTTTCTTCTTCGGACACATGCCTCTGCTTCCAAGAAGCAGCCAGGTCTGTGCCCTGTCAGCCATCTCTCTAGATAAAGTCATCCTCTGCCAGCATGTTTTGATGAAACCTGCTTTGGGGGCACTTGTACTGGGAGTTATACCCAGTTAATCATTGCATTCTTTATCTGTTGATGATTGATTTAGAAAAGTTCATGGCTTCGGTGTTTGAAACATTTAGTTGACTCAATTTATGCAGTTTATGGTCATAATATATTTTAATGCTTTTATGACAGAAGAGGCCATTAGCCCAGGGTGCTGCGGGAACCAATTGTGATAAATAATAATGTTATTCTGCCTTTGAGTTCCGGGTTCAGCTTAAAGGGGAACTAATGATTTGCGGTGACGTGCGTTATCTTGGAAGTTAGCCAGATGGCGCTACAGCATCCACATCTGTTGTTAATGTGAATGTTTGGATTATAAACCTCTCGTGTTATGGAGTTATTGGTGACTCTTGTGTCCTAACATTACATAGATGACATCTTTCTTCAATGAGAGAATCAGAAATATTAGGGGCAGGAAATATGAGGTCATCCAGTGTATCTGCCTATGTGGAAGAGTGCCTGGGGTGTTGTCTATTTTTTACCAACTCCAGAAGCCAGGATTATCCCAGAATCTCACTTTTGAGACTTTTTTTTAATGTCCAGCCTGATTTTCCCTTTTGCTCTAGTTCTGTCAATCTATTCATCCACCTACACAATTCTGCTCCCTCCTTGATACTTCAAATATTTCTGAACAGTTCTCAGTTAGCATCAGACCCTTTCTTGCTCTTTTTTGGATCCTTTACAATTTCCCCATCATTGTATCTTGTATTGGGATGCCCCAAACTGCACATGAAATCTTCAGGTGTTTTTAGTGTCAGACTAATACAAAGAGTCTTTGAACAGCAAATAGCACAATGTCATTTCTGCTGGGAATGGTTGGAGAAGATGGATGCAGTGTTAAGAGATGAAATATTGTTCAGTATCATGGTGCTAGTGTAACCTAGGCTCACTCAGTGGGGGCTCTGTTCACCTGTAGACGTGGCTGGGCCACAGACAGAGTTTGACGAGCCTTCTACCATCTTGGATAATAGAAAGAGCGGTACAGAACGCCGTAGCACATCTTCTCTTAGGCCTGAGCTACACTAGCGGGGGGGTTCGAACTAAGATATACAACTTCAGCTGAAGTCGAAGTATCTTAGTTCGACTTACCTGGCCGTTCTCACGATGGTGAGTCGACTGCCGTGGCTCCCCCGTCAACTCCGCTAACTCCTCCTGCCAAGGTGGAGTACAGGCGTTGATTCGGGGATCGATTTATTGCGTCCAGACGAGACGCAATAAATCGATCCCCGATACATGGAACACTACCCGCCGATCCAGCGGGTAGTATAGACATACCCATAGACACAGGCTACCACAGCATATGAAACCTCCCTGTCCTCTGCTCCTTAAACTGGCTTCCCATAGAATACCACATCAAGTTCCAGGTCTTGGTCCCTATCTTCAAGGCGCTCCATGGCCTGGGCCCAGGATATCTAAAAGATTGTCTCACATAAACAAGTAGCAACATGAAAACAAACACGTGGCAGATGTTACCCAGTATTGGGAGACCTTAAATAGACTAGAGCTGGGTCTTTTAGCTCAGGCAGAGAAGTTCATACTTATGACCCAGAAGTCACAGGTTTGATCCGCATTGCCAACAACCCACCCAGGGCATGGCATGGCATTACACTAGCAGGATAAATTATGGTACAAGGCAGAAACTGTAGTTAAGAAAGACGTTTGTGGTTGTGGCCCCATGGAGTCATGTGCTGGAATGTGTCAGATCAATCTGTCCTTCTGAGTGGCTCCATCCCTGCAGTACCTGAGTACCCCACACATTTTAAATGAAGTCTTACAGATGGGGAACTGAGGCACAGAGAGATTAAGTGACTTTCCCAAAGTTACACAGGGAGTCCATGTAGTGCCAGGAATTGAACCTAGCTCTCCTGAATCCCTGTCCAGAACGCCCACCACCACCACCATAAGACCAACCTTCCTCTCGCATGAGCAAAGAGGCTCTTCCAGCGGAGACCAGTTCATTACAGCTCCTTATTGGCTCAGACAGGGAGAGGCTGATGTTTAGTTCAACTGGGTGAGCTGCTACTGCAGCCGCTGTCTATGAACCATGGAGGTCTCATTTTTTAGTCTCAGTTGTGTGAAGATGTAGGATGCATCCAAAGCATTTCTGGGCCCCAGCTGAGGGGCTCCACTAATGGATTAACTCCATTTGACAGGTCTAGAGTGAACGGCCCAATGCCCAGAAGAGGTCTGCCATGCTATCCTGTGCGGGACATCCATCAGGAAGGCTTTTGTTTCAGGAAGATGCTTTTTGTCCTTTGGGAAATCTACTATCTAAGCAGTGACTTTATCTACTCTTTCCTTGTCCATGCTAGGACTGAGATTCTCAGCAGAACATAGTGGTCAGTGGATCTCCTACTTTCCCACACAGCCCCAGCTCCTAATCCATTTGGGCTTTGGAGCAGTTTACCATCTCTTATGATCCCTTGCAATTAGCCCCATCGGTCCATTTCCCAGTCCTGGCAGTAGATGATGCAATTGGTACCAACAGTGACAAAGGGCCCTTTCCAGCAGGCAGGTCGTTTGGAGGAATTGTTTTGCAAAAAAAATTGCTTTGTAACCTTTGTTGATTTTGGCAATTCTCCTCCTCTGACAGCAGCGATTCTGGGTATCGCTCCACTGGCTGGAATTATCCAGGAGCTTTTTCATGTGTGTATAATGAACATGAAGTATAAGCAAATGAAACCTAAATGAACAGCAAATGGCCTGCAGGAACTAGTGACAAGGCCCTCGCTGTGTCTGCTGAGCTGTATGCTAAGCAGGGATCTGCAGGGATTCCCCGAGTCAGAATGGGTGGCATTTATCTCCCAACAGGAGTCCCACAGCTCACATAAGTGCTGCTCAGTGAAGGGTATTACTGCTAGGGTCATTTCAGAACCAGAACCTTGGAACCAGAGCTGTGCTCAACCGGGGGATGCTTTTTTGCTGAATTTTGCACATTAAGGACTAGATTTTTGTGCATTCAGCATTCTGTAGCTCCCATGGGGAGGAGAAAAGTGTGGGTTCTCCACTATTTTCTGCTGGGTGCAGAGCTCTTGGAAGAATCTGGCTCCAGACGTACACCACTTCATTCTGGCCCTTTTGTTCTCCTCGAATTTTCTTTTCCATTAAAAAGGCTGAAATGGTCATTTTGAAAGTGAAAATCTGCCGAAATGTATACACTGTATTTTGAACGTTTCATTTCGAAACCACCTTTCCCCTCAAGATGGGCCATTGCTTTGCTCCAGAATAGGCTCATTTTCACTGGAATCGAGTTTTCAATGAACTATTCACAAACATGTGGTGCATTTGGGGGTAAAAATAGGCCCATTTGCAATATTAAAATAAAACATGAAATGGATCTGCAATGTTTAGCCAATCTGGAGGACTCTGTATAAAGGTAACTACATGGAACTTTTCAGTTCTCTTCCCAGCTGCGCCAGTGACTCACTGCATGATCTTGAGTGAATCATTTCAGCCCAGATATTCAAAGGGGCACACATGGAATTGTGTGCACAAACACATACAACTGATCATTTGCACATGCCGTTACCATGACTGTAATGCAGACTCAGTGACTGTGCATGTAGATTAGATGTGCAATTACACTGGCATTTCTGTGAGTGCCGTTGTATGCAATTCTGAAAACCTGGTCCTTAACCTCTCTCTGTGTCAACTGTCCTATTAAAAAATCCAAACCAACCAACCAAACAAACAAATGGCAGTAACAATAACTACTTCCTGGGGGTGTTTAGAGGCTTTGTCGGCATTAATAAAGCCCTTTGAGATCCTGGGATGAAAGGCACTGTAAGGGTTAATCTTATTGTGGGATATGTTTAAACGGTCTGTGTGTGCCTGGTCCCCACTAAGCCCCCACTTCGGACTAAGGTACGCAAATTCAGCTACGTTAATAACGTAGCTGAATTCGAAGTACATTAGTCCGAATTTACCGCGGGTCCAGACGCGGCAGGAAGGCTCCCCCGTCGATGCCGCGTACTCCTCTCGGCGAGCTGGAGTACCAGCGTCGACGGCGAGCACTTCTGGGATCGATCCGGGATCGATTTATCGCATCTTAACCAGACGCGATAAATCGATCCCAGAACATCGATTGCCTGCCGCCGGACCCTCCGGTAAGTGAAGACGCACGTGTTGACGGTTCTCTTTCCCTATCCCTTTTGCATGGCAGCTGTTTATTATGGTTCCTTTAATTAGCTCAGGCTCTCTGAGAATGTCCTTTGCAGCTTCCAGTTCAAATACGTGGATGGAGATTTAGTGGAATCTTTTCCTTACTCCCAAGCATGTCTTATTCCACATGTTCCAAGTGCTTTGGATTACTCAATACCCTAAACCATTCCCAGTGGATCTTTGGCAGCAGAGCACATTTTATGGGCAAGTCTGACTGATTTTTCCTGGGTTTGGACATTTTCAGAGAACTCCTCTTGTCTGCAGTGGTGAACTAGCACGAGGTTGATTAAAGCACCTTGCAGTGTGTTTAGTTTGTTGTGCCCTGATCAAGCCCCAAATTCCTGTTAGCAGGCAACATGTTACAAAATGCACAAGTAAAGGCATCTGCCACAATGTGTGGGCCACCATGGGGCCCAGCAACCAATCTGACTTGGCTGCTTTAACGTGCAATATGCCATCCCCAGGCAATGCAGGCATGGCATCATCTCCTGTAAACACCAGCCCCCAGAAACAACTGGCCCAGGTGCCAAGACCAGATCTACAGATAATTCCTAGGAATTTAAATACTGGGGCTACTCTAGGAGTCGGAGTCTGTTGTTGTCCTTACTTGTCACTTTCACCACTTCACAGACTATGTAGCTTTCAGATTATGCCTTAGAGGTCAGTTTATCCTCTTCATAATGCCATATATATATCCTAGTGTGAGTTACGTGTGGAGATCAAGGGGACAATAGACCTCTAATTAATTCTGCTGAACCTTACAGCCCCCTGGAGACTTCTCCCACCTGTCAAGAATATTTCCAGGAAATGTTACTGGGCCAGAGCTTCAGCTGCTGTATGTCAGCTGATCTACATAGGGTGACCAGATGTTCCGATTTTATAGGAGCTTTTTCTTACATAGGCACCTATTACATAGGCACCTATTACCCACCACCCCCATCCCGATGTTTCACACTTGCTGTCTGGTCACCCTAGATCTACACCAGCTCTTTACCTGATGCTTGTTTCAATTGGATAGAGAACTATAGCGCTCTGCGCCCCGGACTGACTCCAGACAAATTCCTCAGAGCTGCTTATTAACACACAGAAAACTCTGCTCTGTAATTGTTTATGGGACAAATTCCGACAAAAGGCAAATGGGATTTGACAATGTGGCCAAAATATCCCTGTTTACAAAAAGTATGACAAAATAGAAGCCCTTGGCTTTATCTTTCCCATTTGGAAACAGCCACAGAGCAAATATACTCAGGGCACGGAAGGGGGGGAAATTTATATTGACTTTAGAAAAACTGTTCTTTAAAAAAATAATCTCTCTAGATGCCCAGATTCAGTGCTGGACCCCAAAGTCTTGCATAAGGGTTTAAAGCCTGCCTGCTAGCTTGCAGGGTTTGTGTGTGAGCAAGTCATGCAGTAAACTATTCTCTGTTAATTTTTTAATGCAGAATAAACAGGCCGAGAAATGATTAGCATGCAAGTAAGTTCAGCCGAATTGGGGAAATGAGAGAGTGAGGAGGCTAGCTGGAGTTATCAGTTAACCACATGAAGTGCCTTTGCTTCCAAGAGCTAATTCTGCCTGTTGCTTTCTGAACCCTTTTAAATAGCCTTTTTTAAAATTTAAGTAATGACCTAAAATGGCTAGTATAAGCACAATGGGAGCCCTTGTTTTCTCTTCTCTTTTTCTGTTCGTAATGGCTGCGCACAGGAATTGCAGGTGATAAGGGTCCTACCTGGTTTATTACAGATGATCAGCATCTTCTTCCCCATTCCCAACTTTGAAAGGAAGCTGTTAGATTAAGACGAAAATGTGGAAATCCACTTTGTATGTGCGCAACCGTTCTGGTGAGAGTTTCAGTACGATCCCAGCAGACCCAACGAGTGAACAGAAGAGACTGCGAGGCAGGGAAAAAGCATAACTAGGTAGTTGCTTGGAATGGAGTTTGGTCAGTGGTCGGAGATCTATATTCTCAGATAGACAGGACTTTGTCCACAAACTGGAATTTGAAATTTCAAAGGGAGAAAAGCAGAAGGGACCTTTCCGGGTGTGGAGATGACTATGTGACGTTATTTCCCCAGGACTTTTGTTCTTTAGCTTGTAACTCAGGCGGTTTGCGCTTCTCCCTCAGCTCATTTGGTGAATGAGAGACTGAAAGATCAGACAGAGAGAGAGAGATTTGTTGATGACATTCACTGTGGCAATAGACACATGTCCCAGCTTCACAGTACAAAACTTTCACAGTACAGATCCAGTACAGAACTTTTCCAAAATTTGGGGTGGGTTCAGACCCAGCATTTTGGGTTTGAACTCAGCTCTGGTTTACATACACTCATGACAAAGCCACTTTGGTCACAGTGGAGGCCTGGAGAATGTAGGCCGAAATGTTTAGAAATGGCCTCTACATTTGCACCAGCTATGAATTATTCAGGCAAATTGTAGCAACTAGATTTCTAGCTCTAGGCCTGAAGGTGTAATTCAGGATCTTAGATATCCAGTTAATGCCATTTGGGCTTGAAATTGTTGTGGGTACAACATTGTGCATGAAAAACTAGAGTCCAGAGGGTGGCCCAGCTGAAAAACAGATCTTGAAGGTGAAGCTTGGATGATTACTGGAAACTTGTATGTGTTTGAGATGCAATTTTCCAGGTACTACTCACTCCAAACCATGTGGCTGCAGCCCTACCTGCTGCTTTGGCAAAACTTCACCAGGGATATTAAGAATGTTTTTTCTAGGTCATCGGTTCCCAGACTGGGGGGCGCGCCCCCCTGAGGGGGCGTGAAGAAATTTCAAAGGGGGTGCGAGGCTGTGAAATTTTCATAAAGAAAATATTTTTTTATCAGCGTAATTTATTTATTTATTTTAATTATTTATTTAATAGCCCAACAGACAATAATACATTATACATATTCTGTATACATAATAATAACTATTCATAAAATTGTCCAATTACAGGCCTATATTATTAACGACGATAAAGTATTAACAATCTTCTCATTTTTGATTATGAATATACGTAGACAAGAATAAAGGTATAACATAAAGTACAATAATAATAAAAATACAACTATAAATAAAAGTATATAACTGCAATGTTTTCAAATTTCATACCAGAAAATGCAAATATTTTTTATTTTTTTGCCTTTCGACATGTAGGAATGCCGTTTCGGTTGGTGGGGAGGCCGAAGAATGATGTAGAAAGCAATGGAACTTTTTAAAACTTCTTAGCTTGCTAGCGAGAGTGTTCGAGACTGTTCTATCGTGGGAGTGGTTACCTCCACCACTCACCGTGCAAGACCGCTTGCCGGACTGGTGGTGGGGTATATATAGGGCAGCACGCATCCGTACATAATAGTAGTAGTAAATAAACATTCGCGATAACTCAAATTAACTTGCGTCCGTTATTATTCACGAATCCAAAAAATTATTTTTATAGATTTTTTTTATTAGTATATTATGGCCGCGATTAAGAAAAGGAAGTACGATGAAGACTACATTAAGTACGGTTTCACCGTCATGGAAAAAAACGGGATCTATCATTCTCAATGCATAATATGCCATGTAGTTCTCAGCAATGATGCCTTGAGTCCTGAGTCGTCTTGAGCGACACTTGACAAAGAACCACAGTGCTTTGAAAGATAAACCAAGAGTTTTTTGCTGCTAAACTTCAAAATTTAAAACGCATGAAGCTGGACACTACTGGCGCTTTTCATCAAGCGTCGGCCAAAGTGGTAGAAGCATCTTAAGAACTGTCATTGCTCATCGCTAAAGCCAAGAAAGCGCACATAATAGGAGAAACTCTTGTGAAGCCTTGCTTGTTGAAAGCAGCTGATATTGCGCTTGGTGCCAAAAGCAAGAAAAAAATATCGGAAATTTCGCTTTCTGACAATTCCGTGAAATGTCGCATCGATGACATGGCGAAAGATCTAAAACTTCAAGTTGTGGAGGCAGTAAAAGCTTCTCCTTTTTTCGCAATTCAGTGTGATGATACCACTTATGTAGCACAATGCTGTCAGTTGCTTGTCTACATTCGATTCATTAACGATGGAACTGTGAAAGAAGAACTGCTTTTTTCGAAGGAATTGACGACCACATCAAAGGCTTCTGATGTTATGAAAATGGTTTCTGACTTTTTTGAAGAAAATGGGCTTTCATGGGAAAAACTGGTTGGTGTCTGCACAGACGGTGTTCCAGCGATGTTTGGCTCTCGCTCTGGATTTGTGACATTGGAGAAAGAAAAAAAGTCCAGACGTAACCACGACTCACTGCATCATACACAGACAAGCATTGGCTACTAAAACCCTTCCAGATGACCTATGTGACTCATTGAATTTGGCCATCAAAGTTGTCAATTTTGTGAAGAACAGCGCTTTAAATAGGAGACTTTTTGCAGCTCTTTGCGCAGATTTGGGAGCGATCATAAAATTCTTTTGTTTCACATGGAGGTATGATGGCTTTCCAAAGGGAACATGCTTTCGAGATTATTCGAACTGAAAGACGAAGTGGAAATTTTCCTTGAGCAACAGAAAAAAGAAGAGTTATATCATGCATTTATGAACCAAACGTTTCAACTTTCACTGGCATACCTCGTGGACATTTTTGAATCTTTAAACAATCTCAATTTGAAGCTGCAAAAAAAAAAAAACCCGCTGCAAACATTATAGTGCACCACGATGCCATCAAAGCATTTACGGGAAAAAACGAGCTTTGGAAACGTCAAACGCAAGCTCAGACACCTAACTTTTCATCTTTTCCAACATTTTCATCACTCGCTGAAAATGAAGGTTTCCAAGAACTTTGTAAAGAGGATGCGAAGAACAAAATTGTGTTTCATGTGGACTGCCTTGCTGACGAATTCATCCGCTATTTTCCAGACAACTTTTCTGGCAACCCCGTTCATAAATTAGCATGTAATCTGTTCAACATTGATGTCGATTCATTGCCAGAAGTATTGCAAGAACAAGCACTCGAAATGAAATACGATTCAAGTGCAAAAGATATTTTCGAAAACTTAAGCCTGGAGGAATTTTGGATAAAATATTTCCCAATTTATCCGAAAGTTGGAGAAGAAGCACTACATATTATTCTTCCGTTTTCGTCGACATACCTCTGTGAATAAAGCTTTTCAAGTTTAGTCATAATAAAAACGAAACAAAGGAATCGACTGGATGTCGAAAACAATTTGCGTTGCGCACTTTCATCTTTCAAACCTAGAATTTCCCAACTCGTGAAGAAAATACAGCATCATCCTTCACATTAAATTTGTTTTGTTTATGCTATATATTATTTTAAATTACATTTTTATTAAATGTTTGTGCCAAGAAAAACTATTTGTGCTTATTTTTCATTTTAAATAAAATATTTATACCAAGTTTTTGTGTTTATTTTTAATTTTAAATTATGAATTGAATTAGTTAAAAGGGGGGTTGGATGATGGTAAAGGAGAGGTGGGGGGCATGAGGGTTTCTCAAAAATTAAAAAGGGGGCGTGATGCCAAAAAGATTGGGAACCAATGTTCTAGGTCTTTCTGATCCAAGGTCTGCTTTAGGTACAAGCAATGCAACTCACCACTTGAGGACACACTTTTCTGTGGACTCCCTGGTTCTCTGCTGAGTGATTTCATGGACTCACCCATATCCCTCTCCAATTGTGGGACTGGGGATGCAAACACTCATCATGCCATCTCCCACTCCTTCCAGCAGCCCAGAGCTGTAACTCTTGCCTTGGTCCTTTTCTGATGCCTCTTCACCTAGCTGTCCTGCAGCAGCAAAAAGCTTCACTTTTTCTGGTCTGCTAATCCGACTCTGCATGGAAACCTTGCAAATGAACAGGGTGCCTTGGGATGGCCATTGGGCTCTGTAGGGAGTGCAGGACAGAGTGTCTTCGGTTCCTGGGGAATTAAAGATCACCTTTGGAATCCTATTTTCAACAGATTATGGAGCCTCAATGCAGTGCTTTTGAGCCAATATTCCTCACAAAATTATTCTGCCATATCATTTTCTGCTTCCAATGGCTTCTGCTTACTACAGGCCTCAGGCTTCCTGGATTTGAGGAAGGCCGTCTCCATGCTGAATGGAAAGAGAGGCCTGAAGAATTGCTTCCCCTGCATCCTTCGCTGTTACTGATAGCGCTTACTGGATAATAAAATGCCTTGCGTGTCTATCAGCTAATACCTTCAATCAGCCAATGGTCTCAAACACTTTACAAACATTAATTATTTCAGCCTTTGTCTGTTTTACAGATGATAAATCAAAGCACAGAGGCAAAGTGACTTGCTCAAAGTCACAGAGTAAGCCAGCAGAACGGGAATCCTAACGCCCAGGCTGCTGCTCTCACCACTAGGCACACTGCTTCTCATGCCTCCCATCTGGCTATGGCTTCTGAATGGCGACAGATTGTGTTTTAAGAAGTCACTGGGGTTTTCCTTTCTCCCTAAAGAACAACAATGATTTTTCAATCCACTTTCAATAACTCCATTGACAGGACAAGGTATGGAAGTGCTGCCAAAGGTCATGTCCCTGAATTTCTGCACAAAAGAGGTTCCACATTAGTCATAGGGCAGTGGGGGTTATATGGCCAGGGCCATGTTCTCTGCTGGTATAACTCCATCGAATTCAATGGGTTGCCACTTCCACTGACTGAAGATAGTTCTGCATCCCTTTCCCTTCTTCCAAACTTATTCTTCCTTGCAATTTAGAAGGGGGTTGTTACATTTATTTGAAATAGAAGTAACAATCTAAAATTGTCAGTATATACCTGTTATAGATTTTGGGCTCAGCCACGCCACACGTATAAGCAGGCCAAGTGACTCGGTTACAATCTGCAGCATGGACAAACATCATCTGAGTTTAACTCTTGTCGTGTTCACAGTATAAATTGTAACTGGATCAGAAGACAGCCATGTTATAACTTCAGTGGCTCTGTGCAGGTGGTACAGACAGACTGCTCCTGTGTCTCTCTGAGTGTCACACTCTCTGTCTCTATGCACATAGGATGATTATATCCTTCCCATGCCTGTTTATTAATTGCCCTGTATCCTGCTCCTCATTTAATGAGGCGCGTATCTTATTTGCTGGGAATCCCCTTTCCTCTTAGTGAAATTGCCAAGCTTGTCAGTCTGTATATGGGGCAGGATTAGTCTCATGTCACCCTTGTATGAGGAAAAACACAGGAAAATTTACTGCTCTCTGATAAAATCGAATGATTGCCCCATGCGCAGGGTATTCCGGTTCCTGGAATTCTAACAGTTTCCTATTACAGCTGTCTCACATAGTATGAAGTGCTGAGAAGGTGGGTGGGGAGAAAGATTGATGGGGTGGTAGGAGGAAGTTTCCCTAACCAACTAGATTCTGTCTGGGGCTCGGCTCAGTGCATGTGGAGCTGCCATTCACCGGGAGTCTCATCACCAGGACAGAACATGGAGAGACCCATTGTCCAGCCCAGATTCCACCCTTAAACCCTCCAAAGCTTCTGCCTTCTTTCTTCCAGCTGCTGCTACTTGCTAAAACTGGGCCAAATTCTCCTCTCAGCTGCACTGGTGTCAACGGGCCTGATCCTGGACCCATTGAAGTTGATGAGAATATTTCCTGTGACTTCAAAGGGCATTGTGTCTGCCCCAGGGTGGGGTTACTCCTCTGAAGTCAGTGGATTTGCTCTGGATTTTTACCAGTGAGATCAGAATTTATCCCTCCCTCTGACTGATACTAAAAGAGAAACAGCTGCTAAGTGGGGCAGAAAAATTCAAATCAGCCTAAAAAGGAAGAGATTTGTCCATTAAATAATGTTTTAAGGAGTCCCCTCTCAGGCCAGCCATTCACTGGACCTGGTCTATATGCTTAGCCCAGGATGGGTCAGTGTGTCATTCAAAGATGCCACACAGGCACCAAGTTACCACTGATTCATCAAGGGAATCTCTCCTAAATTCCCAGTAGAGAAGTTGTCAGTCTCTCAGGGAGAGGAGAATCTTCTCATACTAGATTGGAGCTTGAGTAACTTGACTAATGAGAAGGATGGTCTATTGTTGATGAGAGAAAAATCAAGCATTCCTGGTAGTGTACCCCATCTCTGCTTTGGTGTGACCATCCTCAAGAATGCAGGAAGTGTGTAGTCTCCTTGTCTTTGACCTCTCTGCTGAGATAAGGGTTTTGTGATATGGGAGTTAGGTGTCTTTGAGGATCTGGGCCTTGTACACTAGGAATTGAACTGAAAACACCAGTAATGGTGGATTGCAGTCACCACCAACCTAGAGGTGAAAGGCTCCTATGTCCTGTTGACAGTTCCCAGCCTCCTGTGCCATCTAATTTCCCTCAATCTCCCCCACTCACCTTTCGTATACATCTCTTCATTTTCTATTCCTAGCATTCTGAATCCTCCCTGACATACGTCCTCCAGACCTAATGGGAGTGAGCAAGTATTTCAGTCTTATTTAGTCAGCAGCCTAGTTGAACAAAGACTTGTTTTGCTGAACTAAGCAAAATGGGCCATGCTTTTATGATATTTTACTAGACACTATGGCAAATCCTGCACATATTTGACTTAGTGTCTGCACCATTTATCTAATCAAAGGGATCACTCTGGCCAAGCCTGGATTGGGACTGAGGTCCCAGGAATGAGGCTGTTAAGGGGCTGTATTCCACCACCCCCACCTCACACACATTGTTTCAGACAAATGAATTCCTGGCTCAGAATCCTCCTTGCTGAAGGGGAAGTGATATACCAGCCATGTGAGTTCAGAGGGGGGTCCTTTGTATCTTTAATGATCCTCCTGCTCCCACCCCAGGGAAGGAACACTAGACATTAATCCCAAGAAAGGAATGTGGGGCTTTCCCATACCTCCAGCAACCAAGTGGAAGCAAGGTAGCCTATGGAGCATACAGCAGTAGCCTCAGGGTATAGGTGGTGTCTGTGCCTTCAAATATAGACTGTCAGTGTCTTGGGGCACAGACTTTGCAAATCACCATGCTGAGGACATCACCATGATTTTCCGTTCATGTGTCGAATATCACAGCCCAATGGCATGTACACTTTCAGAGTCTGAGGCCCCAGGATTTCAGTGTTGAGCTGCCATAGGGAAGCCATTCATATCAGTCAAGTCTTTTTGACTCAACGTGACCCAGTCTGTCCTGTGTGCCTGTGAAGAGCGATCAAAACTAGTTCAGGGCCATTAACTCGCAGTGTGTAGACTAAATCGCCCTGCATTGATTGAGAAATAAACTGGGATGTTTTGAGAGAGCTGACACTAATCGTTAATTACTGGCCCTTCTATGCAATTCAGCTGATGCTGTTAAGTGATAAATTGATTTCCACTTGTTGATCTTGTGTTATTGTGCAATGGAAATTACAGTGGATTATACAAAATCTTCCCAGTGCAAACCACTGCCACACCCTGGATAAACTGGCATCTCACACGCAGCAGATGAAGCCAGGAGCTCGGAAAAAGAAAAAGCTCTGTTTCCTGACATTTGTAATGTACATTCTTACTGTCCTGTATTATTTGAAGGTCTAATCCAAAGCCCATGGACGTTAATGGAAAATCTCCCATTGATTTCAATGGGCTTTGGATCAAGACTTAACTCTACAGCATGTGTTGCGTGCTATAGTATATAAGAAAGACACCCTGCAGAATAAAGTTCTGTTGCATTGTAAAATGCCTGGGGAAATTTTTAAAATACAAACACACAGGGCAGATTTTTCAGATTGGCCCTTGAAAATCAAAGACAGGAAAATGAGCTGCTCTTCCGGGCTGAGATTTTTCAGAAATGTTAGGCACACAAAAAAATGTCAGTGCAATTTTATGCCTGATCCACCATGCGCTCAAAATGCACCCAGAATCACATTTGTGTTCACATTTGACATGTACCTTTGCATGCCTGGCTCTTCTGAAAATCTGTCCCTGAAAGTTGTTGGGAAAGGCTGTGGAGTGAGAGGTGTTTATAGTGAGCTCTGGCCCTGTAAAACTCGGTTTATAGGGAAGTAAAATGAAAGTCTCATGTTGTTACCATGTGTAAATGGCAATTCCGGTTAGAGTGACCTTCTGTGAAATGAAAGCGAGAGAGAGAAAAGGGTGTGGGGGACGAGAGGGAGAGAAAGCTGGAGGATATTGAAGGGGAGGGAACAGGGCAAGAACGTCGTTCTCCAGGAAGGGTTTTTCCAAGTTCTTACACTTCAGCTAAAATTAAGACCAATAATAACAATTAAGCATCAAGATCAATAGCCCAGCAAATGTACTTCACTCATGGAGAATGCTCCTCTCTCTAAGTGCTGCCACCCCGGCACGTGCCCAGAAGCTGAAATCAGCAAAGTGCATGTAGATTCAATAATAAACAGTCAACAAAATCACTGCTGCCCCACCAAAAAAAAAAAAAAAAAACCCAACCATCCAGCTTAGCGTTCACCAGTGGGTGAGATGATTAAAGATTAACCCCCCCGCCTCTTGCCTCCACCCCTCTGGGGAGTATAGGCCTTGAAGCTCAGCAAATCCTTTCAGAGAAATATTTGAAATAAAAGACAACAGATAGGGGACGCAGTGAAGGCAGCCGGAGGCTGAGGGGCCAATAACCTCCGACGAGGGAATCGCTGCAATCTGGCCCGTGTTTGCTGATGATAATGCGTCTCTCCAAAGCCCTGATAGACATGGAGATGGCAGATTATAGCGCAGCTTTGGACCCAGCTTACACCACTCTGGAGTTTGAGAACATGCAGGTGCTGGCCATGGGCAACGGTAAGTCTACCGCTGGGTTTGCTTTTGCCAGTCAAAGGTGGGATCAGTGGTAGAGCCAGCCAGGGCCTTCAGGAGCACAGGTCATCTGGCAACAGGCATGTAGCTGGTGCAGAGGGCACAGGGGGAGCTGAAGCACCAAGTCGGAGGGGGACTTTTCCTGCTCCTGTAGAGAAGTGTTTCTGTTTAACTAACACGCCACTTGAACTGATCGAATGACATTAACTCAGATACCAAGGCAATGGGTGTAGTATAAGAACCTGAATAGAACAGAATTTTCCTGCTTAACATCTGGCCCTGGCAGACACAGCAGAGGGACTGGGAGCCCGAGCTGACAGCGACTGTCTCTCACAAGTCCCTAACCCAAAGGAAAGGAGAATGCAGAGTGAAGGGTGGTTCTTTACCTCCCTGCTAGGCTGGGCTTCCAAGTAAGGAGCTTTCCACGGCTTGACAGAGATACTGTGAAGCCCAAAGTTGGGACAGTGAACCTGGACAGAGAGCAGCCCCTCTAGCAGTGAAGTAGAATAAAAGCCCCAGAAGGTTTCAGTGCATCACGCTATACAGATTGTAATACCTCCACATAGAGAGAAGCTGTTCATGTGCACAGGTGGCATGACATTTCTCTTTACAACAGGCTGACCGTAGCTAGCTTGAACCCCGTTGCATGACATAATTGGTGTGAATTGAAACATATGTGGGGCTCTGAAGGGAAGGTTCAGTCCTTTAACTGGAAATAGTATCAATGTATCTTATAGCTGTGATAAAAGGGCACTTTCACCCACACACCCTGCGGAGAATCACAATTCTATCAGGATTTGCAACATTGTCCCACTGGTTATATTTTGGAACTTGTGAGGATTCCTTTTTATTAGACACTCAGAGACACAATCAATGAAAATTCCTCTCCGGGTCCCCCCCCCAAGTCCTCTCTAAATACTGGGTTAATCGCTAAGCTAAGTATGCTGCAGAAAGCAACTAACTAGCTCTCAGAGCTACCAGAATGACGTTCCCGCACCCTGGTAAGCTCCCTTAACACAAGCCTGCTCTGAAGACACAAACAGTTTTACTTACAGAATCCTGTCACTGATCTAGTCTCACTGTGGCTGCAAGAGAGAACTTCTCCTGCCACAAACCATCTATATAGAGTTGGGCTCCCCCTGTATATTGTCTCTCTGCTCAGCACTCCATGGGGTCAGCATCTCCAGAGCATATGAACCCAGAGGGAGCAGACCTGAGTGGTGGGTGTAATCTGCCTGAAGTAGGGCATAGACTGTAACTACCATTAACTGCATCAAGGCTGTTCAGTGCATCAAGTCCCAGTACGCAGAGCTCCCCTTTCCAGTGCTGTCTCATGCAGCTTGGCAAAGAACGCTGTCAGATTTTCTAGAGGTGGGAAAGACTTATTAAATCCCCCAGCCTCTGCCAAGGGGCTCGTTAGGGGCAGAACGGGTGAGAGAGAGAACATAATGGCTTATGCTATGGAAATTAACTCCACAGCCCTGAAACATCCCTCATCTGCTGTAACTCCTCCAGCCATTGTTTTGGGTCTTGGTCCCACATTTGCACCTTGGCAGGCTGAGCGATTTGGCTTGGAGAGTTCAGGGGACACAGGGTGGTGGGATGCACAGAGAGGCAGCTGCATTCACACTCCATCTCCTTGAATTGTGTGGACTTGCAGAGATGCCAGTATTTATTCTTACAGCTGGACCTAGGCTTTACTACTAAGCTTAAAGCCCCTTATGTGGCCCTTGTACCATCCATCTAATGTATTGAACCCTCTCATCTGTGGGAAGTCATCACAACCTCTAAGGCCTAGAAAGCCCATTGAAGCTTTGTAGGGCCAGAGTAGACACTATCTGTACCGAGTTTGTTTAAATATGTTTTTAGCAGACGTGGCTGACAAATTCTACAGGGATAGCCCTGATTTTATAAGCTGTTGCAAAGGTGATCCCCTTGCAACAGGCCCTGTGGGGAGAAGAGGAGAGTATCAGCTTCATTTCCTACAACTTTTCTCTTCCAAGAAGTTTGTGTGTTCAGGCCCAGTAGGAAAAATGCCTTAGAAACACTCTCCTAGTAACCCAGCCAATTCATCTGAACAGCTTCCCTCTTCTTGATATGTGATACTTTGGGGCCTTTGAGCTATAATGGAGAAGATTTTAGTGAAAGTCTACATCAGTGGCTCTCAATCTTTCCAGACTACTGTACCCCTTCTGATTTGTGTTGTATAACCCCAAATTTCACCTCATTTAAAAACTACTTGCTTACAAAATCAGACATAAAAATACAGCACACTATTACTGAAAAATTGCTGACTTTCTCATTTTTACCATATAATTATAAAATAAATCAACTGGAATATAAATATTGTACTTACATTTCAGTGTACAGTATATAGAGCAGTATAAACAAGTCATTGTATGAAATTTTAGTTTGCACTGACTTCACTAGTGCTTTTTATGTAGCCTGTTGTAAAACTAGGCAAATATCTAGCTGAGTTGATGTACCCCCTGGAAGACCTCTGCGTACCCCCAGAAGTACATATACCCCTGGTTGAGAACCAGTGATCTACATCTTTAGAAAGGATGGGGACATGAGGGTTAACTCTGATTCTGGCAAAATTCCCACTCAGGCAACCACAATCTGCTTACCTAAATAACCCACCTCTTCTGCCTTTTTTTTTTTTAATTGGACACAGTCCTCTACATTTCTGATCCAAAACTGCTGTGAAGTGTTGCTGTGTGCTGTTAAACAGACATTATGTTCCATTCCAGAGGTGGCTGCATGTCAATGGTAGATGCAGTTCAGACCTTTTTATAGTTTTGATGCTTCTAGTTTTGGGAAATGCTTTGGGATTGGTCAGGATAAAAATTGCTATACAAGTGTTAGATCATTTTCAGTGTTATTAGTTCCCTGGCTTTAAAGGGGAATTAGCTTTTTCATCTTCTTTGTCCTAACGTCTGACTAATCCCCATTAAACAGGCATTGTTGGGACAGCCAGGGAGAGAGGACAGTCAGTTAAGTTTCTGACACTATACAAATAATAATAGTTTGAAAATTATCCATCAGCAAATAATTCTGTTTCCGTTTCCAGCCAGTGAGAATAGGAGACTGGTAGACTGTAAGCTTTTTGGGGTAGGGACTATCTTTTTGTTATGTGTGTGTACAGGCTCAGCACAAAGGGGCCCTGATCCCTGATTGGGGTCTCTGGGGACTACTGTCATTCATTTAATAAATAATGAGGTGATTGTGTGCAGCGCTCTCTGATGTTTTTCTTCTCTGATTCCATATCTTTGTTTTATGTTATATATGTTTGGAGGAAATTGACATATACTCATTTTTCTGACATGATTTCATCTCTGACTGTCTGAGACCCTGTGAACTGTCACACCAAGAGGAAGCATGTTTGTAGGCAGCAGCCTTCCTGCAAAGCATCACAGAGGCTACTAGCTGAAAGCTAACGAGACGTGACTCACTCGCGCAGGGGGCAGGTGCCAGATGGGGCAGCACAACTATAAAAGCGACCCCTAAAATCCAGAGTACCAACGAGAGGGAGCAAAGCCCGGAAGGGCAGAATGCATGGGGATAGGTAGATAGGAGCTCAGAGAAGGAGCAAGTTCATGGATGATATTGAAAATCAGGAGGGTGATCTGGAATTGGAATCAGAGACAGAAGCCTGTAAAGGGGATGAAGGCTGCAGGGAAGGACAGGAAGGGAGTGTAAAAACATAAAACCTCATTAGCCCACCACAGGAGAGATCATACCAGCTCCAAATTTCTCATCATTAACATGGCAGTGCAGGCTGATACTACAGCCCCCAGCATATACCTTGATCCAAGGGGCAGGGGACATTGTATGCTCCGGACGGTCACCTTTCCCTACTAGAGGAGGGGAGGGGGCCTGCAATTTACTCTGTTCTGTGTAAATTCAGTATGGTCCTCTCAATCCTGACAAGATGCAAACACAGCCTGCTGGACTGGACAACAGCCACTTAGAAAGCTTACATCCAGACAGAAGCCCCCCTTCCACCCTGCCTCAGCTGCTGCTGCTGCAGAGGATGGATCGAGCAGACCCAAAGCCTTAGGGCTTGTCTGCATGGGAGATTTGCCCAGTTATATCAGTATAATTATAGCAATCTAACTAAACCACTCTGGTTATACCAGTATAACTCCCCCACGCAGACACTCTTATTCTGAAATAGGCTTCTGCTGAGTTTGAACAGCTTCCAAAGTGACATAAGCCAAACCAGAAAAAGGCCCTCTGGGAGCAGCATAAGAGTGGCCAGCTGGGAAGTAGAACTCCAGTGCTTTAAATTCACACCCCAGTTTATACCAGTATAACTTCCCCACACAGACAAGCCCTTACCCAGTGAAGAGATATTTTGCTGGGAGTTTTGGTGCCTGTATGTATCTCTATGCAGTGGATCAGGGGAACAATTTCCTAGGCTGTAGTAGTCCAGTTCTCTAGCCTCCCTGGAGCCTAGTTAAACAAACAGGCAAACAAAAGAAACTTCCCACAAGCAGGGCTTTAAACAAAGAGCTCCCGAGGCTCCTTCAGCCTGGCCTCTAAATGAACTCTGCAGCAACAGAGCTTTGCCAGCAGCATTGTCCTACCCTCCTCTCCGCCCCAGGATTCTGGCTCCTACTGCCAGCCCCAGCCCTTCCAGGCACAGCCCTCTTATCATGTGCTGGTGACAGGCCTAATTTGCCCAGCCTTGCTTCCAGGTGGATCTCTGCACCAAGGCAGCTGTGGCCTGTACTGAGAGAGTGTTAACCCTCTTCCTGCCAGAGCCTGTGTGAGGTCTATACATCCCTTCACAACAGGAAAGGAAATCATGGGTAGGAAGCCTTGATGGTGGGTAGAATATTGGGTTTCTTCTTCTCAGACCAGACAGATTCTTTGTGGGGATTAGGGCAGAGATTCATTCACAGTGTAAGCCCGAGGAAGCCAATGGAGTTACCCCAAGAATGGGTTTGACCCCAAGGCCCCATGAGATCCAGTGTCTGCCGTGTGCAAGGCAGAGGTTCATTAAAACCTTTTTAGGATTCCAGTTCATTTTTAGTTTACGCCCTCTGAGTTTTTGCTTTGAGTTTCACACCTGGGTATGGGACAGAGACCGTGTCACCATGGATGGTTGATGATGGCCTTCTAGAGCCCCGATAGAAATTCCAGCAGTCTCCATTAGAATCCTTCAGGTAGCTTTCTAAGGTTTTCTCATGGTCTCTCCTAATTCCTACTGGCCTCTATCAGTGTCAGTGGCAGAACAGCGGTGGGACCGGTAGAAATCAGAAGACCAGCAGACTCATTTCTCTGTTTCTATGACCATCTGGAATCAGTAAATAATTTTCATCTGGAATTTCCATTGAGGAAGACGAAGGTATCTGTGCTGATACATGACACATGGAGGTGTCAGTCACAGTTACAGGGGTAGCAGCATTCGATGCCATCAGCCTTAAGGTTTGGTTGGCTCCCATCCTTCCCAGTCAATGTTTATGCAAAGCCCTGCGCGAGATATCATAGAAATCATAGAAATGTCAGCCTGGAAGGGACCTTGATAGGTCATCTAGTCCAGTTCCCTTGCATTGAGGCAGGACTCAGTATTCTCCAGACCAGCCCTGACTAACCTGTTCACAAAAACCTGCAATGAAGGAGATTCCACAACTAGAGCCCTGCGCGGATACAAATTTATATCTGTTATCTGTGGATATAAATGAGTATCTGCGGAACCGCAGGGCTCTCCCGGGAACTCAGTGGCAAAATGAGCAGAATGTGGGGCCACCGCTCCCAGGAGCCAGCGCCAGCAGCTCCTCCTGTGTGGCTGTACTGCCCCCAGCCCCGCCCCCATCCCTTCCACACAGCTGTCTGCATGACTGCATCTCTTTTCTGGGGTCCATACAGCCACGGCGGAGGACAGGGCTGGGGGCGGGGTTGGGGGACGATACAGCTGCACTGGAGGAGCCACCGGCGCAGGGCGCTAGCTCCTGGGTTCTGCTCCTTTTGCCCCTGCAGTTCCCGGGAGAGCCCTGCGTTTCCACGGACACCGATTTATATCCGTGGATATCCGCATCTGCAGATATAAATTTGTATCCGCGTAGGGCTCTAGCCACAACCTCCCGAGGTAATTTGTTCCAGTGCTTAACTATCCTTACAGCTAGGAAGTTTTTCATAATGTCCAACCTAAATCTCCCTCGCTGCAATTTAAGCCCATTACTTCTTGTCCTGTCCTCAGTGGATAGGGAGAACAATTGGCCACCCTCCTTTTTATAACAATCTTTCATGAACTTGAAGAATGTTATTATGTCCTGCCTCAATCTTCTCTTCTCCAGACGAAATAACCTCAATTTTTTCAATCTTTCCTCATAGGTCATGTTTTCTAGATCTTTAATCATTTTTGTTGCTCTCCTCTGGACTTTCTCCAATTTGTCCACATCTTTCCCAAAGTGAGGTGCCCAGAACTGGACACAGTACTCCAGTTGAGGCCTTATCAGTGCTGAATAGAGTGGTAGAATTACTTCTTTTGTCTTGCTTACAACACTCCTGCTAATACATCCCAGAATGATGTTTGATTTTTTTGTAACAGTATTACATTGTTGACACATATTTAGTCTGTGATCCACTCTAATGCCCCAGATCCTTTTTCCTAGGCAGATATTTCCTATTTTGTCTATGTGCAATTGATTGTTCCTTCCTAAGTGGATTACTTTGCATTTTTCCTTATTGTATTTCATTCTGTTTATTTCAGACAATTTCCCCAGTTTGTCAAGATCATTTTGAATTCTAATCCTGTCCTCCAAAGCACTTGCAAACCCTCCCAGCTTGGTATCATCTGCAAACTTTATAAGTGTACTCTCTATGTTACCATCCAAACCCATTGGGGTCCTGCAGGGATCCAGAACAACAGTTCCCTGCAGAACCCCAATCAATATGCCCTTCCAGCTTGACTATGAACCAGTGATAGCTACTCTCTGAGTACGGTTTTCCAAACAATTAAGCACTGACTTTATAGTAGGTTTGTCTAGGTTATATATTCCTAGTTTGTTTATGGGAAGGTCATGTAAAATAGTATAAAAATTCCTACTAAAGTTGAGATATATCACATCTACTACTTCCCCCTATACACAAGGCTTGTTACTCTGTCAAAGAAGGATATTAGGTTGGTTTGACAAACCCATGTTGACTGTTACTTATCACCTTATTATCTTCTAGGTGCTTACAAATTGATTGTTTGATGATTTGCTCTATTATCTTTCTGGGTACCGAAGCTAAGGTGACTGGTCTGTAATTCCCTGGGTTGTCCTTCTTCCCAGATGGTGGCTTGGGGTGTAATGTTCTCAGAGACTCAAGGATGCCCAGATCTGTCTCCCAAGTTCTACACTCTCAGCCCTCTCTTTCTGGGCTGGAGTGCGCAACCCGTGCTCAGATGGGGGGAGCACTGACTCACACAAGTCAATGGGGCTCATCATGTGGGAAAGGGCTCCCTCACCTCAGTAAGGACAGCCCAATCTGTGTCTGACTGCGCTAGGGATCATCATGAAAGTGAATCAGCTGCGGCCTATCCTGACAACACAGGTGTGGTGCCTGTTGAAAGGAAGAAGCATTTAGAGCAGTGGGCTGAGGCTGCATTTGAGGGAGTTTGTCCACACTGTCCACCAAGATGGTTGATGCCCTCAGAGACCTTTTGGATTAATTGCTGCTTCTGGATTGCCAGTTGGAAACAGTGGCCCATAAGGTATTTTTCCATCAACAGCTGGGCACGAGGCTCTCATGCAAACCTCACAATAACTATCCTATGTTTGTCACCACACTCCTTTAATACATTCTACTTAGGGCTAGTCTGGGCTCTTCGAAGGCTAAAACTAGTGCAGAATGCAGCTGCCTCCCTATTAAATTGGGTGGCCTACACTGAGCACATGACACCTCTGCTCCAAGCACTGCCCTGGCTAGCTGTCTGCTTCCAGGGGCAATTCAAGGCGTTGTGGTCAGCATCGCAAAACAGCAACTGAAATGTGAAAATCCCCAATGAATATCGGCTCTGGGCAGTGCTAGCTGTGAGCTGTGTTGCCACGAAGTTTGAGGCTGTGTCTGGATTCCAGACTGTTTGAATGCTAATCACACTGTTTGTGTACAGTGATTTTCACCAGAGGGTCTCGATGCTCTTTGCAAACATGAAGTATTTACTGTCCCCCTTAAACTGAGCCATTGGGTGGCCTGATTTTAAGGGGTACTGAGCACCCAACACCCTCACTGAAATCCATGGGAGCTGTAAGTGTCCTGCTCCTTAGGAACTCAGGCCACTTATTTGAGTGCCTAACTTTAGGAATCCAAGTTGGAACATTTTGACCCTAGGGCCGGATTTTCCAAGGAGCCCAGCTTGGTACATCTGTAGCAAGATATTGAAGTACGTGCATGTGTGTGTGTGCGTGCATGCACAGGTACTGTAAATAGAAGTGTTGCTGCACCCCAAGGCTTGAAGAGGTTTCCATTAGCTACAGGGTTTACAGTCTGGTTCAATGGCTCTCAGCACCCCCATGATACAAATTGTTCCAGCATCCCTGTGTGTATGTGCATGCCAAAGGGTCCCCCTGGTTACCTCCTGCCTCCTTGGGTAAAGAGCAGCTTCTCTGACTTTTCATTTGTCTCCTTCTCTTTGTCCTTCCCGACGTAGACACGTCTCCATCAGACGCGACCAACCTCAACGCTTCCAATAGCATTGGGATGAGCGCATTGTGCGCCATCTGTGGGGACCGTGCCACGGGGAAGCACTATGGGGCCTCCAGCTGTGATGGCTGCAAAGGCTTCTTCAGGAGGAGCGTCAGGAAGAACCACATGTACTCCTGCAGGTATGGACTCAGGGCACCAGGGCATCGTGCTGTGCGAGGCTCCAGCTGGAGCAGGGCATGTGCCTTAGACAAGAGTGGGAACGAGTCTACCAGGAACTACACTGAGAATCCCCCAATACTTGGGTCACTATTCCCTGTTGTCTCCCTTTACCCCACATCTCACAGTACTGGCCTGTCCCTCCAGCTGAGCAGAGCTACACTTAACCTCTTGGCAGCCGGTTCCTGGTGGAATTTTCAGCCCGGAGTGAGGTAGCTCCACGCCGCCTAAGCTCCCTATAGAGTGTGTGGGGATAGTCAAGCACCTAAGAAAGCAGAAGTTGGCCAGCTGAGCAGGGAACTGCCTAACCAAGCCAGGAGTGAAATGCTGGAAAGAGGAGAGGGACTTAGGGGCCTCCATGGTTGAGCTGCTGCACCTGGCTGATGGCCCAGAGAGAAACACCTCCTTCTGCCTGGGAATCCCAGCTGTGAACCCTCTCCTGGAGTTATGCACCTAAGCCTAGATAGCCCATGGCCTAGCAGCCAGAACCACCTCTCTCTGGCTCCTGTTCACGTTCAATACCTCACTCACTCTCGCCCTACGTATATCTGTGACCCTGGCTGTCTTGTGTGCAGATGCTGAGCTTCCCCCACCATCTGCAGCCAGCCCTCCTGCTTCAGGGGGTAGCAGGTATCAGGTTTTAGGCATACTTAGAGCATGTCTATGAGATGGGGCCCTACTGACAAGACAGGCATCCCCCCACCAAGTTTGAGAATCCTGCTTTGGGGTCTCTGGGGTTTCAGTTTGAGCTGGGGCTCTGAGCAGCTTGTTAGCTGTGGGGCAGCAGCAGCACTTAGACTACCTTGAAAATGCCAACAAGCAGAAACGTAGGCACCGTGGGGTTTAGGCGGCACCTGAACTGCAGCTTTGAAAATGTCAGTGGTGCCCCCGTGGCGACCGTAGGCACCTAAAACCCTTTACAAATCTGGCCCGTGGGTGCCTAAGTTTCACTGAAAGTCAGTGAGGCCTCAAAGTCCCTTTTGAGACTGAAACTGAGGTGCTTTTGAACATGGTATCCTAGATCTCGGGGAAGCCGGCTGGGCAGTGTGAATGCAGCACCTGAGGAGCAGAGAGGAGCCCCCGATGTGTGACAGAGGTGTCATTTGAAGTGTAGCTTGGAGCCTAGGGCTAAGCTTTGTGGGTGCCTAATGTTAGACTCCTGCATCCATACTTAGACACCTAAATAAGTGGCCTGATTTTCCAAACTAAATCCTAAATAAGTGGCCAGCGGATGCTCAGCACAGTGATCCCAGTGACACACTCAGTAGTTTGGAAACCAAGGCCACTTATTTAGGTGCCTAAACATGGACTTAGAAGGCTATCGCTAGGCACCTATCCTGGAAAATATTGGCTATGGGCTTTAATAGAACACAATGAAACCAGCACTCTCAAAAGCTAAACAACTGACATGCCGGGGGCCCTTTGTCCCTTGGGTCACCCTACACGCCATACTCACAGGTCTAGTAACCTGACGTGATCAGCCAGCTGAAAACTATATAGCGAGCATGAGAAGTGCCAATAAAATCTGCACTGCAAATGGCTATTGACATTGTGCTACACACTAGAGCCATAAACAAGGGAAACAAGGGAGTGTCATGGATCTGGATAGAGCAGTGGGGAAGGAAGAAGTTGCTTTGGTTCCGATCAGTGAAGCTTGGGGGTTATACTGGGAGATGGGTCTGTTTGAGCTTTAGTGCAGTGTTGTGTGGTGATAAAGAGCGGGAACCTGGGGGTCAGGAGGCCTGGATTCTAAGCCTAGCTCTGGGAGGGACTGTGGTGTAGCGCAGTGATTCTCAACATATTCCATACCAGACCACCCATTCTCCAGGATCTCCCTCCTATCTGGCTGTGTTCTACTGGGGACCCCCCACTCATTTAGCAGTATAGGGGGCAGGCTGGTTCTGACCCCCCTGTCACTTGTGTGTGACCCTGCTGGGGGTTGTAACCCCCATCTTGATCAACCCTTGCCTAGTGGTCAGAGAAAAGGGCTAGAAGTCAGGACTCCTGGCTTGTATTCCCACCTCTGCCATTACCTTGCTCTGCAACCTGAGGCAAGTTTCTTGGCTCCCACAGAAATTAATGGGAGTTGTGTGTCCGAATTCCTAAATTTCCCTGCGCTGCCTTAGCTGTGATAATTCTTCCTCAGTTCCTGGGGGAATAATTGAGAGCCTCATATTAAAGCAGCCCTGTAAGGGCCGAGTGTCAGAGTTCCTTCCTCAGGGCTCTGCT
This sequence comes from Chrysemys picta bellii, assembly GCF_011386835.1. Taxonomy (NCBI): domain Eukaryota; kingdom Metazoa; phylum Chordata; order Testudines; family Emydidae; genus Chrysemys; species Chrysemys picta. Next base: position 36,266,512 of record NC_088803.1, on the reverse strand, counting down.
CTGGTTTTGTGTCTCAGAGCACAGGGCCCCTGTGGGTTGCTCTCTCCATAGGCTCTAGGCTGTTGCTGCTACTCATCCCCTTTTCTCCTCCCCAGGTTTAACAGGCAGTGTGTTGTAGATAAGGACAAAAGAAACCAGTGTCGATACTGCAGGCTAAAGAAGTGCTTTCGAGCAGGGATGAAGAAAGAAGGTAGGTCACCGCGTGCTCTGTCTGTTCTAATGCCAGCCACTGGTTGGGTGTGACACCAATTACACAGCTGGTTTGGTTGCCTTTACCCTGCCAACCTCCACACAACTTCACACAAATACATACCAATCCAATTGTGTACACTTCCAGAGATACACCAAGATCCTAGAGACTCCCACCTGTGCACCAACATCTACTTACACTCACAGACATACAAAATATTTACAGGCAGGCACGCCCTCCCTCCCTCTGACACACACACCTACCTTGCCCTTGCACATCCAGTGTAGCTGTATACACATGTATAGGACCCATATCGCTGAACCATTTAGAAAAGTTTCATAATGTTGGCAAAAGCACCAAGCTTCAGAGCCCCAATTAGTTTGGATACCGAGAAGATTGCCACATAATTAAGCCCCTGAGTGCATGAATCACATCAGGTCTGATCAGTGTGAAATCAGCCGTCTCTCACTTTATATCAATTATTTTTGAGGGGGTCGGGGTTGGCTGCAAGTTCTCTCCCCCTGGAGTATCTGATCATTCGGGAGTCCGGTGAGTAGTCACTGGGAATTGAGTAACCACCAGTATGTCCCACAGGGCCCAGCAGACTTTTTGGCCTTTCCTCATTTGGCCTGTGCCCTAAACTAGAGGTTACCTAGTTGATTTCCAACTACTTAAGGCCTTCTCTGCAATGGAGAACTGTTTCAGTAGAACACTACAGAGCCTATACTGGCATAGCCACCTAGTGTAGACAGTGTACACCAACAAGAGGAGTTTTGTTGCTTGGGGGTGGGGTTTTTCACACCCCTGACTGACATATTTATGCCAATATAAGTTTTAAGTTTAAACCAAGCCTAAGGTGTGACTTTAAATCAATATAGTTATACTGCTCTAAATCCCTGTGTGGACACTCTTATTCCAGTATAAGGGCATCATCTTTGGTTTAGCTTATGTCACTTGGGAAGCTAAACCAAAAAAGGGTACTTCTGTAGTGGAATAAAAGTATCCACAAAGGGAGTTATACTTGTATAGCTTTATAACCAGTAAAACTTTCCCGTGTAGACAAGACCTCAGTAGTGTTTTGTATCTGCTTCTTTCTGGGATGAGTCACTAGTCCTTGCTCTTTGGCATTGAACTTATTCTGCTGATGAGGGAACATGAGGGTCTCCATTTGGAGGAGACAGACATTTTTGTTTTTGAAAACACTGGCCAATAATTTTTTATGTCGTGGCAAAGTTTGAAAATTCTTGATCCTCCTGCCCCGAATAGGGATTGGTGCAAAGGGCTATTGTCAATAAAGAGCATTTCTGCTATATTTTTTATCCTGAGGAAGTGCTGGTGGCTTTTACATAAGGAACAAATAACCAGGGACATTTTACACACTGAGAGAAGTGCCTTTTCACAAGTTTACCAAAGAGCAAAACTGTATTCATTTTTGCTCAAAATTTTCATTAGTACCCAGAGAATTATCCACAGTGTGGGGCATACTGAGGGAGCCAGCAAAAGGCCCATATACCACTTAACTCCCACTTAATCCCAAGTGGCGCATAGACCCCATTCTGGCCTTCTGCACAGAGATCAATGTCGCTCTATACACAGGCAATGGCAACATGTCCACTCCAAAATGGTGCATTTCCACCTTTAAGAAAGACCCTGGTGGAAAGTGCTGATAATTCATCCCCAGTAAAATGTGTGAATGGTCATCAAAATATCCACTGTCAGGTGTGGCTACTCACCACAGCCTCGCTTCGCTCCACCTGCTCCCTGCACAGCTATCTTTGGGGCCTCTGCAGTGTTTCCTGATGGGCCAGTCAGTGGCGTAACATCAGAGATGAATTTGGTTCTGCAAATGCACAACTTAAAACCCAAAGTTCTCCTGATTCCAGCCCATTGAATAAAGCGATCTCCCAGGATAACAGACACTTCAACCTGCTTTAGCCACAACACGGGCCCTTTGAGAACACCCTAACCCTGCCTTCCATGAGGAACATTTCCCCCCATACTAATAGGAGATAGGCATTGCTAAGGGCTTGCCTTAATTTTGCCTGGAGGACAGAGGAATCCTCGCTCTTTAGAGCCGACTCACCTTGTGCTCGAAGCTCTGCTTGTGTCTGTTAATATTCAATAGAAGTTACATTAGGTCCATGACCAGCTAATACTGAGCAAACATTTAGAAAACATCCTGGTGTGACTGAACCTGGGGCCCGGCCACTGATAATGAGCAGCGTAACCTTGAGAGCTATTTACAGCTGCTGACTGCAGGGCTTTTATTTCAGCCGAGCCTAGTTATTGCTTTTTATCAGACTGAATTATACAATCAGAAAATATCAATCCAGGGAGCCACAAGCGTCGTGCAGAGATTTTGGTGATACAGTGGATCGATAGCCTCTTCTAGCAAATTGCTCAGATGACTGTATCTCTTCCAGCGTGATTTGCCTACCATGGGTCACAATCAGTGCCTTTCAGCAGATACTGGAATTCACCTCTTCAGCATTATTGCTCTAACAGCAGCTGACACCCCTTAGACCTACAGCCTAAGCCCTTCAGAGGAACAAACCAACCAGGGAGATATATGAGAGAGAAACATACCTGTCACTGGGACTCTTCGGTCTCAGATATTCTGTGTCATACCTAACTGAGAGCTTAGATACTCTGGCAATAGTTGCTGCAAGATGCACAGTAACTATTTGTAGTAACACCGTAATTGTTTCCTTTATCATTCTAGCATACAGGTGGTTCCCCAAAGCACTATTGTACATCTCTAAGCTGCATGAAGGCAAAGCCGTATTGGCCACATTTTCAAAGGCTTCCGAAGTTATGTCCACAAAATACATTTGCACCCAGCTTTTGTGTGTACAGAGTGAATAGCTGTGTGCATGACGGCCAGTTGTCACAAGCCACTGGGAGTGGGGGTTGTGAGTGTTAACGAGGCACATGGACATTTTTCATGCATGGCTTAAGAGGTTCCTTTAAAAAACTGGCACTATAGCATGGGGCCAAGTGAAGACACCCATTTCTGCATTTGGGAGCAAATCCACTACCCATGAGTCACTGGGGGGCTTTCCATTGACCTCAATGAGCATTGGCTCAAGCACTTACACTCTAAAATAGCTCAGTACCAAGATGTTTTAGGCACCCAGGAGAGCCCAAATGTTGAATTATGCGCTACATTTTGGTCACCAGTGTTTGAAAATCAGGCTCCCTGTGCTTAAAACCTGATTCAGCCGCATCCTGGCCTGCCTCACACACTGTGTAGCTGTGAAACCTTGGCTAAAGATAGCTGAGGATTTAGTGTGTAAAAGTAACACCAACGGAGTGTGAGGGCATTTGGTAAACACATTCCTGACTGAGCCAAAATACTTCCTTGCAGCTGTACAAAACGAACGTGATCGAATCAGCACCCGGCGATCCAGTTATGAAGACAGCAGCTTGCCTTCCATCAGCGTCTTACTGCAGGCAGAAGTCCTTGCGCAACAGGTACCTCTTCTTTCCTGTTAGCCTACTGCTAAAGCATCAGGTGCAAAGTGTTCAGCAGAGCCAGGTGAACAATCCATCACTGATTCTAGGGTTACCACCTGGGGTGGGGTGGGGGGTTGTTACTTATCTGCAGACTGAACACCATTTTTCTCAAATGTGGTTGTTACTTGAAACCATCCGTGGTATAAAAGGCCACATCCTCAGCTGATGGAAGGTGGTGAAGCTTCACTGAAGTCAATGGAGCCATGATGACTCACACTTAATAAGATTAATAGGCAGCAGATTTAAAATAAATAAAAGGAAGCACTTCACATAAGGCACCGTCAACCTGTGGAACTCATTGCCAGGGGATATTGTGCAAGCCAAAGGTATAACTGGGTTCAAAAAACAATTAGAGAAGTTCATGGAGGATAGGTCCATTAGTGGCTATTAGTCAAGATTGTCAGGGACGCAACCCCATGCTCAAGTGTCCATAAACCTCCAACTGTGAGAAGCTAGGACTGGACAAAAGGGGAAGGATCATTCAAAATTGCCCTATTCTATTCATGCCCTCTGAAGTATCTGGCCACTGTCAGACACAGGATACTGGATTGGATGGTCTGATGGGTTAGATGTACTGGGTTAGATGGACCCAGTATGGCCATTCTTATGTTCTTACACCGTCTGGCCCATAGGTCATACGGTATGTTTCTATTCCCTGTTTAGATAAGAATAAATCTTGGAATCAGGCTTCCGGTGCAAATCCTTGTGCTTATGAATTCAAGGTTTGCTTTATGCAAATATTTTCGCCAACGTTTGCTTCAAATTCTCTGTTTCTGTAAACATTCCTGCCAGGACACTCATTTGCTAGAATATTCACAGAAAGGGGCCCAGGAAGAGGAAGCAAATTTGTTTAAGAATTTGAATAAATAGCCATAGGCTTAAAAAATTGACTTTGTCTGGGATGAACTGAGACCCAGAATTCCAAGAAAGGCAAACACGAGGGATGTTCCTATCAGGCCTCCGGGTCAGAAAGCATTTCACACAATCTCCTCACCATCCGACAGCCTGAATCTAAAGCACTGGCAATATCCAGCTGTGCAGCCTTAAATCCGGTGGCATAATGCAAGGAAATCATTCAAACCATTACCACTGCAATGCAAGGAAGGCCATCTTACAAGACCATGAATCACCCAGCCCATCTCAGACTTGTTCGCCTTAAGCACACTCCCTGCCCTTTCTGCTCTGCCAATGATGCCAACCTCAATCCATCCAGGGTCTTTATCTCCTTTGATAGGCATCACCATGTCTTGTGCCATGTTGCTGCTTATTCTTGGAATGATCTTCCCAAATCTCCAAGCCAAACCACCTCCCTCACCTCATTCAAATCTCTCCTAAGAAGGGCCGGAGGGAGAATAGGTAAGAAAAGAGAAAGGGGGAAATTAACAGAAGCATTAAGGCATTTCCAAGCACAGCAGGGTGACAATTTTTGTCCAAAACTTTTTTTTGCTGATAAATGCAGATTTGGGTTGACTGAAATATTTCATACATTTGTGTCAAATTTGCCATATGGTTTCAGGCAAACCAACAAACAAAAACAACCCCGCCAAAACAAAACCAAAAAATTGTGAAAAAATTTGAAATTTTATTTCAATTTTTTTAATTTGAAATGACTTTTTGTTTTGAAATTTATTTCAATTTCATTTAAAACTAGGGTTACCATATTTAACAAATTAAAAAAGAGGACCCTCCACGGGGCCCTGGCCCCGCCCATTTCCCACCCCAACCCCGCCCCTTCCTCGCCCTAACTCCGCCCCCTCCTCCCTCCCACTCCCAGCCACGCGAAAAGGGCTGCCCGAGCGCTACCGGCTTCACGGTTTGCTGGGCAGCCCCCAGACCCTGTGCCCCCAGCCGGCGCTTCCCCAGCGCAGCTGGAGCCTGGGAGGGGAAGCGCTCCGCTGGGGGCGCAGGGTCTGGAGGCTGCCCGGCAAACCGTGAAGCTGGTAGCGCTTGGGCTTCGGGCAGCCCCTATGCCTCCGGACCCTGCGCCCCCGGCCGGGCACTTCCCCTCCCGGGCTCCGGCGGCGCAGGGTCCGGAGGTATGGGGGCTGCCCAAAGCCCGTAGCGCTCGGCTCTTAAACAGAGCCGAAGAGTCGGGGAGGAGCAGAGCCGCCGCGGCCGGAGGCTCTGTTCCTCCCCTGACTCTTCGGCTCTGTTTAAGAGCCGAGCTGCCCGAGCGCTACCGGCTTCGGGCAGCCCCCATGCCTCCGGACCCTGCGCCGCCGGAGCCCGGGAGGGGAAGTGCCCGGCCGGGGGCGCAGGGTCCGGAGGCATAGGAGCTGCCTGAAGCCCAAGCGCTACCGGCTTCACGGTCGGGCAGCTCGGCTCTTAAACAGAGCCGAAGAGTCAGGGGAGGAGCAGAGCCGCCATTTTCCCGGACATGTTCGGCTTTTTGGCAATTCCCCCCGGACGGGGGTTTGATTGCCGAAAAGCCGGACATGTACGGGAAAAACCGGACGTATGGTAACCCTATTTAAAACACATATAAAAACTTTGTAAAAGCTTGAAAATGAACAAAATGTTTACTTTGACCGGAAACTATTTTTTTCCTTACTTTTTGGTTGACCAAAAAATTTGAAAACTTTTCGTTTCAGTTCAGTTTGAAACAATGTTTTGTTTTGTTTCTCGGAACGGCCAGCAAACCGGAAAATCACATTATTTACACAGCGCCATGTCCAAGCTCTAGGGCTTGATCCTGAGAGGTGTTGAGCATTCCTGGCTTCAAAGGGAGTTGAGGGCATTCAGGAGCCCAAAGGAGTGCTCAGCAGCCTACAGGATCAAGGCCCTAGTGAGGAACCACCTGATCTTTTAATTGTCCCCCTTATCCTTCCTTTCCCCTTCCCCCACCTCCTGTCCGGTGATACTCTCGGTGGTGTATTGGGTAGAATGTCTGGCCAAGATTTTCTAAAGTCACTAGTGATTTGGGGTGTCTCTGTCTCAGCTTCCGGGTGCCCAACGGGAGACGATTTTCAGAGTCGGGTGCCATATTAATTTTTCTCAGCATAAATCCAACGCTCCCCAAATCACGAGTCATTTCTGAAAATCTTGGCCCATGGCTTAGCTCATTCTGGGAGGCTCCTAGCACATTTATGGGCCCTGTAAAGATAACATCGCACTCTGCTGCAAGGTGATATAAGGGTCCTCTGGCCACGAGGCTTGCACGGGAAGAGCATTTTACAATGAGACTGGATGTTCTGAAGCAGCATGATCCTTTGTTGAGTCAGGTCTGCCGATAAAGCCAGCAGCCCCGAAGAAACCCATTGAGACTGCTCCATTCTAGCAGAGCACATACAGACGCATTAAACACTGGGGACTCTAGCATGCTAATCAGTAACTTATATATGCCTGGCTAATTAGAACAAGATACTGCTGAAGAGCTGCTTTCTCTGGGATCTCAGGTCACTCACCCAGAGGTCTATGTTTATTTGCTAAGCCTTCCGGGCGCCCTGATTAGGGTAATACATGGTGAGATTTTTACAATCTTATTTATTCAATAACAGCTCTAGAGCTGGAGAGGTTCCAAGAAATGCAACCTGGAAAAAATGCTGGTGCCTTTCAAACCAGTGAGGCCGTGAAAGAGGGAGCCAGGTCTGGGTGAAAGTGCTGGGATGCACAGGACAGGAAGCGCTGATGCTGTACAGGATTCCAGAGGGCAGAAGGAAGAGAGTGGTGGGTCTGGTTAATCACTCACAAAGTCATAAGGAAAAACTGGTGATTAACGCCAGATTTTGAAACAAGCTGAGTATGCAACTGTGCATGCAACATGTGCATGCACTTGTGCATCTGATTGGCATGGAAGTTTGCTGCACCGTTGCATGAAAATGGGGTCCCTGCACATGAAGACGTGGCAGATCAGTCATTTGCAAGTGAAATGGCACCATTTGCCTTTGCAATCATAGTAATTCTGCATGCAAATTGGACGCACAGTGTATTTTCGTGGGCATGTTTGCACATGTACAGCTTGGCAAAATGTTTCTGACTTTAAACTGGGGCTTCAGCATTTCAAATGGGGGTTTTAATTTTAGATGTTCTGGTTCTGATCTCACTTAAGCCAGCTTTATGGCTGGGTAACTGACCTCAGTGGAGAGACTCATGATTTATTTCAGCATGAGTGAGAGGAGAATCAGGCACTATATTCAACATATTATGAAAAAAGCCCAGCAAAGGCAGTGATGGCTCCGTTTGATTGGGAGCAGGGTACGGCTGGCATGGCAGGTAGGGTAGTTCTCTGATCCCTCGCTGGTGGGGAGAAGTCTTTTCTCTAGCACCGGCACTAGCCTTAATGAGCCTCTGCTGAAGGGAAACTGGGTTTATATCAGTGCCCGTAGTACAGAAGGAAGGAATGACAGACTTGTCTGTGGGCCACATTGGGCTCTGGTGTAAACCCACTGAAACCTGACTTACTCAATGGGAGGAAGAATTCTTGACACTGGACGTGTTTCTCACATGCTTTACAGACCACTCAAGTCTGGTCAGGGAACGACACATTGATAATGGGGAATATCTAGGCTTTGCCTCTGTTTTTCATTCCCTTCCTCCTGTGATAAAGAAAAAAAGCAAATCTAGATCCAACTCCCAAGTTTCTGGGGGGCATATGTACTGATCCAGGCTCCCCATTCAGTCCTAGCTTAGAGATAGCTCAGTTGCTAGTACAGAGCATCATTCCTGACGTCTCAGCTATACAGAGGAAAAAGCTCCTGACTCCATTGATCTCTGCCTGCCTTTTAATCTGTTATTTGATTAATCTCTGTAGAGCCACAAACCTACACGGTAGATCAGAGAAGGCAGAAATGCTGCCCCCACCTTTCATGGGTCTTCCCAGCTTCTGGGACTTTCATATCTCTGGCTCTTCCAGCTCTGAAATATGAAGATCCTACATGGGTCCCTTCTCATCCTTGCAGATATCATCGCCAATTTCTGTGATCAACGGAGACATCCGAGGGAAGAAGATTGCGAACATAACAGACGTGTGTGAATCCATGAAGCAGCAGTTGCTGGTGCTGGTGGAGTGGGCCAAGTACATCCCGGCCTTCTGTGAGCTTCCCTTAGATGATCAGGTAAGTGCTGCCGTTTGACCTCCCCTGGCTCTTTCCAGTGTAGGGTAATCTGTGGCCAAGAGGAATGGCCCGATCTGAAAAGAAGTTGCACATTGTTTACTCAATTATCATGACTGCACAAGCAGATCAGATAACTGCACGCATACAATACTAGCACTGGCTATTTGCATGTGCAGTTAAGCAGACTGTTTGCACAATCGCTGTAACAATGTGCTCAGCTAGACGCATAATCGTGCACACATTTTGCAAGCAAAATTTTGCATGGGCAGATGGTTGGTGAATCATTGGTTAATGCTACTGCAGCACTTTGAAAACCTAAAGCGCTATACAAATGCTTCGGATAATTAGATTGATTAGGTACAGTATATTGGCTTAACATTTGAAGGCCTTTCTGTTGCCTAACATTAAAAAACTCTATCATTTAATTCATTCACTGGGCCTGTGGTTTCATGGTGTCAGTGGTAACTGTTATTAATAGTGATTTATAAATTATAGTAAAAACATGTCTAAAATCCCAAACCAACAGCAGCATCTCTGCAGACTGAAAAGTTGCAAATATATTTGTATTTAAAGCAAGATATTAAAGTAATTTACTTACCAAGACCAGCATAGAGTGCTCCGCGTTCCCCTTGTAAGAACTGAACCATAAGACCTAAGGGTATGTCTACACTGCCGGCAGAGTGTGATTTCAGACATACCCTTGCTAGCTTTAATCTAGCTAGCTCAGGTCCGTGGCAGCCTGGGCTTCAGCCAGGCTGGCCACCCAAGTAAGAACCCAGGGTCCCAGGAAGGCTTGCATACTGCTACAGTCCCCACACTAGCTAGACTGAAGCTATCTTTGGCATGTCTACACAAGCTGCAATCATACTTTAGACATGTCCTAAAGCAGCCTCAGTGGCACAAGGAAATGCTCAGTGTTAAGGGCTACATTTCAAAGTTGCGGGCAACTGATGGAAGTGGTGAAAATGCACAAATATCTATGGATAGGTGGTACTCTTGCTCAAAATACACACACATAAAAGTGGGGGTGTGCAGGGAAAACTAGTGAGAGTCCATTTCTGCGGAGGGCTCACAGTGTCTGTTGTGGGGCAGGAGGATGTTTCCAAGTTAATTGTTTTTTTGTTCACAAACTTAAAAAGGGTCCTTTTCATCCAGGATCAGGGAGCAGTCCAATGACCTCCGGATCAGGGGGTGGTTTTTACCGAATCAAAAGATTAGGATATTTAGAAAGTGAGAGTGCCCGGCTAGTCAAGAAAACCCACAGTCATCTCACAGTGCAGATCACTGGGAAGTCTGCTTATTTTACAGCCTTTAGGAATGCTCCCATTTCTGTGTATATGGGTGGTAGCTTTGAATTATTTACAGTGATAAACAGCATGCTAAATTCCTAAAAGCAAATACAATTAGAAATCACAGAAAACAAAATGGTGTCCAATGACAAATTATATTTACGTAGCAAACAAGCTGTAGCATATAGAGGGCTAGATGCAGCTACTGTTCTATCAACTTTCACTGCCACTTGGAATGGATGCTGTAAAACCAAGTAATGCTTTGTAGGATCTATAGCAGTTTGCACATGGAACGTCCTCACCAAGTGTCTTTGGCTCAGTCATGGGAATATTTTAGAAAGGAAATAATCAAGAAGCAGATTGCCTGACCCCTGTGTTCACACTGAAGAGAGGTTTTTCACATGCCCCCTGCCCCAATGTGACTCCTGGTCTGAGTAACTGCTCGTCAGTGTGAGTAAGGGGCTCACAGTATGGCCCAATATGTCAGGGAAGAATCCAGGAGGAAAACATTAGATATTTCTGAAATGCACATTAAAAAAAAACCAAACAATTAGACCCACATTTTCAAAGGAAGATGAACCACATGACAGTGTGGGAGTCACAACTAGAAAAACATGGCAGCAAAAATGTGTGCGAGTCCCTGAGCTGGCTTCATGGTAGACACTAGAGAAGTTTTCCATCAGAAAATGCAGTTTCATGGAAATCAAAATGTATTGTGGGAATGTCAGTTTCAGTGAAACTTTCCACAGGAAGATGTCAAAACAAATTAACGTTGAAACACTTTATTCTGATAAGGTAAAATACTTCATTTCAGCTTTCTCATTTTGATTAATTTTGTTTAGACTTTTATATTTGATTAAAATATTAATATTATATTGGTATATGTTATATTTAATATTTTAATCCAATATAAAGTCAAAATGAATCAACATTATGGAAATTCTGGTTTTGACCAGCTCCAGTACACACTGTAGTTATACAACAAACAGGGCGACTGCACACATCTGGCCATCTGCACATGCACTTCACATTGTGTTGCACAAATGAGGGTTTCACAACACCTTGAAGCATTTACCCTTTTTGCAGAAGTCCCTGTTCTATTTATTTGCATAATACCTTTGTCCCCTCAAGTGTCAGCATCTTTTCTAATCTGAGCTTTGTTCTAGCCCATTTGCATTCTCTTGAAACTTATGGTAGGGTGAGGAGAGTGAGACTTCCCTTGGCTTCATCTGATGCTGAGAGATAACACCCAGGAAAACTGTGATACGTTCCTGCTCCTTGCTTCATTCTCCTTTTCACCCTCTGTTTGTTCAACACATAGAGGCTGGACCATCCCTATCAGGACACACTTTTCCGAGTCTCTCCATTAATGTTTAATAGTTGTTTTCTTCGGCCAAAATCCCTGGCTGGCTATTAAGAAGCAGCTGGGCCACATTGTCCAATAGTTAACCTTTGTTTCTACAAAAGCTTTGAAATTGTTAACAGAAGTGGGGCAAAAGATCCGGGACATTCTCAGGAACCACTGAGGGGTGCAAGATGAAGAACGTCAATTATTAACGTCAGGGCAGAAAAACATCTCTTTGCCTTCATTGGTCTAAACTGTTCATTGCCAATGGGGGAGCAAATGACCAGAAGATGACCCCACCTGCTAGTGGAACATAGCACATGGCATGGTGACCCCACCCGCTGGTGGGACATAGCACGTGGTATGGTGACCCTATCCACTGGTGGGACATAGCACGTGGCATGGTGACCCCACCCGCTGGTGGGATGTAGTGCGTGACATGGTGACTCCAATCTTGGTGGGATGTAAGGCATGAGATGGTGACCCCACTCCTGGCGGGACAAAGGGGGGACATGGAAATGATCCTACTTATTGTCATGATGTAGAATGTGAAATGGAAACCACCCTCTCCCCTGGCATGAATGCATTATGCAGGAGTGACCCTGCTCCCCGAGCTCTCCAGCATGGCACGTATCATGTAGAAGTGACTCTGCCCCTCTGGTGTGAGTGTCCAATGGTATTCCAGTCAATGTGATATTATTGATGTGACAAGCTCTGCGAGGGTTGCCAAAGTGTGAGAAAAAAACAGACCGCTAGGTATCTGTCAGAGGCAGGAAGCCCCCCACCAGGCTGGGTCGCAGAGTCTCTGGGGTTTGATCCCTGCTTGTCACAACTATCCATTCCTGAGCCAGTGGCTGGCTGCTCTGTGGGGTGATGCCATCTCTCTCTTTTCTCCCAGGGTCAGTCACAGTTTCTCCTAATCACTTTTTGATAAGACGTCTTTTATGGATCCTGAGAACCTTCTTGCCCTTCCTTATACTTGGGACACTGGAGCAGGATGAGTGTCTCTCTGCTGCCATGCTGGGTGCACAGTTGCTTCTCAGACTGGGCTTTGTACCTCCCGATTTCCACCTCTTGTGTGTGGTCAGCAGTTGTGAGAGTCTGCCTTAGTGTTGCACATGCCAGTGCAGTGAGGTCGGTGAGAATTCTGTGCAGGGATCTGGACCAGTCCAGCTTGCTTCTCGCTTTGATTTGTTCTTCCCAGTGACTCGTCATTGGGTGTTTCAGGTGCTGGGCTAGTATCCTGAGCATCTTTTGGTTTAGACTGTTGGCTCCCTGGCCAAGGGGTTGTAGATGCTGCACCTGAGGAGTGGTGAGATGTAGGAGTACATTGTGTTTGATCCCCCACATATAACCAGAGTGAGGACCCCACTCTGCCCTGACATGCGCAATGCAGGAGTGGGCACTTCCTCTACATTCTACTTATGTGGAATCAAAGCACTTGCCCCCCTTCTCCCAGTCACCCAGGTAATACGTCTCTGTCCTTGCAGGTGGCATTGCTGAGGGCACACGCAGGAGAACACCTGCTCCTGGGAGCTGCCAAGAGGTCCATGGTGTTCAAAGACATCTTGCTATTAGGTAAACCACTTCTCCTCTATGCCAGGATGCTGCTGCTTCCTCTAGTAAAGCAGATACACTCACACGGGAGCATCCTCTTTATGGATTTGAAGGGGATGGGCATTTTATTTCGTCCTGTGTCATTTTTGCTGAATGGCGCGTTGGGTCGGAATTCTCGTGTATCCAGGGAACCCAGCACCGCCCTGGGGTTTGGTTGGTGCTTCAGATCTAAGGGCTTGGTTTACATTTCCACCATAAAGCTCCATTACAGTGCTCCAGCAGGGTAGAGGGGCCTACAGGTCATTGACCTCCCCCCCACCCCCATTAAGACCCCATCACACTGCCAGAGAGGTGAAAAGAGGCCTTAGTGTAAGTGAGAAGCAAAGCCTCCATCTTCATTCAGCTTTTCCTTGTTGCAATGATCTTCCTTTGCCCAGTAATAGAGTGAGAAGAGGCTGCTTGGGTAACATAGGTCAGCATTTATGGCCAGCACATCCCTTCTGCTACAGGAGAGGAAGGCAGTGGATGTATATAGAGATAGGCCCATTTGCTGCTCAGGGATGGGTGGACGAGGAAATTTCACTTGTCCTAGGTGGGTTTAGTCCTGTTCTGAGATAGAAAAAAGCCCAGTTGCTAAAGCCCAGGACTGTTGTGCTCATTAGGAAACCACTAGCATGTTGCAGCGTCCTGTCCCAGAGTAATGATACCCGTCCCATGCATGGCCCACCCACGGGGAGCAGCTTTGTGATGTCCTTGAAGTCTACAAAAGATCCTGGGTGCTTGTTGATTCAGGAGGCCAGAGTGATGTGTCCCCACTTACACTCACACCCACATACCACACGTAATTCCAGCCTTGGTCATGTGGGGTGAGGAGTGAATGTGTGAAACCCTGGTCAGCATTGTAAGTCTTGGTGGATGTAATAAAGTCTGAGGCGCTCAGGTGCCTCCTTGTTGCTGGTTTGATCACGAGCAGCAGAGAAGGCTGGTGATATAGTTCTATTGCGTTCCTAAAGGAAATGACCACATAATCCCACGGAACTGCCCTGAGCTGGTGGAGGTGATTCGTGTGGCCATCCGAATCCTCGATGAGCTGGTCCTGCCATTCCAGGAGCTGCAGATTGATGACAATGAATATGCCTGCTTGAAAGCCATCATCTTTTTTGACCCAGGTAGGCCCAAACCTTCAACAATTAATCATCAGAAAAGATCTCCTCTTACAAAACCCAGAGTAGCAACCAGATAAGAGCTTTGCCCTGCTCTCATGCTAGCCAGTGCCCCAGCAATTTGGTACATTGTTGGTGGGATGTACCTGGTTTTCTCAAGGTGGTTTCCTCAGTGCTTTGAGAGCCCTTTCAGGTCCCCAAATCCCTTCTGGGACCCTATGTCTCTTTGCAGGGTGCTGGCATTTGGATACAGCAAGATAGTGCTGGGTCTATTATGATAGAGGAATTTGACCCCCTGGAATACAGTTAAAAAGGCAGCAGCCCTGGTGGGCAAGACAATGGGATTGTTATTAGCAGAGCTTGGAGCCCTGGGAAGGTGGTGGTTCCACAGTGTTCCTATGGGATCTATGGCCAGACTTCATGCTCATGTACCACAGCAATCCCAATGGAACTGGAGCAGAGCGAATGATACCAACCTGGGAGGGGTTGCAAAAGCTTTGGAGGATAGGATTATAATTCAAAATGATCTGGACAAACTGGAGAAATGGTCTGAAGTAACTAGGATGAAATTCAATAAGGACAAATGCAAAGTTCTCCACGTAGGAAGGAGCAATCAGTTTCACCCATACAAAAGGGGAAATGACTGCTTAGGAAGGAATACTGCAGAAAGTGATCTGGGGATCATAGTGGATCACAAGCTAAATATGAATCAACAGTGTAACTGGAGTATTGTGTCCAATTCTGGGTGCCACATTTCAGGAAAGATGTGGACAGACTGGAGAAAGTTCAGAGAAGAGCAACAAAAATGATTAAAGATCTAGAAAACATAACCTATGAGGGAAAATTGAAAAAATTGGGTTTGTTTATTCTGGAGAAGAGAAGACTGAGGGGGGATGTGATAATGGTTTTCAAGTACATAAATGGTTGTTACAAGAAGGAGAGAAAAAAATTGTTCTCCTTAATCTCTGAGGATAGGACAAGAAGCAATGGGCTTAAATTGCAGCAAAGGAGGTTTAAGTTGGACATTAGGAAAAACTTCCTAACTGTCAGGGTGGTTAAGCACTGGAATAAATTGCCTAGGGAGGTTGTGGAATCTCCATCATTGGAGATTTTTAAGAGCAGGTTAGACACACCTGTCAGGGATGGTCTAGATAATACTTAGTCCTGCCGTGAATGCAGAGGACTGGACTAGATGACATCTCGAGGTCCCTTCCAGTCCTACGATTCTATGATTCTCTAGGGTGGCATGGTCACTTTGTGCTGCTCAGGTGGCACAAAGGGACTAGATCCTGGCCTTAAATAGTCAGCAGAGAATTCCCCTTGTGGAAGGGACCTCTCTTCTCACCTAAACCTGGAGAATGGGGCTCCTGTGTCAGCCCACCCCCTCCTCATTCATGGCGGGAGTGTGCCAGGTAAGGAAGGGGAGATGTCGAAGCAGGCCTGGAGGTGACAGAGTAGAGCTGTACTGGTGAAAGGTGCATTAGGGACCTTATACCAGTGGTGTGTGTTAGCACAGTCCTCAGGCTGCGCCCATGGCTCATGGCACTAGAGAGGGTCTCTCCCTTGGGAAACAGCCCTCCATTTTTTGTTCTGTGGTTTGTTTCAGATGCCAAAGGGCTGAGCGACCCCACCAAGATCAAGCGGATGCGGTACCAGGTGCAGGTCAGCCTGGAGGATTACATCAACGACCGGCAATATGACTCGCGGGGCCGCTTTGGCGAGCTGCTGCTCCTGCTGCCCACCCTGCAGAGCATCACCTGGCAGATGATTGAGCAGATTCAGTTTGTCAAACTCTTTGGCATGGCCAAGATTGACAACCTGCTGCAGGAGATGCTGCTAGGGGGTGAGTATCTGTGCTCAGCCTCTGCAACCCTAATCCTCAGCACAACCCCGTCACCCTCTCGTCACAGGGAGGGAAAGAGCCGGGATCAGAATGGGGAGTGTCTTTGATTCCCAGTCCTGTGCTCAGGCCTCCTGATGTAGGGAGCTGAGCACATCAACCCAAGTAGATCATTTATCTTCATTCAGAAGCTGCAGCTTGTGTGAGATGTAATTCCCTCCCCCGTGCAGCTTGCATCGTGTTTCATGTACCATGTGCTGAGTAATAACAGGAGACCACTCCGTTCTTATTAAATAAAACTGGCTGTTTATGCCATAGGCGCCGACTCCATGGGTGGAATAGGGTGGGAAGAGGCGGGGTGGGGTGGAGCCTTGGGGGAAGGGGTGGAGTGGTGGCAGGGCCTGGGGCAGAGCAGGGATTGATCACCCCCAGGGAAACCAGAAAGTTGGCACCTTTGGTTTATGCAACTATTTACAGAGCTTCAGGTTAACATTCCTAGCCGTGAGCACACAGACTGACTTCCTTGTGCCTTCTCCAAACCCTTCCCTCCTGCAACCTGTGCTCTGCCTCCTCCCAAGTTCCATGCAGGTTGCTACATGTGGCGAAGGTGCTACAGGAGCAGCTGCTGAAGGGATGACAAGCTGCCCCTCTGTCCTTACATCATCCCTGTGCACATTCAGAGGATGCATCTCCCAGAAGACAGAGTCAGCTACTTATCCAAGTCCTGTTTCCCCCTAGGAGGGTCATGGGAGCAATACGTGCACTAAAGGGCAATGGAAAGGTTTGGTAAAGCACGGCCCAGCTTCACCACTAGCTGCTGAAAGCTCAGATACCCTCATGCGATGTATGTAGGGGAGCAGCAGTTTGCCCCTGTGCTGCTCCTGCACGTAGATCGTCCCCTGAAGCCCACGAGGAGAGGAGAGTGACACTGCAGCCGGTGTTGCTGTGGCAGAGGCAGAGCAGCGCTGAGGTGTAGTCTCAGTGGAAGACAGGGAGGGAGCAGGTCCAGATCATTTGCACAATAGTGCACCTGGAACTACTGGCCTGGCTGTGAACATTTGGCCCTCTGGGTCTATACTCTTTTGGACTGTCTAGTGCTTTCCCCTTCTGTCCTGCTCGCGATTACTGACACTGAAATGGTTCTAGGCTCGTCAAGTGAAACACCTCACGCTCACCACCCTCTGCACCCGCATCTGATCCAGGAGAATCTGGGGACGAACGTCATAGTAGCGAACACGATGCCTGCGCAGATGCACAATGGGCAGATGTGTAAGTATCCCTAGCAGGACTGACAGCTGCCAAAACAGACCTTGTTTGTTTGGAATAAAGCTACATGAAATGAGTAAGAATGGTAAGAATCAGGCTGGCATTCCAGTGACATCCCTGAGCCTCAAGGGCCGCCCCAGTAGTGGCATATTCTACACTGCAAAGCCACAGTGATGCAAGATGGGTATTATGGTGCTAGAAATTCCTCTGCAGAAAGGACAGACAGACACACAGGGAGGTTAGAGTAGATTAGATTGAATGCTTGATTCAACTGAACACTCCCTAGCAGATAGTTTTTACAGTAGCTCTAATTTGGGGACTAATGCTCCAATACAATGCATGACTCCTGAGTGCTGATTAGATCAGGCCCCAAAAGACTAGCCTGGTATCTCTGGGGGGAAATCAGTAAAACTTTTGTTAATGTTTTCCCTGTCTTGGCCTCCCCATTGTCCTTCTGTCCAAAGAACCCAGCATGAGGGGGTTGAACACTAGGGTATCACGCTTGGCCACAGCACAAAGCTAGATCTCGGAGATGACATTCAAACGCAACCTACTAGTAGGGTTGCCAACTGTCGAATGGCACAAACCCAAACACTCTTGCCCCGCCCCCTGACCCACCCCTTCCCCAGGGCCCCACCCCTGCCATGCCTCTTCTCCGAGGCTCCGGCCCCGCTCATTCCAGCCCCTGTCCCTCTGTCGCTCGCTCTACCCCACCCTCATTCACTTTCACTAGGCTGGGGCAGGGGGTTGAGATGTGGGAGGGGGTGCGGGCTCTGGACTGGGGGGTGGGGCCAAGGGTTTCGGCGTGTAGGAGGTGGCTCCAGGCTGAGCCTGAGGCAGGGGGTTGGGTTGCAGGAGGGGGTGCAAGCTCAGGGAGAGAGTTTGGGTATGGGAGGGGGCTCCAGGCTGAGCCTGGGGCAGGGGGTTGGGGTGCAGGGCCTCTGGGAGAGAGTTAGGTTGCAGGAGGGGGTGCAGGTCTGGGAGGGAGTTTGGGTGCAGGAGGGGGTGAGGGTTTGGATTCTGGGAGGGAGTTTGGGTGCAGGAGGGGGTGAGGGTTTGGATTCTGGGAGGGAGTTTGGGTGCGGGAGGGGGTGCAGGCTCTAGGAGGGAGTTTGGGTGGGGGTGGGGGTGCGGGTTGTGGGCTTTGGGAGGGAGTTTGGTTGCAGGAGGGGGTCAGGGGTCAGGCTCTGGGAGGGAGTTTGGGTGCGGACTCTGGGCTGGGGCAGGTGGTTGGGGTGCGGGAGGGGGTGCAGGGTGCAGGCTCTAGGCTGGGGCAGGGGGTTGGGGTGCAGAAGAGGGCCAGGGGGTCGGCGCTTATCTTGGGCGACTCCTGAAAGCGACCGGCACATCCATCCAACAGCGGCTTCTAGGTGGGGAGGCCAGGGGGTCTCCATGTGCTGCCCCTGCCTGCAGGCACCACCCCCGCAGCTCCCATTGGCCAATGGGAGCTGCGGAGTCAGTGCTCGGGGCGGGGGCAGCATGCGGAAATCCCATGCCCTCCCCCAGGAGCTACAGGGACAGTGCCAACCACTTCCAGGAGCGGCATAGGGCCAGGGCAGGCAGGGAGCCTGCCTTAGCCCTGCTGCCGCGCCGGACCTTTTAACACCTAAAATCTCCCGATTTGGCTGCAGTAGCCTCCAGGAGATAGAGCGTTATTCCGGGAGACTCACGGTGAAACTGGGAGGGTTGGTAACCCTACCTACCAGGTGAATCTTCAGTGCAGAGTAAAAGGCGGGCACAGAACCCCTGACCCTGTGCTTCTTGCTGCAGACTCCCCCAGCAACTCTAGTGGCTGTCTGCACTGGAGACTGTAGTGCAGCCTAAGCAGCAGCATGTGCACAGCCCACTGGAAACCATGTTTTCATTGAAGAGCAATTGGCCTCTCTGTAACCGTTGTGCCAGGGCTAGAAGGATCCAACCATACCCAGATCCTTAGCCCTTCCCCAAACTCTGGAGTATATGGAATTGGGATCCGGATCTGAATGTTGCCTCTTGAGTCCTGGTAGTCCCATAACATCTGCTCCTTCTGCCTTTGTAACATAGCGTTTCTTTCTGCAGCCACTCCGGAAACTCCACAGCCTTCCCCCCCTGCAGGCTCAGGATCTGAGCAATACAAGCTACTCCCTGGGGCCATCGCTACTGTAGCAAAACAGCCAGCCTCAATCCCACAACCCACCATCACAAAACAAGAAGTCATCTAGCATCTCCCAGAAGAAAACCAGCCTGTTTTAGAAAGACTGTGCGGGGGGAAACAGACTGACTGTCCCAGTGAAGACGGACGCTATCGGTGGATTCACAGGCACAGACGCATCGGCTTGTTTATTGGAATACAGCAAAAGGCTGTCTTTGTGCAGCTAGAGAGAGCATGTGCCATGGTCCAGCTGAGAGTTACATATCTGGGAGTTAAACTGTAGTGAAATCATTAGTCCTAATACGAAGGGCCAGAACTGAAACTCATGCCTGCTGGTGACTCTTTTGAGATTTGCATTGACTGGCTGTGAGATTGCGCCTGACCATTTCTTTACTGCCTCGGACTGGGTTCAAAGCAAACCAGACACTACTGAAAAAAAAGGACTTATCCAATACAGACGTTGCATTGAAGGAAGGGCGGAGATGCTGCTGCTGTCTTTAAAGATTCTCAGAATAGTCCCAAGTTTCAGCTGACGTTAATGGAGATAGAAATTCTCTGGAAAGCATCATTCCGGGTCGGGGGGTATAATAATCTTTTGTGACAATATTTAGGCAAAGTCTGGTCCACATGGTGAGTGATTGGGCTGGGAAATCATAGGCGCTTCTGGATTCCCTGCCATTTCAGACTTTCCATATGTTGGAGTGCTGCTGGAGTTCCAGCACCATTATTCCCTCCCCATGGCAGAAACTGAAGGAGGCAAAGGCAGCAAATTCTTCTATTACGCTACCACTGCATATTTGCTAATAGGAATGGAATGATGGTAGAGTTGTGGGATTCAGCTAATGGGCTTGGGAAGTACGGATATGGGGGGTGGGTGATGATATTTGCTCAGCACCCTGAAATACTGCACAGATCTCACTAGGATGATTGCTGGGATCCTGTGCGTGTCTGTGCCTCCTAGTGGTACTCACACAGGTTAACTATAAGCAAAAGCTTATCTGCAGCCTGTTCTTCGGAGATTATGGTAGGAGGAGACCTGAAGGGGAGTGGGGAGGATTCAGAGGTGGAGAGATGAGAGATGGACCCAAGACACAAAGGTTGGACCAGGAACTCATGTTCCTCAAGGCTTGGGAGTGGCTGGACCCAGCGGCTTGGTCCAGGCCCATCTTTAATCCCAAATGATGAATTATAGCCTGACTGGTGCCATGTGGACTTCTCCTTCACCACAGTATAGCTGGTCGATCACAGATTTATAGGGTTTTATATCGTGACAGAGATTAGTCGTGACAGTCCGAAAGATACAGACTGTCAAAGCATGAAGATGATTAGAAAACCAAGGAACCTCAAACTCTGCTGCAAAGTTCTCAAGGGGTCAGGGAGAGATGTTTTATTATGTAAATGTCCCACCTAGCCCCTGGCCTGTACCCTCGCCATAGAAGCTCCTGGGTTACACTTTGCTTGTGTTTTTCTTTTGCTCACTGAAGCCTATTGGTGCTATTCCCTGCAGCTCCCCCCACCACAGGGAAAGAAGGCCATGAAGCTAGCAATTTCTCTCTCCCTAAGAACTGAAATCACCTCCTGGGAAAATACTAGCTTTTCCTGACCACACACTGTATTTCTGCAAGGTCTGGGCCTTGTGGGAACATCAAGAAGTGGTGGAGTCACAACTGCCAAAAGCTCTTGGGACAAATCCCCAGCTGGTGTAAATGACAGCTCCTCTGATTTACACCTGCTGCGGATGTGGCCCCTGGATTTCAAATGCAAAAGCCAACACCCCACCCCTGCATGCGGGTTTCAAAGTATTGTATTATCTGTCAGACCTGATGGCATTCTGCTGAGTAATTTATTGCAATGATGAATCTAATCATTTTCTATACATTATTTTGTAAATCACATTGATTATTTATAATCAGGAAATTAAATGCGAACAACTTAATAACGAGACCGTCTTTTTCCAACTGTATGTAGAGATAGTGTGTGGGGAATATGTCTCAGTGCACATTTCATTCGCACCAGACATCCCCAGTCCGGTACATTAATTTTTTGCTGGTTACTGCCTTCCAATGGAAATAGAGGAATATTTCTTCACTAGAGTTTGTATTACTAAAAAAAGAAATAAATGCAAAAATATTTTCTAACTTTTCCTGGACAGATGGATTTTTGTTTTCTTCTGGGAGGATAGTTCTAAACCCCCAAACCCTGGTTAACTCTAGCAAAAGGGAGCGTGCATACCTTTGTTTTTCCAATTACACCAGGGCTGAATTTGACCCATAAACCAAATGGGCCTTCAGCAGTGTTGCCAGCTCTCATTTTATCACAAGTCTCTCAATATTTGGTATTTTTCTTAAAGCCCCAGCTGCTGGAAGTATATGATTGCATGAGAATTTCATTTAAAAAAGTAACTTTCTAGGCATCGTGGTTGTAGAGAAAAGCTTGAACACATGTAGGTTAACAATTACACTGTGAGGGCTCAGACACCAGAGAGTAAAGAAGAAGAAGCCAAAATCTATTTCTCTTAAATCCCAGGATTTTTAAAAGGAAATCACATGATTCTTGGTGGGGTTGACTCATGATTTTTGAACATTTCAAGGTGACAATGCTGCTTTAGTTCTTTAGTCCCACGGCCACTAGTTCCAGGGGGGTGTAAATGAAGGCAGAATTGGGCCTATAATGCCCAAAAGGACGACAAAGTGAGTTAATTTGTAACATGTCTAGAAAACATGACCTATGAGGGAAGATTGAAAAAACTGGGTTTGTTTAGGCTGGAGAAGAGAATACTGAGAGGGGACATGATAACAGTTTTCAAGTACATAAAAGGTTGTTACAAGGAGGGAGAAAAATTGTTCTTCTTAACCTCTGAGGATAGGACAAGAAGCAATGGGCTTAAATTGCAGCAAGGGAGGTTTAGGTTGGACATTAGGAAAAACTTCCTAACTGTCAGGGTGGTTAAGCACTGGAATAAATTGCCTAGAGAGGTTGTGGAATCTCCATCGTTGAGGATTTTTAAGAGCAGGTTGGACAAACACCTGTCAGGGATGGTCTAGATAATACTTAGCCCTGCCTTGAGTGCAGGGGACTGGACTAGAAGACCTCTTGAGGTCCCTTCCAGTCCTATGATTCTATGATTGTGAAGGTGAAGAAGTACACTGACAATTAGGGAAGGCAGTTAATGACCTGTCCTTCTGATCAGATGAGTTTAATCTAAGCCATAGTGTGCACCATAAGACATACATCCCAACATTTCCGGTGGCTAAAGTAGGATGGGTCCTGCTCCCAGTTTGTGGGATTTGGGGCAGGGGTCAGATGCTGCCCCTTGGAGGTGGGGGGAGTTATAGAGTGAGCCCCCTCTGCACTCACCCCGTAGCTGCAGCCCCTGCAGCTCCTGTCCCATGAAGCGGGTGCTGTGCTCAGCTTCCTGGTTCGGGAATTGTGACTTGGACCCACACGCATGGGGTTGCAGCAATGCACAGGTTTGGCCTGGGCCCTCTGGTGGGGTGCAGCTGGGCCAAATTTGAGTGAGTGGCACTGCAATTGCATGCGCCCAGTCGCAACATCAGAGGGCCTGAGTCAAACCTGAGTGGTGCTGCAACCCCTTGCTAGGGTGACCAGATGTCCCGATTTTATAGGGACAGTCCTGATTTTTGGTACTTTTTCTTATATAGGCTCCTATTACCCTCCCACCCCGTCCCGATTTTTCACATTTGCTGTCTGGTAACCCTACCCCCTGCTCCTGGGGCCAGGTCACAATGCCTGACGTGGGGAGCTGAGCCCAACCAGCCCCACAGAACAGGAGCCACTCAACCAGAACAGGAGGTTTGGGGGAGCAAAGTGGGGCAGTCCTGCGAAACCCAGGGCTAGTATTGCCATCTGTCTAATCACACAAACCCAAACACCTTTGCCCCGCCCTGAGGCCCCGCCCCTACCCTACCCCTTCTCCAAGGCCCCGCCCCCACTCACTCCATCCCTCCACCCTGTCGCTCGCTCTACCTGACCCTCACTCACTTTTACCGGTCTGGGGTAGGGGTTTGGAGTGGATGGGGGGGTGGGCTCTGGGAGGGAGTTTGGGTGCGGGGGGGTGCTCAGGGCTGTGGAAAGGGGTTGGGGTGCAGGATGCTGGGGAGTTGGCGCTTGGGCAGGAGGCAGCGCACAGAGGTAGCCGCCCGTGCCTGTACCTAGGAGCCGCAGGGACATGCTGCCACTTCCAGGAGCTGTGCGGGGCCAGGGCAGGTAAGAGCCTGCCTTAGCCCCGCTGCACTGCCCCCTTCAACCGGACTTTTGGCCTATTAAAATCTTCCAGATTGCTTTCAATAGCAACTGGGAGATTGAGGCCGATTCCGGGAGGTCTGGCAAGCCCTATCCAGGGCTGTTGGGAGGACTGGCAAGATAATAGGGGTTGAGAGATAGAGGCCTAGATTTCTGTAATGACTGAGACTTTGCCGAAGGAAAGACAATCATGCATTGGTTAGGGGTGACTGAGGCTTTCAATTGTAGGCTCCCACAGGTAGTCGCCACAAACCATTCCCAACAAAGGGCTGCTCGGTGGCCTATGTGAAATGAATTGGAGGGTTCTCAGTCTATTTCCCAATGGGGACAGGCACTCACCTCACCTCTGGAGCTGCTTTTATTGTGAGGCCACCTCTTTTAGATGGAAAGTTGACAGCAGGAATGAGCCCAGGACCCAAATTCAGAGCTAGCTTCCCCAGACTTTAGGGTTGTTCATGTCCAGGGCTTCCACTTGGGCCCATCGTAGAGCCAGGGCCTGGCCAAAAGTCCAGGTCCAGTTCAACACATCTTCAAAGCTTGTGAACCCAGCTCTAGCTGGAAAATAGACAGTCCTGGAACCTGAACTCCGCTGTTCAGTTACAGAACAGGTTCAGCAAAGGAAGCAGCAGGGCAAGTTCCCATCTCCCATCTCACAGTCAGGCACCTGTGTGGTTAGCCTGCTTTGGTACAAGCAAATGGGGTCAGCTTCTTGCCTCTAATAATGTGCAGCTAAGCCCAGGCCTCACTCAATCTGGCCCAGCAAAAGTGTAATGCTGCCGTTGTTTTGCCTTGGTATGTGTTCAGTAAATCCATAGACAGCATCAAATCTGTGAAGCAATAAATTCTCCTGGACTGCTGCCCACAAATTGCTCCACTGAGGTTACCCTTCGCCTAGTTAATCTATTTTAAATCAGCGTAGTCCCTACTTTGCTAGCTTCAGTTTGTGCTGGAAAAAAAACACAACCTCTCTCAGAAACAACTCTGACCTCAAGTCAGCTCCACTGTCACAACACTCCCTCCTCTTTCACCCCTGACAAGACACAACCAGGGAAGCTTCAGGCTGTCCCGGGCCCGGCAGGACAATGTTTTACCCTTTCTAAGGCTCTTGTCACTAAATGGCTCCCATGATCATGGTTCATTTTGTTCTCTCTAAAATCATTTTCTTATACTATCTCTGACCAGGAGTGTTCTTTGTTCCCCTTTACTGGCCCTCAGATTTTAAGCATTTTCTGGACAGTAGCAGTAATATCTCCAGCAGCGAGGGTTTACCCTGACAGCCAAGCCACGATGTGAGAAAGTGGGATTTTTAGGTGTGCTGTAAAATGGGATCTCGTTCATTCCTTATGTCAGCCGGCTCTGAGATAGCTAATGGGCCTTGGAACTTTTCCCTTTTCCAAGTGCTTTCATCTCTCAGTGGAACATAGGAATGGTAACTTGAGTTTTACAGCCCATAGATCACGCCTGACAAAAGTAACTATTGCTGCTATTAAACCCTCAAGTACACACACAGCACCGATAGCCATAAAAGCAAGAGCCTGCAGGGACAACGTGGCACTGCTGAGACAGGCATTTCCGTGTGCCAGGCTGTACAGTCCGTTCAAGGCTGATGACAAGAATTGCAGCTCGATTTCGAGCTACTCTGTTCTGCACCACGAAGTCCCTTTCCATGCAGAGAGATGGCACTTGTGGCAGGAGGCTAGTGCGTGGACATTCCAAATCCGCCTCCTAATTAAACTGCCTGCAAAGATGTGACCCTGTCAGTAGTAAACTCAGCAAGAGAGCTGCAAATCACCAATAAAACACCACTACTCTGTCAGCCTCGGCAGGTATAGAATAAACAGACGAGCACAGCGCGGTCAGGCTTCATATTCACTTCCTTTAACTCAGCAAGGCCAGCGCCTCAGCTGGGGTAAAGCACCGCAGGCCCATTGAAGTCAGTGGCGCTACACCAGCGAGGATCTGGCTCTGAAAGAGGTCTCTTCTGAGCTTGGAAATGAAGGCAAGTTGGGAACTGAACTTCCAGGGTTTGCCTGCCCACTCTGTGACTCTTTAGCTCAAGCTGCAGCAGCTCCTGCTTTTCCTTCTGGAGCTCCTGGGTTCACTCCCTGGGGTGTTGGCTAAAATGGCTGCCATCACAGATGCATGATGTGAGGCTGTGCCCTACGGGGACTTCTGCAAGATGGCAGCAGAGTCAGGACACCACGCCCTGCTTTAAGCATTAGACAATGTTCTCCTTCTGGAGAGTGTCAGGAGGCGATAGACAAGACATAAATAGCGGCATTTGAGCCCCTCAGTTCCATACGGTTCTCATCACTCCGCAAAAATCACCCTGAGCTCTCACTTAGGAATTACCCTTGGAGTCAGATGTATGTGAGTCTGATTCTCTCAGTCCCTTGGGGTTGTAGTCCACTGCTCTACCAGAGGCACCAGGGCTGGAGGAGGGCCAGGCAGCTGGTTACAGGTTTGCAGGCTCAGACCTTTGCATTCGAGTGTGATTATTTCCTGTATGAAATGCGGCTCTTTGCCCCAAAGCTCTCAGTACTGCGGAGCCCACAGGCAGAGCATTCCTCAACCCTGAGGCCACGTGAGAGGGGAGATCTTCATTCCAGTGTTGGCTTCTCTCTCGGCGCTGAGAAACACGGACCATTTGCCGAGCAGAGGCAACAGGCCGGGATATTAATTAGCTGAGATGACACATTGCCCAGCAAGTTTCTCGCAAGGCTCTGCTGCTCCTTCCTTTCCAGTGAAATTTGGGCTGGTGAAAGCTGCCAGATTGACAGCCTCAAGCCTCTCTTTTTCAAACCAGCGACTACAGTGTGGGCATCAGCAGGGCAGCTTCCCCCTACACTGCCCCTCTTACTGGAACACTCCCCTCTAGGAGTCAAAACCGAGCAGAGTCTGTTTCTATAGTATCCTGGGCCTTTTTGCTGAGGCTGCCATCAAGGTACTGGCAAAAAGCACAGATTCCTGAACAGCCTAGTCACTGCCCCCAAGATGACTAATCTTCTAAGGGATCCACAATACCATGCAGCTAGCTTTGCTTTCATTCCAGGGTGCTGGGGTATTGGGAAAGACTAAGTCTTAGAGAAGAGTAAATTAAGCGACCGGAATCCTGTAATATTTAAGGTGTTTTGGATTCTCCCACCCCCACTCCACTTATATTCTATTCTCGACCTAATTCTTGCCAAATGCAGGAATTGTTGCAGATCTAGAAGCTAGAAAAAAAGGGGGATGATGATTCTTTTCATGGAATACACTACCCTTTGCATATATGTGCATGGCTGTGTTGCATTGTGCCTTTGTGCATCATGTTTGCTGCCTTACGCTGCATTTGTGTCTGCTTACATACTTGACTGTGTGCTTGTTTAGGATTTCCTGTTCGCATGTTGGCACAAGTGGGTGTATGTGTGCCTACAGTTGCCTCCTTGTGTAAGTTAGCAGATTTGTAGGTTTGCATATTATATGTGTTGGTATATTTGTTGCTGTTGTGCTGTAAATGAATGGCTGTTGGTGTTGAACTCGCACAATACGGTGTGTAGTTGCTGACCGTAACCGTTTGCATGTTTACCTGTTAGTGAACTGTACTACGTATTTGCATAGGTTTATGTTTCTGTGTGTTTGTGGGCAGAATGTTTACATGCCCTCTCAGAGTTAAAGTTGTCATCTTTAGAAAAGTATCCTACAGGCCAAAAGTATATATGGGGTCATGGATGTAAGGGGTAGGGAGAAAAGATGACTTTAAGTTCCCTCTGTGCTTACTGTATTCTGGGTCAGTGCATGGGTCTGCCTTGCCCTCGCTGTAAATTAGAGCAGCCTCAGAGCTGCTCTGATTTATGCTGTGCTTTCTAGGGCCCCCTACGAACGCTGGTAAGCAGAGAACAGATGCAGTGGGAGGCACTGCAGCCATGCCCTTATCCATCCCCTATGCCATGGGCTCTGAGCAGAGCCAGGTTTACACCAAGAGGAGGCCCTCTGCACTGTGGGAATGTTTAGGATCTGTTTCCACCTACTTTAAGGCCTCTTTACATTGCCAAAGTGGTGTAAGTGCACCCAGGAATACCTGAGAATCAGCCCATGTTGTGCCCAGGGGTTTCCTACCCAAACTACATTCCAGGCTCTGCTTCTTGCGAGCTGGCTTTGCAGGTTGACAGGCAAAGCCAAGAATTTCAGAATGGGCAACTCCCTACTCAAATGCTGAGCAAATTCATGGTGCTTGTATCATTTGTAGGCACCCAAGGCTCAGCCTGCATACCCTGGGAACCTTTGGCAGGCCCTCATGTGCTAGACACTGCACGTAGATTATCTTTATTACCGGACTGTTATGTTTGCTCAGTTTAGTGATTAAAAATCAGTTTAAAGCTTTCTCCCCTAGCTCTGCTGTTTGAAGTTGTGCTTTATTTTCGGCGTCATACAAATCACCCATCTCACCAGGACTGTAAAATGTTTATTGCTAATGGTGGCAAACTTAAAGAAGCCAAGATAACTTTCCCAGGCTGGGCATTCAGATTGCTTGGATAAGTCAATAAGTGAAGATCATTACATGAAACCCATTAAATATAAACCAACAGCCATTCAGTTACAACACAACGGCAACAAATATCCTAGAGCTGGGGAGAAGCCAGGGGCTGCAGAACTGAGAAAAGCATGAACTATAAGGTACAGTCATGGCAGAGGACCATGAGATGGGTCAGATACACAAGTGGACACAATGTGTGGCCTCCAGAGTCATAAAATGCAGCCCTGAGCACTCTCTCTCTCACCCCCAGAAGCACAAGGGGGGAACAAAGTGGTTTAGCAACAGGATTTAATTGCTTGGGAGCTAGGAGAGCAGGCAGTTCTCGTCGATCTGCACAGGGAAACAATCCTGACTGGGCACACTTATATTCAAGAGAAACAGTCATGCAAATGCTATATGAAAACTAGTCACGGTCCTTAGGCTCCAGGCAAGTTGCAAAATGTGTTTCTCAGATGGTATGAAGCTTGGGTAGCCCTGTCTCACATGACTCTGGGTGAGCTTCACTTGGGGGCTGTGTCACTTATGCCACTGTCCGTCTGGGCACAGGACACCTGGCAGTGGATATTCTGCAAGGAGAAGGTGGCCATAGAAGGCAGCTGCTACCTCTCTCTGCTTAGGGACCTGCAGAGGGCAACACAGTTGGAAACTGTGTCCATCCCTTCAGCAGATTCTTCAGATGGGGCTCCCCTGGAGACCTCAGTGGGGGCGTGGAAGGGGAGGGTAGAAAGTTGCCCTTTCTTGGCACAAACCCAGAGGGAGGTTGGGAATAGGAACAATTCCCTCTCCCCCATTAGAATGAAGTTTGCATCTCCCAGCTGGAGTGAATCTAGTCCTCTGAGTCTAGGCTCATCTGTGCCTCGTAGGTTTAGAAATCAGTATGGAAAGCTCAGGAAAACAGGTCTCCTTGGGAGATTTCTGCTACTTACTATTTAAATACAAGCTGGAAATATCATGGGAGCAGGAGAAATTTTGGCATCCTGGGGTTTCCTAGCACAATGGGACTTCGACCTGCTTGAGATCTCTCTCGGTGCTACTGCAACATAAAGGATAAATAACAACGATGAACCAGGCAGTGCTGAGGTGCAGGGCAATTCATATTTTGAAATTTCCCAAACATTTTCATACATCGTGAAACATTTGGGGGCTCAGTGTATGAAATGCAGAGACCATCCAAGCTGGCCCGTTCTCAGCGTTGCCACCTCTCGCAGTATTATCCTGTCTCGTGACATTTCATCTGTTTCTGTGTGAGATGCGCCACTTTCATTTCAAAGAAAAAATAAAATAGCACAGTCTAGGCCTCGCTGTTGCAGAGAAATGCTTGGAAAGGTGACCCGAGTGCCCCCGTGAGGCTCAGAAAGCAACGAAATGTTGGGTTCTTCTTCTTCCTCATTTTTAATTTCATGATTTTAAAGCCAATTTCATGATTATGTGGGCCTGGCCTCATGATTTTTGAATGCTTGGGACTAGCAAGACTGCTTTTCAAACCCTAATTTGCAAATACACTGCCTTGCTATCCACAATCTGTGATGACAAACAGTGAACAGTCACTGCTAGCCCCAAGGTTAGATGTTTTTTCACAGACACAGAAGAATAAAATTAAGTACTGCCGGTATGTATCCAAATTAGGGCGTCGGAATTCTGAGCTGAACTGGGGAACAGTATTCAGATCCAGGTGAGGCTTAGCCTGGGGTTTGGGAATCAGGAGAAAGGCAAAACCAGCGCTAGAATTTGCGTTCTTGTTCAACAGCCCCCAGATCTCATGAACTGCTCTTGTCAGCTGTCTGCCATCTTGGTGTAAATCTCATGCAGCCCTTGTGGTATTTCAGCCCTGGATAGGGTGACCAGATGTCCCGATTTTATAGGGACAGTCCCGATTTTTGGGTCTTTTTCTTATATAGGCTCCTATTACCCCCCACCCCCTGTCCCGATTTTTCACATTTGCTGTCTGGTCACCCTAGCCCTGGAGGCTGTGCTTGACAGCTTTCAGCCTAGAGGTGGAGAGTACGCTCTCTTTCCAGGCTGAGAGGTCACCTAGAACCAGTCACAAGAGTGTGTTCAGATCAAGGGATTTGAAACACTTCTCCCACGACATTCAAAATGTTTTGGATTCAAGGAACCAGCTTTGGGAGGAGGGATAGCTCAGTGGTTTGAGCATTGGCCTCCTAAACCCAGGGTTGTCAGTTCAATCCTTGAGGGGGCCATTTAGGGAATCTAGGGCAAAAATCTGTCTGGAGATTGGTCCTGCTTTGAGCAGGGGGGTGGACTAGATGACCTCCTGAGATCCCTTTAGGGTGACCAGACGTCCCGATTTTGTCGGGACTGTCCCGATATTTGCTCGTTTGTCCCGCGTCCCGACCAATGTTTGGTCGGGACACTGGACAAACAAGCAATTTTTGCCCTCCGCTCTGGCTCGCGCCCCCTCCCTCGCCCCAACTCCGCCCCCTCCTTCCCCCATTGGATAGCTCCCCAAATCCTCGGCCTGGCCCCACCCCCTCAACTGCCCCATTGGATCCCTCCCCAAATCCCCGCCCCCTACCGAAGCACGCCGCATTCCTCCTCCCTCCCAGGCAAGCGCTGGAGGGAGGAGGCCCGGGGACAGCGGGATGAGTCCGGCCTGGCCCTGGCCCAATCGCAGGCAGGAGGGTGGGGGGTACCTGCAGGGGGGCAGCCCCGGGTCCAGCCTGGGGAACCGGCTCCCTACGCGCCCATGGGTGGGGGGGCAGCAGCTGTCCGCGTGGGGACTCTGGTTCCTCGGGGCTTCACCTCCGCCACGTGCGCTCCGGCCCCGGAGGGGTGTAGTTGGCGCTGGGTGCCAGGCAGATGCCTCTGCCTGACACGCGGCGAGGGAGAGGCGGAGTAGCAGCTGGAAGGGCCGGTCGGGCTGCACTCCCGGGCCCGCGGGGAGCTGAAGCCTGCCAGGGAAGGGGCTGCCACACGCTGGCGCGCCCGCGGCCAGCCCAGGACGGTCTCCGCGCAGGGACTTGGCGGGGGTGCTCCCCCTGTCCGTGCCCATCTCCGCGGCATCGGGCTCCGGGCAGGGGTTGTTGCATCCCGGGACCCGGGGGCCGCTGTTTACCGGCACCAGCCTAGGCGCTTTCCGCTTGTTCGTGCTTTTTTTTTTTTTTTTTTCTCCCTACCGGCTTTTTTATTTTTTGGCTCCGCCCCCTTTCCCCCCCCCTTCCCCCCCCCCCCCCCCCCCCCCCCCCGCGCGCGTCCCGATATTTCGCCTCTCTGATCTGGTCACCCTAGATCCCTTCCAACCCTGACATTCTATGATCTCTTTAAAACAAATGATGAGTTTTGCCAGCTGCATTAAACAAGCCTAATCCACAAACTATTTGGGAGGAAATATCCATATCCATTTATTTATTTGATGTTTTATGACCTATTATGCTGTGATATAAGAGAGTAAGACATATAGTACATTAAAAGAGGCCCATTCACTGAAACAACCCATAACAGACAGTGCAGACCACTTCTATTAGCACCCCAGTGCCTCATAAGAAAATCCGGGAGGTCAGCAAATTGGGTCTTCCCTTTATCACTTTACAATGATGTCTTGCAATTGCATTAACTCTGCACGTCTCCAAATGGCAGCACATCCCTCCATTCTATTGCTGAAATGTGTGTTTCCCTGTGCCGGGATTGTATTGTATTTGTTTGTAAGATTTCCTAAAATGACAGCTGTTAAAGTCGTTTTTATTTTCATAAGTAGCAACCTACAAAGATATCCTGTGCATTCTGTCCGCAATAATAACATGGTTTCAATGTGATGTCATTTTCCAGAAGCCAATCTCAGCAGATTAGACTTTCAGCAAATTTCAGCAAACGGCTCCTGGCCCCAAGTGTTTGGTTTCACATAAAGGATGTTGCAGAGGCTGCAGATCTTTTCTCACAAACCAACTCATCTTTAAACTGTTTGTTGGAACCAGCACTTCCATGGGCTTTGATCCAGGATAGCATCCCTATTCAGGAAAGCATTTAAGCCCTGAAACCATGCTTTCCTGAGTGGGGTCCGTAAGGATAGAACGGAAAAGTATCCAGAGATCCAGATGACTTGTAATGAGATCCCTCAAATGGATCCAATGACTTAGATGATGTGATTCCCCACATTGTATGCCCAGCCTCAGCAGCTGTGCACCTAACTTTTTTCATGATCAGACCTTAACTTTTCACCTTCCTCTGCAGCCTGGGGTGCAGGTCACTTGCTAGGAGCATCTGGGTATGTCTCACCAAATCAATTCCCTGCCATTGGCAGGCGCCTCTGCCATTGGTGCACCTTGCTCCCTCCTATTCTCTGCCAGTGGCACACAGGGCCCGCGCTTCCATTTAGGCGACCTAGGAGGTTGCCTAGAGCACCAGGATTGGGGGGGGGGGCATTTTGCCTCCCTCGGTGGGTCTTCGGCGGCAATTCTGCGGCGGGTCCTTCACTCACTCTGGGACCCGCCGCCGAAGTGCCCCGAAGACTGGGAGCACGGAAGGACCCCCGCCTAGGGCGCCAAAAACCCTGGCGTCGCTCCTAGTGGCACACAACAGTTTAGTCTCAAGAAGGCTGTAATACTTCAGTCTAATCCAAGTTATTGGAATCAACAGTGGGGTAAGTGGGTGGTGATTAGCGGACTGTGATGTGCAGGAGGTCAGAGAAGATGATCTGGTGGTTCCTTCTGACTTTGAACTCTATGACTCTAACTACAGATTATATTATTTTAAAGTTGCTTTTCAAAAGAATGATCAGCAAGAACAATGCTGGTGAAAGCTGCTGGCTTGACAGCGCTGGAGACTGAAATCCAGAGCAGCTACAACACAGATAGTAGCAGTGCAAGCTTCCCACACACCTGTCATGTCCTGAATCCAGAGCTCTGCCTTCTAGCTGATAAGTAGGGCCAGATCCTCAGCTTCCATAAATCAGCATAGCTCCCTGGTAGCCTCCCTGCATTCCTTAAAATGTCTCCACTCCCTGCTGGGAAGACACCAAATCCTGAACTCAGGGCTTGGCCAAGGAGAGGAGAAGGAGCTGACATTCAAATTCTTCTTCTTTTAAAAGCATTTTCAGTAATGTTTTCAGCACCATGGATTCTTTGTTGCTGGTTTGCAATATTTTTTTTATCGGTTATTATTGCTGGAGCACAGCATGTGGTCACAGAGCTGTGCAAAAAGCGAAGAGTTTGAATGTGTTTACAAAAGCCTCTTTGGTCCCTTTTAAAAGCTGACTTTGTTCCTAACGTGCTTTCTGAAGGGGGGCAAGGGACAATTTTCTTTCAATCTAAGAGAAAGTCCTAATAATTACATCAACTGTACAAGTGTAAAAAACAACAACAACAAAAGGCAGTTCAGGTCTATTTAGGGGGGTTGCTACCAGATCAGATCCTGGATCTTTGCTGGTGTTTTTGATTAACCTTGTGGTCAGTAAATGAGTCAGAACTGCAGTGTGCTGCTGTCATGCTTTGGAAGGATTTGGAGTCCTGTCTGGTTTCCAGGGCCGTGTCATAGCAGTGCAAGGACACCTTGTGTCACCCCAGACTGGGTCGGGCCTCTGACTCAGGAGGTTAGCAAATCAATATGTGACTGGAAAAACACCATGATGTACATTTCTCCCCAGAAACATCAGGAGAACGGGCACAGAGGATCCCCACCCCCAAAACACTAGCGTCCCATATTCTGCTAGCTGGTCCCAATGTGTGTTCACACATGTGGCTATGGGACTGCAATGAAGCCCCTCCAGAACTCACAATCCACCCTCTTTGTCACACCACCTCCAAGACCCAACACTCGGGAAATGGTCATAAACCAATTCCAAAGGGTTTTAGGGGGGTGTAGCTTAGAGCGAGGGTGCTGTACAAGAAGAGTGCAGAAAGTGCACAAGGATTATAATGGGGGTAACTGTGTGGTTAAAAGTACATAAAAATGGATCAAAATACCAAAAAAGCCAAACTTGACTCCAGGCTTAACATTGGCCCCCATTTTTCCGGTGAGCAATTTGGGGTGTATTTATCTGAGTGGGAAGCTACTACTTCTGGATGCCATTAATCGCCTAAAATCCTCAGTGCAAAATTGGAGGCTGGCTTGAGCCGCTTTAAACCTTCGGTCCTCCCGTGCAGATGCAAGCTGAGCCATGCACCCAAGAGAAGAAGGAGAGGAAAGGTGCACACAACATCATTCTTGCTTTTAGGAGCATCCCCATTAAGAAACAGCAGTGAGCTGTATAGTTCTTTTATGGTGTAGTCAGTTTAGCAAGCTCTGCTTGGCCCCTTCGCTTCACCCTGGAATTGACATGCCTGTAGACTGAAGTGCTCTATTATTTAGCCCAAGAACAAACACAGCATGGGCAGCAGCAGTGCAAACACCCCCCCAGCTAAGCCGCCAATATACATAAAACCCTGGCCTGGAGGAACTGAGATAGGAGCTCAGTCTCCATGACCCATCCTTGTCCTCTAGGCTGAGAGTGCCATCAAGATTGCTAATCATGGTGGGGAGGACTTTCAGTTCCTGCATCAGAGTCAGACCTTAATGGCCTATAGATTAGAGTTTCCATACCCTCTAAGCCAGCTAGTCCTCCACAAGGCAGATATTTCTTTCTTATTTCCACAAGCCAGACAGCTGGTGACTAGTTTTGCTCTTGGAAAAACAAGGGATATTAGTTTTATAGCCAATGGGGTGTTCTGAAATCTATGCTGACTGCTCAAACCAATTGCACTCACTGAGGTAAGGAATGTCTGAGAGGTCTGCTTCCCCCCCGCCCCCTGTAGTAAGTGCCAAATATATGGAGAAATTTGTCTTGGGGAAATTTCCCCATTCCCATTAAAGCTAAGTTTTAATCAGCTGTTAATATGATTGACATAAGGGACTGATCCAGCTCTCACTGAAGATGAGTCTTTCCATTGACAGGAGTTGGTTTAGGCCTTAACAACCAAAGATCCTTATATCAGGGAGACCTTGAGAGCTTGCAAATAATGATGCATGATAGGAGAAGCCTGCAAAGAGCCAATGTAGAACCTGGGGGGAAAGAAAGACGATGGAAATCCACACAAAATTAGAACTGTGTGAATAACAGATTTTTTTTGATTCACTGGCAATTTTAAAAAATGGGCTTGTGTTGACCCAGAAAAAAAAAGTTTTGGAATCTTGGGTGAATTGAAAAGTTAAAAAAAAAAATGTTTTGGGTCCAATGATATATTTTGTTTCAATTTTGACCATTTTAAAGGGGGTTTGATTTTATTAAAATAAATTAAAGGACATTTCAAAAAGAAGTTATTTTGAACCAAAAAATATAAAAAAACGGTTTTGAAAATGTCAGAATGAAACATTTTGACTTTTTCTGATTTTTTGGGGGCTTTTTTTGGGCGCGGGGGGGCCACGAACATTTTGGCAAAATTTACATCAATTTTCAAAAAGCCACTGAAGCTACATCCTTCTCCAAAGAAGTTTCAGATTAAAAATGTTGCCCAGCTCTACACACAACACAAACCCTTCAGAAAAGTCCACAGCACAAAGGCACTTAGCAAACAGAGAGACTGTCAGTCTGGAGAAACAGGCTCTCTGCTTAGTGAACTATGGGATTAGCTGCTCCGACCACACAGGCTTTGGAACTTCTCTTTGCTGGTAAACTTCTGGGAGACGTGAAAGTTGCAGCCAGCCTACCATGTGTGGATCATTTTGCAGGCATGTGATTTGCAGGGCAGTGTGTCCTTGGGTTACCAACTCTCCAGGATTGTCCTGGAGTCTCCAGGAATTAAAGATTACTGTTTAATTAAATATTATATCATGTTATGAAACCTCCAGGAATACATCCAACCAAAATTGGCAATCCTAGTGTGTCATTTAATGGAATAGTAAACAGAGTATTTTGGAATGATAAAATCTTGAACTGAAATAAAATGAAATTGAACCAGAGAAACTGATTCTAAGAGAAACTAACCCCTTCCCTCCATGGAAGGCTTGGAAGGCTTCCTGCTATAGTATTTGTCAAACAGCCTTTGTCTCCCTCTGGTGGGTGCAGGTGTGTATTGCCCTGAAGGAATACAGCAAAGCCCAGCAGAAATGACCCTAATTAGCTTATGCACCAGCTATCCTGATTGGCAGTAGCAGAGACGGTCCCTGGTATTTTAGATAAGTATTCAATTCTTTTGTGCTTTGTCCCTTTTGAGACGTCTCCTTGCCCCCTGTATTGCAATGCAACAGAAGGGCATGTCTCCTCCCCCAAATGCTCCTATTTGTAGCTTTCGAACTCTGGCAGGTCTGGAGACTGAACATATATTACTTATTATTTATCTTACTATAGCACCCCGGAGCCCCAGTCACGAACCAGGACCTGACTGTGCTAGGTGCTGGACAAACGCAAAACAAGACAGTCCCTGCTCCAAAGAGGTCACAGTCTAGGTAACAAGGTGAGAAGAAATCAGATGGTCTTAAAGGTGACAGCTCCTGACTGATCCAAAATAATCCTCAGGAATAAACTAACCCACCCAAATGCCCCAACCCATGTCATGGCACTGTTGGGGGCTCTGAGATGTAGGTCTCTTGCTGGAAAATACTGTAGCCTCTTTATCTAAGGAAAGGACGCAGGCTATCTTCCCTCAGGGAAAAAACAGTGCTTCCTCCCTCCAAATAAAAGATCATAAAATCATATTTACAGTCCAAACCATAAACGAGTCTGTATTATAAGGAAGTAGCTGACTGTTGCTTATTAAGCACCTGTGCTTGTTTCATTGTAACTGAAGCCTGTGTTCAGTTTTAGCCAGTATCTGTGACTCACATGGTATCAATAATAATCCCTGAAGTTTCCCTAGAGCCTGTCAGCACAGGTGTCTGTAATTCTCTGGACGAGTTATTGCTCAATGGGAGACCATGCCTAAATGCTGCAGAAATGGTGGCTCACTATGGGGGGCTCTTCTCTCTGAGCCTACACCTATTGTTTGAGCTAACGGTAAGATTCCCAGCTTGTGTTGATATACTTGTGCTAGCTCTCACTGAACTAGCGCGCTAAAAGTAGCATCCTAGCTGCAGTAGCACAGGTGGCTGTGAGCAGCAGCACAGGCAAGCCATCCAGAGGACGTACCCCTGGGGTCCAGGTGGGTTTGTACTCAGGGCAGCTAACTAGTGCCACCGCTCTACGCTACCATGGCTACAGTTCTATTTTTAGTGCATGAGCTCATGAGAGCTAGCCCGGGTGTGCCAGTGCAAGATGGGAATCACACCCCAAGCTCCAAGTCTGGCTGAAACAACGCCCCTAGCAGCAGGGCCGGCTCTAGGTTTTTTGCTGCCCCAAGCAAACATTTTTTTGGCTGCCCCCCACCCCAGCCCTGGGCTCCTCCCCCTCCCCCGCCCACAATTGCACCCTCCTGCCGCCCCAGCCCTGGGTCACTGGTAACTCGCTCCCAGGGCAGGTCATTCAGCAGGAATTTTGGATGTGCACAGAACACTGACAGGATTGGTTCCCATATGGTTACAGAACTGCAGTAAAGTGGAACAATTTTCAGCTTGTGTGAATCGGGGATATCTGGATGCATATTATAAGACTGCCCTACATAAATGAGAAAAAGTTGAGGTGCCTTTATTATTCTTTTGTTCCATTCTTTGTTTCTATGGGGAATGCACTATCATGGTCTTCCTTTTAAACAAATAAAACTAAAACTTTAAAAAAAAAAAAAGGCAATGGCTGTTGAAAATAGCAATTCCAGTCCTAATAACCACTGGGAAGCATTTCTTGCTCAATTTATTCTACTTTTTCTACAGCAAGTTACAGTGGATCAGTATATTTGATTTGGGGGAAATGAAGTAACAGCTGCCCAAATTGAGCTTGAGCACTCCTTAATTTTGAGGGTGTTGAAATCTGGAAGGCAGGTGCTAGATTCCCTTTCTGAATATTAGCTATATCTGGAAAGGAAAAGTCAATTTCTGCTTCCATGGCTCAGAGGTGGAAATCCTCCTAAGTGCCCAGTACTGTATCTAAAGCTGCCCAGGTCCAGAGCCTCCCCTCCCTTACTTTTCATTTAAAATTCTAGTGGGATCCACATACCTCCCTTGCTAGGCTTCAGCTAGAGAGATGCACCATCCATTTAGTCCCCCCAATTCCTTCTTTGGGGGAGAGCCCAGGGCTGGGGCGGCAGGAGGTGCGGGTAGGGGGGAAGAGCCCAGGACTGGGGCAGCAGGAGGTGCGGGTGGGGGGAGAGCCCAGGGCTGGGGCGGCAGGAGGGTGCGGGTGGGGGGGAGAGCCCAGGGTCGGGGCGGCAGGAGGGTGCGGGTGGGGGCCAGAGCTGGGGCAGCAGGAGGTGCGGGTGGGGGGAGAACCCAGGGCTGGGGCAGCAGGGGAGTGCAGGTGGGGACCAGAGCTGCGGCGGCAGGGGGTGTGGGCGGGGGAGAGCCCAGGATTGGGGCGGCAGGAGGGTGCAGGTGGGGGCCAGAGCTGGGGTGGCAGGGAGTGCGGGGGTGAAGAGCCCAGGACTGGGGCAGCAGGGGAGTGCAGGTGGGGGGCCAGAGCTGGGGGGGCGGGGAGGGGAAGAGCCCAGGGCTGGGGCGGCAGGGGAGTGCAGGTTGGGGCCAGAGCTGGGGCAGCAGGGGGTGTGGGCGTGGGAGAGTCCAGGGCTGGGGCATTACAGAGGTGCGGGGGAGGTGGAGGCAAAAAACCTAGAGCTGGCTCTGTTCCTACGATTCACAGCAAGCTGCAGATTTCAGTTCCATACTCCTTCCCCCCACCCTTTCCTGTTGCTAGTGGCCAAGGGAATGCTGGGAAATGTAGTTCTTTCCCTGCTCCAGGGCTGGCTCTATAGGCAGGGAGCTAACCAAGGAACTACAGCTCCCAGGGCCCCCTGTTGGTTCTCAGCTCCCAGGCTGGATTCTTGCGCCCCTTGCCAATCTGCCGCCCCAAGCAACTGCTTGCTTTGCTGGTGCCTAGAGCCGGTCCTGCCTAGCAGGGTAATAAGGAGCACTGTGCTACTGGAGGTACCACATTTTGAGATGAACCATGAAAATGACATCCCTGAATACATAAGGTCATGAAAGACCCTATCCATTGTCCAGTAAAACTGAAGGTAGGGTTACCATTCGTCCGGATTCCCCCGGACATGTCCGGCTTTTTCGAGTTAAAAATAGCGTCCGGGGGGAATTTGTCAATGTCCGGACTTCCCCTCCTCCCCCCCCATACAGAGCGTGCGCGCGGCTTACAGAGCAGCCCGGGCTCCGACAGCCAGAGCCGTTCCTGCACTTCCCTCCTCCTCTCTCCTGAAACTTGACACCACTCCCCTCCTCCCCCTCCCTCCCTGCATTCACAGATCGCCGGCCGTTCGCCGTCTGGAGCTCCGAGCCTGCTCCACTCCCCCGCTTCCGAGCGTGCTGCTCTGCAGCACAGTAAGGGGGCCGGGGGCCAGAGAAGCAGCAGGGAGGTTCTGGGGGGGGGTAGTCAAGAGACAGGGAGCAGGGGGGAGGGTTGGATGGGTCAGGAGTTCGGGGGGGGGGCTGTCTGGGGGTTGGGTGTGTAAGGTTTTGGGCAGTCAGGGTACAGGTGGGGGGGTCTCAGGAGGGGGCAGTTAGGGGACAAGGCACAGGGAGGCTTAGGTAGGGTGTGGGGTTCTGGAGGGCAGTTAGGAGCAGGGGTCCCAGGAGGGGGCAGTCAGGGGACAAGGAGCGGGGGGGGGTCGGGAGTTCGGGGGGGGCTTTCTGGGGGGGTGGATAAGGTTTTGGGCAGTCAGGGTACAGGTAGGAGGTAGGGTCCTGGGGGGCAGTTAGGGGATAAGGAACAGGGAGGCTTAGGTAGGGGGTGGGGTTCTGGAGGGCAGTTAGGTGCAGGGGTCCCAGGAGGGGGGGGACAGGGAGCAGAGGGGTTTAGATGGGTCAGGAGTTCTGGGGGGGGGCTGTCAGGGGGTGGGGGTGTGGATAAGGGTTGGGGCAGTCAGGGGACAGGTAGGGGGTAGGGTCCTAGGGGGCCAGTTAGGATGTGGGGAAGGTCTCAGGAGGGGGCAGTCAGGGGACAAGAGGCAGGGAGGCTTAGGGAGGGGGTGGAGTCCTGGGGGGCAGTCAGGGGACAAGGAGTGGGGGGGAGGGTTGGGGGTTCTGAGGGGGCAGGAAGTGGGAGGGAGTGGAAGGGGCGGGGCTAGGGCGGGGCTCCTCCCGTCCTCTTTTTTGATTGTTGAAATATGGTAACCCTACTGAAGGTTTGTTAATCCAGAGGCCTGGCCAAATTCTAGCTCAGATGATTGCAGTCTGCTG
Source organism: Chrysemys picta bellii (assembly GCF_011386835.1). Classification (NCBI taxonomy): domain Eukaryota; kingdom Metazoa; phylum Chordata; order Testudines; family Emydidae; genus Chrysemys; species Chrysemys picta. Next base: position 36,226,181 of record NC_088803.1, on the reverse strand, counting down.
CCCTATATTCCCCCTAAAACGTCATGCAGGTCCAAGTCTTCTGTCCTAACAATGAACCTAGAACCACACTTCCTCACTCCCTCTCTTGAACTGCTGAGTAACTGTGCTGCATGTTGTTAAACAGCTACCATGCTCCACCTCACAGGTAGCTACATTACAGTAGTGCATTAAATGAGCTCTACAAATGGGCTGTCCCTTTCCCACCTTGGTGGAGGCCATTCATGAGGCATGAGTAGTTAAGCACTTGAAGTTCCTCACATGAAGAGAGTCAATAGAAAAGGACAAGCTAACTATGTCTCTTGGATTCTACATCTCGCCAGCAAAGGCTAGATAGGCTTCCCTGGAGCGTGCAATAATCCCTTAAGGAATAATTGTGTGGCTCTGAGGCATCCTTTGCCTTTGACTGGATGATTGAGGTGCAGCTCCCAGCTTCAGTGCACTTTAAGGTTAGTTCATTTAGGAGAGGACCAATGTCGCTCAGGCCCTGCAGTGGTGCTGTAACCCCAGTTTCGCACTCCAAATGTCTGTTGATATTGTTTAACTGAGTTAATGACCCAAAAATGTGGCCTGGCCTGTTTAGATACCCATGGTTGCACTGGAAGGTGTCATAGCCAAATCACAGTGGTTCTGTAAGGAGCTCCCCCGCCTCAACAGCCCTCCTAAAAGGTGATCTGACTAAAAGTGTTCCCTCCACCCCCAGGTCACAATGTGACTGGCCCCTTTAAGAGAGAGCCGACTCCTGTGCACCTGTGACTGATTACCTGCAGCCCCACTGGACTTAAGGTAAGGCACCTGTGCCTTATAAAGAGGAGAGTAGAAACTGTTCAGGCTGCAGTGGGTGGTGGTTTCTCTCTCAGGCTTCGGGTGATTAGCTTGTCCTAACTCAGAGACTTTAAGTTTGGGAGCTCTGCACAGGGTCCTGAGGTGAGGACCTTATGAACTGATTATTGTAATTACTCCTTTCCTGAAACTTCATTAAAGATCACATGCTATTCTGTGAATATATGTTGGCTTGCTTCTCTTGGCCCAGATCTGTTAAAGCTGAATTTTATTTTCACACCAATCGAGGGAAATTAAGGTAGGTCACACCTGCTGTGCCACATGAGGCCACAGGGGGGCAAGTGGGGACAGCCCATGCTTTTATACCCCATTTCTGGCATCTGATACCCTACAAGTCCCTGAAGATCAATTCCAGATCAGTTTCTAGCTGTGTCTAGCAACTTTAATGCACAGCTGGAGGAAACACCCTTGTAAAATATAACTACAAAATAGGGTAAGAAGCACTCATCCCTGGGACAATGGGATTTAATATTTCAAATTCCCTTAAGTGGCTGAATCAGCGACACTAGAGATGGGAAAGACCTATTCATTTTCCTGGGCATCACCCAGAGAAGGGTTGTAATTTATGATATATTTATTAGTGTTTTGTCCAATAAGTTTTTAAAACCCCAAGCATGAGGGCTTCCACTGCTTTCCTTAGAGACTATCCCATACCCTGATACCTCTCCATCTAGATTTTCCTGATACTGAGCTAACATTTTTGTAATGCCATCCTCTTTCTCCTAGGGGAGCTCCCCGCTTTCATATACATCCACTAATAATTCCTTTCCCTCCTTAGGGTTCACACCCTTCAGATGCTGCCAGACTGTTAACATGTTAACATCTCTCAAGCACCCTGATCAATTTTGTTGCTCTTCACCCAACTCACTCCAATTTGTGTCAATACCCTTCTGGAAATAAGGTGCCCAAAACTGAACAAAATATTCCAGGCACAGCCTCATTTGACCCATATAGAGAGCGATAATCATCTCTCTGCTCCAGGACACCTTAGAGGTGTAGCCTCAAAATTCCACTGGCCTTTTTTGTAGCCCTTTCACATTGCAAACGTATTTGATTTGTTGTCAGCTGTGTCCATTAAATGATTGTAAACTTCAGGGACTTTCTCTTCATACTTGCTTGCAGAGTGCACAGCACAAAGAGGGTGCTATATGCATAATAAATCAAATAAAATAAAACAATGCATCTCTTGGCTAGGTATCTTTCAGCATTTCTGCTTCTTAGGTTTCGCCCTGTCACTGAACTGCCTAAACTATTTTTCCTTGGCTCTTTCAGGTGTGTGTTCCCTAGCTGAATCTCCTTGTTTAAGTGTGATTTGCTTTAACACAAAAGTTATTGCCCCCAGCTCAAGGGAAGTCTATTCTGAATCTCATTATGATAGATAAAGATGAATTAATTACTGGACTGGAAGTTGGTTGTTACCTAGGGACCAGTGATCATGACCTGACTACATTCAATATTGGAAAACAACAGGACAGTCATAACTAGTAATATCTTCAAAAGGGCTAATTTCCCAAATCTGAGAAAAACTGTGAGCGAAATTGATTGGGAAGACAAATTTAGACAGAAAAATGTGAATAAAAATTGAGAATTCTTTAAGAATAGTTTATTATATGGCTAAAAAGCCATCATTCTACTAGCAAAAAAAAGAGAACAGCTTTGGCTAAAAGCCCATCCTGGTTCAGCAGTGAAATGAAGGCAGCAATTAAAAATAAATTAACATTTAATATACATATAATACATGGAAGAAGAAGGACTAGATAGCAATCTGTATATATTAGAATTTATTAATTGCAAAAAATTGATGAGGGAAGCTAAAGAAACCCCCCCCCCAAAAAAAACCCATAGCTGCCAGGGCTAAGGATAAGAAGTTTTTTCAAATATACTAGGAACAAAAGAAATTCTAGCAATGGAATAGGCTAGATGAATACGGTAAAATAATTAATAATGATACAGAAAAGGCAGAAGTGTTCAATAAATAGTTATTTTCTGTATATGGAAAAAGTAAGATGAAATACTCATATCATAGGAGAATGACAAAGTGCTGTCCAGTCCACTAATAGCTGAGAAGGATATTAGACATTTGCATTGACTGATGAACATTTTTAAATCAGCAGTCCGAGATAACTTGCACCCAAGATCCTAAAAGAGTTGGTTGAGGAGAGCTCTGGTCCACTGATGTTAATTTTTAATAAATCTTGGAATACTAGCAAAATTCCAGAAGACCAGAAAGGTGCTAATGTTGGGCAATATTAAAAAAAGGGCAAGTGGGATGACACAGGTACCTATGTGCTAGTTTGACTGACATCAGTGTAGGCAAACTAATGGAAAAGCTGATATGGGATTCAACTGATAAAGAATTAAAGGACAGGAATATAATTAATGCCAATCAACACAGTATTATAGAAAATAGGTCTTGTCAATAAATCCAATTTCATTCTTTAATGAGGTTATACATTTGTTTGATAAGGGTAACCATGTAGATATGTCCTTAGACTTTTATATGCTGTTTGACTCAGTACCACACAACTTTATTTAAAAAAGGCACTATGCAATAGCCATAAAGCACACACTATATGTATTCAGAACTAGCTAACAAGCAGATCTCAAAAAATAGTTCTCAATAGGGAAATAATCGTTGAATATGGATTCTCTGACGTGAATGGGTTTGTTGTACCAAGAAGCAGGGCACTGCTGGGACCAGTCATCCTGCAGGCAGCCCCAGTGCAGGCTGGGGACTGTGGTCTCTGAAGGGTGTTGCACTGTGATATGCACACCCTGCTCTGGGAGGACCTGGAGCTGCTTCCCCAGCCCTAGGAAGGTGAAAGGAAGCAGGTACCAAGGTGTGGAGTGCACAAGGACACACGCACCTGGAAGGTACCACACTGTGTGTGTGGGGGGTAGGGGGACACATCCTTCCCTCCCCCCCCAGAAGGTATCACAACATGTGGGGTGGCGAGACATGGCACATCTTGACCTCCGCCCGGTACACCGGTGGGGGGCAGCTTCACCCTCCAGAAGATATACCAGTGTATGGGGGGTGACAGCCTCACCCCCCTCCGAAAGTACCACAGCGTGTTGGGGGCCCATCCGGCCACCCCCAGAAGGCACTATAACACGGGGGGGGGGCACATCCTCACCCCCTGGAAGATACCACAACGGCTGTGGGGGGTAACCACAATCCGTGCGGGGGGGCACATCCTCACCCCCACGGAAGGTACCCCGGAGCGGGGGAATTAAGAAGCAGGTGTTCAGCGCGTGAGCTCTCCCATCGCCTTTGCGTGACTTCCGGCGGGCCGTGGGCGGTGTGTTTCCGGGGTCACGGTGGCTAATCCCCCCGGAACGGTTCCTTCTGCTCGGAGCCGGCGCTCCGGTAATTTGCATGGGGAAAGCACGGCCCCGGCCCGGGGGATGGGGCGTGGCCTGGCGTGGCGGGCCGGGCCGGCGTGAGGCGCGAGACAGTGGGGGAGGGGTAACCTCTCTTGCCGTGGGACCGAGCGCGTGTGGGGGGCGGTCTCCCCCCGGAGTGGAGCGCGCGGGGCGGGGGTTGGGGGCTCGCTGCTCTGTCAGTGGGGGGGTGTCTGTGACATTGAGACAGGACCTGGGAGGCTGCCAGTCTTGCCCCTGTCGCAGTGGCCGGGGCCTGGCCCGTGTGTCTGCTGTGCCCGACTGATCAGGATCCCCTGCCCGGTGGCAGGTGCTGACTCCTAGGGAAATCGGCCCCCGCCCAATCCCACATGGGCTCCAGCTGTGGTGCCTAAGGCGCTGACAGCCCCAGCTGGGAACAGATGAGGGTGATGCTTGGCCCTTGCTGCTGCTATCCGGACTACTACCTAGCGTCCCTGGGGTGTGACGGGAGGAGACACGTCCCAGGAAATAACCCAAATGCCCATCGTGCTCCCTCGCACCAAGTCCCTAGGCTCTGCTATAGACGATGAAAAGATCAATTTATGCAATTATAGTATCAGGGAGTTGATCCTGTGCAATGTTTATAGAGATGATCCCTACTCAACACTCTAGGGGAAGGCACAGCCATCCCCTCAGAAGGTCTCTGTGCAGGTGAATGTGAATCACAGTAGCCACAAATGTAATCCTATTTTTTTCCTAGTGCCAGCCCCAAATCAAGCTCCAAGAAATAACTCAAATATAGTATTTCAGCCTTTATTCTCTTCCCCTCTCCCCACCGCTTATCCACTCACCATATGTCCCTAATCCCTGTTTGCCAGAAACTGGGAATGGGCGACAGGAGATGGATCACTTGATGATTACCTGTTCTGTTCATTCCCTCTAGGGTGACCAGATGTCTTGATTTTATAGGGACAGTCCCGATTTTGGGGCCTTTTTCTTATATAGGCTCCTATTACCCCTCACCCCGGTCCCGATTTTTCACATTTGCTGTCTGGTCACCCTAATTCCCTGTGGGGCACCTGGCATTGGCCATTGTCAGAAGACAGGATAGTGGGCGATGGACCTTTGGTCTGACCCAGTGTTTATGCAATAAAGGACATTTACAGTTTGACGGTATCTGCTGTTTAATCTACTATATATTTGAGGAACTGTTGCAATAAGAATTTGTTTCTGTATCTACTACACTTCTCCAGTCTGTGCACTGCAGTAGTTTCCAGTATAATTAAGACATGTACTTCTGGAATGCTACACATCTGATTGCCCAAATGACATAAATGTCATAAATGCTAATTGGCAGTTACACACAACTTTGTAGGGGAACTCAATGAAAACTTCTTGCTGCAAGCTGATACTCAGAAGAATTTCTTAGGACAGTGATTGTGACTTGACCAATGCTTTATGCAGAGACTTAGAAAATTTCAGTCAGCTGTAGTGATACAGATCTGTTGGTGTAAGAGACCTAAAAATCCCAATCAGGACAATTTATATCTAATTAAAAACTGAAAGTAAATGAAGTGCTAATACAAACTTATTTCTCTTTGATTTACTGTTTGCAGTTTATTGGTGGCACAGCTCCATAACTGTCATCATCAACTGATTTATGTGCAAAAGCTTCTTCTAATATTATTTTATACTGTTTTGAGGGATAAAATAATGACATGGGCTGGTAATCTGATTCTAGGACAGGGAGACGGGAACTCCTGAATGCTAATTCTGGCTCTAATACCAATTCCCATTGTGCCTGTGATTGAGCCACTTAGCCTCATTGTGCCATAATTTTCCCACCTATTTATTAGAGATAATACATACTATGTAAATACTGATAGTATGGGGATTATTTGTTGTGTGTGTGTTGTTTTGGACAGACTTCCTGCTAACTAATGTCAGGAGACAGTGATTGTACCCGAACAAGCCCATCCGTGGGGTCTCCATCGGATAATGAGTTCCTGCCAGATCGGCCAAGGTATGTGTGCTCACTGTCTCCTGACCTTATTGCCAAGGCTCGTGAAGAGCTGCAGGAGAAACCTGAATGGAGGCTTCGTGATGTGCAAGCCCTCCGAGACATGGTGTGTAAGGATTACCCTACTCTGGGCACGTGTCTGGACGATGCTTTCTTGCTAAGGTTCCTTAGAGCCAGGAAATTTGATTATGACCGAGCGCTTCAGCTTCTGGTGAACTATCACAGCTGCAGGAGGAGCTGGCCTGAGGTCTTCAATAACTTGAAACCATCTGCAATTAAAGCTGTCCTAGCATCTGGCTTTGTCACTGTTCTGCCTCACTTGGACACTGAGGGACGCCACGTTGTCTGCATTCGTCCAGGTATTGTAATGCCTGAATACCCTGATTGGAACAAGATTCTTTGTGTGTTTGAGGTATCTCTGATTGTGCCAAAGTCTGTTTCTTGCTCCCTTGGGGACACTGGTGACTCTTACAGATTACATGGCATTGCTTCCTTTTGAAATCTGAAAAGTTACTTGTGAAAGGATTATTGTCTGTTGTTTCCCAATTTAGATCACTTTTTTTCCTGTTTTAACAATAGCTGCAGTTGCGTAAAACCAAAAATACAAAGTGGGTTAATGTGGTTGCCTGATGATTTGAGAAAAATATGAATGTGCAGTCAGCCTGAGATAGCAATAGGTCTGCTGTCTTCTAGATGCAAGTTTATAATAAGCCTCTTCGACAATAAGCTGGGGGTTCAAGGTGGGGCAAATCTGCTTTCAGTGCTGCCAGGTTTGCTGTAAACTGTTTTCATACTTTGCTTTCCCATTTACCTGCTTTCTTTCTGAGATGAAATGATTTCTCTTCTAGTAATCTGTGCTGGGGAAAGTAGGGGTTTCTTAAGACCAGGGCCTTTGCTCCTTGAAGTAAATATGGCATCTTGCTTGAGAAATGTTGCTGTGATCTAGGACAGTGGGTATTAAAGAATAACTTAGGAGTTCTGGAAAATAGATACTTTATTGGCATATATATATATATATATATATATATATATATGTGTGTGTGTATATGAGTCATTTTATATTTACTTTCCAAATAACCATACATGTTTTGTAACCTTAGACAGATGGACACCAAGTAATTATCCAATTACTGAGAACATTCGTGCCATATACTTAACGTTAGAAAAACTCATTCAGTCTGAAGAGACCCAAGTGAATGGAATTGTAATCCTTGCAGACTACAAAGGAGTCAGCTTATCTAAGGCATCTCATTTTGGTCCTTTTGTAGCCAAAAAAGTGATTGGAATTCTTCAGGTAAGACGTGACTTGTGCACTGTAAACTACTTCTTCTATGTCTAGAGTTCTGCTCATGCTAACAAAAATATTAATGTGTTGGCTTTTACCTGAATGCTTTTAAAATGTGTTTCTGCCTTCTGCCAGCTCTTAACTGGTTGATGCTGGCTGCTAGTGGGTCTGACTTTATATTCCCAGCCTCCCAAGACTACTGCTACTTTGGGAACTTGAAGTTTGAGTTGTTGAGCCTGCTTGCCATCTGGTAGGGGGAGGATACATGAAGTAAGACTAGGGAGAAGAGACCCCCTTGCTGATTTTTGAGTGTTGATAATCTGCTCTGCTGTACAAATGGTTTTTGCTAAAGAGCTTCCAATCTAGATGGGACATAGAACCATTCACACACTGAGCCTTGGGTGGTTGCGCAAATTTCAAGTGGTGCTGCAGGAATTTGGCAGAGTTGGCTTTTGAAAGGCTTCCCTGAAAGGTGTGTTTTGAGGAAGGATTTCAAAGAGGAAAGACATTGAGGAGAGAGGGGCTGCTCCAAGCCTAAGGGGGCAGCATAGAAGGAAGTGCAGAGCAGACACTGGTTACCCTGTCTGAGTGGCAGGAGAGGATGATAATTGTAGTTGTAGCGTTTTCTATAGTCTAGAGGGGAGCGTAGTAATGTACTGTGGACAAGCTCCTATTGAATGACTTTTTCTTCTTCCCATGAGCTTTAGTCTAGTCTGAGCTGTGCATGCTTTTTTGCTGGGTCTCTGCAGGGAGAATTGGGAGAGTTCCATGGAGACAAGAATAGACACTTAATTGCACACTGGCTAATACTTCTCACTGTGCTTACAGAAGTTCCACAATCTGAACATGATTGTTTTGCAAAGTTCTGTCTGAATCCACAATTAACCTACACAAGTAAAATGGGTGATAAATTTCAATTGATAAATACAGATATAATAAAATAATTACACAGAAGTTTGGGTGAGGGACTAATACTTATTTAACTTGCCATTGAAGACCTCAGTTGAAATATGGTGTAAGTTGCATGTGAGATGCGTGCACTAGTTCTTATCCTATAGCAGATGTTATTTGGCACACTTGAAAGCCTGTGGTGAGGGGAGAAGACCCCAGGGAGTCTTTGCTAGCTAGATTTGGGGTAACTTGGCTGAGGCGTGCAGAGAAGCTTGCCCAGACGCTGACCACACTATCTTGCTTTTGCAAGAGTTATCAGTCGCTCACTGCCAAGAGCCCCCAACTTCATTAAATATTTTACAGAGGGAAAACATTTGTGCAGTACAAGTGTCCAGTCTTCAGTCCAAGCAATGAATGTGTTCTCTGTACAGCCAGAGTTGGTTAGTGGAAGAGGGGGAAGCGTCAGTAACTCAATGATGAGACCATAGTCCTTAAAAATACCTTTTCCTGTTAGTGATTCTTCCTACTGAAAGTCTCCCAGGGGAAGCACCATGACTAACCTTATTTTTTAATTTCAACTTATACTGAAGAGCCCTGTGTTCCCTTGGCAGCTGATACAGCATTCTAACCTACCTCTCCTCCATGTGCTGATGTGGTGTCCACCAGTGCAGGGTCCCTTTATCTTTTGCAATCAATTTGACCAACCGGTCAGATTTCCAGTTGAATAGTAGCAATAGGTTTTCTCCTTCTGTGCAAATACATGAATGTTTTCCCGAATAACATGGGCTCTGATCCTTAATCATTTAAAATGCTTTGTTTAAAACATGGGTTTCTCTCTGGCCAGTCAGTGCTTTTGATTCCCCAGTAGTCTGGGGAATCTGACCCTCAGAATCCAGGGTCATTCATTTTGCTGCCTTTCAAATACTGGGGAATCCTGATCAGGGCAGAGGTTGCTAACTGATCCTTCCAGTGAAGTAATGTGCTATAACTCTTATATTGGGGCTGCTCCTGCCTTAATTAAAAACATTATATTTTTTTCAAAAGAAGGCTGGGGCGAAGGTAGAGACACAGTAAATGAAACGTGCTATTGGAAGTACATCTCCTGATCCAAGAGTGCTGTCAGGCTCTATGTGAGTGCCAAACCCTCTTGTTTTTGTCTGATTCTTGCACCCATATACTCTCCCTCACTGCATCAATTTATACACCTCTACCCCGATATAACACGAATTTGGATATAACATGGTAAAGCAGCGCTCCGGGGGGGCGAGGCTGCGCACTCTGGTGGATCAAAGCAAGTTCGATATAACACGGTTTCACCTATAACACGGTAAGATTTTTTGGCTCCCGAGGACAGCGTTATATCGGGGTAGAGGTGTATTTGAATTGCAAATAGAATCTTGGGAGCAGTTGGGTTGTGTTGGCAGTCAGTGTCAGGAAAGTTAAATAGAAAAAGCTGTCCAGTGTTTCTAAACTGCTGTAAAAATCTCCTCCTCCCCCAGGATGGTTTTCCCATTAGAATCAAAGCTGTCAATATTATAAATGAGCCTCGCATATTCAAAGGAATTTTTGCCATCATCAAGCCTTTTCTGAAGGAAAAGATAGCAAACCGGGTAAGTGATTGTGCCTTTTAATATTGGACCTAATGACAAGCTCTTTGCTGGACATGAAATGTAAAGAATGTTGAAACAGATAATAGTTGGGAATGGCAGTGTTCTTTACTCGATGTGACTATATCATCCTTTGCTTCCTGGCTTTTGTCTGGCTCTGTCATAACTTCATCGCTTTGAATGTGCTGAGGGTTAGGGAGATTGGTCAGTAGGATTTCTCAGAAGAATGACAGAAGTGGTTGACTTTCTTTGATAAATACAACTTGGCATTTTATCTGGTTAAATGCACATTTTTAGGACCTATATTATGTACTCAGTATAGTAACTTTCCGCTGGAATTGGGATTATTGGGCCAACAGCATCCTATGCATTAATGTTATGTTTGTTAGAGGAAGTCTTCTGAGTTGTCATTTCTCTCCAACTTATTCTTCCCCTTCCTTTCTCAAAGGTCCTGTGTTGTTGTAACTTTCTCAACAGCTAAACAGGTTGGATGCCGTTCCCCCTGCAGTTGGTTGATTCTTCTCTTTCACATGCAGAAGAGGATGCCTCTCTCCACAAGGCGGAGTGCTGCCTTCTCTGCACTCCCAGCCCTTGTGAATGAGTTTAGACTCAAACTGAGCTGGAAACCTGGTTATTGTGATTAAGATTTCGTAGGTGGATCGCCTATAAGGCGAGATTTTCAAAAAGGTATCGAACTGGCTTCTACTCTTGCATGCACAATGTTGTGCACTGTCCTTTGCAAAAAGAAAATGATGTTGCTTGCAATTGTGCATGCAGAGCCAGTGGCCTCATCTTGAAATGTGCCCCTTAGAATTATTTAAAGAGCAAAATAGACTCTCCCTACTTGTCATGTGCTGGTCTCGCTGCAGTTTTAAAATGCTGAAAAAGTATGTGATACATTTTATTAAAGTATTTTGGGATTTTCTTCCTCAGTTTTTTCTTCATGGCTCTGATTTGAATTCTCTTCATCAAAACCTTCCACAAAGGATCCTTCCTGAAGAATATGGTGGCACGTCAGGAAAACTGGACATCGCTGCCTGGAATGAGTTGCTGCTCGCCTCAGAAGAGGATTTTCTGCATGACTTCTCTCAGCTGGTTCTCCCAGGTGACAGCTCACCATCTGAAGCTCTAGTGAGTGGGGATGCTGAGGAGAAGCAGAGTGAAGAGCCTCTGCGAGGCATGAAACCTCAACTCTACTACTGTTATTAACAAAGCCGTTAAAGGAAGCTTCCTCGACCAGTCAGTCTAGATGCCCTCTCCTGTTCTGAAAGGAATAAGAACAAAGTGGGGTTATGAACTCTTCCTTACTCCTAAACTTCCAGTTCGTGAGTAGTCTGCTGAGGCACTGTGGAACCAAAGCAAGTTAAAGTGGGTGAGATGGGGGCAAGGCAGAGTTCTCTTTGGAATCTAGGCAGGACACGATTCCCAAGCCACCTCAAGTGTTAAGGGTTGTTAATCCCAGCGTGAAAGATGCCGTCTAGCAAATTCCTCTTAATAGTAGTGAGAGAAAAAATATCTCATTAGAGTGAATCTCATAAGAATGTCTCTCAGGGTAAAAGTGGCAGAAAAGACTTGCTAGTTTGGCAATCATCAGAAAATAGCATCATCACTGCACCCTACAAAGTGAAGCTCTGTCAGTGGAGATTGTCAGACATGTCCAATTCACAGTCCTGGACCTAATACCTGGTCCTGTCTGTGTACTAGCATGTTCCAGGAGTATCAGAATGCGTACTGGAGCTTCTCCCTGATATTTTGCACACTCTGCATGTGTGGAACTCCTACAGATTTGCCCTTTGGATTTGAAAAGAGAAAGTTACCATAATTTTGTAAACATTGTGACTAGTTATTTCAAAGCATAGTGTAATCATACACAAATTCCACTTCCAGAAGATTGAGCTTTTCAGATCATGTATTGCATAGCTTTTTTCCAATAAGATGCAACTTTGAATATTGACAACACTATAGACAACCTGAGAAGGAGTGAGGTCATTCACTCATATTCAGCATGGCTCAGATATAATCAGTTGCTCTTTCCTTCAGCTGGTCGCTTTGATGCCCTGCCTTACTTTTCAACTTCCCTAAGTAACTTAAATAGAACTTATGTGGGAAGATTTTGTAGCAGGTAGCATCTATAGAAGGCAATATTAAGTACGAGAAAACACTTTAGTTCTTGAGCTACATTACTTTGGATAGAATTTTTGAATCGGAGTCTTCGTAAACCAAATGCAGACGGATATTTTTAAGAATGTTCAGATTTGTTGTATTGCAGTTGTTCTCTGTTCATGTCTGTCCTGGTTTAAGTAACCGTTGCTATTTGTCATCCCCTTCTCTTTGGATGGCAGCTTCTTGTGTAAAGTTTAAACTTTGGTCAGTTCTGTAAGGCTTAAGCTTAGGTTGTGTTCCAGTGCTTTAGATCCATAGTTCTAATGTCAAATGAGGTTAAGATGTCCTGCATCTGTGTAGGCTATTCCCCAAGTTCATTCTGTGTCATGGTATTGAACTTTAAATGAACTCTGAGCACATTATCTTTGCACATGTCATGCACTATATAAATAGTGCAAAGGTGAAACCTCATTACAGCCAGGAAAGCACACCCCGTTATTTAAAAGGGTATGTCAGTGGACAAGAACACTGATTATAATCAAACACCTCATCTTTATAGCACTTTTTAAATGGCTGGAATTTCTTTTGGGGGGGGTTGGGGGGAGAGAGGGTAAATCTTTTTACTGAGTGCCAAGTGGGAAACAGGGACCGGTTATCTTACTGTAAATATGAAATGTATGGTCTCAAGGAGTTGAACCATCCTTTTTCTGAGTGCCAAACTGTGCTTGTTTGAATGTCTCTTCCTAGATTACACCATAGCATGACTTTGTTGCCAAAAAGAGTTTGGGAAGGACTAGTTTAGGGAAATCACAGCTCCTTGGCTTGGTAAAATGCTAGCTCTTTTATTCAAGCAATAGAAGAGTGGGATTAGGTTTTGAAAGGAATAAAGTCTAAAGCTTTTTCCAATTAGCAGTTCATAGCTCCAATGAGGACAAGAAGTTCATATCCTGTCAGTTGAACAGAGACTTTTTAACAGACCACTTATACTGTTGTGTAGGATGCTGGAGAGCTGGCAAGAATCTATTGAGAGAGAATATAGCTTTCTTCTTTCCTTCCCCTTTTTAGGTATGAAGGATAGTAGGAGAGACTCTCCTGCCTCTAACATCAATGCATGACAGCCCCTGCCCCTTTCTATACTAGACTTAATTTTCATGGGGGAAAGTATTTTAGGTGAGAAATATCATTCCTGTCATTAACAATCTATCAGCCCCCAACTTTTGTGCAGGCCTGGCAGAAATGCAGTGCTGGCTAGTGTCTCTTCATTTGAGCAAAACTTTCCTCTCAGATCTACTGTGCAGTGCTTAACCTTCATGTTGCTTGCCTTTACTGTGGAGATAAATCCAGCTCTTCTTCCACCTGGCAAAATAATCAAAATGTGGCATAGCTTTGCTTAAAACCATAATTGTCAACCTAACTAAATTAACTGCCAAAAATGTGTTGGGGTGTCTTGGATGGTTTGAGTGCATGCCGACTACTAATTTCCCTCTGTCCACCACCAAAATTTAAAAAAAACCCTCCAGGATACAGCATCTGTCTTTGAATTGGGTGCATGGCAGGCTTTATTCTTCCTCTTTCATTGTTGGGTGGTTTCCCCTCTCAGGCTACATCTACACTGCATTTCTCCCTAGCACTAGTATAAAAAGCAGCATAGCTGATGAAGTACTTCTTAGGCGAGTAGAGGAAGGACATGCCTAAAGCTGGTGCATACGTATCCTACTTGCCCACATGGTGCCTCCCCACTCATTGCTGTTTTTAGCAGCATAGTGTCCTGCTGCTAGTCTTTCCCTGACGCAGTGAAAGGCTTTGGCACTGAGGAGCTACCAGAGCCTTTCCTTCGCATGTGTAGCTACACACCAGTGTGGATGCAGTCTGCTTTTCACTGTGGCATGTAGCTACCTCTGCCCTGCATGCCACCAGGGTGCAGTGTAGACATAGCTTAAGTGGAACTGCTCTCAACCAGTTTGGTAACTACTGAAGAGAGAAAGCTCCATGTTAGAAAACTTAGCTTCCTGCTTAAAGGATTTGTGCGTAGGAAGTCTCCAGCAACCAGGGCAACACCTGATTTTTTTCAATGCTTTTGCACTGTGGCCTGCCTTAAACTATAACCAAACTAGAATTCATGTGTAGCCTCCAACCAAGGTCTTCCTTGGAAGACAAATTGAGTTTGTTGTACTTTATCCTTAAACAAAATAGCTTTGCTCATCTTACTTGTAGATAGAGACTTAAGTTTTCCTCTCAGCAGAAGTTTTGTTTTGGAGTTGTTAAAGACTCTTTGGAACCTAGCTTTTAAATTCATTATAGCTCTGTCATCAGTAATACAGCATAAGTAGACAAAGCCAGTATGTTATCCATTACTGTCAGCTATAACTTTTCCTAATTCCCTCATGGGGGCCGATGCTTTGCTTGTCTTCCTAGAGAAAGTGTAGACTCTCACAAGATGAACTGCAGCTTAACAGCTGGAAGCTGTTAATATTTTGGTACTTAAAGCACTATTTAAAAAAAAAAACTTTGTAGAAAAGTTGAGCAGTCAGCCCTTTTGGCTCAGGCTGATAGCATTATAAAACTAAATGGGTAGCATATTTGACAACAGGCCCACAGTTCTAGTTACTCCTTATCTTTAAAGTAGGAGGGAAGGAAGAGCAATGGAGTTAGTTCAAAAAAATCCCTTCAGTATTAGAATTAACATAATCTGGCTGTTTCAACCAAACTTTTCTAAAAATCGGTTCCATGGGAAGCTAGCTGAGTGAGGACAATGTCAGAAGTAACAATTCTGGCTAGGCAGTAACCGAGGAAGGTGCTCAAACTGCCTTGGGCAACCTTGACTGTCTCACACGAAGTAGGACAAAAGTTAATTGCATACTGTAAATAAAATACTTGAATTTATACTGGGGCAAATAGGTGTTATATATACACAGAGGTCTTTTTTCAGGGAATGAGGGTGTTTTGGCACAAGTTCCATAATATACATGATTGTTCAAATGATTATTTTGCTTTTTGGTTTAAGTGGCCCTAAAGTTGTTGGGTTTAATATACATCTGTTATTTTGATAAAATGTTTATTTTTATATTGCATTTTATAAAATGGAGTGGTCAAAGTATGTACTTTTATTATGCATGACTGGGTATTAAATAAGTCTACCATAACAGAATCTAGTTCATTTTAAGTGTACATGTACAATACCCTTTTCCAAGTTTGATTCAGTGACATCTAACCTCTCCTAAAAGATGCAACTTAAAGCTTATTTCCCTCTGGTGAATCAGACTTCTTTTCCCCCCCAGGAGGCTGATAGCAAAGTGGTCTTGCATTTGTATTTAAGTTGTACTAAACTGAGTGTGAGCTGCTACACACCTACTCAAGCAAATTGGAAATCTTGATTGTTAGATATATAGACATGAGGACAATGCTTCAAGCAAGATGTGTACTAGGATGGTTGAAGTTTGATTATTCAAACAAAAAGTACTATCAACTTGAATGCTAAAGTTGGCTTAGTTAGCTCAACTGAAATGCCATTTGGCCATTCTAATTAAACAGTGTCTGGGAATCTTCATAGGTGAAAGTAAGATGTGACCTGAATCTGCTGAGATGCAAAAAGACATGTCTATTCCAAATAATTAACTAAGCATAGTTAAGTACCCTTAATAGGAGATAAAAATCCAACATTAATAGACAGCATTTAGTAACTGAAAAAAAACTCAAGTAGGCTAGTGTGTACTGCATACCATGCACCATCCAGGATAGAATATGAAATAAACAGCTGTAGCCTAGTATCTACAATTACATTAAATAAAAAGGGAGTCCTAATAGCAGTCAGGTAACCTTTTAATGTATTGATAATTGTACTTTAGTAGTGGATGTAGGATAGAAGATAATAGGTAGCCTTTGTCTTGTCTAGCTTTTCCATCCACTCTCCTTCCTTACCAGCCCACACAGTTGTGTGTAATGTCCTTTGTTATAGCACTTAACACCATGAGCAGGCCAAATTACAAGAAAAGTGGACATGCTGAGAAACTTAAAACATACTTAGGCCTGAATTGTCACTTTAATATTGTATGTGCACTAGGATGCAGTAAAAAGCTAAAAATAAGACATGAAATAACTAGTGTTAGTGGTCTAATTGTAATAGGCTGCAGTAAAAAATAACCAAGTCCGCTTTGCTATGTGTTTTGTAAGTGTGCTCATCACATACTCACCATCCAACATGTGCTTCAGCATCAGAGGATTGGATTGAGGGTGTAGTCACCATGTTTGATCAGAGCATAGATTAAGTCATATGACACCACTTGAGCCATTAATTTCTAGGTACCACATATCCTACCACATGACTTGTAACTTCAGCAGCTGTATTAGCTGCCCTGTAATTCAAAAATATCATGGGAGATTATGAACTCCCCAATCCCTGAACCTACCTGGAACAGAGTTTGAAAGATGCTTTGAACAGTTAATCTATATTTTAATCAAATGCATTTATCATGAAAATATTGATAATTTCATGGGTATTAACTCATTCAAGCTCAGACAAATTAAGACTTAATAAAAACATGTTTTTCTAGTATAATTTTAATTTGAAACAGAAGTATCTGATTAGTTTAGAGTTAAATCAAAGTTAAAATATTTGGCAAATACACTAAACCAAGAAGCATAGTTTTCCATAAAATCTAAAAGTATTATTCTGGGAACAGGAATTAGAGTTAACAGCTACACATCAAGATATTGGTCTTGTAGTGAATGTATAAGCTTCTGCCCACAAACAGGAGGGTGTTCTTTTAGACAATGGAATGTAGAAACTTACACAGTATGGCTTACACTTCCACACACTGAAGCATTTAGTGCATTATGCTGAACACCGCTTGTTCTTTAAAATATATTACTTTGTGTTTAATTGTTCTCTTCAATATTCTGTTGGATCTAATGGATACAACAAGTGTTTTTCTTCTGTGCTGTACAACACCACCACTACATCTGTAGTAGATTTCAAAAATGCACTAATAGCTAACCTCACGTATAGGTTAAAATAAAATAGTATCAAAATTATTGTAGTTTAGATACTACATCAAGCATTACATAATCCAGCAGTTTCTATCCACCTGCATGGAACATGAAAAGATGCATTTCCCTTACTTTCAAAAAATAACTGAAGCAATACATGACATTTTGGCTTTCAGCAGAGGAACTTCAGGCATTTTCATGATCTCAGACAAGCACAATCATTTAAGTGAAGTCCCGATTGGTAAGGACAAGAGGAGCCACTAGGGTCCAGACATAGAGAAGGAGGCAGACCCAGCTTGAAGAGATCTTCACCCACACGGCTGGCCACTTGCTTGTCATAGTTTTGAAGTCTGCATCAGGGCTGGAACAATTGAAAAATAGTTGTTAATGACAAGCCTCCTCCTGCCACCCTCTCTGCACTTTTACTGAATTGAAGGTGCAGCATGTTTGGAACAACTCCATCATCATTTCCAAAAAGGCTCCTTGTCTTATAAGTGAAGACCCTAAACTGCAAAGGCCCTCCTTTCAGAACTTTAGACGTGTCCTGCCACCTAGTCTCAGTATGTCCCAGCCTATGTATGTTTATGCATCACCACTCTTAAAATTGACCCCACAGCCAGTTAACCAACTTCAGTTTTTCATTTCAGGCAGCTGTTCCTCCACTAAATGAGAAAATGCAAGACCACCCCATGTAGTAGGTCAGCTAATCACAAGAAAAAGGCAATAAGTAGGTAGTGGGGGCACAGCCTCAAGATTGATAGTCTCAGTAGCTCTGGGGGAACCCTCACCACATAAGTGGCTTCCATGTCTGTAGTTGCCAACATTCCTTCTCCTGTTTGTCTTCTCAATCTCAAGCTGGGCAGAACCAAACTTTTCAAAGGACAGAGTCCCCGACTAACTCATTATGCCAACCGGAAGAAAGATGCACAGCCACAGGAATCTGAAGAAAAATCTACTAGTCAGTCTGGTATCTTCTGCTCTTACAAATTTGGACAATCCTTTATGCAGGCTCACCCACCCCACTTCTACTGTCAATGCCTTTAATGCTTTCTACAGTTTCTTTACTATCCTATTTCATCAACACAAAAAGCTAACCACCACAACTTTGATACAACTAGCATGAAGGGAAGATCTCAAACCACAGGACAGATGTCCCTGATTTACGAGTAGCCTTCAGATTTCCAATCCCTAAACTACCAGTGAACTCACTGGATATAAAGGGGAATGGGGCATAAGAGTTACTCTCCCAGCAGGAATTAAAGCTGCACAGATAGTCAGATCAGCCACCCAGAGTTGAGGTAGCAGGTGCACCTTTCATCCACCTTCACAAATATATTTTTATGTTTAAAAAGTTAAAAACATTTTGTTCCTACCTGTACCAGTTGGTGAGTGTCATCATGATGTAGAGAGAGGCAAGGAGCAACATGAAGTGAAAGAAAGCATAGCTGTACTGAACTGCCCCTTTCTCATTATCCATGACCCGACGAACTTCTCCATCTTCCACAGACGTACCATCGGTTCCCACATCATCCAGCATGGCACTGTCATTCCCAGACAAAGTCAGCTTGTTCACCTGGCTGTTACTGGAAGAGCGGATGCTGCAAAGTGACCCAAAAAAGAAAAGTTAAAAATCAATCCTATAGAACACAGGGGTGGGTTTCACTAGTGACTATAACTACTAGTCAAATCTTTTCCATCCTCAAAATATGTTGCGATTGACTGAAATTTTTCCAAAGGGGTAAAAAAGGAACGCTCCTTAGGAGATCCATTTCCATCCATGTTACATATCAGAGACCCAATCTTTGGAATAGGAACATTTCCCCTCCCCCCCCGCCCGCCGCACCTGACACTGCTGTGGATATCACTGCAGGTGGCAGTACCACACCAGGAAGTTAACTCCTAGCCCCTGCTAGAACTGGAAACTCAAGACTCAGATTCCAGTTGCTATCAGTGGAAGCAGGGTGCTGCTTCTGAACTTCCAGTCCAGGCAAACTCTTACCCCAATGTGTTTAGTTTTTGTATTGTGATTGGAGGTCAGTTCAGAAACAACTTTCCTACTATTTACCTACTGACTAAGTAACATCCCCCTCCACACTTCATGCTATTACGGCCTATTTTAGCTTAAGACTTCAACTAATTAAGAACAAGGTTGGTGAAGCCTCTACCCTCCTCACAGTTTTACTAGTCTTTCATATTTTTATTTGCCCACATCAAGCTAGACAGAGCCTTATGTGCAAGCCAGGTAGATTTAATACACAAACCCACCCAGTGTCCACAAAAGGAAGGTAAGTGCTGCCTGTTTCTGCTTTGAGGGACTCAGATCTTACCTAGAATACAGGAGACAAAGAACAAAGATACCAAGTCCAACAATACTCTGTGCATCCCACCACTGCAAGGACTTTGGTGGAGCCGGAGTAGCAGGTATGACAGTTGCATTAGCTGGAGCTATTGTGGGTGCAGTTATCTGTGTGATGATGTTCAACAAACTTGGGTTGCAGCTTCTATCTGAAAGAGGTTTACAAAAAGAGATAAACAGGCACAAGCTTTTTAGTAAAACTCATCCCTGTCATCTTGTTGGCCAGGTTTGTAGTCTAGAGTTCCTTCCGGACTTCCAATTGCTTTTGGATTCCCCAGTAGCATCAATGGCAAGAAGTCTCCCCACCTGCACTTGACTAGATTAGTGTACTCCAATCAGGTCCTTTCTCAGATCTTTGCACAGACACCATCCTTCCCACATTCCAATCCCCCCACTGCTTGATTCTCAAAATATTTAGTTCTGTGGTTCACTAGAAAGGAGGTCAGAGAATGCAATATATAAGCCTAGGCTAGAGAATTAACTTCAGTCCGGACCTTGTCCATCAACCAGGTCTTTGGGACCTCCAGAATAGATTGCTGCAATATGCGCCACACAAAAGAAAGCCATTGAGAAGGTGAATATGACCACCTGACTATGTAGCAATTCTACACCTTGAGTATGCACATGTTGCATGGATTCTTAAATGCATCATTTGACCAGCAATCCCAGCACAATGGCTTCTGATAACAATAAACTCCACTGATATGTTTGTTTTAAAAATGGAATACATTACTGCCAAGGCAGATAGATGCTTACCAGGCTCGTTAGACATAGCTGACCAAGTGAGATACATTGTGTAGAGACTAATAACAGAGGACTGGAGGAGGCCAGAGTGAGGTTGATGTTCCTGTTTAAAGACAAAATGCCCTCCAGAGTCAAAAAAGGCATTTCAGCTAGAGCTGGATTTAATCCTAATTGCTGCAGATTTGCCTAACATCTAGTAACTACCATTAAACCCTTCAAAAAGTCTTGCCTATGAGTATTTAATGACTAAAACATTTGCCATAACTGTTTAGGGCTATGTATTACATATATGGCGGCAAATAATTCAGGGGTGAGAACCACACTGGTAGTCTATCTTTGGAGGTTGAGAACACTGGTAATAAACCAGCCAGGGACACATGTTCATCCCTCTTGACCCAAACGTATGCACTGCACACATCTTTGATCAGCAGCTCTTGTTTGACTTAATCGTGACAAGACTGACTGTAGCAGGTTTGCAAAATACAAGGCTAGCAAATAACTTCTGAGCAATATCTAGTAATACCCTGATGCATATTAGCAGAGGTGGTGACTCAAAATAGATTTGGGGGAAGAGTAGCAGCTTTAGAACCCAAGACCTACAGATATGCCCAGTATTCTTCAAAGGGTGTTTAACCAGCTGAAGCAAGTGTACTCTACCTGATGCAGAACTATTTTTTGTTTAACAGACATCAAAACAGGTCATCAAAGTATGCGCCTGTTTACAATCACCCAAAATAGAACCATCCAAATTCAACCCTCAATTTACACATGTGGAAACCCACATTAAATGAAAAGGGTTGCACAATTATCATAAAGGGCAACATTGTATCTTACAACAGCAACAATCAATCAGAGCAAAGGAAGACTAATCTATCATCATTCATTGTTTGCTAACGAGGCCAAGGGTTCTTAGAAATTTTCATAGTGCACCATATCTCATGAAAGTATTCAAAAGCATCTTAATGACTTAAGAGCCTAAATCCAATTGATGTCATTTAGGTATGCTGAAAGTTTTACCCAGCATCTCTCAGATGCCTCCCCTCTGATCCATGGTAGCTGTAGCGTCTCTGAGGCAACCACAGCAACTGCTTTCACTAAGTGCACTAAGAAACAGTTTGGTGCATTGTATTTCAGATGTGTCCAATATAATGCCGATTTCTAGCCGTCATTATGTGACATGCCAGCTTTCTACAGATGGTCAGTAAATGCTTAAATGTCCATAGTTCAGGAACTATTTCATTAGGCTCTGTTTTCTGCCTAATGGTCTCATCCTGTGACAATTTTTTTCTGAACGTATACTTCAAAGGAGATTTAAAGATATTGCTGTCTGTGTACAAAAGGATTTAACCAAAAATAGAAAATGTAGTACCTGAACTTTCGGAAGGATAGAAATGATGGAGACAACAATGCACAAGATCATATTAAAGCTGATGAAGAACTTGTTCTCAGTACAACCATCAGGTTTAGTGTAGAATACATAGAAGAGCACAACAGAAATTATCGACAAGATGTAGGTCACGCTCGTACAAGAAAGTAAAGCTGAAAAAGAAAGACAAGTTAACTCAACGCAGGGTGGAAACAAGTACTTCTGCAGGCTCCCCATTGGGGCACTTACCAGCCCTGAATTTTCGAGGCAAGATTTTCTCTCTACCCCACATAGACTGGGTGCTTTTATAGTGTCCTTCTTTCAAGTTATTTATAATATAAGGAGCCACAGAGGTTAGTGTTCTCAGCTAAAATAGTTAAGTTAAATTGCTAATTGTTATGGTTGTGTCACTGGAGCCATTTACAATCACATCAACAGCCTACAAGCATGAGGTGCAGCCATGTTATCACCATTATGCAGACAGGGTGACTAAGGAAAAGAGCTTAGCTGACTTGCCTGAGGACATTAAGGGAGTCAATGGCTGCTAGCCCTGTATTCAGACCATGCCTCTCTATGTAGCTGGGCAAGAAATTTAAATTTTATTTCTTATGACCATCAAAATGGACAGTGACTGACAGGTCTACTTCCCATTTTAATTAATGAGACCAGAACCAGCGTGTACATAGAGCTATAGCGGAGCAACACTGCAGCTTCTAATTCCTCAAGTAACTCTGGAGTTTCAGTTGTAGGATGCAGATCAGAGAACAGCACGTACACAGTGGCAGGGCTGTAAGAGGCTATCCCTTATTTTTGTACTTACGCTATGTACTCATTGTTTGTTTCTTCTAGTTATGTTTTGCATTCTCTGATTTAGATACCTACCCACATACCAACACCTGGAGTTTCCTTCCTCCATTCGCTCAACCCAGGACTCATTCCAGGAGTGAGCAAAGTCCACAAGCAGCACCAGCTGGATGAGGATAAAGCAAAAGGCTCCAAGAGTGCCAATAATAAACCATGCTAGAAAAGACATTGAAGGGTATTAAGTTAGTTATTTCTCATAATTTGTATTTTACTAGTAGAAAAAACTAGCCTCAGATTAACCAATAAACTGGCTTATCAGCTTTTTAAAGGAATAGTGAAAATATAGCCTGGAAATTCAGTCCCTTAATACTCTATGGTATCGATCCTGCAAATACTTACACATGTACTTGGATCTAGAGCATGCAAGTAGTTTCACTTGCTTAATTTGAGTCACACTGAAGTACGTGCTAAGTATTTGCAAGATTGAGCCCAAAGTGTTTTCAGAGAGAAGAATTCAATATTTAATGTAAGACACTATTTTCATGTCCATAAGTGACCATCGAAGTTTATGAAAGGTGATTTAACTCCCCAACAATCCTACAAAATGGATGCAAACAGTACTAGTCATAGGTAAACACTTCCTTAGAATAGCTGACTGAAGAAGATAGGGATCTTCTGCAAAGGCCTTTAGGAAGTTCTTAAATGCCTTGGGAAACAAAGTCTTTCCCGACATCTACTAATATGAACAGTGACAGAAGAGAAACGAAGATTTAGTCAGTCAAAAACACTTAAAATAATTCAGGTATTTAACTATAAATATGGAGCTCCACCCCGTTTATCTGAAACAGCACTGCAGCTATGCCCCATGTACTGCTTACCTCGTAACTTCCCTAATTACCAGAACATTCCAAGGAAATGGGGTTGCACTGTATGTATTCTACAACAACCATAACTTGGAATGCACCAACTATAACCTCTGGTAATTTGTGAAAAAGTTTGTATTTTCAAAAGCGATTCCATGACTATATATTAACTTTACCTCTTGTGAAAGGCCCTTCAGGAATGTAAAAGGCTCCAACCATGATACCAACTATGGCAGCTATTTTGAAGAACCAGAACCTTTTTAAAATAAAAAGACAAACATGTTTGACAGTGTTGGTCCTCTATCTGTACAATGAACCCTGTTTTAAGTGAACAAAATATGGCTGATTAACAGACGTGATTGTCCAAGCATATGCAGGTTTCAAAAGACCGCTCTTATTTGGCAGTCTCCTGTGTGAAAAGACCATCTCAGAGCATCCCCAAATAGATGGAATACAATTCTGTTCCATTGTTATTAGACAGGGTACATATACACCCAAATGAGTTCTTGGTGATGAAATAATATCTGTAACATTTCACAACTGAATAGTGTGAAAACACTATTCAGTGCTTTAGCCTAGAGAGAGAATGTTAAATAAGAAAACGTTTAACAAAGTCTCTGTTATTTTAAAAGGTTTATTTTAATTAAGGTATACTAAAAATATATTTGTCAAGAGTCTCCCTTTCCACTCCATCTTTATCTCCCTTTTTAAAAAAGAAGATGGCAGTTTCAAATGAACGCCAGACTCCAGAGAATTATGTGCGTTAGGGAAAATAACAGAACAGGTGAGTTAGCTGATTTCAAGGCATAATGTTTCAGCTTCTAATTATCAGTACTTTAGAAAAGCAGTGCACGTATGAGACTTCCTAGGGATCTTGGTTACCTACGCACTTTCAGAAGCAGTTCTCTAAGCAATCAGCAAAGGAACTAAAGGACTCAGTCCAGGCTGTTCATCCACATACACCTAAGGAATCTGTCACTATCTGGTGAAGAAGTTAGTAAGAGACAGACGAAGCAAGTTAACAGGCAAGTCAGTACAATGCCTACATACCCATTGTGCACTGAGGCTCTCGGATCGTTACTCGTTTTCACTTGTATCATAAGAAGAGAGAAAATGAAGAAGAACACTGCCATGGCAAAGCTGATTCGATAGACAGCCCTGTATCCAACCAACACATCGCAGTTGACAAAGCCATTCATGTGTGGTAGCCGGGTATGAAGCCCCTCATCACAAAATCCAGGCACCTGGATAAAAAGAGACTTGTAACTTGCAGTTCTAAGACCGCAGTCACAAATATGTGGAATACATAAATAATGCAAGGGTCTCAGCCAGCTTCCCTTTGGTGGCCATTGTGAGAAAAGGCTTTGCATCTGGTCCACAGGCAGAGATCAGATTTGTTCCTAGTGTCACTTTTCCTCCCCATATCACTGCATAACCAAGACATATAGAGAGTAACTAATTTACCCAAAAGGAAAGTATCAGAGTGTAAGGCTTAGAGCAAGGATGTTAATTTGGTATCCTCATTCTCTAGGCTTGAGATGCCCAAGTGTCACAAAAGTGAAATAGATATTTCAGACTAGGAGCCAAACAGAAAACCATTCCATAGATATTGTGGCAAGTCTCCATTATATTCCTTTGCCAACTCCTGCGTGGCAGCCTCAGTGGCACCTCACTTCTGAACAGACAACTGACTTTTTGGCAGAACTCAGTTAATAGTTCTGGTCAGTTAATATTTTTGTTGCCCCAAGTCTTGAAATCCTCTTTTCCAGCCACCATCCTAACAGGATCCTATCTCCAGTTGGGACAGGTGTTCTTCCTATTCAAGGATTTAAATCAACACAGCAGGAGCATCTGAATTAATGGTGTAACATAAATCTCTTCCCCAGCAACATAAAATCTGAATGAACTGCTCTACAGAGAGAATTTGCAGGACAGTGACAGGCACTCTGAACAGTGCTGTGCTGAGGACAATGTGAATTTAAAAGAAAAAAAGTAATTTACTTACTGGTAGTTTACATTTCAATTATGCACATGGGCGACACTCGTAAATCTTTGGATTGCTAAACACAGTTAATTTTTCCTCTGTTTGAGAAATTCCCCCCTTTCAACAGCTCCAGTTTATTTGGGCATTTGTGTGTGAGATAGTCCATGGCTAATAAGAAGAACTGGGGGCTACTAGCATAGATCATGGCTTTGTTACAAAGGAGATCACAAATGTCTTATTCATACCTTTTTCAGATGCTCTTCCATTCCCGGTGCTAGCATGATACAGGCAACAAGCGTACTGAGAAGAAGGAGGAAGGCATAGATAAGACGGGTCACTGTGGAATTCTTGCTGTTTGGACAACATCGACACAACAAACATGAGGCACCGCTGCACAGACATGGAATCTGGAGAACCAACATGGGAACAGTAAGGGTATTTCCGTAAACAGACCTCACTTTCAAAAGGGCTAATCATCATTAAACACAGTCCCCTACTCAGCCAAATACCGCTTCCCTGGAAATTAATAGCCCTAGTCACTCACTTCCTGCAGAAGTTACTACAAAAATTAGAGACCAAAGTGATCAATTTACACATCAAGTTTCACCTTGATGGCATTTTTTTCTACAGTACATTCTTTATTGCTTTATCATCTTCATTTAATGTGTCTCAAGTGATGGCACTCCCATCATTTTACACGTGTGATTATATTTTTAGTTTTAGAACAGTACTCCAAGGCATAAAATCATGCACGTACAATACAGTTTAGTTTACAAAACAGAAGATTATAGAAATATGGTATGGTCACAGGACCTGTAATTACATTAGAACAAGTAGTTCTGCACTTCTCAGCACAAACACACAAGACTTATTTTGCTTTCTACTTATTACAAATGGCTACCAGGCTGTAGGGACCCACTAATAGGAAGGAAAAACACAGGGGACAGTTATAGTGGGGCAGCAATGAATGATTCTATTCCTCATGAATGGTGCATGCTCAAATTTGAAGTTCTTGATTACAGAGAAGCTTTAGGAGATGTTATTTATGAAAAGTTGACAGTGTTTTCATTTCTCTCTACTGCTATCAGCATTTATCAATTATGGAAACAAGTTGTATTTAAAACCAGTTTCTGAATTTCTTATTTAGAAAGTGGTTTCAAGAGCATCAAGCTTAGAAAAAAACCCAACCTAATTGAT
Organism: Chrysemys picta bellii; assembly: GCF_011386835.1. Taxonomy (NCBI): domain Eukaryota; kingdom Metazoa; phylum Chordata; order Testudines; family Emydidae; genus Chrysemys; species Chrysemys picta. The sequence continues at coordinate 36,199,790 of NC_088803.1, read as the reverse complement.
TCCATTGTTTTATAACAGTACATAAAACAAAACTAACAGTTTTACAACTATTTAGCTACATCTTAAAAATATTTCAAAGCTCATGGTCAGTAATTTACGCCCACAAACGCAACACCAAAAAAAATGAATTAAATCGATAATTTCCAGGAAAACAGTTCTTGTTTAATCTTAGACATACCACTGCAGTATTTCCAATCTTAGCACTGGACTAATACAAGAGAACTAGAAAGTGAAGGTAGCAAATACATTTTCATTGTTTTAAGGTTAATGAAATGCACGTAGTAACAACAAAGACCACATAAGTGATGTCACTAGATGTTTAAGATTCTTTATTATAACAGACTAAGTAACCAGCATTTTTAAAAAGCTCCCCCCCCCCCCTCCGCCCAATCTCTCCCCTAGTTTATGGGCTTTGCCCTACAATTACCCAAATGAGCCTCTATGTCCTCAGAGCAATTTGTGTGTTGTTGATAATACAATGATTACTTCCTGTGTTACGCCTCCTGAGATTACAAACACGAGGACGGAATTCCCACAAATAAACAAACAATGTCTATAGTATTCGAAATGAGACAGGAAACCCCTGAGCTACAGCAAGAAGTCCCCTGGATCCCTCGGGGCATTTGCCAAGTACCACTGATCAATGTCACATCCCTTCCCCCCACCGCCTGCCTATCGAGCTCCTGAGCCTAGCAGCTCCTGGGGGCTGGGCCTGCCTCTCGCTATGTGACCGTACAGCGCCGTACACAAGGGCTCGAAGCTCGGCCACTGCCCGAAGGCGCCCCCCGAACAGCCGTGATACGCGGCTCAGCGCCAGACACAGCAGAGCCCCACTAGTAGCCAGCGACACCAGGACGCAGAGCTCGGGGTGGGGGTCTCCGGGCCTGGAGACGAGCCTTAGCGGCGGTAATAACACGCCCCCACCCCGGGCGACCAGGCCTCACAACCGCATCCCCCCGGTGATGGGGGGCAAGAGGGCGGGGCAGCATTTTCTCTGCCCGGATCATACGGGGGCCCACGCGATGGGCGGAGCTCGCACCCCCACCAGTCGCCGTCAGCACCCTTCAGGGGAGACCACCCCGCCACTCACCCAGCTGGCCAGCGAACAGACCCCCAGCACGGCCCCCATGGTAACACAGCAACTGCTTCGGGCTCCGCCGCCGCTTCTGACTTCTTCTTCCCCCCCTGAAGCGACGCCACTTGCGTCATCACGGTGCACCCGCCCCGCAGCCCAGCGCTCATTGGTCGCGTCCTGAGCGCGGTGACGTTATGCACGCATGGAACGATCTGTTAGGAGAGGGGAGGGGAGGAGGCAGATCAGCCAAAGAAAAGACTCTCTGCCTCTTGGAGGGCGGGGCTGGGGTAGCAGCCCAGCAGGGCCTCCAAAGCGGTGATCGGTGACGTTTCGCGCAACCAGGCAGTCATTGGTCGAAGAGACCAAGTGGGTGGTGCCAGTGTTAGAGCCAGCCTATGGGGGCACTTAGTCAGCTGGGTAGCAGTTGACAGGAAGGGCCCGAGGCTGTTCAACCGTCATCTTTCACCCGGTGGGCGGGGCCATTGGCGGCTCCTCTCCCCCTCCCACCAACTGCCATGGCAACCGCCAACAGCCTCCTGAGGCACCAGGCCTCAGCCTCCCCTCAAGGTAAGCCTGCCAACCCCACCTCGAGGCAACTGTACCCAACCCCCAGCAGCCAGGGTGAGTATCTGGAGAGAGAACAGAGATAAGACCGATAACATCATTTTTGTACACTGCAGAAGTTGGACGGCTGCAGCATCTTTTGCTGGCCACAGACTCTGAACATTAGCTCTCCCAGTGGATTGTGATGATAATGCAAATCCTTACTGGCAAATTCATAAAAACCCCATCCAGGCTGATCGAATACCTGCCAGATGATAAACTTAAGAGGTGAGCCACGCCAGTGTGACGTCACAGTGCTATGATGGCACAGGGGCACGGTCCCATTATAATGTCAACACGCCATGTCACCGTTGTGTTGCGTGAGCATGATGTCACGTCCTGGCCAAAGAGCATCGCCTTGCATCCTGTTTTGGTGACGCGTCACAAGTGGACATAATGTCATGTTCTGCTATAGGGAGGGGGCACCCCAGTGGGCAAGCTCATGAAGGTGTCCTGTGAGGGGGTGCTGTCTGGGACTTATTATGCATGGCTGGAAACACCCATAAATCAAAACCAAATAATGAATGCCAGTCTGTGCAACCAGATGAACCACGTCAGGGGTCGTGTTGTGGCCACCGTTTGTTTGTCTTGCCTGTTCTGATGTGGAGAGAGAAGAAAACGACCCCACAAAAACCCAGGCAGCCTCCTAAAATACATCTATCTGTTCACATTGTGTTTTACCATGGTAATAATCTAAAATGATTTTTGAATATGGTTATAACATATTTAAGTCCCATCAGCATAGGTAAAACCAAACTCTGTTATAGCACAGTTGGGATTACATCACGTTACCCAACAGGGCAGTTGTGATCATGTAGACAGGCCATTGTTGGATGTCTTTCATTGTAAAAGCTTCCAAACTTCCCAAAGCTTTACAAACAACATACATTCATCACTGAAACAGCGTCATCGCTGGTCAGAATCTGGAAAATCTGAATTGGAAAATAAAAGATTGTGGTGCTTTTCTAAACTTCACCAACTTGAGCTGCCAAAATTAGATGTGGCTACCAGTAGATTGTGCAGATGTTCAAATATGATCATGCATACTGTCTGGTCTTTAAATAAAATAAATTAATGGAGACATCCTACCTCCTAGAACTGGAAAGGACCTTGAAAGGTCATTGAGTCCAGCCTGCTGCCTTCACTAGCAGAACCAAGTGCTGATTTTGCCCCAGATCCCTATGTGGCCCCCTTGAGGATTGAACTCACAACCCTGGGTTTAGCAGGCCAATGCTCAAACCACTGAGCTATTCCTCCCCCTTGAGTCTTTGCTGGACTCCTTGAACTTGGCTTCTTCATGGGGATGAGGGGGAGTAAATGATGATGCTCTCTCACACCTACCTACTCAAGGCACTAAAATGAGCTGTCACTCAGCAGACTGCGTGATGCTTCTCTCTCCTTTCTTACATGCTTTGATGAGCAATGAAAATTAACAGCGTTGACCTTTATAGTATCCCTACTGGCATTTGAGTTAACAGCCATTAGAGTGGGGCAATTCATATCTCTGAGAGCTATTGTTTCCGGCTTTCTTCAAACTCAAGACATTGATGCATCCGTTACACTTTTACAGTCACAAAGGAAAGGGCAAAATAAATTTCAAAGCTCCCTTCCCTTATTCCCATAAATACTCTCTATGCTCCACCTAACCCGATAGGGGGATGAAAAACAGATACTAACTCTACCTCTGTTTGTTGTACCTCTACCTCTTCTCATATGAGTAAAACAATGAAAAGTCAATACCCCTCTCTTGTTAACTTGGGAATGAGCTGCGTGCTATCTTTAAATTTAAACATTGTAAGGAAAAAATGCATGCATGTGCTTCCCTGAGCTCCCATCCCCTTCATCAGCAAGCTCCTCTATGCTTGCCTAGCAGGACTGGCTAGACTCCTGAGTTTCAAATAGGTCCTGGCTCTGCATGGTTGGTGTCCCTTGCTGTATCTCCCCCCTCCTCTTTCTCCTTTCTCCCCTCCTTACTATTTATGGTAGGGGTCACTGTCTCAGGCTCCACCTCCACAGTGGTCTGTGGGGTCTCTGCCAAATATGGCCTGCAGCTCGTAAAAGTGGCAGGTCTGCAGGGCAGCATCACATCCACTGTCGCCTTCTCCAGACATGCGGTATCTCTGGCAACGTTTCTTTGCATTCATGTGGAACTGTTGCTCATCCGTCCTGTATCCCTTTTCCTGCATCCCCTGTGCAATCTGCTCATAGATGTCCACATTTTTTATGACTGTTCCACAGCTGTGCTTGCACCACCTCCTCTCTCCCCAGGAGATCCAACACTTCCAGTCTACTGTGGGCAGGAACACATTTACTACGTTGTGTGTACGGAGCCAGCATGGTTGTTTGGGCAGTTACACACAACAAGGATCAGCTGATAGGTTTGCTTACCAAGGTGGGCAATAAGGAGAGGCATTTCAAAAACACACAAGGCTTTTAAAGGTGGAGGGAAGGGGAGGCAGGAGCAGAGGTTTCTGTCCTCTGAGACCTCTAGGCACTGGAGTTTAAAACTGTGACCAGACCATTGTTGGAAACTGTTAGAGTTGACACAGGTCATGCAGTGTCCACAATCGCACTGTAGGAACTTAAGTAGGTTGACCACGGCTCTATGCCCTTCAAGGGAGGTGGTTCTACTGTGTCACCATAATGGGTTCTTACATTGCCGGAGACTAAACTCAGTGTAGTCACATGCACAAATAGGTTGATGCAAGGTGACTGATATCAACTTTACGTTAAAAAAAACTTTACTTTGTAGTGTAGACCAGGCATCAGTTCACATTTCCAAGGTTGACTTCACAGCTGAAACAGCAAGAGACTTACTCCTTTAAAATGAAAGTTGAGACTGGAAAATAAGAAGCAAACTTGAGAGTGTGCCAGCCCAGTTCGTGCCCTGCCTCTAGTATATTGCATCTGGGTAACAGCACACCGCAAAAATACAAAATTTAGCAAAGACAGCAAAGGAGAAGCCCATGTCTGGTTACCTAGATTTCCATATCAAAGCTATCCCCGTAGTATGTGAGCAAATGAAACTGAAAGGGAGTGGAGGAGGGGGCTATAGTGAGGCAGACTAATTAACATCAGTGGTAAATTAGCTAGGGCACCAGAGTTTATATGCCAACTTTGAGGAAAAGAAATTTGGAATTTTTAACAGATACAAATGGTCAGAACCTTAGTTGTACTCATCTAAAAGCTGGCTACCAGATAACCAGACATGCAATAAAGAAGCCATTTTCAGCATGCAACTTTAATACTTAGCCCTTCTAAACAACTTTACAATTTAAAGGCACAGTGTAACAAAGCAGGGGGAAATCAACAAAGCAAGCTAAAAACCTATGCATTTTGGCCACACATGTAACCAGAGCACACTCAACACATTAGATTAGGCTTTACGTCCTGAGACCCATCATCTCTGGGCCCCTCCTCCAACTGGATATGGGAAATTGCATGCTGGGACTGGTCATCTCCATGGGCCACACTCTTTGTAATCAGGTCATCTGTGAAAATTAAATGTGCTCCCTGGGACAGGACTCTCTCAGTAAATCACTGATATGGTCTCTGCCAGGAAATACCCAGACCTTTACCCTATTAGAAGCCTAACTTTCTTATCCTTTTCACATGCACGAAAAAAATCTCTAGGCAGGAAAGGTCACAGCTAAATCTCAACTGCTTCATTGTGTGTGCGCGCGCGCGCAGCGTCAAAAATTCTGCATTCTCTTCCCAGTTGCATCACTCACTCACTGTGTGAGCGAGTAAGTCACTAAGCATTCAACTACCCTAGTGATGGATGCTATAAAAAAGTTTTAGCTATAACATGGGGATAAAGATGTCTTCACAGGCCGTGTGAGGCTTAGTTAATGTTTGCAAAGTGCTTTAGGCTCCTCAGATGGCATGTGCTCAGGAAAGGCAAAGGATCATTTTTAACATAGAAAGCTTTTCCCTTCAACTTTATTCATCACAAGTGATTTCCAAATGCTCATTCTATTTCCTAGCATGCATCTGGTTCTGCATAACATCATTTCAAACCACACATATCTAACAAGAGATAAGGATGAAGTCATCCTAGTGCTATCAACTGTGGGAAAAGAAGCAGAATATGCCATGAGGTTATCCTAATCATTTACAAAAATAAACTGCTGTGGTATGTGAATTGGTTGTGCCAGACTGAGCCAATGGTGCATCCCGTGTGTATCTATGTGTTAGTTGAATGAAGGGACAAGAATTAAGTCCTTGAAATGTAATCTTGCTTGGGCAGTTTCTAAAGCAAAATGTAGCGTATCTGGCCAAGCCTTCTTGGAGACAATTCACTGCAGTTCTTTGTGCAACACTACTGGCAAGAAGCTATCAGGCTTGTGGATTAGTGCTGTCCATATTAATCGCAAGGGTCTCCTTACATGATAGTGAAGATGTGGAACTTTCCTCTGTGTTCACTGTAGTAGATGATGATTTGTTCTGCTTGTTTCTGTTTTTTCACAAGTGACAGATAGATCCTGAGTAGAATTGAAGAATTTAGAATTTGTTACTTTTTAGCCAGATATTTAACATATTGGAATTTCAGAATAGGAAAGTATGGGTTGTTGACAAGTCAAGCTTATAATTATAAAATTACAGGTAACGTATGTGTTCCTTTGATCACAGCTCCTTTAACCTGTATATTTGGCTGGGCACTGGTCTGTCTTGTGGATTGTTTGTGTTTCAGAAACACTGAGATGCTGTAGTTTGCTCTTTAATAAACTCAATTAATCCTTTCTCTGCCTGCTAATAATAATCATTGGACTCCTGTTTTGTAAAATGTTTAGTCTTCCCCATTATTAATGATTGCCATGTCAATTGGATCTACTGGGCATAATTATAGTGGAGTTTTCATTTAAGAGAATTGTTTTCCCAATAGTTTAGTTCAGTTCCTGTAGGTATTTTCTTTTAGGCTGAACTTTATTCAGTTATCCAATCCTTACAACCTGCTTTGAAAATATCACTTAAAGTCATTCATCCCTAAGGAACATTAATCATTAAGTACTGGGCCAAGTTCTGCCTTCAGTTATCATACATGGCTGTCACTACTATTGACTTCAGTTATTCTTTAATTGGACACTCAAATAGTTTCCACAAAATCTAGATGTTTTGTCAAGGCTGGAGAACTCTCCAAATACAAACACCATATCTGCTACAGAGTTCCCAAATTAGTTTCACTGGAACATGGTCTACTAGCATACAGTAAATACTGGTATTCTTTCACTATTAATGTCTGGGTGTTAACACATATGCTTTGTCCATAATTCCCCAGTGAAGCACCAGTCAGTCTTTTCAGCTGGGTCTCTTTCCTGCTTATCATCTTTTTCTGGTACCTCAAGAAAGCAGTGTTTGGTGGGGAGTGGAAATCTACAAGGTACAACTCCTACGTGCTTGCATTGGTCCCACAATGTAATTATCTTTCTTTTCTTTTTATTTCTCCTTCTCTGAAGCACTTGCTCACTATTGAATAATTTCCATCTTTTCTAACTGTATGTACCATTACTGCATTGTTAGCATCCTTGCCCTTCTGAGACTCTCCACCCTTCTGTCATGTCATGTGGATAAATGACTCATTCTATTTGTGATCTGCTGAGCTGATTGACAGCTAGTCAAGGTAGAGTTTTGCGCTCCGTGGCTGTTACTAATGCTGCTAAAAGTTTTTTAATATATTTTTTCTCTGTCTAAATCCTTAACAGGTTGAGTCACTGTTTTCATTCCCATTCCCTGAATGAGTGTGCAAGCGTGAGTCACTGTTTTTGATAAAGGGGTTATAATCTCTGTGTCTTTCTAGTTTTGTTTGACCAGTTGGTTCTTTCAGAATTTGTTAATTTAGGGTCTCATCTAAACTCCTAGAAATGGGAATCTTTCCACTGACTGCCATGGACTTTGGATCAGGCCCATTGTTTCCTGAAGCTGCCAGAATACAGGTTATTGGTAAAACAGTTGGAGAGACATATTAGTATATATCTACCATTCAGGAATTCTATTATTGAGCTATTTCTTCTCATTGTTTACGGAGGCAATAGTAAAATGCAAACATATCGAAGAGTACCAAAAATAACAGAAAAAAGAAACTTTTGAAAAAACTTTAAAGACAGACATGCTGGTAGGAATATTGTACAGAACTGCAGTGACATCTGTGAATCAACCTCCTAAGGGATCAGCAAAACTAGGTTGCCAAGCAGAGGCGGGTCTTTAATTAAAACATGGACACTTCACTGGAAATCACATGAGGATCTTAAACTCTGACTTTTGGGTCCAGCTGAGCTGCACTGGGTATAGGACCTGAGAAGGAAGAGCCAGCATGTCTCTCCCAACCCCTGGGGCTGCTAGTGCCAGTTAGAGCCTCAAGGTTGTTCTAACTTGCACTGGTAGTAACAGCCCATAAGGACTGTTATATTAGCCTGGGGTTATTGGAACCCAGGGCACACCAGCCAGCCCTCCTCACATCCCAGCACATTCCCAATGTTTCAAATGTTTTTCATCTTTTTTTTTCTGGACTTCTTTATTTTGGTTCAAACGGGGTTTTGCTGCCTCTCAGCCAATGCTCTCCCATTGGAGCCTGCACTGAAGTCATGCTGTTAAATCTATAACATCAATTATTCCTACAGCAATAGGAGAGGCAGCATGACCCTAGTGGAATGATATTGGGACTGGGAGACAGGAACTCCCAAGTTAATCCTGCCTCTGCCAGCGACCTCTGCTGGCAAGTTAAAGAAGTATGGGCTGGATAAATGGACTATAAGGTGGATAGAAATCTGGCTAGATCGTCTGGCTCAACGGGTAGTGATCAATGGCTCCATGTCTAGTTGGCAGCTGGTATCAAGTGGAGTCCCCCAAGGGTCGGTCCTAGGGCCAGTTTTTTTCAATATCTTCATTAATGATCTGGAGGATGGCGTGGACTGCACCCTCAGCAAGTTTGCAGATGACACTAAACTGGGAGGAGTGATAGATACACTGGAGGGTAGGGATAGGATACAGAGGGACCTAGACAAATTAAAGGATTGGGCCAAAAGAAATCTGATGAGGTTCAACAAGGACAAGTGCAGAGTCCTGCACTTAGGACGGAAGAATCCCATGCATTGCTACAGACTAGGGACCGAATGGCTAGGCAGCAGTTCTGCAGAAAAGGACCTGGGGTTACAGTGGACGAGAAGCTGGATATGAGTCGACAGTGTGCCCTTGTTGCCAAGAAGGCTAATGGCATTTTGGGCTGTATAAATAGGGCCGGTTTGTTTACCTGCCGTGTCCGCAGGTTCGGCCGATCGCGGCTCCCACTGGCCAACTGGAGCGGTGAACCGTGGCCAGTGAGAGCCGCGATCAGCCAAACCTGCGGACGCGGCAGGTAAACAAACCGGCCCGGCCCGCCAGGGGCTTTCCCTGAACAACCGGCGCACCGGCTTTGAGAACCACTGTATTAATTGATTCTGCTGTTATAAACTCACAATTATGAATGACTTTGCTCCAGGATTGGGAAGAAGTAGCAGCAAGTCTGGGGAGGGGGGAGCGGGGGCTCATAGATCTTTATGTAAAACATAAACATACCGGAGCCTCAGCTGGTATCAACTGGTATAGCTGTGAGAGCGCTGCTGATTTATACTAGCTGGGACCCTGGTCCAAATATCTTCAGTGATAGCATATATAGCAATATAGAAAACTACAGAGCACAGCCATTTCTCTTTGTTCTTGATGTCCTCTCTCTTTCTTTCCATTGTGCTGTAGTCGCAGACTTCCGCTTTCCAAAAGGATGCTCTGAAGGCAGTGACGGAGTTAATACTTCTCATAAGTCATGTTAATCATGTAAATCCTCCTGGCCTCATCGCTGACATTTTAGATGTCAGATTTTTGTCGCACTGCCAGGAAGTGTTTAACATGTTACAGTTGCTCATGTTGTTTTTGCACTGGTTTAAAAAAAGCGGAAAACAGTCCCCTTGTGTCTCCAGTTAGGAGATTGAATTCATTCCTAAAGGAAAAACACATGATCACACAGATGCCTGAAATAAATCCCTGCCCACATTTTATATTTAAGTTGAATGATTATTTTCCCCAAAACTAATCGCTAGAACTGTTGCCTGGCTTGACATTTCCAAATCTCTTTCTCCTTCTGTTCAGAAACTTTAAGGGAAGAAAAGCGAAAAATGAATTCCTTCAGCTTCTTAAAAAGATTTACTTTCTTGACCACATTATCAACACAAACATTTCTCCCTGCAGTTTGTTTGTTTATTCAAACCTGGCTTGGGACCCAGGCTGTAAATTCCAGAAATAGTTTCAAGATGACAAAAGTAGGCAGCAACCCCCAAAGAGGTTTCAAAGAGACTCAAATCTGTATTTAAACTCAAAAATGCCATTTACCGGGGTTTGTAGAAGTTTGAGATTATCCAAGTCTCAGTTGATCCTGGTGCACAGTAAAGATGCTATGGCCAAGATCTTACCAAATGGGTGCCAGAATTAGGCTCTTAAATTCATATTCAGGCATCTAAGTAACTGTATGTGCTGAGGAGCTGGCACCTTCCACTGACTTCAATAGTCAATCACTGTATCTGTCTATCTACCTCAATTATGCTAGCCGTGGCACAAAAACAAAAGAAAACAGTCCCTCTCTCCCACAAACCTCCAAACCAAACCATATATATATATTCAAACTAGCTGGTCTAGCTTTAATCTTCTGAGAGTGTTTTACAACCAGACTTTTGCAAATTGTCCTTGTAATTGTATTGTGTACAACCCACTAATTAACATAACCACGGTATTCCTGGTATAAACATGCATTTCAGAGTCTTTGACAGAGAACAGGATTGCAATGTTTACAGTTTTCCTTTCTGTTTACTGGGAGGTTTGATCCCAAGTGAAGAGGGTTTGACCTTTGGGACATTCTTCTTCGTGTGATGAGGATTTAGGAAACATTGCTTTTCTGCCTCTCATTTCAAAACTACAGTTGCATTCTTTTTAGCACAGAAAACTCATAATGTTGAGATCAGGCACTTAAGGGATACAGGATACTTCATAAATTACTATTAATAATTTGGTCTCTCTCTTCCAAGTCTTGTCGCTCAGGGTGTGTCACTGCATTCCAGTATGTGTGAGTGTTTTTTCCATCCTAGACTTTTCTATTTTAATGCCCCCCCGGGAATCTAATAATAAGATATCCAGCTCCAGGCCTCATGCTTGGGAGATGCTGAATCAACTGTTCTCCCCTGAGTAATGTTGGGCAAGTTAAACACATATGTTTAGTGCTCATGAAATCAGTACATACTTTATGCAGAAACTGACCACAGTTTGCAATGTCTCAGGAGTGGGAAAGTGGGGGCGTTGTTACAGGCAGCTATAAAGAATAGCTGCTGCAGATCATGCCTGAGACCACTGGGCCTGTCCAGGAAATTCACACGTTAAGACTTAAAGAATAACTTTTTTGCAGTCACATTTTTGCAGAGTTGAAAGAGCTCACGGAACACAGAAGCAACACACCCTGCCAGATTTTGCCTCCCCTAACATTTCAGTATCTGAAGCGAAGTATTTTTTCACTCTTATAAATAGCTCTATTATCAGCTTGCTGTTCTTGTGAAATACAGGCACACTTTGTTTTTCAGACTCCAGGGAAGAGTTTACAGTTTTAATTAAAAGTGACCAAAATTTCCCCCTGGTGTAACTATATTTGCTACTTCTTTTAGGACACTTCATTGGGCTTTGGATCAGGCTGTAGTGGATGAACAATTGGCACCATAAATGTTTTTAGTGGGTATTCCTCTCCAAAGATGATTCTACTTCTTCTTACAAACACACCTTTCTGGGTTTTCTCGTTTCTTGTGTAATCATATGTATCGCATACCAATGGAAGTCAGAATAGGGCCTGATGGTACATGCATGGATTTCAGAAGTTTCCCAGTGTGCCACCAATGAAGAACAGGTTTATAGGCTGAGAAATACTAAAAGACTTTGCAAAAATACAGGATCCTTAGCTAGACGCAATGGTATCAAATAGACACTTCCTCTCCCTGTACTCCCATGTACTCACTATGTTTTTAAAATCAAAATCTTGCTGGATGTAGCAGGGATCTCTAGGATTCTCATCTCAACGGAAAAAAAATGGTGACCAAAATATGAAACCTCCTTGTCACAAATGGTAACTGGCAGTGTAACCTGTGCTCAGTTATCTGTCAGCAGGTGGTGAAATTTGGTTGCCATTTTGTGCAAGGCACCTGACACTTTTAACATGAAGCTGAACAGGGGAGGATTATTGACTCAGGATATGCCCTGAAGCATGAGGATTAAAGTTCTGTGACTCAATGACAGCTTAGAAAACATGAGTCGGATGCTAAGGCCTGATTCCGATCTTTAACCAGTATACATCAGGAATATTGCCATTAAAGTTTGCGGCGTTACATTGTTGTGAAACCTGTCTAACTGGGAGCAGAAATCAGGAATTAAATCTCTACAGGGTTTCTTCAGATCCGCAGTGAGACTCATTATTTTATCCGTTAATAGGGAGGGGGGAGGGATCACAGCCTGTAGCCTTTAGCACCTGCTACACGGAGAGTGAAGGACCGCATTTACTTCTGTTTTATTAGTGCTTCATTCCACTCTCCAAAAGTGAGAAGCTCAAGTGACAATCTATCCTGCTATCTACTTTCCTGTAACTAGCTCAACTGGCTTTTAGGAAGAAAAGGGAAAATCAGAGCATAGCACTTTGAGGAACTCCTGAAAGTCTCTCTGTTGTAAACAACTCAGAGCAACTCACTTACCAGATCTTCCTTGATACTACATTCATTATGCAGGCTCTCATTTTCCGCTCTTGGTGTGTGCTTGGCCCCGGTTGGTAAGCAGAAGCCTCCAATAGCCAATCCAACCTAACATTTGATACATGCACCATATATTTTTTTCCCCATTCTGAATTACGCTGAGAGCTACCCACAGCAGATGCTGATACTCATGTCTGTGTCACACAAACAAGACAGCTTTTGCAAGTAGGATGGTTTTCTGATGAATAGGTAGCTGGGTGCGTGACCTTTATGGGCTTACACTGAAGAAACCTCTGGATCCCTTTGGACAAACAAACAAGAAGGATTTATGCTTGGTCTCTGTGCTCTGCGCTGTTAAACGGTTGCTGCATTTCATCCCATAGGCAGCGGGTAAAGTGATTCCTATATCATATATAGTATGTAAGTTAGTTTGTAACGTGCTTTGGGATCCGTCTGGATGAAAGGTGCTATATAGATGTATATCAGGGTTCAAATTAATACAAGATTAAAGGCTAGGAATAAAATTAATGCCACTCAATGTGGGCTTATGGAAAATAGGTCTTGTCAAATAAATCTGACTTCATTCTTTGATGAGATTACAAGTTCGGTTGATAAAAATAACTGAATAGATGTAATATACTTAGCCTTTCATAAGGCATTGGACTTTGTACTGCATGACATTCTGATTAAAAAAATAGCATTATACACTATCAATACAGCACACATTAATTGAATTGGGTAACTGACAGATTTGAAAAAGTAGTTGTCAATGGGGAATCACCATGGAATGAGGGTTTTCTAGGAGGGTTCCATGGGGGTCAGTACTAGACTTGATGCTATTCAATATTTTAATCATGGTCTGGAAGAATCACTGCTGATAAAATTTATGGATGACACAAATATTGGTGGAGTGGTAAATAACAATGAGGACAGGGCAGTCAGACAAAGCGATCTGGATCACTTGGTAAACTAGGCCCATTCAAAACATGTGATTTAATGCAACCAAATGCAAAGTTCTACATCTAGGAACAAGCAATGCAGGGCATACCTACAGAATGGGGAACTGTAACCTAGAAAGCGGTAACTCAGAAAGGATCTAGGGGTCATTGTGGACAAACAACTTAGCATGAGATCCCAGTGAAATGCTAGGGCAGGAAGGACAAATGTGATCCTTGAATGTATAAACAGGGGAGTAGTAAGCAGAGCATGGGGTGATTTTACCTCTGTATAAGGGCATTGGTGAGACTAATACTGGAAATCCTAATCTAGTTCTGGCGTCTGTATTTTTAAAAGAATATTGAAAAACTGGAGGGAAAGTTTAGATTACCAAAAGGAAGACTGAGATGTTTCATGATAACAGTGTATAAGTATCTTCATGGGAAGAAAATAGTGTGGCACTAAAGGGCTCTTTCATCTAGCAGAGAAAGAAAGGCATAACAAGAACCAGTGACTGGAAGCTGAAGCCAGACAAATTCAAATTGGAAATAAGGAACAATGTTTTAACAGTGAGGGTGACTAACCTCTGCAACAAAATCCCCAGGGAAGTGATGGATTCTCCATCTTTTGATGCCTTCAGATCAAGAGTGGATGCCTTTCTGGGTGTGACAAGTTACTGGGCTCAATACAGGGGTTACTGGGTGAAATGTAATGCCTATGTTACACAGGAGGCCAGGCTAGATGATCTAATGCAGTGGTTCTCAACCAGGGTTCGGTGCCCCATGGGGGGCCACGAGCAGGTTTCAGGGGGGCTGCCAAGCAGGGCCAGCATTAGACTCACTGGGGCCCATGAAAGAAAGCTGAAGCCTCACCACGCAGGGCTGAAGCCCAGGTCCCTGAGCCCTGCCACTCGGGGCTAAAGCCGAAGTCTGAACAACTTAGCCTCACGGGGGGGCCCTGTGGTGTGGGGCCCCGGGCAATTGCCCTGCTTGCTACCCCCTAATGCCAGCCCTGGGTTTTATATGCAGAAAATCAGTTGTTGTGGCACAGGTGGGCCGTGGAGTTTTTATAGCATGTTGGGGGGGCCTCAGAAAGAAAATGGTTGAGAACCCCTGATCTAATGGATCCTTCTGCCCTTAAACTCTATGAATCATCATCATCATCATCAAGTGGTAGCATAGCTCACTATTAGATCTAAATCTGAGATCTGTTCACATATGCTGCCTCTCTCTATATACATGCAACTGGCAGTGAAGTGTTTTGCAAGACCATTCACATGGAAGATGCTATACAAAAAATGAATAATTGGAGCATATTTTTCCATGGGCAGTGATTTATTTTCATAAAGAAAAAGCAAAGCCTTTTTTAGTTAATAGAAAAATACATATTCTCTGGTTTCAGAGTAGCAGCCGTGTTAGTCTGTATCCGCAAAAAGAAGAACAGGAGTACTTGTGGCACCTTAGAGACTAACAAATTTATTAGAGTTAGTCTCTAAGGTGCCACAAGTACTCCTGTTCTTCTTTTTACATATTCTCTGGAAAGAGTTTGGGATAAGACTCAAGCAACTATATAGCTGAGCCAAACATTTAAAGAAGTGTTTGGTTTAAACAGCAGAGGAGATAAGATGCCCTGGGACCAGTAGCAGGGGAACAGTATAAACTTGTGGAGTGAAATTGTCCAGAAGCAAAGCCCCACCACTCACTTTGCAACAAAAAGCTTTCGTGTCTCCATGCAGATTATTGGCACTATAAATAGTTTCTGCTCAAAGTAAACATGTTTTGCGAGTACTCTGCCCTGCTCGCATGAGATCCCCAGGCTGAGCAGCTAGCAGCAGCTTCCCAAGTGTCTCTCTCTCTCTCTGCACGTCCACACATTCCCAGTGACACAAAGCTGCTAATGCCTCTCCCCCCACAAACAGTCATCAGACCCCAACCATTAATACAGACAATCCTGATGTGGCTTCTTAGTGGATTAGGCGCTTTACAGATTCCTCGATTTTTGTATATTTCACAGCCTGCTGCTGAATATATCTGGTTTTATAGCTTTGAAATTGGCCTGGGAGCCCCAGGATGATTTGTATGGGGACATGTTGACCCTCCTACATTATTTTAGGACACTGACAAACAGGGCCCACTCTTTTAGATTTGGGGCAGAAAGAGGGTAATTTGTCACTAAAACTGCTTTCAGCCAATAGTCTTTTTCTCATCCCAACATTGCCAGCTTTCAATGTTTTATTGGAAGGTTGCAGACTTCCCCACTTTCCTTAACGAGCCCAGCGGCTTGTTGAAATGAGCTCTGCAGTTTACGACCCACGGTTTGTTTAAAGAGTGTGTGTGTGTGTGTGTGGCGGTAGGAAGTCTGGCAAAAATCAGAGCCTGCCACATTTTTTCCAGGCCTATATTGTGCAACTCCTTATTTCTTTGTCACGTCTGTCTCATCAACTAACATTAATGGAGTCCTTAAGTACAGCTTAATGCTAGTGGAAAACATAATTTGTGCAAGGAACATAGATAATCCCATGTTTATTGCAAGCCTGCTGTAAAAATGTCAGAGTTACCTTTTGTGGAGAACTAGATTCAGACTGCACTTAAGTCAAGTCAGAAGCAGGTCAGGTCTGTCTGAAAGGAGAGATTATTTCCTTGCTGTGCAGGAGTTCCTAACAGGCCTTTCTGCTGTTTGTTTTTCTTACTGGAACATTTAGTGGGTGCACAGTTAAGCAGCACTCAGCTGTTTTGGTGATTGTGTCCCAGTGTTATCAGCCTTGAGGATCGGTTCACGCAGCCCCCTGAGAATGCCACTTCTCCTGTTCCCTTTGATCACAAGCTAAAGACCAACAATCGGCCCCAGGACACCTTGGGGCTCCTCACTGTCACATGCTTTGTTATCCTTTGCTGCACCAGAGTCCAGTGAAGTCCATGGCTGCAAAATCACAGTCCCAGCTGCAAAGCATGATAGTTCAGTTAATTCCTTGCAGGGCGGCTCTGAAGACTGTTCCCTGCCACATAATACGTGAGTCTCAAGAAACAAATATTGCGATTCCTTGCAGGCCAGCTCTGGTGGCTCCATAGGAAACAACAGACATCAGCAGCATGATACAGCAAAACCAACATTCCTCTTGTCCAAAGTGCCCATGTCACTTCCCACCTGGCCTGGGCCATGCAGATCAGGCAGCTAGAAGGCAAGAAACAGCAAAACGAACACTTTAGAAAGACGCAGTAGTGAACTGGAGTAAAAGTGATATGGGAGGCTTCATGCACTGAGCCTTAAGGCTAGTTGTATCTTTTGCTGAACCAGTTTGCCCAACTTTGTGTTAATCTAGTCTATCAATTTCTTCCTATCTCTCTAGGCATATTGATACATATTCACCATTGTGGTCGGGAAGGTTTTTTTATTTTTTAACCCACTACTTCAGAAAGTCTGTGAAACAGAAAGTCTCTGCCCCAACGATCTTACACACAAATCCAATAGAACAATGGTTTTCAACCTGTGGTCCCTGAACCCCTGGAGGTCCGCAGACTATGTCTAAGGCTTCCACAAAAGGTTGCTGTTACCATAGAACCGTGGTTTTCAATCTGGGTCTGTGGACCCATATCTAAGATTTCCAAACAGGTCTGGGCCTCCATATTGGCATTTTTTAGGGGTCTGCAAATGAAAAAAGGTTGAAAACCACTGAAATAGAAAAAGGCAGTTCAAGGGGAGGTGGAGATGAGAACTATTAAGAAAATGGTGGAGGGAGGGAAGTTTCCTTAGACATTTTTTACTTCCATCAAAATATCAAAAACTACAATTTTTTGGCCAAACCCCCCAAATTTTCAGTTTTTGGCCACAAAAATTTGGGTTTCCAGTTTTCAATGAAAAGTCAACATTTTGTTGAATTGAAAACCCATTGAAGAAGAGCTTTGATGGAGAATTTTTGACCAGCCCTAGTGGAGGCAGCATCGGTGAGGAGATGCCCTAGGTGTCCTCAGGGAACACATGGGTTAGTGAGAGGAAAGGAAGAGGTTTGGGTACAGGAGGCTGTTCTAAACATTGGAGGCTGGGAGAAAGAAGGACCAAAGCAGAGAATCGGAGGAGACAAAGGGAGCAGTTAGGAGGCAGGACTGGAGATCCCTAAGGAGCAAACAGTGTGCCCATGCTCCAGCATCTCTATCTGCTTTATTATTTATTATTATTATTATTATTGAATATTGGCTCTGTGATGGTAGATCTTAGGAGCCCCAGACAAGGAATCTAAAAGCCAGTCTCTACCCGAAAGGTCTTACAGTCTAAGCATTTGTGTGAGACCCCTTAGTTTTGTGGGTTTATTTAACATCTGAGTTGGAGCGAGCGCAGGAACTCCAGCCCTCGCTGGATCAGCAGAGCAATCTGTTGGTGCTGTTGCTGTATAATGGGTCTCTCAGCAGTCACGCTGCAAAGCCTCCCTCTGCCAATTATGTGTCTCTAATACAGGCATCGCTTTGTGTTCAGAATTTCTTACAGTTATTTTGGGTAAGTAATAATGCGTGACTCAAAAGTACCATAGAGAGATAGATTGATGTCAACTGATATGTTTTTGGAAATAAAACTCACTTCCTGAAGTTGGCCTCAGAACAGAAGAAAATTGAGTCAAGATGCTCAGAGATTCTAGGCACTCCAGGTTGGTTTGGGCTCAGAGATCACAAAGAGAGAGGGTGCACCTGGCTTTACTGACTGGCTTTTTCCTTCTTCAATGACTTACTGGAATCACCATGGCAATTCTCTTGCTGTCTACTTTTTCTTCTGGGTACTGTTCTCTCTTCCGGCACATGTGGCAGGAGCTAATGCGGGTCTATATCAGACTGAATGGTTTGTTCTTTTCTAATTAACATAAAAAGAGAGTCTCTCTGGAGGAGACAGAGTAAGACAGATTCGCAGCAGACCCAGCTAAGCTGCCCTTTCTTGGTATGAGGGGATTTTCCCAGCTGGTGTGAAGGCAGCTAGTGAGGTTGAGGCCGGATGGCATCAATGTCCATCTGGTACCTTATGGAGGAAGCACAGGGTGGGAACATCTCCCAGTTCTAGTCTGATTTGGTTTCTATCATGTGTATCGCAAGATTGAAGCTGGAGAAACTAAGTTCACTCCTCTCTTGTTATTCTCGCCAAATTGCTCACCTTGGACCCAATCCAAATCTATTAAAGTCAGTGGGAAAGCTCTCATTGTCTCTAGTGGGAATTGGATCAGACCTTGTGAGTATGTAGCATATTTTCCAATTATGCCACACCCACTGATTATATTTTATCTTAAACCAGATTGTAAACTCTTTGGGGAGGGACTATGGCTTCCTAATTTGTCTGTACAGAGCCTAGCACAATGGGGCCCTGATCCTGATTGCACTAATGTAATACAAATAAATAATAATAATAATAGTATCTATCTATCATATCTGGATTTTCACATTGCTTGCCACTATGCTGTCTCTGAGCTTTCTGTCCTTAATTGTTGTATAGTGCTGTTAATAGTTGCTGCTTTTCATCCCAGAGTTGACTACATTTCAGTGTCAGAGGGGTAGCCGTGTTAGTCTGTATCTGTAAAAAGTAACAGAGGGTCCTGTGGCACCTTTAAGACTAACAGAAGTATTGGGAGCATAAGCTTTCGTGGGTAAGAACCTCACTTCTTCAGATGCACTTCTACTTGCATCTGAAGAAGTGAGGTTCTTACCCACGAAAGCTTATGCTCCCAGTACTTCTGTTAGTCTTAAAGGTGCCACAGGACCCTCTGTTACTTTTTTACATTTCAGTGGTGGTTGAAGTAAAGTGTGCATGGACTTCAGATCATTTTTTAAAGTATTGTATGCACTTTGGGATCCTTTGGAGCAAAAAGTGCTCTATAAAATGTAAGGTTGTTACTCAATTGGGTTTTTCCTTTTGCTGTCTCCAATAAAGTTGTTCTCATTGTATTGGTTGTTATGGCACATCACACCAAAACACTTAGGAAAAAGGAAAAACACCAAGGTGCAGCTGAGAAGTGAATCTGAACAATATGCAAAGGGAACCTAGACCAGCTGTCCACACAACAAGGCACTAAACAGGTGGGAGGTCTTTAGTGGTTGTTACAGTAAGTAGGAGACCTCTGTGACAAAGGCAACGGTGTTCAAAATTGAAGGAAGGATGTTAAGCCACATGCAGCTGCTGGGAGATGAGGTTACAATGCAAATCTAAACAAAGCTTTTGCTAAAAGGAAATAGATCCTCCTATGTGCAGGGAGGTTGAAACTGAGCAAGTAGCTGCTTGACATCATCAAGCTGAGCATTGGATTACAACAAACAGGGACTTGGAAAGAGAGGTAGGACACGCCCCCCAAACCCTTGAAGTGCAACTTCATTTAGCAGCTATTAGTACAAGGAAACTGTAAGTCTGAAACTGACTGTGATAAGCTGGCCAGCTTGGCTGCTTGCCATACCAGGCAGGTATGCTTGGGGGTTAACTGAGCCCGGATTTGTTCGTTAGCGGCTTGATTTCTTAACTTGGAGAGCAGTGGGAGCTGTGTTCCGTAAGTACAGTTTTACATGCTGCTAAGAGAATGAACTGCAGTGAATACAAACGTTAGCAATTTACAGTGCATCAGATATAGGAGTAGTTATTTTTACACAGTGATACGTATGCGATTACAAGGAAGTGCTGATCTGGTCCAAAGCTCTCAGCATTGTTGTGTGGGAGCCAAAACTGTGACTCTGATGGATTATTTGTCTAAAGATATATTAAACTTTTTGCCTAAACTACTGGGAATGGCAGAATCAAGCTGCCCACAAACCATAGACTAAATAGAATCCCATTTTTCTACGTAGTGTTTGTAGGTTGGTTGGTAGGGATGTGGCTACCATTCCACTTGAAAGGAATGCCATTCAGTACTTGCTCCAAAGGGCAAGTGGAGAGAGTGTATTCAGTATTTAGAAATCAAAACGCAACGTGTCTCTGTGACACCAATGGGAACCTCTAGCCTGATTTCTGTAGTCTGTCTGTTTATTTCTAGAAAGTGACCATGCACAGAATATCCTACAGCATTGGCTTACGAATGAAAAAATAATACAAGTCCACAAGCTGTCCTGAGGGACTCTGTGTATGGAGCATATACTATACCAGGCACATCGTGCTGTGATAAGGGTGATCATGTTATAACATGAAATATCATTAAGGACTGCGAGGAATGGCATGTGTACTAAAGGTTCAGTCTGCACCATTGATGTGAATGGGAATTTTGTCACTAGCTTCAAAGGAAGCAGAATCCGAGATGCTGTAGGGTCCAGCCTCATAAGCAAATGCAAAAAACTCACTGTTTTAAAATGAAGAGCCTTAAATAAAGCCACAGTGAGGTGGGAATCAGCAAAACACTTTATAAACTGGATTGAAAAATCCTCCCTTGTGGATCAGGGCTTTGTCCCCTGAGCAACTGATTTGGCTTATGGGGGTGCAGATCGTATGAATCTCACAACAGGCGAAAAGGGGTGGAGGAAGGGAAATGTTTCCATTTGCTCATGTCCACAAAATGTGAGCCAAATCCAGCTTGCCTTACTCACAGGAGCAGTCTCACTGGTGCCTAGATTCTCCTGGGATGGATGGATGGATGGATGGGTTCACAAGAGCACATCAAATAAGAGGTAGACCTAAACAGTATGTTGCACCAAAGAAATGGCATCAAGGTGAGTCTTTTAGAGAGGGGAAGACTCCAAGCTCAGCCTGCAAGCCAGATGCAGCCCATGGAGTTCTGCACTAAGAATTGCCAGAACCCTCCTGTTTAATAAAGAGATGCTGCATGTAATGCAGTAAGCAGTCCATTCCACGACTGCTGAATCCAGGCCAAGACAGACCTTATGTGGTAACTGTGAAGCACAAGCTGCATTTTCCAATCTGTGAGCTAGAAAGAGCTACAGAATTCTGAGTAACCAGCATCCTGAAGATTCCTCAAGCCTCTTCTCTCTAGTGAGGGACACTACATTGGTGGCAAGGACATATGGATTGAGGCTCAACACCTGGTCTCATTCACGCTGCAAATGCAGTTTCACTGAAGGTCTCTAGAGCAGTGGTTCCCAAACTTGTTCTGCCGCTTGTGCAGGGAAAGCCCCTGGCGGGCCGGGCCGGTTTGTTTACCTTCCACGTCCGCAGGTTCGGCCGATCGCGGCTCCCAGTGGCTGCGGTTTGCTGCTCCAGGCCAATGGGAGCTGGAAGCGGTGTGGGCCGAGAGACGTACTGGCCGCAGCTTCCAGCAGCTCCTATTGGCCTGGAGCAGCGAACTGCGGCCACTGGGAGCCGCGATTGGCCGAACCTGCGGACGCGGCAGGTAAACAAACCGGCCCGGCCCACCAGGGGCTTTCCCTACACAAGCGGCAGAACAAGTTTGGGAACCACTGCTCTAGAGACACCAGTCATCTATCTCAGTGATACCCAGCCATCTCAACTACAACAGGAAATGCCAAGTCCCCCAGGCAAAGCTCCACACTGGCACTAATGTGCCAGGCACCCAGTTCTTAATGTTCATTGAGAGATCCCATTTCACATATGAAAGAGTAGAGTGAAAGCTCAAGTACCTGTGCAAATGGGTATCATGGGTAAGGTAGATGGACTCCAACCATGGATATCTCTGATAATGAAGGCACCAAAACCCAATAACCCAGATCAAATCAGAATATGAATCTCCCCAAAACTGTGCTTCTCTGGGAATGGCATGACTCACCCAACATTGATGCCACCATTGGTGATTTTGAGGAAACCACAACTTTCTCCTTGTCGATGTCAGTGCTAGATGTCATCAGCTTGAACTTATACTAGAAATGAGCTCTCTCATCATCGGAACTGCTTAGAGTCTTTCAGTTTCAGGGAAATCTGGCTCTTTTTTTTTAAAAAAAGCAGACTTTTACACAAAGACTTTCTGGTTTTAATTTTTTATGGTTTTGGAAATTTTTCAAAAAAAATTTCAACAAATTTGAAACAAAAAAATTAAGCTTTTGTTTATGCTGAAAAAATGCTTTCTTTTCTGTTTCCATATTGACACATTCCATTTGAAAGTTTTTGATTGGTCATTTTAGTCACATGGTAAGTTGGAATGTTTCAATTTTCAAAATGCGTGTATTTCAAATCAGAAAAATTCTGTCTAAGTATAATTCTGTAGAACATTCAGAACATTAAAACGGGACCGTCATAAAACATAAAATGAAAAATGCTTTCAAATTTCTTGAAATTTCCTGTGTACCTATAGTACTTATATAGTCCTGGTTGCAATCTGAGCACTTAACTGTCTTTAGCGTATTTATCCTCAAAACTCTCTTGTGAATTAGGGCAAAGATATTATCCCCATTTTGCAGGTGGGGAACTGAGGCACAGAGGCTATGTGACTTGCCCAAGTCATGCAGGAAATATGTGGAAGAAAGAGAAAATTGAGCCTGAGTTCCAGACTTTTCCTAACCACTGGACCATCCTTCCAATTTCTGTGGAGCTGTGCCCCCCACCTTTTTCACCCAGATCTGATACAATCTCAGCACCTCTTAGTCTTCAGCGGTTCACAAGACTCAAACCCCTAATCCAGCAGTTTCTACAAGACTGGCTTAGCACCAAAAAATTCACCAATTAGATATGATTCGTGGGACTCATGGCAAATCAGTCAAAGCAGTTTGGGTATTTGAAAGACTCCAAGAGCGGAACCTCACTCTCAGTTGGGCTAAGTGGGAATTCCACAAATCCCCAGGAGAATATTTTGTCTGTGTCATTTCTGCGACTGGACTAGTCCCAGATCCTAACAAGGTAGCAGTTATCAGAAGCTTGTCGGTTCCACAGCATGCCAGTGAGGTACACTACCTCCTAGGAATGCTTAAGAATTGTGTATATAGCTACTCAGGATCATTTCTATACCTGGGTAATAACATCATTCCAGAAATCAACCGGTCTAGGGCCAGTGGTTTAAATGTAGGGGAACTTTCCTCCCCCACCTTAAACTATTTATTCCTTGGCTGCAAACATTTCACTGTGTCTCACCCTGGGGGGGTGTATTTGTCTGCTTCTCCCCCATACAGTTCCATGGCTTGTGCTATGATTTGCTAAATTCCTTATATCGCAACCCAGCATTTACATTGGGATAGGCTTTGAGACCTGTGTGTCACTTCTCTGTACCCACTCTTGACTAGAAATGTTACAAATCATAAGTTACTGCGTTGGGGCATTCCCATAAGAGCTCTGTAATACTTGGATTTGTTGGTGATGGCAGTGCAGGCACAACTTATCCCTGGTGTAGCTCCATTGACTTTGGCAAAGTTGCTTTTTATGCGGAGCATAACTAACCTGTGGAACTCGCTGCCACAAGATAACACTGAGACTAAGAGTTTAGTAGATTTTAAAAACAGATCGGGCATATATATGGAGATGAATATCCACAGTTATAATGAATAGCATATACTTTTTGCTTCAGGACAATGACTAACTGTGGGGGGGCGGGGATATTCCACAACTGTCCATTGCAAGATTTCTTGCACTTTTATCTGAAGCAGCTGGTGCTGACTATTATTGGAGGCAGGATATAGGACTAGCTGGGTCACTGGTCTGAGCTGATAAGGCAATTACTATGTACATCAGGCTGAATTCAGTCCATTGTTTGCCCATGAATCAAGAGGTGTGAGGCTGACCTTTTCCAAGCTGCTGTCACATGGACTTAACCAAAAGGGATTTCCTTTCTGGATCAGAAGTGATACCAAAGCATCTGTTGTGCAAAATAATGCTGAATTATTGTAGAATAGTTCCAGGAATTTTGGAACATCTGTTCATTTTGAAACCGTGCTGAGATCACTGCATTAATTCCACATGTTCAGCTACCACCCAGTAACGTCAGAGAATGGAGCACAAAAAATATGTGTATTTGGCTGAAGGCAATGCTAGTGTAATTCATTCACAATCAGATACACTGGGGATGCTCCTGCAGGTGTCCTGAAATAGCTGCCCATTAAATTCACTAGATAAAGGTACACCTCTACCCCGATATAACACAACCCGATATAACACGAATTCGGATATAACGCGGTAAAGCAGCGCTCTGGGGGGGCTGGGCTGCACACTCCAGCGGATCAAAGCAAGTTTGATATAACGCGGTTTCACCTATAACGGGGTAAGATTTTTTGGCTCCAGAGGACAGCGTTATATCAGGGTAGAGGTGTACCAGATAAAGATCTGAAATGCCAGTATTCCTGGATCAGTTACTTTAGCCGCTCACACAAAGGCCAGAATGAAACTCCTATGGTTACAAGGGGAACCCATTATGTGAAAGTCACCCCTGCCTGGAAGGCCTTTGCATCATGTTAATCATAGAATCATAGAACTGGAGGGACCCCGAGAAGTCATCTAGTCCAGTCCCCTGCACTCGTGGCAGTACTCATTATCTAGACCATTCCTGCCAGGTATTTGTCTAACCTGATCTTAAAAATCTCTAATGATGGAGAGTCCACAACCTCCCTAGGCAATTTATTCCAGTGCTTAACCACTCTGACAGTTAGGATGTTTTTCCTAATGTCCAACCTAAACCTCCTTTGCTGCAATTTAAGCCCATTGCTTCTTGTCCTATCCTCAGAGGTTAGGAAAAACAATTTTTTTTCTTCCTCCTCCTTGTAAAATATACTTGAAAACTGTTATCATGTCCCCTCTCAGTCTTCTCCTTTTCCAGACTAAACAAACCCATTTTTTTCAATCTTCCCTCATAGATCATGTTTTCTAGACCTTTACTCATTTTTGTCGCTCTTCTCTTCTTCTAATCCAGCAATAGCCCTGGCTGGGAGGATGCATGAGCCGCACAAACCCAACAGGGGGCCTCTGCATGCCCACATGCTCCACTGGGGTCTACATGCCAGGTCTATGTGGCTCAGTGTGGAGTGAGCCCTTGGGGACTGGCCCTTGCCAAGCCTCACGTATGCACCTCCAATGGCCCAGAATCCTCACATAGGGGATTGGGGTGGGACAGTGCTCACTACTCCAGTCCAGGGGCTGGAATCAAGGCTGCTGTTGCCTGTGGGTTGGAAAGTTGAATTCCATCCTCCAGCTAACCAATGAGTTGCCCTCTCAAAGTCGTTTACTTTGGGGAGCAAAGGCAAATTCCACCCCAGAAGAGCAGGCCTGCACAATCCTATCTCTTTGCTTGCCAGTTCCAGCAAGCATGCCCTTATGGGTCTTTTGTTTTAAGCTCCTCCTGGGGCAGAGCCACACATGTATATGCAGCAAATCTGAAGCACTGGGCTCTGGCTCTTTGGGCTGCACAGCCAGTGATCCTCAGAAGAGCAGAAGGACAAAGAAGCAAAATAAAAGAGCAGGGACTTTCTAGGTGGGCATCCTTCCTTCCTAGATTCGTGTGCCTGGCTGGTGCCATAGTGGGGGCAATGTATTTTGCCAGACATATGGGAATGCTGCTTCGTTTCCAGCCTGGCATGTCAATGGAGCCCCTGATTGTCAAAGAACGAAACGATGCAGTAAATGCGTGAGGTCAAATTTTCCCTTCTTTATCTGGACACTAATAATAATAAGTATTTTGCATTTATATAGCCTGACCATCTCAAAGTGCTTC
Organism: Chrysemys picta bellii; assembly: GCF_011386835.1. NCBI lineage: Eukaryota > Metazoa > Chordata > Testudines > Emydidae > Chrysemys > Chrysemys picta. The sequence goes on along the minus strand of NC_088803.1, from coordinate 36,173,890 downwards.
CCAAACATTAAATAAGCAAGTCTCCAACTCCCTCTGTGAAAGAAGCAAGTATTAATAATAGTGCCATTCTATTGATGAGGAAACCGAGGCACAAAGAAACAAAGTGACTTGCCCAAGGTCGCACATGAATCAGTGGCAGAGCCAATGATGGGCCTCATGAGTTTTGCCTCATGCTCCAATCACTCAATAATTCAGTGAAAAGCCAACGAAAAAAAAAAGAAAGGGCCCAGATCTGCACCATGGTTGCAGCTGTGGAGGGATTATGCCTGTCGTAGCAGTACAGTGGGCTAATGAATTAAACCAGTTAAAGTTGCTGCACCAGCTAGTTCTTGCTTTCCATTCTGCTAATATTTGCTCCTGGGACAAAGGGAAAAAACAGTCCATGATGTTCCAGTTGGTCTGAAAGCTCAAACAGCTGCTAAAATAAGTGCCTTGGCTGAATTTTGCAGGTCAGGAGATTGCAATCCACCAGCAGTTGTTAAGACCACAGAGGAAATTTATTTGACTGGGGTTCAGGGACATAGGGATAACATTCAGCTGCAGGCAATGGTGAGTAAACCTAAGAAACACAAGATAACCTAAACAAATCATCTAAAAATACAGTACCAAATTTCCCATCTGGTCTTAAAGCATCTAATAGGGAAGTTTCACTGATTTAAACTCCAGTTTGGCTGGTAACTGAAATGTATTTACATTCTTGAGGGAGCCAGTGAATCCTCTGAGCCTGCTGGGTCAAGCTGTCAAAAGTGGGGTCGTTGCACTTCTCCTCAGCATGTGCAAATCAGTTTAAAAAAAAAAAAAAAAAAAGAAGAGAGAGAAACCACTTTGGGAAGCAGGGCCTCTTCCTAGGCCTTGTCTGCATTGGGACTATAGCCAGCGGGGTTGCTGCATTGGTGCAAACCCCTGATGTAGACATCATGGTTCACAGGAGTGGTTAAATCCCAACGTAGATAAGTTTCCTGCCTTCGTGTCCATCAAGCCAGGCTCTGGAAAGCCAGGTCCCCAGCCTGCCAGGTAAGGCCCTTTCAGCATGTGCTTTTCCTTGGCAGCTGTGGTCACAGGTAGATTTAAAGAGGGGTCCGCACAGTGAATGTACTAATTAAAGCATAGGAAAAATACATATAATGAAAATTGGCTTTCTCCTGTTCCTCAGAAACATTTGCTCTGATGTGTACGCAGCTGACCATCTGAAGACATGGATAGTAGGAAGGACAACTAAATAAGGTAATATTTTTACATTCTAATTGGTTATCTGGAAATGCAGCTGGTGGGACTTGATTTTTCATTCACAGGGTGACTTAAAAATCACACAAACTGGAAGGATTCCCCCCCCCCTCCATTTTGTAAAAAGACACTTGACTGCTTGCTACGTTGAGAATAACTGCTAGAAAGTTGTTGAATGAGAGCTAAAAAGAAGCTTTAGGAAACACCCATACATCCTACTGACTGGAATGTGTTGGCATCTAATTTAGGTCTCTTCTAATTTCTATAAAGGGTTAATTAGATAGTGAGACCCAAGCAATGGGTTGAAGGTACAGTAGTCTGGGAAGCTGACCTGGAAAAGGAGATAACATAAGCCTCGGGAACTCATTCTGAATAATATGCACAAACCTTTGTGGAGTGGCATAGCTGGGCCATGCAATTAAGGGGAACTGTTGCAAATTCCCCATTTATTTGTATGTGATCCCAGTGTCTGTACACAAACCCCAACTCGTGTTGTTAGTAAGGGTTTTGCCCCTGAAAGTCTGAACCTTAAAGTTTGCATGATCCCTCCTAGACATTGCTGGATGTGCAGAGATTACACCTCTACGGTTAACATCTACTGTACTGCTGTACATGACTTCCCTACAGTATTTCCTATACTTACAAAATAGGCCATGGCACGGTACTTATACCAAGCCATGGTGAAATGCTGGCTGCCAGGGGTTACATGCTAATGCAAACCATGTTCTGCTGTCTCTCAGTTGTTGGTGTATTTTGTGTAGCGTTTGGGGTATATTTTGAAAACAGCGCTTGATACACACATACCCTGCCCTTTGTTACACGTTGCACTTACACATTCATTAAACATTTCTTGCCAATACAAATGCATGTCACAGACCCTAACTCTGTGTTTAGATTAAATCTAAAAGTCCCTGGTGAGCCCCAAATCCTCACCCCTTTGCAAAGTCTTAGTAAATGCACACGGGTTTAAGAGATCCAGTGGGCAGAGTCCTCTGGCTCTGTAGCCACTGCTTCCCCATTGTGGAGGATAGGTGTTAGCCGATAGATCCATGCAATCAGAGTTCCACTGGCTATGCCCTCTAGTCTTCCCAGATTCAATTCCCGGCTCTATGGGCGAGCCATGGAGGCATCAGCTCTGCTGTTTCTTGGTACATATTGGCTGATAATGTGGAGCTCTCAGCCATCACGATTGCAGTGTTTGCAGCTTTGGTGATGAAGGACCATAATCCAAAAGGATTCTCTGGTGCATCCAGCCTCATTTTTCCTGCAAATCCTTTCAGTGGTTTGCCATGCACCTGCTGTGCACAGCACTCTGCCCCTCAGGTGTTGAGACAGTGTATGTACAGCCATCCCAGCCTGGTGGGAGATGGGGGCGGGAAGAAAGAGGTGGAATCTCAGTGGATGAATAAAATATGACTCTTCTACATGCCTGGGAGCTTTCTCTGTTTTGCTGATTAAATCAGTCAAGTCCACTTGGGGGAAGACTGCTGCCCCTCACTTTGCAGCATCTGCATGTGTATCTGGCTCTTGTTCTGCAATTTACACAGAGCAGGATTTAACCTGTCTGTAGGGAGAAGCTGCTGGTGCTTAATGCACGTCTGAGAAGGAATTCTCCACCTTTCTTTTCCAAAGCACATGGAGGAAGAGTTGTTTCAGCCCAGCCTGGCCATCACACTTTGAGTGGGAAGTTTTAAGGAGTTTCAGTGAGTCAACATAACAGGTGAAGATGACAGTTCTAGGCAGATAACAAAACCATTTGGACTGCGCTTCCGGGTCCCCTTGCACCACAGCAGGACTGATTCTATTATGCCTAAATTGTCTCTAATACATGGGGGTCTAGTCTAGTCTTGCCCAAATGGCACTGATGACAACTTTGCAACTTCCCCGGGGAGATTAATTCCACAGTCTCATTTTTTCTTATAGCCCCAAAGGCAGGGATTTTCCATCATCATTCAAGGCAAACATTGCTACTGCCCTATTATGGACCACATAAGATGTCTCTCTTAATGAGAGGGAAGACTATATAACATGGTACCTTGGGAACAGACTGGAGCCAGTGTTGCTAATCAGCCAGGCTTTTTCCATAGTAACATTCTCTAGGGCCATCTGCTTTATTTTTGTGCTCTTACTGAGAGCTGCTGGGGACCTGACCCACAAGTAAGCTTGCTACCAACTCCCCAGGGCCAGGCCCTTCACATTAGTCCTATTCAAAAGAAATATTTCTTTGAAAAGCTGAATGTGACTCTCCTAGGCTAGTGGAGGTTTGAATAGGAGGAGAAAGATACAGGTGCGCTGGGGTCTCACATAGTCTCCCTGAGCTCTTTTACACTGAGAATTGTATACCCTAGCCTGCAAGACAGCGGTCTCAGTCTGGGCTCTCCCTTCCTAATGACGTATTCTCATAAAACAAGAGCACTCTAGTGCCTCCCCTTCACAGGATATAAACAGAGGTCACATCAAATTCATTTCCTTCCCTCTCTGGGTACAAACAACTGCTTCCCACAAACAGCAGGGCCCTCACGCTTCCTGAATTAACCCTACGCTGCTCGTACCTCTCTCTCCCCACCCCCATTACCCAGCTTGTGTTTTCCTACTTCCTTTTATACATGGCAACAGCTGCTGGCCCTTGTTGAAAATGAGCCTCAGCTGTATCTGCTCCCCAGCCATTTAACCCTTCCATGCCTGGTTCCACACCCCTACAGCCCTGCCAGGGGACATGAAAGCATGGCCTTGAATGGAATGCCCTAGGCCAGCGGGATTAGAAGAAGGGAACTGATGCAGTTTGTATCCTGACAGGTCACTCAGAATTCAGCAGCCTGGGAAAAATCACATTGCCCTAATGTGCTGTGGGACTATGGGGTAGTTTTCAGCCTTTGAGTGGAAATACACCAGTGATCAGAGTCTGTTTTCCATACTCATTGTTTTATTAATATCTTCCATACAAACAACTAAAAAAACCCAGGGAAAATAAAAATAAAGAAAAAATATGCCACCATGATGCTCCCTGCTGCTCAGTGATATTCCTCCCTCCCAGGGCTCTATGAAGGACACACAGACATAGGTTAGAATTAGCAAGTAGGGGCTAACTGCCATGGAACAGCTCACCTCAGAAATACAAGGCTCCATGTGTTACACCTAGAATTATAGAATATCAGGGTTGGAAGGGACCTCAGGAGGTCATCTAGTCCAACCCCCTGCTCAAAGCAGGACCAATCCCTAGACAGATTTTTGCCCCAGATTCTTAAATTGCCCCCTTAAGGATTGAATTTATAACCCTGAGTTTAGCAGGTCAATGCTCAAACCACTGAGCTATCCTTCCCCCCCCCATTGGTGTGTGGCAAGTACAGCGCCCTGGATTCTTCCCTGCCCTGGTACAAAACCTGTCACAGGATGGAGCGGGGCGGCAATATGCCTGCCCTAGCCTGAGGCTCTTGGGAGTCGGGCTGTCCAAGATGCAGGTCAGAGCAGGCCTGAAGGCTGCCTTACATTGCAACTGCTGCGATAGCCTTCCAGGGCCATTGCAGCGCTACAGAATAGCCAGGGGATAAGCATGTTCTGACCCTACCCTGTCCATCCCTGACACCTCCCTGATATGCTACCTGTGTCCATACCTGGCAGAAAGGTGCCCTACCACTGGGGTCTCCCCGCAGGGCCTTGTAGCTGCTTGGGTTAGTATAACCAGCCCAAAGGGGCCAAAAGGTACTGATGGTTTCCTTCCAGCAGAGGTATTTTTATCATTATCACTAATGTACTCATTTGGGTGCTGGATCATCCCAGTTCTGTGGGCTCAGCTCTTGTTCTTTTTAAGCTAGACAGTTAACTTTAACATGCCAAAACTTCCCTTTCCTACAAAGGGCTCATATGTAGAGATTGGTACCCTGCAGCACTCTGTCTGCACTGACCCCTGCTTTGCAAGTGGAGCCCGGATCTTCAGTAATGTGCTTCTTCCCTAGAGGATGTAGAAAGAAAGACCCCTGATTTATTAGCGTCTAGAAACTATGGGATGCGTAAAACAAATTCAGCATGGGAACAAAGCAAAAATACAAACACTGTCATAGCAACTGGCTTATGGCTGAGTGAAGGAACCAATTATTTCCATTAATCAACATGCTGAGGAGGTTTAAAATGCAACTTTGAAAAATCAGGCTAGATCTCAGAATTTTTGTTTATAAAAGCTTGGTTGCCAAGGGAGAATGTGAATCACTGTCACGGGGGATTTTTCAGGACAGACACTAGACCCGTGTTCCTAAGGTAGAATGAAATCAACCCTGCCCTCATGCAGGTAGACAGACTGGAATAGTGTCTCTTCCATCCCCATGCAAGGGCCAGGTCTTCAACAGGTCAGTTGGCATAACTCCATTGAACAGTGACTCACACCAATTGAGGAGCTGGCCTTCCAGCTGAAAGGGAAGCTTAGCTTGGTTTGAAACTGACCTTCAGAGAAGTACTCATACCACAGTGAGGCTAGGCAGGATAAATGCCTATCCAGACAGACAGATGATACTGAGGACAGAGAGAAAATGAGGAGAGAAGAGGACTGTTGTTGTGTTCAGTTGGCCCTTTCCTTCCCTCTCCCTCAAGCTCCATTAGTTCAGACAGGAACCATGACAGTCAGGGCCAGCTCTACCATTTTTACAGCCACAAGCAAAAAAAAAAAAGCCGCTCGGACTGTGCCGCCCCAGGAATGGACGGAATGCTGCCCCTTAGCATGTGCCGTTCCAGGCACGTGCTTCCTCCGCTGGTGCCTGGAGCCGGCCCTGATGACAGTAACTTGGAGGGGCAGTTCCGTTCTGAATGGGATAACTGTGTACAAATGTCATCATGGTCTCTATGTTAATTATGTCTCTGACTCAGGTCCAAAATGCTCCCTTTGCAAGCCCTAGCTGCCCATGTCCCAAACTCAGCCTGGGTCCTGAGAGTCAAGCTGGGTTCGTTCTGGGTCAGGCATCATCATCACCAGTAATAGAGATTCACTGTCTTCCAAGGTGTTGCACAGGGAGGAGTATGGAACCGAGTAACAAAGGTTGTCGGTGTTTTGTGAGTCAGAATAGACTCCAGCTCCCCCTACCATAGCTGGGTTTCAATCCCTCTAGTCAGCAGCTCTGACTCTGGATACTCAGAGGGAGCAGTTTAGTGGAGTAAGAAGGAGTCACATTACCTGTATTGCCACCCCCAAACATTCAAACTAATGATCCAGGCCCCCAAGACTCAAGAGAGTTTTATAAATAAATACATCTGGAGTTATTTTCTTTCCCTTCTGGTTTCTCAGCCTTTGGAGGGCACTTGAGTCAGGTTTTCAGACTTTTCCTTGCTCTCATTGGGGCAATGAAAGCTGCGATTCTCATGTAACCCCTGACCCTAGAACTGGGGCTGTAAGAAAAACACCCACTATTGCAAGAAGTGTCCCAGGTCACACTGGGGAGCAGAAGCACACTGTCTGGCTTAAAGCTAGCTCATGTATGTCTACACGTGTTACAATCACACCTCCCACTGTCTCATTGCCAAGTCTCCCTTCACAGCTGTGTGATGCTGGTTTGTGCCCCTAGAGGCTGCAGACAAGGGAGAACTGTAAGTAACTTACGCTAGCCCCTTTTCATCACTTGATTACTCAGACATGCTTTTTACTGCATGCTACTATCTATTGCCATTACATGGGATTAGATGTAGCCTTTTATAAACTGACACTCTGGTGCTGCCAGTAACAGGTGGCACAGGATCAGAGCTGCTACTGGAGCTGAGAGGTTAAAGCTGGCTAATGCAAATGCTATTAAGGCTGTTGCCACTGACAAAAGCAGAACAATACACTCCTGAAAGTCCTGCCACAATTACCTCTTTCATGGGCACTGAGGCGGCACAGCCACAAAAGCAGTTGTTCTATTCAACTGTCCGGGGCCTTGTTTGTTACTTTACCATCTTGCCTGAATAAGTTATGTCTGTTGGATCTGTGCCGGTGCAATACCAGAGGAACGTACACTGTGTTGAGTGGCAGGAGCGGCAGGAAATGCGGTGGCTCAGGAATGAGCTCTGTTGGCAGCCTAGGGGACTGGACAGTTGAGGGTGCTGCAGGCCAGAACTGAGATGCACTGACAGAGTTTCTGAGGAGCACAGAGCTAGAGCAGAAGGGGATGCTGCAGGCTAGGATTGAGATGCATTGGGAAAGTTGTATGGGTGCCCCAGAACTGGGATAACAGGAGATGCAACCGCTCAAGTCAGGCTTGAAATACATGGGCAGAGCTATGTAGGAGGAACTCACGAGTGGAGCAGCGAGGGATACTACAAGGTCAGTGCTGAGGTGCACTGGCAAAGCTATGGGGGGTCCTCAGAACTGGAGCAGCAGGGCATGCACAAGAGCAGCAGGTGGGCCGAGCGTGCATTGGCAGAGCAGTGTGTGGGCCCAAGCTTGAAATAGCAGGGAGTGCAAGAGAACAGGTGAGGACTGAGATGTTTTGATGCTATGCAGGGGAAGTTCACCGGGCCCCTATGCACAGTGGGGCTAGCTCAGGCCACTTCAGATAGTTCTTTAATTCCATGAGCATGAAATGCATTTATATTTTAAAACAAATAAAATGTAAAAGCATTAATCTGTTGATGAGCACAGAGGGTTAGACCCTTAGATCCCCTTCATATGTTACTCTTTTATGCCCTGTCTTTTTGGCAAATCTGAAAGAACCCTTAAATCCCTCCTCCTCTTGCAATAACCTGGAAGCTGAAGAAGGTGGCTGTGTTTAACTTGGTGCGGCTGAGTTTACTGAACTTAGCGTGAGAGCCAGAGGGTGCAGTGTTATTTACAGTGACTTCCTTCCCAAACCAGCAGTGAGCTTTATATAACACAGTCCAGACTGACATCTCATTTGTCTGGGCTCTGCTGGGAGATCCTGGAAAAGCTAGTGGAGGGTCCCGGCAAGTCTTTTCCATTAGGTTCTAGTTAATAGGAGTTACATGCATGGACGGATCCAAGACTAGAGACCTTCTCTCTGATTGCTTCTTTCCTTTGCCAGCCAAGGAACATGGAGCCTTTAAGATGCTGTGCTCCCTGCCTCCCACAACATTAAGTGGTAATAAGAGCTGGGAACACTCAGCACTTTGCAGGAGCCAAGCATGCCAGCAAAGCCCATTAAGACGGTGAGCTCTTTGGGGCAGGGACTGTCTTTGCTCTGTGTTTGTCCAGTGCCTAGTGCCATGGAGTGCCATGACTGGGGCTCCTACATGCTACTGCAATACAAATAATAAGCAATAAGAATGACAAGTTTGAGAGAGTTATATTCGGGGTGGGGAGGCATTTTCTTGCCCCGACCTTGTTTTCAGGGGGCTTAAACCACACCCAAAACCCCCTCGCTCTTTGGGATGAAATTTCTTACACTCGTTCACAGGCACAATGTCATTCGAACGGTTGCTAAAATTCCAGCTGCCTGTTGCCAGAGTCCTGGTGAAAACCCCTTGACCCTTCGTGCTAGTTCTGCCTTGTTCCCCCTCTGGCTGAGGCTGTGCCGCAGGAGTTTTCCCTGCAGACTTGAAGGAAGTACAGAAATCCTGTCGCTCCCTTTTCTGTGCTCTAGCAGGCCCCCTCAGAAGGAAACCACCTCACTCTATGAATATTTTAAGAGCTCAGCGGGGCTGGTGCGTGTACTTTGCAGTTGTTATGGATCTTGTCCCAATAGGGGAGTTCTAATAATAGATCCTGAACTGTGGAATGAGAGGGCAAGGGGCTGATTCTTAGAAGAAAGCTCTTTGTCTATACAAGAGATTGTACAAATTCACTCATGTCCCCGTAGGGTATTAAAGGGGAAATGAAGCGGGATGTAATGCCTGTTGAGAGCAGCTGATCACAGGCCCCTTTTCCCCTACAAATCCACAATGCTATGCTTTTAAGAAAAATGCACCTTTTATTCAGACAGATCGGCATCACCTGTTCCTTCGGATTCAAAACTTCAAGACTTCGTAGAATTTCAGGCCAGAGGGGACCATTAGATCATCTTATCTCCCATGTAGCACAGGCCATAGACTCTCAGCCAATTACTGAGCCCAATAATGTGGATGCGCCTGTCCCTTGTGCCTTGCTGCTGGCTCTTTCCCCAGAGCGCCTAGCAATCACTGCCCCAGGCAACAGCAGCATGCATGGGGATTGAGAATGGCCTTTCATCTTGGCTTTTCTAGCTGTCCCAAGGACACTGAACTCAGACCACAGACACCGGGAGAAGCATGTAAGGGGAGGGGACAGGATTTTCCCTTCTCGCGAGAAGTCAGATAACTCATATCCAGCATGGTCTCCATTGGCCAGTGCAACTGGTTGGGCTGTACCAACCGCCCCAGCAGGCAGGCAAGAGTTCCAGTGAGAACTTTCAGAGCCAGCAGCAGTTCGAGGGTGGGCCAGGCCCGCTTGGGGAGTTAACTCCCAACTGCCAGGTATTTTAAGGTGGGGGGGGGGGTAGCTGTAGCTCCCCATAATGTTTCCCCAGGTGAAATGAGATGGCTGTGTTTGCTTCAGCTCCCATTCCCGACTTAGCCCCTGTACTCCATTGTACTGCCAAAGGGCCCAATTCTCAGTGGCACACAACTCTGACAGTGGAGATGAGCCTAAATATAGGTGGGAAGGCCCCCTTCCTCCCTCGGGAATACCTGCTATGCAGAGGGTCTCCCTGACTGCTGCAGAGCTGACATAAGCCTTGCTTTCAGCCTCTTGCATACTGAGTGTGTGCATCAAGGGTGTGCACTGCCCTATAGCTATTCTCTGGTTCCTAGGGCCCAGGGGAAGCAAAGTAGAAACTATAGCAGCCCGGAGGTTGCTCTAATTTACACCCGGGGCCAGGCAGCCTCCTACATAGCCCCAGAATACAGGAGAGACAAAGGTGGTTTAAAGCCACCTTCCCCCCTCATCCACCCTCCCTCCCTGCCCCAAGCACAAGAACAGAGCAGCCAGGTTCAAAGTATCTCCCTTTGTAAAGGAAGGTGTTTTTTTTGTGCCTACCTCTGTGGAGAAATCTAGCATTGCGTTTAACTTTTGAACTTCCCTCCTTCCAGTCAGCTGAGGAGCAGCTGCTTGATCAGGGTGGAATGTCTAAGGCTGAGCAGAGAATAGGGAACCCTCTCAAAAAATGCCTGAAGTGCCAGGTAGAGTTGGGCAGAGCCTCTTTCAGTATGCAGGGCCTGTGTCCTTGCTGCAATACCAAGGCAGGAGAGGACCAAAAGAATCAGAAAGGCAAGAGGTAAGGAAGCAAGCTTAACAAGAGGGAGCAACACTTGAGTGCAGTGTAGCTATTTTATCCACTGCCATCTGGCAGCAGCACCTAGGGCTGTGCTTGTATCAGTAACGTTGATGTAGCCTAGACGTGGACGTGGCTGTTCCCTGCCCCAAAGAGCTTCTGGTGGAACTTCCGCAAAAACAATATCCCCGGCCATAGGCCAGGGACAGAGGCAATGGCCACAAGGTTTGGAACAGCGGCTTTGTGAAAGCAGGGAGATTTGAAGAGGGAGGTGAAGGCTGGCTCATGGAAATGGAAGTGTGTTTAGCTACCCAGGGCAGCCTGGAGGCAGGGGCAAAGCAGAGAGAGGGATTTGGCAAAGGGAGCAGCTGGCTGAGAGAACTGGGAGGAGCGCAGAGGTGCGAGACAGGGTGAAGGGTGAAATAATAATAATGTAGATTGTCAGAGCATGGGATCAATATGAACTAATTTATCCTCCCACACCCCTGCTATGCAATGTCCCCATTTATAGAGGGGGAAGCTCAGGCACAAGGGAAGTGACTTGCCTGAGGTCACACAGCAAGCCACACCCACACTGGGAGCCCCTAGGCCTGTGCTTAATCCACTGGACCACACTGCTTCTGCAAACGAAAGCAGGGAGGCAGTCAGGGCTGGAGTGAAGAGCCTTGAGGGGGATGCATGTCCAAATCCAAAGGTGGACTCTTGCTTCTCACACGACTGAAGGAGATGAAACGCAGTGTACGTGGGTGGGGGAAAGGCTTGCTGAGAGTGGACACCTCTGTTTTACTTTAAAGGTGTATATTGGTACAAACCAGATTTTGCTGGAGGAATCTGTACATTAGTGTGTGCAGTCATCTCTTTTGGCCTGACCGGTTAGACAGCATTCAGGGTCTTGCAGGTTGTCGCCTTTAGGAGAAGAAATCAGAGACAGTCAGGTATTTCTTTATGTACACTCTTTGTAAATAAACAGGATTAAATTGCAGCAAGGGAGGTTTAGGTTGGACATTAGGAAAAACTTCCTAACTGTCAGGGTGGTTAAGCACTGGAATAAATTGCCTACGGAGGTTGTGGAATCTCCATCATTGGAGATTTTTATGAGCAGGTTAGACAAACACCTGTCAGGGATGGTCTAGATAATACTTAGTCCTGCCATGAGTGCAAGGGATTGGACTAGATTACCTCTCATGGTCCCTTCCAGTCCTATGATTGCCTCAAAGTCCTATTTCCCTAAACACAGCAGGGATCAAATAGGAGGTTCACAGTTCTAAGTCTCTTTCCAGCCAGCACTCTACCCAAAAAGCTTTCCCTCTTGGCTTTTTCTCAGGGCCATAATCTTTTCCTGTCTGCTTGACTTTCCTGCTGCCTTCTCTGCCTGCTTCTGCTCAGAGACACATCTACCTCCATCAGATAATACACTCTGCCCACACAGCTCAGTTTCTGCCTAGCTTTGCATATGTTGGCGACCCCTATGGTTTCCGTTGTCTTACTTGAAAAAGGAGCTTAGCTGCTTCTTACTTTTATCCTGATTGAAGGGCAGCCATTACATCCACCAGCTTCAGTGAGGTTTCACCCAACTTCCAAAGCTCTGTCCAAGTTGCAGAACTACCAGGCTGGATTCCTCTCCTGCCAAACATCCTGTCACGGGGTGAAGGCTAAGTGCTGCAGGGTTGTTTGAATGGTAATTGCTCTGTAAAAATTCCTGCTTAGCCAGTTCTCCTCAGGATCTAGGGGAGGGTAGTGCAAACCCAGCCATTAAAAGGCAGCTTTTCCAGTCTCATGGGGAGGGAGCCCGTCCTGGAAGGCTTAGCCCACATCATTGGCGGATTTCCTGAACAGCTCATCCTGGTGCCTGCCAGGAGCAGATGAGTTATTCTCCAAAGCCTCCTCTACACTTCCCAAGGGTGAAATTTGCCCTTTGCAGAGGGCCAGCACCAGTCCTAGACATCCAGTTGCACTTTGGCCCTTTGTACAGGGATGAATAGCACCCAGGACACACTTCCACCAGTGCTAGCATCAGCGAGGCTGCAACAATGCTGGACCACTGTGGGGAGAATGTCTGAAAACCCTCAATGAGGACTGATACGTAGCCCTAGGTAGCACCCATCCATGGGTGTTAGCTGCTCTTGTCTTGGGCAGAAAGTGGCTCCAGGCTGGGGCAGACAAGATCTGCTGCCTGATAGGACCAGGTCCATCACTGAGCATAGCTCTATTGCTGGGATCCGGAAGGCGAGTTAGACCCGGTGTCCTGGTTCAGTTCCATCTCTGAGTGTTAGCTGGTTTTACATTTACTGTGCGGGCTCTGTCAAAGTTAGACTCAGGACTCATAGTTTGTCAGACCACTCTGTTTTATTAGCACAGCGCTCTGCTAATACATTCAGATAATGTGAGCCCCCATGCAAGATTCAAACAGTCTTATTTATACAGATAAAAGGGTGCAAACTAAACAAAGGGACAGAGAGAGCAAAATTGTAAAATTTGCATAGGGCACAATATGCATATCCTGCTTCCTTATTAACTCTTATCGATCTAAGGCTAATGCTTCACCAATTGCCCTTAAGTGGGGCAATTCATTAAGCAGTTAATGTCTGCTTTCCTGCCCCCCTGGCTTGCAGCATTTCTCATTTCTACTTAAAGGTACATACAGCATTCTTTAATTCATTCTATTTCTTTAATATAATTAATTTCACTTTCACAATCCCTCCTTTTGGTCAAGCTTACGCAAAGACCAACAATTACTGGGTTCCACATATTAATCGTTCTTTATCTCTTCGTTCATCAGTGATATTTCGAAATCATATTAGCACTCTGTTTTGGGGCAGTCACTTGGGTGGCATACCTTACACAATTCTGGATACAACAGGAGATTAGCTGAAAGCATACAAAAATCATTAGGATTTCAAACAGGATAGTCAGGGCTCCCTGAAACAACCAGTTTCCTATGCCAGAGAAATTTAACAGTTTACTTAGCCACTTCCATAAAGAACTCGGCTCTTCATGGGGAAGATATGCGATTTGTTCTAAGTGACTAGCGCGATCTATTACTTCCTTGGGTTCATCAGGTATGAACACACAACATTATTTTCCAATGAGAGCACAGGTCCCTCCTTTGGCCGCCAGCACAATGTCCAATGCCTGACGGTTTTGGAGGGCCATCTGTCAGATCGCCCCTGTTTCTTTGGCCAGGGTTTTTTAAACTCTCTCCGATTTCATTTGCCATTATTTCAACTACTGCTTGTAACCTCAGGAGCCTTTTTGCATGGTGTTGAAAGATTGTATTGTTTTCACTAAGGTTACTGTAGGGGGAACATGAAATTGATTTTTTTTCTGTTTGATCCTCAGGTCAAGAAAAAAATTCATATCCCCATACCCAGCCCGCCCCTTTTTAGTTTTATTCGAATAATCCCATACACCATTGGCCACAATATGCTGAAGGCAACGGCTTTTTCCCAGATCCAGCCCTGTCCATTACACACTCAACACCAATGACCTTTTCCCTCCATCACACTTATCCATTTAGATACATTTATTCCCACTGCTTCCCAAGTGTCATTATTGTTCCATGTTTTGTTAAACGGACGAGGTCCTCCAGTGAGGTCTCGGGAATTGAGTGGGATTGCCAGGACAGGAACACAAGCTTGAGAGTGGGCTGGGATGTGGCTGCAGATCCAGCAATTAGAAATATTAAGGGTCTGAGCTATCCACACTTGCTGCTGGCTAAAAGAATTGTCATTGTGGACTCCCCAGACCTTAAGACACCAGCAGCCGAGGAACAGGCGCCACCAGAGGCTCATGTTGGAGGCAAGGCCCTTCCGGTTCTGACAACCTCAACTGAGGGAACCGCAGTCACGGTTTTACATCCACCAGGCAGCAGGCGCTAGGCTCACTACTGCTTCTTTTTGGGCCTTGCTTTAGGTCCTTGTCTGCTTCTGGCAACCCTTACGAAAGCGTAGATGGTAAGGTATTGCAGGCTGTTCCTCTACGTCATCTTCTGGAGTCAAAATTGACTCTGCGTGGTCCTGAGGTGATTGGTTTGCTGGGGGGGTGCCTTCTTACACTGCGAAGCATGTATGCACGTTGTGATGCCAGACAGTTTAACAGCCATCTGGATAGTAAGCAGTACCTGATGATTCTTTGATGTCCTTTAAGTCTCTTTACTTCTTCTTCCTTGACTCTGGCTATAACAATGGCCTTCACACCTTATCTTTTCCTGATGCATACATTCCTTATTCACACAGATTGAGAATACAAACAGTAGTATTTTATATGGAGCAAAAAGGCATTGGAAATTAAACCTTGCTAAGTTTTACAATCAATAACCAAGACAATTTACATTGAGACCCAGGCCTTCAATGTTCCTCTAATCTACTTAACATAGACACAATAGAGAATCCTGTTTCTTACTTACTAAACCTTAAAACAAAGAAATGTATATTTAACTAGAGGCCTACTTTGTAATACATATAGGAAACCATAGTAGACATTATAACTTATTCTAAAACAAAAGGGTGACCATAATCAGTCATAAGGATTGTTCTGGTCTGTCATTCCTTTCTGCTATTCAAAAAGGGTGGCTGACAGGGATGAAATCAAATCATACATTAATTCTTATGGGACATTATAAAATCCTGCTCCTACATATCCCCCTTTTGACACTAAGATTATTAATCGCCAGTGTCACTTCTTATTTAGTCCACATAATAGAAAATACTGGGAGGTGATTTGGGCCTGTGGCTCTAGCTTTGCATACATTTGTTTTATCCAACAGCACATTTCAAATGTTACAATTAAACACATACAATTTAAAATAAAAAAACAATTAGGGTTAGTAACATTAGTACGCCAGTAGTTGTGGGAGACCATTCAGAAAATATATTATACCAATGATAAGCTGTTATGTCTTTCTGCAGTGGCAATTCTTAACATGTTGCTATTTGCATGTATAATATGAATGGTTCGTTTTCCCACATTGCCTTTTTGTTTGTTTTAGGAACTATGTTACCTTTTTACCTTTTGTAAACACATTACTTACATTACATTTACATTTGTCTATTGGAAGGTTGCTAACACTTCCATTTTTTTAAAAACACTTTCCCCCCCAAGAATTAACACATACACATAGTCCATTATACAGTACTTTGGTCTCATTATTCATTTTATCCCACATACAGGATCCTAGTGAGATGTCTTTACTACAGGGCTTTGGAGCAACAGGCATGGATAAGCATACCCACTTTTATTTGTTTCTTATTAGGTTGTCCTGTAGCTGATATTAGCTTTTTCTGAAAGACAAAAATAACATTTTTCTACCCCTTTTGGGGTGGCATTCATTATTGCTTAAAATATTCCTTTCTTTTACAAATACCCTTGCTGATTGCAGGCAAAACAAGAGGAATTACCTCCATATTTTCCTGTGTTTTTGTTCTATAGGCAGGCCAGGTTTTAATGGCTTCTATCTTTTAAGAGTTATGGGGAAATTATCCCACTGTTCAGTCATTAAATCCATGAGGTGGTGTACCTCAGTTTTCCCTTTACAGCAAACCAAGGTTACAATGTCTTTCTTGCTGTATTAAGCTTTAAGTTTGTTCACAGGTAACAGCTGAAAAGCATCATTACCATAAAAGATTTTTTTTTCAAAAATCATACACACTATACATTGTTACAGGGGTACTTATTAACATTACATTTATTTTAATTAAAGGTATCTTGTTATACCGTGCCTTTTATTTAGACAATTTGTTTGCTGACCAGGTATGTTCTTTATCTGCAACTTCTTTGTGCTGGCAGTTCTCTCACTTCCTTTATCGGTTAGATAATTTGCATCAACACAGGCTTGGCTTTTGGATTCAAAACCATTAGCAGAGCTCAGAGACTCTGTCTTAAAAGGAACACAATTAACTTTTACCAGAGTTTTGATTACTTTTAACTCTTGCTTCCAAAACACACACAGATCTGAAAAAGAAAACACAATCTATTGTGGCTCCTTTGGAGCCCTAATAGGATTTTAATTAAGTAAGCATGTTTCGTTTGCATTTCTTTTACCCCCTCTATAATATACACTGCACACGTCTGCACATTCCTTCTATACTTTAACTTTTAAACCATTAGCCATATTAATTTTTACATAAGGTGTAACTGTTTCTTTTGTTCTTACAGAGTTTTATGTACCCTTATCAAAGTGACAGTCTGATTACACAGAGCCATTTTAAGGCTCAGTGTTTCTAACATTGCTTCTTTTTGTTTTGTGCACCTCACCCCTGCTGTTGCTTCAGAGGGCCACTGTCTTTATTCTTTTCCTACAGCTTTCATTTGCTATTTTGTTATAAAAACAAACAAACAAACAGAATCCAGAATCTCTCCCTATTTTTCTGATTTTGACTGTCCTGCTGCAGTCATGACTTGGTCTTTATTTGAAAACATTTAAATTTTGTAAAGAATCAAGTTACCCCTTAAAGGTTAAATACCAAATCTCAAAGTCAACCAACTCTGATTACCTGTGTCTGGCAAAAAGGTCTGTCAGTTTTGCAACTTTGAATTAAAGAGTCAAATGGATTTTTAGTGGCATTATAAACAAAACAAAACCAATTTATCTTAAACTTACAAAACAGGAGTTTTACAAACCTCACATATTCCCACAGACAGACAGATACATATACATTTTCTTTCCCTTAACACCCCTCTTACACTGCTTTGTTTTTACATAGCTGTACATAGATTACATTACCTTTATACATTTGGGGCAGTTAAGTTCCAATAGAACCCCCCCTATGTTCTTTTAGCAAATTTGACTCAATTGTTCATAGTCAAATGATTTTAATTAGATAGTCTCTTTACCTGGATTATTTACAGACATTCCTCTGGAAAAGGGCCCATTTTTCCTTTAGAATGGCTGCAAAGAAACCAAGAATTCTTTTAACAAGATCAATTTAACATTTTCACAAAGTTTAACTGTTTAATTCTCTCCAGCCTCTGTAGAGTTGACTTTTCACTCTTTCCTTAAATCACTTGTTTATTTCCCAAAATGACACCTTTATCAACTCAGATTTCACCATTTTAAGTATTGTTCCAGAGGTTCATACTTGCACTTACGCCTGACACTATGCCCTTAGGGCTTCCAACCTGTTTTTTTTTTTTTAGTTTCTTTATCTGTTGCTTGCCTTCTTGTCTGGGCCCAATCCTGCTTTTTCCAATGAACCATTTTTGTGAGTGATATTGTGGTCATTTCACAATTTTGAAAGAAATGCTTAAGGAAAGGGACCAGGAAGGGTGGGGGCTAGTTGAGGAGCCCACCCTCCTTGCTGAATTGGTAATGGAACACTAAAGAATCAGTTTCTGAGGCAGACAACTAAGGGGAACAGAACAAGGGGCATTTTATCCTTTTTACAATGAGAGGGGAGTATGAAGGGAGTTGGGATCGATCCAGGGTTGTTGTTGTTTTTTTTTTTTTGTCAGAGAACAGGGTGAAGGGGAGCGCTCAGTCTGGTGGTGGGAGAGGAGGCTTTTAATAAAGCTTTTAACTTATTATTTGAATATTTGAGAGAGGCGAGTTTTGATTTTGTCCACCTACGATTTGCCTCTTCCCACCACTGCATGAAACAATTAACCTCTCCTTTAGCCAATTTAGTTTTAGGCTGGCTGAGTTTGTTTTTCATGATGTCCACTCAGTCCTTGTTCCGAGGTTTTAACAGTGGCCACTGAGTTTTGGGATCTCCCTGAGTTAGCCTAGACCATTTTTCCAGAAATTTACAGGAGTCCGGACCCTTCCTAAAACTGAGCCGGCGTTCCTTTAGGGAACTGTCCCGACTTAGACGTCTGGTTCCCAATACAGGAGGACTTTACACACACCAATCACACAAGAAGGAAATTCGGGTTCGTCAGAGCGATGCCCGGTGCAACACACAAAAGGACCCCACAGGCTACTGACTCAATCGCCCTTGCTTTCACACCAAGAGTTTTACCCAAGGTGCGGTGCGGCTGCGATTGTGCAGATTTCACTCACTCAGACCGCGGGGACAGGAACCCCTTGGTTGGCCGATCCCCGGACGGAGATGGCACCCAGACTCAAACACTCCACAGGAGGACGGATAGACACAGAGACAGGACAGTCCTCAGTCCGGACAAAACACAGAAATAATTACCTGACCAGATTCCTGATGTCAGATCCCGGGATCCCTACCAGAACAGAGTGGGAACCAACAGGTTCAATGGCGTAGACCTCACGGTGGTCGTGCACCCTTCCGTTCAGGAGGAGGACCACTCGGGCCAAATGCCCAGGTGCTGGCTACCACGGTCGTCCTACAAAAACGGTCAGGAATCACACAGCCCCAGTGAAGACGGTTGCCATCTCGGTGGAACCTCCAAATTGTCAAAGTTAGACTCAGGACTCATAGTTTGTCAGACCACTCTGTTTTATTAGCACAGCGCTCTGCTAATACATTCAGATAATGTGAGCCCCCATGCAAGATTCAAACAGTCTTATTTATACAGATAAAAGGGTGCAAACTAAACAAAGGGACAGAGAGAGCAAAATTGTAAAATTTGCATAGGGCACAATATGCATATCCTGCTTCCTTATTAACTCTTATCGATCTAAGGCTAATGCTTCACCAATTGCCCTTAAGTGGGGCAATTCATTAAGCAGTTAATGTCTGCTTTCCTGCCCCTCTGGCTTGCAGCATTTCTCATTTCTACTTAAAGGTACATAGAGCATTCTTTAATTCATTCTATTTCTTTAATAGAATTCATTTCACTTTCACAGCTCCCAGACTTTATGCTGAGTTTAGCCATCTCCTAACATCCAGGTGTATCTCCCGCACGTTCTGTTAATAAAATTCATTATTTGTTTGTTCTACTACTCTCCCCCCTCAGCCCCCCCTGTCCCCCATGGGATTGTTTTGTTTGGGAAAGCGCTGGTAGTTACTGTCCTTGGAAGATGTGTCATCCATCCATCCACAACCCCAGAAGAAGGTATGGGGGAAAGGGAATTACCTGCTGAGTTGCTACTCTGAGGTCTGGTCTATACTACCCGCCTGAATCGGCGGGTAGAAATCGACCTCTTGGGGATCGATTTATCGCGTCCCGACGGGACGCGACAATCGATCCCCGAATCGGCGCTCTAACTCCACCAGAGGAGGTGGTAGTAAGCGCCGCCGACAAAAAGCGGCAGAAGTCGATTTTGCCGCCGTCCTCACAACGGGGTAAGTCGGCTGCAATACGTCGAATTCAGCTACGCTATTCACGTAGCTGAATTTGCGTATCTTAAATCGACTCCCCGCTGTAGTGTAGATGTACCCTTACTCAGAGAAGGAGAGAGGGTCAGAGTGGATCAACGTAGCAGAAATTGCCCCATTTCAGCCAGGTCTGTGTACCAAAAGAGGCATAGACCACAGGGCAAGAACATTTAACCCTTCATTCACATAAACACTTCAGCAGTGAACTTCAGAGTGCATAGGGTTAAATTCAGCCTTGATGCGAGTGCCTGGAGTCCATGGAGATAGCGGAGGGCTAGTTTCTCTAAGCCAAAGAAGTTGGATGCCTGAAAGAACAGGTGAGTTTGGGCTAAGGGGCTGCAGGTTCTTAGGCTGCTGTTGTATTTAGGAGTGACACTGGCTGAGGCAGAGCAATGAAACTGCTCAAAATGCAGAGGCCGAGTCAGTAAAGGCAGGGAATTATTACTCCAGCTCTGTTGTTTCATGAGTGAGGAAAGATAAGCGCACGCCAGAGCGTGTGTTTGTCAAATCAAGATGATCTCCACAGAGCTGGTGAGTGGAAAAGGTGGAGGTCTTCCCCTCAACTCTCTGCCATTGCAAAGCATCAGCAATGAAGCCAGATTCACAAGCAGGAAATAATGTCTCAGCTCTTCATACGCGAGACTCTCTCACATGTGCCCATGTCCCCTGCTGGATAATGTCATCTCTCCAGAGCTGAACTGAAGGACTCCTCTGTCCTGGGAAGGTGGAGAGGTTTGTGAGAGGTGTTGAATGCTTAGTCTGAGAATCATCCAGACTGCTTTGAGCAGGGCCTCTGGTCTTAAATTACCCAGAAGCTGTTTCCACTGGAAAGTCTTCTGCACAGACATTTCCCTTTGACACACTGGTGCATCAGCTGTTTATATGTTACTGTCAATGGCAAATGGGGAAAATATAAATAAATTAATGGAGATATCCTATCTTCTAGAACTGGAAGGGACTTTGAAAGGTCATTGAGTCCAGCCCCCTGCCTTTACTAGCAGGACTAAGTATTGATTTTTCCCCAGATCCCTAAGTAGCCCCCCTCAAGGATTGAACTCACAACCCTGGGTTTAGCAGGCCAATGCTCAAACCACTGAGCTATCCCTCCCCCTCCAAAAAGAGATGTAGGCAGTGACCCTCCTGGGGTAGTCATAGATATTTCTCGCTCTCAAAAGCCCAGGGATTTCTATGCACTGATGTGGATTTAATAAACTGCTAGACCGCATGCACACTTCCTCATTGAGTTCTTGGCAAGAGTCTGTCTCATTTACAAATTCCCTCCTCCCCCTCGACCTGAAATGAATATTAGAAACAGACAGTAAAAGGTCAGGTTATGATGTGAGACTAGATCCCAATGTTCTTTGGGTTTCTCTAGCGTCACTACATTGTTGATTTCCACATTGGTTTTGGTTCCAATCTCTGCTAGGCAGGGAAGGGAAGTCAGTTCCTTCTTGTGATCGACAGACGTTAAGAGACATTTTTAGTAACTGAAATTTACTCATCTGCACCCGCCCAGAGACACAACATGCACAGTTACTATGCTGCCTGTTGAAAATCAGCTCCTAAGATCAAATGAAGGTGATGTCTCATGGCTCCCCCCGCTTCTCTGTACAGCAACAGCTTCCCAATATGAAGAGGGGCTCAGCCTGAGGCTTTTAAAGGGCTAGAACCCATGAAAAGTTTCCAGAGGACTCCCACAGCCTTAACAGATCTCCTGGAAGCTTTCCCCAATAGGCCGTTCCCAGTCGGATCCCAAGGAGCAAGCCTGCCATGCAATAGAAAATGAACCAAGTGAGCCACCTGCTGGTCAAGGCAGGGCATGGCCAAGGAATCTAGCTCAGGAGAGCCTCATCAACCCAAGCCAACGCTGCCCATGATTTGCACAGTGTCTTCCCCTTTCCCAGAAATGCTCCAAGAGCAAAGTCTCCACACACTGAGCCGTTACTTTTCCAAACCGGCAGGGCATTCCAGCGTACATTATGAAACATTGCCACAAATAATCAGAACTATTCTGCCAGGCGCATCAACCAACTAATGCTACATTATCCTGCCCTTTTTTCTCACCAGCTCCTCGATTTGTGGAATCCAGCCATTCACAACGTGCCATGCAGCCCTCAGTGCAAATAAGTGAGGGTCCATGCTAAGATCAGATTTGTCTTTAGTCTCACATCATGGGCAATTTGTTGAGATCAAGATCCTTCTGTGAAGCCCTCCCGTCCCACCCACAGTGCCAACCCTGCCTCTCCTTCTAGAAACTACTGCGTAGGGCATGTGCACATGGAGAAGTTGTATTGGGAAAGAGCTAAGAAACAAATGGAAATGCAAATGTTTGAATGCACTGTGGGGGTGCTGCATTAGGTTCCCACCTCCATTGGGCTGTTTGCAGCTGTCCCTAGATTTTGGACATTCCATGTATTTACCTGCCTTCCTGCTCTCCCACTGCTCTTAGATTCCCCTCCCCCCCCCCAACACTTTGCAGGTTAGCCCAGGATGCCTGTGTTTGCTTCCCCTCCCCCCTTCAATTTTGGTTTCATCTGCAAATATGGATCAGGGTGGAATTTACGCCAAAAGAAATTTGCCTGCCAAGGAAAGAAGTGAAGCTGCTGCAGAGGGGGCAAAACAGCCCTTGGAAACCCTTCAAGAATCCTTGCCTGGGCTGCAATCACTGCTTGAACTATGACAGATGCTTCCCCATCGCAACAGTAGACACTCTGTGCGCACCAAGAACCATTGGTCTAATGCAGGGGTAGGCAACCTATGGCACGCGTGCCAAAGGCGGCATTCAAGCTGATTTTCAGTGGCACTCGCACTGCCTGGGTCCTGGCCATCGGTCCGGGGGGCTCTGCATTTTAATTGAATTTTAAATGAAGCTTCTTAAACATTTTAAAAACCTTATTTATTTTACATACAACAATAGTTTAGTTATATATTATAGACTCATAGAAAGAGACCTTCTAAAAAGGTTAAAATGTATTACTGGCACGTGAAACCTTAAATTAGAGAGAATAAATGAAGACTCGGCACACCACTTCTGAAAGGTTGCCAACCCCAGTCTAATGCATTTGGACTCAGTGCCTTTACTGTGTAACGCCAATTCTCCGACTAGGGGCGAGGGCTATAGCTGATCGTGCTTTCCCAGCACCTCCAACTGCTGGAGGTTGAAGAGGTGGAAGGAGAAAGGAAAAGAAAGATGAGAAAAGTGGCAGCTGTGATCCCTTTCCGGGGGAGCAGGAATGCAGCCCATTACCTTTCCTCTCCCTGCCTGGAGCACTGTGTTAGAATCCTGGGAACGCCGCTAGCCAGGGAAATCCTGAATGGCGAGGAAGTGAGGGATCCTGACAGGAATTGACAATCAGTTTTGTGAATAGCTCTTGAATTATGTGGTTTCTTTCTGGTGTTGACCTCCCGCTCCCATCCGACCCTGTTACTAATGCGCTTGTTGCTCTGCCAAGGCTCCTGTGCGATGTTGCACAGGACAGCAGGGCGTTGCACTGTGCACTAATGAGCGAGTCACTGGCTTCTGGGGAAGTGTCACTCGCATGGTTGAGGGTAGAAGCTCTTCATAGGTGAGGCCTGCAAACTGATAGCTATCATGGCAGCATGCTAGGGAAAAGGCTAGAACTTATTCTAGCCGGAGGAGGAACTTCCTTCCCCAACTACTGACTGCAGGGAAAGCGATGCTGCTGGCACTGGGGAAACCAGGCAGGAGGTAGAGAATAACCAGAAGCATGAAAACAGTGGTTGCAGAGGCTGCATCGGCTGGAGGAAGGTGACAGTGGGGAGGTTCAGAAAAGTGAGGTAAGTTAAAGAGCATCCTATTTTCTTCTCTCCCTGTAGGTGGGGGAGGCCACCCTTTTGGCCTCAGCTACAAGAGCTCCCCATCGATGCAGTGCCAGTTGCTGGTGCTTTACCAGCATGTTGTCTAGACCTGCTGTGAGCAGGGCGGGATGACAGGAAAGTAAAAACACACAAGTCCAGTCTACACTAGTGTCTCTTCCATTGCTAGCATCAGTGCTGGAGCAAAGGGAGAAGAATTTCAGTCTTCAGCATAAAAGCCACCATAAACATACCGTCAAGTATCAGAGGGGTAGCCGTGTTAGTCTGAATCTGTAAAAAGCAACAGAGGGTCCTGTGGCACCTTTGAGACTAACAGAAGTACTGGGAGCATAAGCTTTCGTGGGTAAGAACCTCACTTCTTCAGATGCAAGTGAACATAAACATACCGCTCGCCATCTTCCCATAGAGGAGTTTTCCTTGTCTAAGGTGTATTGGGGTTATGAGATTAGCCACTGCACCTCCTGTTATAAGCCATATTCCAGGGCGGGGGCAGTGGCTGTTATTTAAGGAGTAGCAGAAGAGCACATAGTGCTTTAATGAGACAAGATTCTTGCCCTGAGGAGCTTACACCCTAACCTGACACACAGGACAATCGCCAAGGGAAAGAGCTGTGGCAATATGACAGTCCCCCTCCCAGCCAGTCCCTCTGCCTGCCAGAGCTGATCACTGAAGTGAGACTTTCATTAGCAATGATTTCTGTGAAATGCACAGGGAAAGGTCTGAGTGGTCTCATTCCCTTCACTCAATCTCTCCTTCCTCGAGACATCAGTCCTGCACTCCTGACTCCATGCAAGCCAGTGGGAGTTTCTCCTGATCAGGTGACCAGGATGAGGCCCTCCCCAATCTCCTGAGCTGCACTGCAGGCAGTAGCTCGCATTTCCTGTTTGGAATATTTGCAGACTCTAGGATTTTGAGAAGCAGATTCCACTGTGAAGTGTGCAAAGGCCCTTCTTCAAATCCAACATCCAGCCACTGAGCCAACCCCAGCACTTCCTAAAACGACATTAACACTCGGAATTACATCAGCAGCTGAAACGTACCAGATTTATAAATATTTCCCATGAGGCTGTTGGGCTGAGCCATCCTTCTAAAACTCAGGATGAAGGAGTATTTAACATTTATCCTCAGTTTCTTCTCCAGCTCTCTAGCCAACTCTCCCCACCAACCATCACTTTAGCCTTCTGAGGTCACAGGATAATGATTTTATTTCTCTATGGGCCTGACTCTCAGGTGTGGCTGGCCTGTGTTCAGGGCAGGACCCAAAGAGAAAGGAAAAGTTGGCTTTTATGCATTCTTGGTAGCTCTGCCATTCTTTGTTCAGCCCCTGGAGTCATTTAGAGCAGCGTTAGAGCTCTCCTAACTCACGTTGGGTCACCTATGGCCCCAAGCGATGATTCTAGCGCCTGGAAATAGCCAGAGCAGAGAGACTCTCCTGTCAATCCTTTTCACTGGCCACTCCCCTTCTCAGCTGGCCAGGGCTGCTGAGTTTAAGGCCTTTTGTCAGTGGAGCGGCACAAAGGGGCCGTATCATACTGAAGAAACAGGCCTTGCATTTCCAGAGCTGAGAAAGTCACTGCTGTGGGCCCTTGGAATGAGCTTGGCAGAGCTAACCCCTGCCCTAGAGTACATAGGAGGGGCTCCATTTACTTCAGTGGGGAATTTGGCCCTCAGCGGCTCCTTCAGAGCAGGTCTGTCCATTGTGGCAGCAGGCCCTGCTTTGTTTATTACAAGCAATAGGGAGCTCTATGGCTGATGGGTATTTTTCTGCTGGCAGGACACATGGGTTGGAGAGAAGAATATATCTGTACTGCTGAAGGTGAAAGTCCTTTTTGGGGCAGTCAGTTTTTAGCCCTGACTGTGTCCCCTTAAACTCATCAGTCATGAGTGTTGCAGCTGCTTTTCGGCTCACGTGCCCAGGAAATTCTGTTTAATTCCTTTCTGTGGCTGGTGAGATCTGAGAAGGGACAGGAGTAAGCATGCTGCTGCTGCTGCCGCCAAAGGCTCCCCTAGTGGCCTGTTTGCTTTAGAACTCGCTACCCTGCCTAGCAGGCTGGGCAGGGTCCTCTGCATAGGCAGAGATCAGCTCAGTCCCTGAGAGATGGCAGTCCGGGTCCCTTCTGAGCCAGAACGCAGAATAAACAAGACAAGAGATGAACGGATTTCACTGCCAAAAAGTGAGTTACCAACAATGAGCAGTTGCATCAGGAGGCAGTTCCTTTTTCTGGATGTCATTTCCTGGCACGGGTCCATCTGAATGTGGCATCTGTGGCAGCTCGAAAATTCAGTGCTGAGCATAGTCTGTGAGGGAACTAAATCATTTTCCGCCTCACACGGAGCTTCTCCTTAGGGGCATTTAACCATAAGTCATAGAAACAGGTGGGTGCTGAGGAACTGAATTTTAGCTTAAGTGAGCAAGGCACTGGTAATCAGGACCCCGCTCACAGCATTTGCAGCGTCAGCTAAGTTAAAGCCGTTGCTTTCAGTGGCTCAGAATCAGAGAGAGAAATAACTAATAGTCTCTTACCTGCATGCAGATAAACCAAATAAATGCCTAGTAAGCATGAACAGGAATCAAGAGTGCCAGATTTCCAGAGCAAAGGCAGAATTCCAAGTGAATTTCACAGCGAGCTCCGTGCTTAAAGACAGTGTGTTTTTTCCATGGTCTCAGAGCCTGACAAAGTCTCTGGACAGGGTGTGCTGTACAAACGCTGGCAAGTTACAGTCAACTCAAATGAAAAGGAGCAACTTAAATACAAAGCACATCAGAGAAGGAGCTGGCTCCTGGAGTTATTGACATGGCTGAGAAGATCTGGCCGTTCTAAATAGTTCTCAGAAGCTGAGCACAGAAATAAGCCCCAGAGTCAAATGTCCCAGAAAGATCATGGAAGGTTTGAATTTCACACTTTAATTCCTTATCGCCAAGCGGTTTAAATGAACACTTCATTATATACATTGCAAAATGAAACTGACAAACAAATGTCAGCTGAGATCAGTATGGACTCAATGACCTAGCACTGCCCGCTCCAAGGGCCTTTCAGAGGAGATAGAAAGCAGACACCCTGACGATTTGTGGGTCAAAATTCAGCCATGGTATACACAGGCAGAACTCCACTGAGTGCAAGAGCTGAATCTGGCCTAGGATCAAAGATCCCATGATGTTTTTTAGGAACAGAGGAAAGTTAGGGACAGGGTTCGGTAACATTGGAGCTCAAGTCATTAAAACCAAACCAGTTTCCATTCCCTCTGCAGACTCAGAATGAAACCTGCTGTCCTCACATGCCTTGCTCTGACATTAGACCAAATGCTAGCAGGACTTTCTCTTTGCTGCTATCTGTTCCATACCCATCAGAGCAAACACAGCTGAGTCGCAAGTCTTCTGTTGTGTGGTGCGCACAGACAGGTTTTTCAGGTGAAATTCACCCCCAGCATGATGACTGCTGCACCACTTCAACCCTATAAGTGGAGCTGGGCAGACGGGGCCATGGGTGAAGCAGCCAGGTGGTGGAGGTGGGGACTCCAGACCTGTTCCAAATAGACTGGTGTGGAAGATAACAGGGCAGCAGCACTGTAGTGAATTTCATCCAAAGGACATCTCTGTGCACAACCCACTGCAGAAGGTCCTCCCCTCCCCCCAGGCGCCACTGACTATCCTTATAAGAACGTAGCTGGAAACAGCAAAGATAAAGCTTTTTCTGCAGAAAAGGGCGCAGCCATTTCTCATTATGTTAACTCCTAAAGGAGAGGGCTAAAAAGGGACAGTCAAGCGCCTCATCTTCTTTGCTTCCAACTGCAGAGAGTGTAATAATGGCCGGACTCACAGGGGTGCTGATAAGAGACTGATCTTTATTGTCTGGCCCAACTCACCAGACACAGGTCAGTGTTACTAGAGATGCCCTTTCACACAACAAAGGGTGTTCTCCTGCAAATCTAGTGGCTGGTATTAGATGGCCCAAAGCAAAATTAACCAGAACTGTTTTTTTCCATGCCGCAGTTAAACTCCATGTGATCATTTAACCTGAGGCGCTCAGAAGAGGATGTAGCAAGGTTTCTCTGAGGACCCCTCACCTCAGCACTGTCTCTTCCCCACAGGGATTCCTATGCATTTGGAAATGCAAGCGAAGTAATGGAGATTGAGCCCTCGTACACTGACTTTATTTCCTGTGATCGCACTGGGCGGAGGAACGCTATCCACGACATCCAAGGAGACGCAACCTCCATCAGCATGCGGAAGCTGGCAGGCGACATAGGCGAGCTCTCCATTGAAGGAGCAGGTGAGTGTGCAAGGCGAGGAAACTGCCATGGCCACCCCTGAAACATGGCTCCCTAGGCCTAGCCTGAAAGGCCAAGATATTCAACTCCACGCAAATTCAGGGAGTCAGGTGTGACCTGAAAAGCTCACAGTTGGGAAACCCAAGCACATTGAAGAGGAATGGCCCATTCTTGCCTAGTGTCACTGCCTTCTTATTTAATGGGTACGTTTGTCTGAACTTGGACTTCCTGTTGCTGTGAGCTCCTTACAGTGAGTGTGATGGTGATTCAGGTTCTAATTCGTAATGGGTAAAACACGGACATGCTCCTGTCAAAGCTCTTTGTGTAAACCAGTTCAAACACTGATGTCTCTTCTGCGGGGCATCTAATGGCAAAGGGCACCGGCAGGACAAACTCACCCCCGCTGTGCTTTAGAATAATAGGCTCTTTGAAAACCTAAACCATAGTTGTGTTTCTATGTTTTTTAATAATAGAATTTTTTAATGTAATCTTTCCCCTGCAGCCCATTCTGCTCCTGCTTTCACACATGCTAACCAGCTGGGTGTACTAAGGCCAGGGAGCCTAAAAGTGAAACCCACTCAAAGCAAAGGGAAACTGATTAGTCTACCTGCCTGTTGTGTAAACAGCACAAATGGTGACAGTAAACTTTGTTTGTAACATTCCTTCCATTTTGATCTTCTGAACGTTGATTTGTAAGAGGGATAAAAATGTGTTTTCAAACACTTTTTACCCTTTAAGCATGTTACTAGTGGATTCTAATGTGATCCAGCAGCCACAGAGCAAATATATTGGCAGCCAGCTACCAGGAGTTTCAGAAGACATCCAAAAGAACTCACCCTGCTTCCTTGTGTGACCTCGTAAGTGCAATGTCCCCCGCTTAGAAAGCGATCATTGCTCTAGCACTGCCCTATCTAAGCATTCCAGTTACGTCATCTCAACCCCCTAAAACCTACTTTCGCACCCAGCCTCCTCCCTCTTTCTAGAATAGCCTTTTGCAGTTTGGTGCATGTTAGAGGTTGCATTCAGCAGCATACAGCCTGCTGCTTTTAGGCCAGTGGTTCTTAAACTTTTGTACTGGTGAACCCTTTCAGATAGCAAACCTCTGAGTGCGACCCCCCCCTTATAAATATATAAAAACGTGTTTTTAATTTAACACCATTATAAATGCTGGATGCAAAGTGGGGTTTGGGGTGGAGGCTGACAGCTCATGACATCCACATAATAACCTTGCAACCCTCTGAGGGGTCCCGACCCCCAGTTTGAGAACCCATGTTTTAGGCCCAATATCTGGCCCCCAATGAAGTCAATGGTGGCTTTGCCACTGACTTCAGTGCAATCAAGATTTAGTCATTATTGGTCACACCTTTGAATTTGGGCACATGGCTGTGTACATAAAACAGCTGGCTATACAAGCACAGCAGAAGTAGTTTGCTGGTGGTGGTTGGGAGTGAGGGAAGGGGTATAAGCTTCAACCTAACTCATGGCTTCTCTTTTAGTGGAAGTCTTATCAATGCTCCTTTTCATTCATTAGAAAGGAGAAGGGCCTCAGTCTCCTGTAGAGGGGACAGATATACATCATGCTATTTTGGATCATGAAAGAGGGAGGCTAACATTTTGGGGCACTCCATCCCCTCTTCCCAAAATGGCTTCTGGAAACAACATGCTTAACTGAAAACCATGGTAGAAAACCACTCTCATTCCCTCTAGTGAAGTTCCCAAGCTGCAGGAGGCAAGTACAGTGGGATCAGAGCCTACAGCCTGAAGCCCCTTCTACTCTACCACCAGCCAGCGAGCAAGAGACAGCCCTGGAGTGGTTCGAAATCGCTGGTCCAAGTCTCTCCTTGAAAATAACCCAGAAGCTTGCAAATTCCATCCACTTCTCCAGGACCTGCTCTGGCATGAGCTTGGGCCACTAAACCCAGCAGGGGGGGGGGGGTGTCTCAGTCCCTGAGCTCCAGCCTGAGTGGGAATGTCTACACTTCTATTTTTAACTCAGTAGGGTGAGCCCCTCACGCCAAGTCAGTTGATGTGGGCTCTGAGACTTGCTGCTGTGGGTTTTCTTTTGCAGTGTAGATGTACTCTAAAAGCAGTGGCATTACAGCTGAAGTGAGTAACCTTTTGTTCTCTTAGTTGCAAGTTTAATCCCTCTTTCTTCTTTTCGGTTTACAGGAAACCAAGCTGCTGCTTCTGAGAAGGAACCTGAAGCGAGACTTGAGGGGCAAGATGACACCCCCCCATCATGAGCGCCACAGGAGTGGGGGGGGGGGGAAAGGGTAGGAGGAGGAAAGAACTGTAAACACTAAATGGGAATGTTCCATCAAATTTGCTGACAACTGAGAGCCAAACCAGAATAATGAATTCTCCCTTTTAAATGCCTCTGCTGCGACCATTCTGTTCAGATACCTGGAGGAAGCTCATCAGCGAGTAGTACATCCACGGAACTCTGTTCCCATCTAGGAGAGCTTAGAAGAACACTGCACAGGTGGTAGTCACACGACCCACTCTCAAAGTGCCTCAGTAGCAATTTTCCTCTATAGGAAATTTAAAATATACACTTCAGCCTTTACTGTATAAGGTACATTTTTTACTCTGTACGTTTAGACTATTTATTTATTTCCTGTTCCCATAGATTAGAGATTTCGGTGCTTCCCTTACTTCACCTTCCTTCCGTATCCAGCTTAGAGGTGAACGGATATTTAGCGCTGCCTACACAGACGCCTGGAGTCATGGGGATCAGCTGGGGAGGGGTGAGGGCAGTTCCTGCTGCACTAATATTGAACACTATTAACCTATGCTGCTGCTTTTTGGGAATCAGAAAAGCACCAAAGTTCACAGGTGCATGGACAAACCATCTGTAGGCTCAGCAGCACCACACAAACATGGGCACTATTTGGCGTTGTAGGGTTTTAAGTTACTGTTGGAAGAAGGGCAGAAGAGGCTTTCTGTGTGTTTTGACAGTTGACAAAATTCAGACTAATTTCTTCCAGCTTCCATACAGCTCCAAGGTATTTCTTTCTGGAAAAGTTTCACACGCTCTCTCTTCAGAGAGATTTTTCATGGTAAAAATTGTTTGATAAACTATAAGCTTGTTGTAATAAAGAACACACAACTCTCAGCTAAAGTTGAGTGGGGTTTGTTTGTGCAATGGTCTCTTCCCTGCCCACTTCTATCCCCTGAAATGTGGAATCGCAAACTCATCACACATCTATGTTGGGAACAGAGGGCAAGGAGCTATTTCAAATGACATCAGTGCTGTCCAGCTTCATATGCTCCCAAGTACCGCAGCAACTTGCAGCTGAGAGTGGACTGGAAGCCGGGCTCAATAAATGCAAATCAATCCACTAGTTTGACACTGATGTCCTCCTATTTGCTAGAGAGCAGCTGCCCTGGCAGTGGTTATTTATTGTCTCTAGGATTGTAATTTGAACTTTGGAGCACAGGTCCTTCAGGGTCCAACCTCATACGCTCAGCACGATTAGGCTGGCTCAGGACTTGGCTGAGAGACCAAGGTGCTAGAGAAAATGCTGCTGGTGATGTAAGGTGTCCTTTCCACTCAGAAACACTGAGCCTCTCCCCCCCCAACACACACAGCGAGTGCATAACCAGAATTTCCACCTTGAAAGAAAGTGGGATCTAATTAGGGCTCCAGAAGAGGACAGGAGCCCACCTGGAATCTCATGCTGTGTTTTCCTCTCATGTCTCCCAAAGATTAATGAATGGCCCCCATGCCACCTCGAGGAATGGAACGAGCGCATTGCACCCCCATGCCACCCCAACCCCCACTTCCCACAAAACAGGAGCTGTAATCACTGGGCCACACTAACCCACAATGGCATTTCTCCCATGCTATGTAGACCGTGGCACGAGCACTAAAGCAGCCGTAAAGAGTGCGACTAGGCTAAGGCAGAAAGGGAGAGAGAAACATTCTCACATGGTGACCCAACACCAAAATCTCCTTCTTGGCAACAAGAAAATTAGAGGAGAACTTAATGTTACGAGTTCAAATTTTATCAAACTAAACAAGGCCATAAACGAGGTCGGAACGTGCTGCCAGACAGAGCAGGAAACCTCCAAGGAGCCCAAGAAATGAGATGGCTGTGGAGCCAGGATAGAGACATTTATGGCTCTGAAGCCCCTAGGAAACAAGTATTTGGCAGCTAGACAGAAGCTGCATCTGTTGTTTTTTATCTTTGACAATCCAACAACCAACTTCTCTGGATCATGCTGCCACCTTTACTCCAAGATGGCATGTAAGAGCCTTCTCTTGTTCCCATTGAAGTCAGCGGCAAACTGGCCACATTCACAGTGACTCCAGTAAAAGCAGAGTTGGGCTTTAAATCTCCAAGTCTCCTGTTCTCTAAAGCTCTGGCTGAATAGAATCCATGTCTCACCCAATCTCCCATATGCTCACAAGAAGGGAGCAGCCAGGCAGAGCAGAGGACAGATTAATACACATCTATAAACTCAAGCACTGCAAGGGATGGGCAAATCTTAGGTCTCTCCTCTTAGCTCATAAAGAGTGTGCCTTCAAGTTTTCTTTTTAGCCAAAATCAGCAGTTTGCAAACTACAATTGGACAGGAAAGACAGGGGGCATCAGGTTTCCCCTGTGAGTAAAAGACCCATGTCAGCTGCCATCACCAATTGTGCTGAAAGAACAAGCACATATTATTCAGTAACATCCTGGCTTTCAGAGATGCTGGGCCCACAGAGCTCCCACTGACTTCAATGGGAAGTGCAAGTGAAACTCTGACACGGACACATAGTGGTGGAAGACCCTTGCAAAAGCAGGCCTCCAAAAGTGAGCTGACACTAGGGCCTGGTCTACATTACGACTTTAATTCGGTTTTATCAGCGTTAATTCGAATTTACCCTGCAACCGTCCACACAACGACGCCATTTATTTCGAAATAAAGGGCCCTTTAAATCGATTTCTGTACTCCACCCCGACGAGCGGAGTAGCGCCAAAATCGATTTTAACATTTTGAATTAGGGATAGTGTGGCCGCAATTCGATGGTATTGGCCTCCAGGAGCTATCCCACAGTGCATCATTGTGACCGCTCTGGACAGCAATCTAAACTCGGATGCACTGGCCAGGTAGACAGGAAAAGCCCCGCGAACATTTGAATTTCATTTCCTGTTTGCCCAGCGTGGAGAGCACAAGTGACCACAGATAGCTCATCAGCACAGGTAACCATGCAGGCCGATAATCGAAAAAGAGCACCACCATGGACCGTGAGGGAGGTACTGGATCTGATCGCTATATGGGGAGAGGATTCAGTGCTTGCAGAACTTCGTTCTAAAAGACGAAATGCCAAAACTTTTGAAAAAAATCTCCAATGGCATGATGGAGAGAGGCCACAATAGGGACTCAGATCAGTGCCGCGTGAAAGTCAAGGAGCTCAGACAAGCCTATCAAAAAACAAAGGAGGCAAACGGTCGCTCTGGGTCAGAGCCGCGGACATGCCGCTTCTACGCCAAGCTGCATGCAGTTCTAGGGGGGGCCGCCCCCACTACCCCACCTGTGATCGTGGATTCCGGGTCGGGGATAGTCTCATCAGCTACACCTGAGGATTCTGCCGATGGGGGAGAGGAGGAGGAGGAGGAGGATGAGCTTGCAGAGAGCACACAGCACTCCGTTCTCCCCAACAGCCAGGATCTTTTTCTCAGCCTGACTGAAGTACCCTCCCAACCCTCCCAAGCCAGTATCCAAGACCATGACCCCATGGAAGGGACCTCAGGTGAGTTTACCTTTTAAAATATAAAACTTGTTTTAAAAGCAAACGGTTTTTAATGATTACTTTGCCCTGAGGACTTGGGATGCATTCGCGGTCAGTTCAGCTACTGGAAAAGTCTGTTAACATGTCTGGGGATGGAGCGGAAATCCTCCAGGGACATCTCCATGAAGCTCTCCTGGAGGTACTCCAAAAGCCTTGCCACAAGGTTTCTGGGCAGTGCATCCTTATTCCGTCCTCCATGGTAGGACACTTGACCACGCCATGCTTGCAGCAAGTAATCTGGTATCATTGCCTGACAAAGCCTGGCAGCGTATGGTCCCGGTGTTTGCTGCATTCAAGCAACATCCGTTCTTTATCTTGCTGTGTAATCCTCAGGAGAGTGATATCACTCATGGTAACCTGGTTGAAATACGGGAACTTAATTAAGGGGACAGAGGTGGCCGTTCCTACTGGGCTGTTTGCCTGTGGCTGAAAATAAATCCTTCCCTGCAGTTAGCCAAGCGCAGATGGGAAATTGGCCCTGAGCTTTTCGCGTTTGGCTAGCAGGGATCTTCCCTGTTACCAGCCACGTGGTGGGGGGAGGGGTACCGTGATCATCCCAGAGAATTCATGGCGGGAGGGGGGGGGTGGTTAGTTTGTTTTCTGCTGCTGCTGAATGTTAACAGAAAAACCGCAGCACTCTACGGGCTTTGCATGGTATGTGGGAAAGGAGGGCGCAGAAGCCGTAAGACAATGGCTTACCATGGCCGCATGCAAGCCGAATTCTGTTGCCCGGACCTGTGATCTCTAGCAGCAAAGCCACAGGCACTCAGTATTAAGAGGCAAAATGCGACCTTGCACAGAAATCACATGTGCTATGTAATGTGAATAGTGTTGGTCACCGTGAAAGAGTATAAGCATTGTTCTGCAAAATGTATCTTTTTAAACAATTCTCTCTTTTTTCCCCTCCCTACAGCAGCTGCAAATTCCTCAAGCCTCCCTCCTCCATCCCGAAGGCTATCACAGATAAGGCGTCGTAAGAAGAAGACGCGAGATGAGATGTTTGCAGAAATTATGGAATCCAGCCGCAGTGACAGAGCTCATCTGAATGAGTGGAAGGAAACGGTTTCAAAGTATAGGAAAGAAGCCAGTGAACGTGAGGACAGGAGGGACCAACGTGAGGACATGAGGGACCAACGTGAGGACAGGAGAGATGCTCGAGATGAGAGGTGGCGGCCGGAAGATCAGAGGAGGCAGGATGCAACGCTGGGGCTGCTGCGTGAGCAAACAGACATGCTCCGGCGTCTGGTGGAGCTTCAGGAATGGCTGCAGGAAAACAGACTGCCGCTACAGCCCCTGTACCCCCTCCCCATGTTCCATATCCTCCTCACCCAGACGTGTAAGAACGCGGGGGGGGGGGGGAGGGAAGGCTCCGTACACCTTCCCATTCCACCCCAGTGGACAGCCCAAGCAAAAGGCTGTCATTTTTTTAACCTTTTTTTAGTGGTCTTTTCCTTCCCACCGATCCTCCTCCCAAATCCCACCCGGGTTCCCTCCCTCTTTTTATAATCTATTAATAAAGAATAAATGATTTTTAAATGATAGTGACTTTATTTGGTTTGAAAGCAAGCTGGGGGAAGGGGGAGGGTGGGTTCCTTACAGAAAATGAGTCAATAAAGGGGGCAGGTTTTCATGAAGGAGAAACAAACAGATATTTCACACTGTAGCCTGGCCAGTCATGAAACTGGTTTTCAAAGCTTCTCTGATGCACAGCGCTTCCTGGTGTGCTCTTCTAATCGCCCTGGTGTCTGGCTGCGCGTAATCAGCAGCCAGGCGATTTGCCTCAGCCTCCCACCCCGCCATAAAGGTCTCCCCCTTACTTTAACAGAGATTGTGGAGCACGCAGCAAGCAGAAATAACAATGGGGAGATTTCTTTGGCTGAGGTCAGAGCGAGTCAATAATGAACGCCAGCGACCTTTTAAACGGCCAAATGCACATTCTACCACCATTCTGCACTTGCTCAGCCTGTAGTTGAACAGCTCCTGACTCCTGTCCAGGCTGCCTGTGTATGGCTTCATGAGCCATGGCATTAAGGGGTAGGCTGGGTCCCCAAGAATAACTATTGGCATTTCAACATCCCCAACGGTTATTTTCTGGTCCGGAAAGTAAGTCCCTTGCTGCAGCCCTTTAAACAGAGTAGTGTTCCTGAAGACGCGAGCGTCATGAACCCTTCCCGCCCAGCCCGCGTTGATGTTGGTGAAACGTCCCTTGTGATCCACAAGTGCTTGCAGCACCATTGAAAAGTACCCCTTGCGGTTTATGTACTCGGTGGCTTGGTGCTCCGGTGCCAAGATAGGGATATTGGTTCCATCTATCGCCCCACCACAGTTAGGGAATCCCATTGCAGCAAAGCCATCCACTATGGCCTGCACATTTCCCAGAGTCACTAACTTTCGTAGCAGTACCTGAGTGATTGCTTTGGCTACTTGCATCACAGCAGCCCCCACCGTAGATTTGCCCACTCCAAATTGATTCCCGACTGACCGGTAGCTGTCTGGTGTTGCAAGCTTCCACAGGGCTATCGCCACGCACTTCTCAATTGTGAGGGCTGCTCTCATCTTGGTATTCTGGCGTTTCAGGGCAGGGGACAGCAAGTCACAAAGTTCCATGAAAGTGCCCTTACGCATGCGAAAGTTCCGCAGCCACTGGGAATCGTCCCAGACCTGCAACACTATGCGGTCCCACCAGTCTGTGCTTGTTTCCCTTGCCCAGAATCGGCGTTCCATGGATAGAACCTGCCCCATTAACAACATGATCTCCAAAGCACTGGGGCCCGTGGTTTCACAGAATTCTGTGTACGTGTCCATGTCCATGTCCTCATCATGCTTGTCGCTGCGCTGCCGCCGCCGCTGCCTCCTCGCCTCGTTTTTCTGGTCCTGGCTCAGCATAAACTCCACGAGAACGCGCAAGGTGTTTACAATGTTCATGACTGCTGTCTTGAGCTGAGCGGGCTCCATGCTTGCCGTGGTATGGAGTCTGCAGTGTTCACCCAGGAAAAAAGGCGCGAAATGGTTGTCTGCCGTCCGTTGCTTTCATGCAGGGAGGGAGGGAGGAGGTGAGGCTGTACCCAGAACCACCTGCGACGATGTTTTTTGTCCCATCAGGCACTGGGATCTCAACCCAGAATTCCAATGGGCGCGGGAGACTGCGGGAACTATGGGATAGCTACCCAGAGTGCAACACTGCAAAAATCGACGCTAGCCCCGGTACTTGGACGCACACCGCCGAATTAATGTGCTTAGTGTGGCCGCATACATTTCGACTTTATACAATCTGTTTCCCAAATTCGAATTATATAAATTCGGATTAATCCCGTAGTGTAGACATACCCTAGGATCTAACTGGCCGCAGAGGGAACAGTTCCAAGTTCAGCTTTGCCTCACAGCTCTGATTAATTCTGCACAGCTCAGAAGGGAAAAAACACCAAACAAAACATTGTTTTTGGACTACATGCCAGAAAAATCACAGCCCAGTGCCCAGTAATAACACTGTCACTTCTGGCAGTGACATGTCTCTTTCTTTGAGCATAATGGGGAAAACGATGTGTGAAATTGGAACAGCTCATATCGACAGCGCTGAGGAAGTTGTGAACCTGCAATGTCTGAACAAGAGACGCATTTGCACTTCAAACAGGAGTCTCCTCCCACACCAGTGTAACTCCACTGACTTTGAGGGAGTTACTCCTGATTTGTACCATTATGAGGGAAAAAAAAAAAAAAAGTCAGGCCTAAAAGTTACTGAATGACATCTGCCATGTCTACACCCAGGGCCTGATTCTGATCCAAGATGCATCCATTTTATAACGGTGCAACTCCTGTTATTTCAGTGACGCTAGTCCCAATTTACACTTCTGCTAAATGGGAGAATAGGTTCATCCTGACCTCTGCTTCCATCCATCCCACCTCCAATTTTGGGACTCCCTTCAAGCAACCAGAGCCCGTCTTGTGGCACTCAGGATAACTGCATAGATTCCACCACTGTTTGTGATTGCCTGCAGATGCCCTAGGGATATGGAGGTAAGAGAAATTTTCAAAAACATTACCCATAGAACTACAGTGAGGAAGAATTCACAACATGTTACTTTTTTGTAGGTCCTGTCAAAACAGCAGCAAGTGATGGTGGTCAGTAGGTAGATGGTTTATCTTTAATATTTTGGTGACATGCTATTTTATATATAAATATAATCACAAAGCCCATTACCCCCCCCCCCCAGGTTCTAACAATGTGGGTCACATTTGGCTAGAACTATGGTGCAGAATTTGACACTTTCCCTTTAGCTCTTTAAGCCGAAATTAGAAATAAAATTATTTTTTTAAATATAAAGTTCTTCTTCGAGTGCTTGCTCATATCGATTCCAATCAGGTGTGCGCGCGCCGCGTGCACGATCGTCGGAGAATTTTCTACCCTAGCAACACCCGGCGGGTCGGCTGTGGAGCCCCCTAGAGTGGCGCCTTCATGGCGCTGGATATATACCCCAGCCGACCCGGCGCCCCCTCAGTTCCTTCTTACCGCCCCTGACGGTCGTTGGAACTGTGGAGCGCGGCATAGCTGTTCTCCACTCTCCCTAGCTTATTCCGTTTTGTAGATAGTTGTAGTTATAGTTGTAGTTGTTATATAGTTAGATAGTTGTTCAGTTTACCCTATTAATAGTTGTGGATAGTTAAAGGGGATTAAGGGGGTTGTTCTTCCCCCTTTTTCCCCCGGCGCATAGCCGGGCTCATGCCCAAGGCTCCCGGCTTTAAGCAGTGCGCGTCCTGCGCTAAACCTATGCCCACAAGTGACCCGCACGACTCGTGTCTGAAGTGCCTGGGAGAGTCCCATCAAACAGATAAGTGTAAGATCTGTAAGGCCTTCAGACCGAGAACCAAAAAGGAACGGGACTTTCGGCTTCGGCAACTCCTCATGGAGGCGGCACTTAGCCCGGACACTCCATCGGCGCATCAAGCCCCAGCGCCAAGCGCCTCGGTGCGCAGTGCCCCTGCGGCACCGACTGCCCCGGCACCGCGGGTGGAGTCGGACAAGCCTCCGCGGCACCGGACCCCTTTGGCACCGCACCCGCCGCAAGTGCCTCGGCGCCGATCGTTATCACCGGGACATAAGAAATCCCGTAAGGCGCAGGAGACTGCCGTCCTGAAGACGCCGGCCCCCCCGGTGCCGGGGGTAGAGCCGCGTCCACCGGTGGAGCACCAAAAGTAGGTGCCTCCGGCACCGTCGACTCCGGCTCCGAGGCCGTTGAGTCCGGTGCGGACGGGATCACCACCGCGGTCAGTGGTAGAGCCGTGCCTCCCGTCGACCCCAGAGACCTTCGTGACGGCGAGAGACTTGATTGCTCTCACGGAGCCGGCACCGCCCCTACCACCCGCAGCGTTGGCTCCTCGTCCGGTGCAATCCAGGGGAAAACCTGCCATGATGCGCCCACCGTCTCAAGGACTGGAACCACGGCACCGATCCAGGTCCCGACGCCGCTCGCAGTCCCGGCGCCGAATATCACCTCGGCACCGGTCGTACTCGCGGCTAAGATCATCGTCGCGGCACCGTTCTACGTCCCGGCACCGTTATGATCGTCGGTACCGTTCGACCTCGATACGTAGTTCCCGGCACCGATACGAGCGACGCTCGACGTCGAGGGGCCGCTCCCGGCACCGGGCCTACTCGAGATCGCCTTCTAGGTCCAGGTCGGACTCTCGGCACCGACGCGGTCATCGGCACCGATCCCCGGCACCGCATAGGGACCGATCATCTCCAGACCGGCACCGTACGGCACCGTATCTTCCGGAGCTCATCTCGGCGCGGTCGGCACCGCCATGGCCATCGAGATCAGTGTCTCGCTCCTCCGATGGGGCATCGAGATCGGCATACCCCCCTCAGGGGCAGGCCGATGAACCGGACATGGGCCACTGGCAGGAGGTAGCGGAGGATCCCGCTCAGGGACCTTCGCACTGGTCGTTCTGGACCCCGTGGGCGTACCACCAAGCACAAGGGGCTCCACCACCATCAGCCTCTCGCTCGGTGCACTCTGAGCGAAGGGCCCCAGAGTCCACCATCTCTCGCCCTCCTCCAGGGGGCATGGAGGCTTCCGTGCCCGCACCACCTGACGTCCTGGACCCAGGGGCAGGTGATGCTCCACTCCAGGGCTCATTGGACCAGGACCCGCCCTTGGATCCCTTGCCACCTGAGGCATCTTCCTCATCTTCCCCAGATGAGGCAGTGGCGGGCACAAAGAGCACAGGTCCACCCCCGATAGATCTCCGGGCACACCAGGACCTATTACGTAGGGTGGCACGTAATATGGACCTACAGGCAGAGGAGATAGTGGAGGTGCAGGACCCCATTGTGAACATCCTCTCTGCGGATGCCCCATCCAGAGTGGCGTTGCCCCTGATCCGCACGATCCAGGCTAACGCCACTACGATATGGCAGACTCCTGCCTCTATTCCACCCACAGCCAGAGGGGTGGAAAGAAAGTACTTTGTCCCCTCAAAGGACTATGAGTACTTGTATACTCATCCCCAGCCGTGTTCACTGGTGGTGTCATCAGTGAATGCAAGGGAGCGCCACGGTCAACAGGCTGCAGCGCCCAAATCGAAGGACGCTAAGCGCTTCGATTTGTTTGGGCGTAAGGTTTATTCAGCCGGGGGGGCTACAACTTAGAGCGGCTAACCAGCAGGCGCTCCTGAGCCGCTATAACTTTAATTCCTGGAACTCTATGGGGAAGTTCAAGGAATTGGTCCCCCAAGACTCCAGGGAAGAGTTTGGGGCCTTAGTGGAGGAGGGTAAGAAGGTAGCGCGGACCTCCTTACAGGCCTCCTTGGACATAGCAGACTCGGCTGCGAGAACCCTGGCTTCAGGTATCGCCATGCGGAGAATCTCCTGGCTCCAGGTCTCGGGCTTGCCTCCGGAACTGCAGCAAACCCTGCAGGATTTACCATTTGAGGGACACGGATTGTTCTCGGACAAGACGGACTCTCGTCTGCAGAGCCTCAAGGACTCTAGAACAATCATGCGCTCCCTGGGGATGCATGTTCCGGGACCCCAGCGCAGGCCATTTTGGCCCCAGCCTCAGCGGTTCTACCCCCCCCCCCACCTCGTCCGAGACAGGACTCTGCCAGAAGGCGGGGGCGAGGTGGTAGGAGAAGGTTGACCGGCCATCAACCCGGTCAGAACCAGGGGCCACCTAGGCCACCTTCAGGCCCCAGGCAGAACTTTTGAAGGTGCGGTCGAGGACGGCGCCCCAGTCATCTCCCAGGATCCAGCCCCCTCCTTTCGGGATCGCCTCTCCCATTTCCACCGTGCTTGGTCCCTTATAACCTCGGACCGTTGGGTCCTTCGCACGGTGGAGAGGGGATACGCTCTCCAGTTTTCTTCTTCCCCCCACCTCCGACTCCCCCTCCCCGTCCCTCTTCAGGGACCCTTCTCACGAGCAACTGCTTATACAGGAGGTTTCTGCGCTCCTATCTATGGGGGCCATAGAGGAGGTTCCATTAGAGTTAAGGGGCAGGGGATTTTATTCCCGCTACTTCCTGATCCCCAAGTCCAAAGGGGGTCTGCGACCCATCTTAGACTTACGCGGACTCAACAAATTCGTAGTAAAGTTGAAGTTCCGCATGGTCTCATTGGGGACCATTATCCCTTCCCTGGATCCTGGAGACTGGTTCGCCGCCCTCGACATGAAGGACGCATACTTCCATATAGCAATCTACCCGCCTCACAGGCGCTTCCTGCGATTTGTGGTAAACAAGGTGAATTACTAATTTGCAGTCCTTCCCTTCGGCCTATCCTCGGCCCCAAGAGTGTTCACAAAATGTATGGCCGTCGTGGTGGCATACCTTCGTCAGCAAGGGATACAGGTGTTCCCGTATTTAGACGACTGGCTGGTACGCGGTCGCACCAGAGAGCAAGTTCGAGCTCATGTCCACATAATAGTACACACATTCCACGAGTTGGGCATTCTACTCAACGAAGAGAAATCCACTCTAGAGCCTACCCAGAGGATAGAATTTATTGGGGCAGTCCTAGACTCCGGACGTGCACAAGCTATTCTACCAGACAATCGTTTTCATACCATCACAAGCCTCATTCGAGGACTCAGGGCCTTCCCAATTACCACGGTGAGGTCATGCCTCACCCTGCTGGGTCACATGGCTTCTTGCACGTACGTAACCAGGCATGCCAGACTTCGGCTTCGCCCACTCCAGACCTGGGTGTCATCGGTATACCGCCCATATCGGGACAGCCTGAACATGGTGATCACGGTTCCGAACTCGGTCTTGACCTCCCTCACCTGGTGGCTAGATCACAGTGTGGTTTGCGAGGGGATGCCGTTTCACGCCCCACAACCCTCTCTGCACCTGGTCAGACGCTTCATCTCTGGGTTGGGGTGCCCATCTCAACGAACACCATATCCAGGGCCTGTGGACTGCACCCCAGCTAGCCCTGCATATCAATGTTCGGGAACTGATGGTGGTGCGCCTGGCGTGCCAGGCATTTCTCAATCTCCTACGTGGCCGCTGTGTGTTAGTTCTCATCGACAACACCACGGCCATGTTTTACATCAACAAGCAAGGAGGAGCACGTTCGTCGATTCTATGCCAAGAGGCCATTCGCCTGTGGGACTTCTGCATCGCCCACTCAATCCATCTCACGGCATCATTCCTCCCTGGAGTCCAGAACACTTTAGCGGACCGACTCAGCAGGTCCTTTCAGACCCACGAGTGGTCTATTCGTCCGGACATCATCTATTCTGTTTTCCAGAGGTGGGGATTTCCCCAGGTAGACCTGTTTGCATCTCGAGCCAACAGGAAGTGCCACGTGTTCTGCTCCCTACAAGGGCGAGCTCCGGGCTCTCTATCGGACGCGTTTCTCCTTCCTTGGAAAGACCACCTGTTTTACGCCTTCCCTCCATTTCCACTGGTCCACAAGGTGCTGCTCAAACTACGCAGAGACCAGGCTCGAGTAATTCTAGTCGCTCCAGCGTGGCCGAGGCAACACTGGTACACCACACTGTTGGAGCTCTCGGTTCAGACACCGATCCCGCTTCCGTTGTGTCCAGATCTCATCTCTCAGGACCACGGCCGACTACGTCACCCCGACCTACAATCACTCCACCTCACGGCATGGCTGCTCCATGGTTCACCCAGGCAGAGCGGCAATGCTCGCACTCTGTCCAACAGATTCTGCTGAGCAGTAGGAAGCCTTCAACACGGACCACGTACTTGGCCAAGTGGAAGCGGTTCTCCTGTTGGTGCGAACAACGAGCCATGTCCCCATTACAGGCACCTATTCCTCTCATATTAGAATATCTCCTCTCCCTAAAACAGCAGGGTTTGGCGATATCTTCAATTAGAGTTCACCTGGCCGCTATATCGGCCTTTCACCCAGGGGAACT
This sequence comes from Chrysemys picta bellii, assembly GCF_011386835.1. Classification (NCBI taxonomy): domain Eukaryota; kingdom Metazoa; phylum Chordata; order Testudines; family Emydidae; genus Chrysemys; species Chrysemys picta. The sequence continues at coordinate 36,130,971 of NC_088803.1, read as the reverse complement.
CGCGTCCTCGGTATTCTCTAACCCGATGGTCGTTAGATTCCTCAAGGGCTTAGACCGGATGTACCCACAACAACGTCAGCCCGTTCCAACGCGGGATCTCAACCTGGTTCTCTCTAAGCTCACAGGGCCTCCATTCGAGCCACTAGCCACCTGTTCACTTCTGTACCTATCCTGGAAGACAGCCTTCCTCGTAGCCATCACCTCAGCAAGGCGCGTTTCTGAAATCAGGGCGCTTACATCCGAGCCCCCTTACATGGTTTTCCATAAGGATAAAGTGCAGCTTCGTCCACATCCTGCCTTTCTTCCTAAGGTGGTCTCTCCGTTTCACATGAATCAGGATATATTTCTCCCAGTCTTCCATCCTAAACCACATGCTACTCGCCAAGACCAGCGTTTGCATTCTTTGGACGTACGCAGGGCCCTGGCTTTCTATATTGACCGCACAAGCACTTTAGAAAGACGACGCAACTCTTCGTTGCAGTGGCCGACCGGATGAAAGGCTTACTGGTCTCCTCACAACGCCTATCCTCCTGGATCACGTCTTGCATGCGGACTTGCTATGACCTGGCAGGTGTCTCAACACCGCACCTCACTGCTCACTCCACGAGGGCCCAAGCTTCCTCGACTGCCTTCCTGGCTCAAGTTCCGATCCAGGACATTTGTAGAGCTGAAGTTTGGTCATCAGTCCACACATTTGCAGCTCACTACACACTGGTACAGCAGTCCAGGGACGATGCTGCATTCGGATCAGCAGTTTTGCACACAGCAATGTCTCACTCCGACCCCTCCACCCAGGTAAGGCTTGGGAGTCACCTGATTGGAATCGATATGAGCAAGCACTCGAAGAAGAAAAGACGGTTACTCACCATTGTAACTGTTGTTCTTCGAGATGTGTTGCTCATATCCATTCCAAACCCGCCCCCCTTCCCCACTGTCGGAGTAGCCGGCAAGAAGGAACTGAGGGGGCGCCGGGTCGGCTGGGGTATATATCCAGCGCCATGAAGGCGCCACTCTAGGGGGCTCCACAGCCGACCCGCCGGGTGTTGCTAGGGTAGAAAATTCTCCGACGATCGTGCACGCGGCGCGCGCACACCTGATTGGAATGGATATGAGCAACACATCTCGAAGAACAACAGTTACAATGGTGAGTAACCGTCTTTTATTTTATTAAACCAGAACAACATTTCACTTAGAGTTTCCAGAATGCAAACAGCTGTTTCTCACAAGCTATTTCTGAAGAGAGATTTCCAAATAAAAAAAGATTGTGGGTGGCAATGTTAGAATCATTCTTAACACTGATAATTTATCATTGGCTTTAAAAAAATAATTCATTTATATATTTGTGTATATACGCACGATGTATTTAAGAGAAGAGCATTTTGTATTAATTTATAAAAATCAATATAGCAGCCCATCACTGGCTTGCTGATGTCTGAAATCAGAGCAGTAAATCCCAGCCGTCTTCCAATGTCTAGGAGAATGGTGAACGTAGCCCTTTATCAAAGGCAACTTTTTGGTGTTGGTAGCTTTGGGGTCCAGGTCTTTGCAGCCACTTGTGATACTGGAGCTCTCCCCACTCCCTGCCACCCGAGTTTCCTCAGCCCTGTTTACAAACTCTTCGGAGGTAAAAGTATCTGAAACCTACAGTCAACCAAACATGCAATTATTTCTTTGCATAAAAAGGAGAACAGTGTCATAATGCACCAAAATGGCTTTGGAATGATGTTAATATTTTCTTTGTAAATTCTCAAACATACTAAAGACAGGACTTCCAGCAAGAATTCTGCTACCGGTAAGTACCTTCTGAAACACTTGTGGCAGCTGGGACATTTAACTATATACAGTATGCTCATTAGTTTATTCACTTAGTTCTACTAATAGTGCCTGAAGGTTACCTTATGTCAAAAAGAATGAACATAGTAGTTAACCACATTTTTAAGAATCTAATAAAAAATAGAACAGAGTGAGAGCAAAATTCAGCCTCTGGGAGTCTGACTCACATGTGAAGTGCAGAATGCTGGAGTGGAGAATCTGAGAGGAGAATTTTGTCCTGAAATTGTAAACATGTGCACTAACTTTATATGTACATGCAGTAAACCTCTGGAGGCCTCTGGACTCCCCAAACATACCCTCCAGTGTCCTGAAGCCAAGCTATATGCTCTCATCTGCAGTGACATTTTGGAGATTTAAGGTCTTGCGACATAGATTTTTTTTTGGTAATAAAAAAAAAGTACAAAATAACTGCTAAATTAAAAAAAAAAAAGTTACTGTATTTCTGCAACCAAAAAGCCTAAGTGCAACCACTGCTGCATTTTCCATCTTGTTCTTAGTCCCCATTTACAATACAAAATAAACCTTGTTTACATACCGTTATGGCCAAACTGTGTTCTAACACTGTCTTTTCTATCCATACAAACAAGAATAAATGGTGAATAAACTATTTATTTAGGTATCTACCAGTGTCAGAAGAGGGTTCTCTCGTATGATTATAACATGCACACTACAACTGGGTGAATAATGGATTTTTCGGTTCACTGGCCATTCTGAGACAATTAAAAAAAAATTCATTTTGGGTTGAATTGAAAACAAGTATTTAAAAAAAAAAATTGGTGACTCAAAAAGTTGAAAAGTCAAGTTGAAGCAAAAGGTTTCATTCCACCATGACCTTTTTCAATTTGGGGCATTTGTCAAAAGCAAAGAAGAAATCATGAAATGCAGGGTGGAGGTTCGGGGGAGGATGACCACCTCACTTCTAACCTTTAGGCCAGTGGTGGGAGACCTGAGCTCAGTTCCCCTCTGTCAGATGTGGAAAAGGGATTTGAATAGGTGTCCCTGCACTGCAGCAAAGTGCCCTACCCATCAGGATATAGAGTCATTCTCACTTACTTTCAATATCTCCATGAATGACTATGAACTGCCACTTTGAATGACAATGAAGAGTCACTGGGCTAGGAAGAAAGTGAAAATGACTTGATAGCCTGGTGGTTAGGGCACTCACCTAGCATGTGGGAGACCCAAGTTGAAGTCCCAGCTCTAATGACTATTTAATTATTTACATACAGTAGAACAGCTTTCACAGGGGAGAGGGAGAAAGCCCCACACCAGAATATCCCATAGCCCAATGAGTAGGGCCGTCTCCTGCAATGTGTGACACCCACGTTCAATTCTTTCTTCCTCATGAGGAAGAAGAGTAGGTCTGTCAGGGTCAGATCTGAAAAAACCTGATCCTCTGGGTTGGGCGTGCTGACAAGTTGCAATACCTCCCACTTCGCAGCACACTCAGCGCAGCGAGGTGGGGGCAGCTGGCAGGAGGACATGCAGGCATCACCATTGGCAGGAGGTGACCAGAGAGGAGGAGTCGGGAGTGGCCAACTCCTACCAGGCTGAGCCCTAAGGACAAGGTGGTGGCGGCGATGATGCAGATGGGGACTGGTTCAGGAGGTCCGTTCCGAAAAAGACTTGACACTCTCGGGTCAGCTGTGCTCAGCTTGGGTCCTGGTCCAGTCAGGTCTGATCAGTAGACTAAAGCTGCATTTTTCAGCAAATAAACTATTTGCTGAAATAATTTCACCCAGTTCGACGCACACAAGCAAGGTGGGGGTGGGGGGAGGGGGAACCTGTCTTCTACCATGGTTTGACCACAGCTGCTGCTCAACATGATTACTTTTGTAGTGCAGAGAGGGACTAAGGTAGATCAGCAAGGGAACTAGAGCACCAAAAAGTCACATCAAAATGTTGTTACCACCACAAAGAAACAGGGCCTTATTTGGCTCTTATTGACACCTGGCATAAGCCACAATGGAATCAGACCAGAAAACTCCACCTGTACATTTGAGAGTCAGAAATCTAGGAAATCAGCTATCTATCTATTTAGTACGTGGGTGTTGTAGGTAGGTATATATGGTAGGAACCATGGAAATACTGCTTTATAGTGTGTATACCTCGGACTGTAAAGCTCAGCATAATACCAGTATTATGCGCTGGTGCCATGGCATCTCCTCCTCCTAGGCTCCCACTAAAACAAAGAGGAGTGGAGCACACATGGGGAGAGGTGAATGCACCTTGCCGGCTGGTAGAAGCAGGATTAGGATGGGTTGTTCGGGACCATCCCGTAGGCTTCATACAGCTTACTGAGAAGCTCCTTCTTTTCTTTCTCAGGCAGGAAGCTGGACTGAGCTGCATTGATGTTCTGGGAGGAAAAGAAAAATACAGCTATAGCTGGGGAATACCCACACGTGTGAGTGCACAAATCTTTGTGCATCAGTGAGTGTGAGCTAGTGAGTGAGTTGGTGTAAGTCAAATGAGCACTTTTGTTAGCACTGCTACTCTTGAGCTCTTTGCAGCAGCCTCAGTTTTCCAAGGAACCTGCTCCTCCCCAGTGTTTGTAACGGGGCTTAAAAAAAGCAAGATATAAACAACGTGTCTTAAATTCCTTTATCGGGTTCCAGGAATTGCAGTTCAGGGGCCTGATCCAAAGCCTATCAAAGTCAAGGGAAAGACTCTCATTGACTTCAATGCGCTTTGGATCAGGCCCTGCCTGATATGCTGCTGTTGTAACAAAGTTCGCTACCGGCTTCCCTTAACAATTTACAGAAATGTCTCTCTCCTTCATTTATAAGCTTCCTTTCATTAAACAGAAAGGAACAGCTCATCTTCTGCAGGAGCCCGTAGCAAAAGTGCCCATGGTTTTAACAGTATAAAGATCAGAGCTTTCTACAGCTGGAAGGAAGGACTAAAGCATAAGTCTATTCTCCAGGAAGACAGACTCTTGCTCCTTAAATGAGGTCCATGATACAGGCCCAGTGCTTTCTCCTGCAAAGCTGCATTCTGCAAATTCAGCTCCAACACATACACAAAGGAAATCAGCTGGTTTCCAAGATATGGCAGGATGCATGAATGCCTGGACAGTACACATCTCCTTTCAACCCAGTGCACCTCTAACGGGGAAACAGGAAAGCATCAGAGGTTATCCACAAACAAGTGAAATTCTATCAGACTCTTTTTCGGTCCCTTTAGTTTAGGTACAAGGCAGATGAAAAACAGAATTATTAGATTTTCAGGACACTGCATATGCCCATCTGCATGCAAAAATACAATGATGGACACCATGTGACCCTGTAAGTAATGGCAAAAGGAAATGGCCACTTTGTAGCCAATTGATTTGCATATCAGTTACACTGGGCTAATTGCACGCTCCTGTTGAAAACCGCTGTTGTGCCCCACATAATTCAGCTTTTCCTCCCCACAGTTTTAACTCCACTGAACTCTCTTCCGGTTTCATGTTTAAAAATTAGATTTATCTCAGAAATGATGGATCACGTTAGGCTCCAACACGCAGCTTTGCACAGAACATCCCACGACAACTTACCACTCTCTTGAACTCCTCTTCAGTGAAGTCCAGGAACTGCTTAGCTATTTTGTAATCAGTCTCAATTGTAGAGTTCAAAATGAGCGGGCCATCAGAGTTCAGGGAGTAATTGGCTTTATCATTCATAAACCTGGGAAAACAATTTAAAGAGGGACAAATATTAGAGTTCACATAGTTTGTGTTTTTCCAAGTGTAAAATACACTGAAAACCCCCCCACAGTTTTCCATCCAGTTTGGTTTCTTTGTATCCAGCTAGATAAACAAATTCCTATCAAAGTTATAGTTTGCATTCCAAAACTTCACGTTGCTATTCACCCTCCTACTTTTTAAATACAACAACAAACCATTTGTTGGACAGATGTTCAAAGTGCCCAGCCCCACTATCCACTCCAGAGCCAGATAGCAATGCACTGCAATCCAGGGCTTAGCCCCTTGTCAGCTCAGAACAGGGGCCTGAGGCGGGCAGAAGGCTCTCCTTAAAGATAAAAATCTATCAGCATATTTGTTACAGCTCCTCTGAACTGGTCCCTTAGCTGATGCACAATACTCTGACAAATGATTAGAACTTGCTTCTCATGTAGGGTGACCAGATGTCCCGATTTTATAGGGACAGTCCCGATTTTTGAGTCTTTTTCTTGTATAGGCTCCTATTATCCCCCACCCCCGTCCCGATTTTTCACATTTGCTGTCTGGTCACCCTATCTCATGTGAAGTAATAAGGCTGCTATACATAAGTGAAGTCTGAGTTAATTACTTGAAAATAATATATTTAAACGTCTTACTGAATTACTGGGTGTTTCCTAAAGTCTGGATCACATGCTCCGGTGAGGACACTGCACAAAAGACATGTCTATATGTGTAGGGGGGAAAAGGCAGAGTTAGTCTCTTCTATAATAATGCTGCACAGAGAGACAAGTTTTGGTGTTCTCCAGGCAGGGGCTGGGCCTGAAAAGCACCATGTAGATTTACAGCTCGGTGCAAACAATAATGATGATCGTCAAATCCCAGCCTCTGCAATGAGCATTTACTCCCATGCTAGCTGGATATAAACATTTTTGAACGCTTTTTGGGGTTTTTTTTGCTACGTGTTTCTGCCCATGTACAGAAGCCACTTGTCATTCCCACCCCACCCCACCCCAGCCATTCTGGTAGAACAACCCCCATTGGAGGGAGCAGTGACCTATGATATTGCCATGTGTAAATTAAACCTTGGCTAGGAAAGTGACCACAGCCCAGGGGTGAAAGTAACTTACAGGACTTATCGGTACTGCCGGAGTCCTGAGGGGGGCGTGGCTCATCCGGAAGAGGCGGGGCCTCTCAAGATTTAAAGGCCCTGGGGCACCGGCTGTGGCTGGGAGCCCCAGGGCCTTTAAATCAACCCCAGGCTCCCAGCTGCAGAGGTGGCTGGGAGACCCCGGGGCTCAGGGGCAAATTAAAGGGCCCGGGGCTCCGGCCGCTGTGGAGCTCCGAGCCCTTTAAATCCCGCCCCCAGCCCAGCCGCCGGAGCTGCGGGTGGGATTTAAAGGGCTCTGGGCTCCCCACAGCTGCGGGAGCTCCAAGCCCTTTAAATCCCGGCCCCAGCCCGGCTGCTGGAGCTGCGGGCGGGATTTAAAGGGCTCTGCGGGGAGCCCAGAGCCCTTTAAATCCCCACCGCGGAAGCCGGTGCGGTCCGGCACGGCGTACTGGCTCTTGCTGGTACACCGTACCGGACCGGCTTACTTTCACCTCTGCCACAGCCATCTGCTCAGGATGGGTCTATGGGTTAGTTTACACTAAATACTCCTGGGGGAATTCTGCACCACTGCGCAATGCAGAATTTGTCGTAGGGGTTTCTTTAATTCTCTACTCCGCGGGGAATTTCTGTGTTGTCTGTATTGTTACAGACATAGGTGCTGACAGGTATTTTGAAATAAATTACTAAAATAATTGAAACTGGCATGATTATATAGTGTTATTTTGACAAATATAGCCCAGAGCCCCAGGCCCTTTAAACTGAGGCCTGGGCTCTGGCTCCAAGCATCAGCTGAAGATGGTCTAGATAAACATGGCTCCCTTTCCCCAGGGCTGAGCATGACGTGACCTCTGGCACTCAGCACAGAGAGGGATCCAAACTTGTATCCCCTCACCAGCCCATTCAGCCAAATGCTAGAGCCTTGTATGTCTGGTTTCCATCAAGAGCCTCAGCTAAATACAAACTGTGGTGTGGTGGGCCGATTTCACTCCAAATGCTGTCAGCACTTGGACTACAGGTGGCAGCAATTTCACCCCTATAGTAAAGGCATTTATGTCCATGCTCATTATCCAAAGTGCTGACTTGTCATGCAACCCAAACGGGGGCAGATCTCTCACTCTCAGTCAGAACAAGGCAAATGTTACACAACTGCCACCCCTGCAGAATTAGTCATTACCTCAAAATGCATCTTCCTACTCAACAGCTCCCTATAAAGGGCTGGGTCTTCCAGGACATGGTAGCCATGGCCGATCCGTTCTGTCTTCAGAACATTGATTGCCTGTAGAGAATATAAAACATGTAAAGTCTCAGCTCTGTGCAAGGGCCCAACTCCTGCTCCCCAGAGGATCAGGCCGGCCCACAGGAGCTCCTGAGCCCTCCAAGCCCCATACCAGGACTCCAATCCACTGCCTGCATGACATGGGGGCCCAGCTCCTAGGAGGGCCTGATCCTTCCGAGCGCTATACAAGTATATGAGGCTCCATATACGGCTCCCTCTTTGTATGATGCACAGACTCTGCTCCCTTAGAGCAATGGGGGGATTTGGCTCCCAGGGGCTACTGAGTGCTGGGCTAGGATTTGGCCCTAGCTACCTTTGTTCCCTGCATTACAATACAGAGTATTCCGCAACTCTGCTGTAACTTATTCCACTGCCCTGCCCTGGGGTTTCTTACCTCCTTGATGACAGAGGGTGACCCAACCTCCCCAGCATGGCAAGTGCGATGAATGCCACATCTTTCAGCTTCCTGGAAAAGCCCACATGAAGCAAAGAGTGAAAATGCTGCTGTGAGTTTAGGGAGGCACAGAGGCAGGGGCGGGGGGGAGAGATGTGAACAAATTATCAGGACAGCAGCCCCACCACCGACTACTCTCTGCCTTCAAGACAGAGCGAATGCTTCCAACAGATCATTAGGCTGAGAGCTCTAGAGCAGCCAAGCGCTCCAACCCCAGGAGTAACGACTGTGGAGCAACACAATCAAAACGAGAAGAAAATCAATTACCAATCTCAGACAGTGTAGGAGCTGGGTAGGGGAGTGTCTGGGAAGCCCAGCCTGCACTAGGCAATGAAAGCAGTCACCAGCTGGCAGTTATTCATAGTCCACATGCAACGAGTTTGGTGAGTCTCAGTCCAGTCCCTGGTGTCCACATCACACAAACACCCCCACAACTACAAATGTCCCAAGGACTAACTGAGCCTTGGAGACCAACCTGTCCTCTCCTCCCCTTGAGGCACGCTGGCTGAGGTGACGAGGAAGGGGGGAAGCTCCCACTGCTGTGGCCTGTGCTGTATCTGTTCTAGAGAGGAGGGCCTGCTGTCTCGGAAGCTCTTAGCTTGGCACCTTTCATCAGTCTCACTCACACATACACACACAGGTTGCTGTAGCTGTTTTTTATGACTGGATTTTTCATGTGCTTTGTGAATTTTCTATTGGTTTACAGCCACTGCATATCCAGGCTCCGCTCTGAACTACTGGGTAAGACACGGCTCCGCTTGGTATGTTAATAAGAAAAGCCTAGTTGCATCTAAATTTTGAAATTAAATCGAGACTCCCTGTGTCTACAGTGATAGCTTTGTTTTAACACACACTTGTCGTATGTCCTGCACAGAACAGGGACTCAGACAGTTACCCCGAAGGCTGACCAGTCAGGGCTAAGCTTACCCTCCCTTCCCTTCACACTGGCCTTTCACTCGTGTCAGAAACTGCTAATTTGCGGAGTTCTGAGGATGAACAGATTGATCCAAACCCCATATCTATGGAATGACTCCAGCAGGCTTTGGACTGGGCTCTGAACTATCAGAGCGCAATGTTCCTCCTACTGATCCCCATGTTTGATTAAGTAAGAGTCAATGAGAGTTTTGCCATTGACTTCAATGAAGCATGGCAGGGCTCTGAGCAATGTGTTTCAGAGAACCCTGAGTCAGCAATTTAAGACAAAAATTCTGTGCTCAGGCAAAACTCCTGCTGAAGTCTGTGGGAGCTTTGACTGTGCCAGGACTGCAGGAGGTGGCTCTGAAGCCAGATGTCTTAAAGATAAACAACATTTTGTTTTAAACACTATTTTGTTTCCAACGTGTGTTAAATGCACAGGCCAGCTCTCAGGGCAATGACCCCAGAGTGAATCTCCCTGCCTGCCCAATTCCCATCATTTTGCCAGCTCCCTTACCAAGGTCACGTGCATGAAGCAAATTAACCTGATCTACAGCTCGCAGGAGGATCTTTCAGAGAAAACAACTATGTTTATCTCCTCTAACGTCTGTGATCAAAGAGTGCCACGGTCGGGGGATAAGGGGTAGCGTATTGCACAGAGACAACTGCTGCTTTCCAAGATTCTACCTCCAACCCCACAAGGTACCTTCCATTCCATCAGTTCCAGTTACTTGCTCTTTCATTAAGATCCAATGTGTCTGCTCGCTTTTATTGTTCATTTATGTATCCCCCTTTGGTGCACTACGTGGATTAGAAAACAGCGAGATGGGCAGAGATTTCTGTGGGTGTGGTGGGGGTGCGCTGGGGAGGAGGGAAGCCAGGAATATCTCCCCCACCTCCACTCAGGGTATGTCTACACTGCAATCACAGGTGCGACTGGAGCTCGGGAAGACATACGGGAGCTAGATTTAATCTAGCTAGCTCAGGTTCCAGAGCAGTGAAGCTGCAGCAGCGCACAGAGTGGGGTAGCTGCCCAACAATGACACAGGGTTACAGGCAGGTCTCTACAGTCCACACCGAAGCACGTGCTCTCACACCTTCACTGCTCCACGATCTGAAATAGCTGGATTAAAGCTTAGCTCAGGTATGTCTACATGAACTGCAATCACACCGCCCCCGATTGCTGTAAAGACATCCCCTCCACACAGCCTCCTCTGGCTCTAAATAACCCAGAACTTCCTAACCAAGGAGACTGTTCATTTCTCTCTGCAGGCTTCTTTGGTTTATAACATCACTTACCTAGGAGATTAGCACCAGCTAATTATCTAAAGTCACAGCTTCAAGATCTTTACATGGTTTCTCCCCATTATCTCCCCACAACCTACTGCAGGCAATTCATAAACAGAACTCCCCCTACTATCTCCAATTGTAGTGACAGTCATTGACTCCTGCCAGCCAGAGTTTAAATGTCAACACAACTGAAAACTGGGAATGCCGGTCCAAGCGCAGACATCTGATCCCTTCATCATAAGCCTCTCATTTCATAAGTCATATTATCCATGCTACTGTTGGTGTGTGAAGCTCCAGTGTGAGGGCAATTTAGAAAGGGAGCATTCTACTTTCATGCTGGCTGAGAAAGCCTGACAAATTGGAACTTTTGTTCCTTTCGTGTTTCTCTGAGTCTGAATGAGACGCTGACTTTCAGACAAGAACAATTCAAATCCTTTGGGTTGAGAAATTTGGACTTTGAGACCCCACGCATAGCAAGCTAGATATTAATTGATAAACGTATTTTCCATCTTGTTTTATCAGCCTTTAAAATACCTGGATGTAGCATGATAAGCAACTCATTGATTAGTCTTGTATAAAGCAGGTAAAACAATTGCACAAGATGAAGGTACACTGCTTGATTAGTGCTCATGACAAGGAACTTCAGCATGTTAGAAAGGATAAGAAACTGCTACATAAGTAATATCTTATCAATAAGTGCGTAATTGAAAGATGATAGCAAGTGAGAAACCGCACGGATTTAAAAAATGGCACTGGGCATTTATGCAAGGAGACACCGATTGTGAAAGTACACATGCTCAAGGTCATGCAAAACGAAGTATATTTCTTCCAAACTCTCCCCCTCAAGTTTTTGCCTTCACGTTAGGACATTTGTAATGATTCCCATGACAACCACAGATGGCAGTTGGAATATTAATTACAACAGTATACCCCTGAGATATCCCTGATTTTATCTCAACCAATCACCTGACACCAAGCACTATTTTTAAATCCAGTGTCCTTTCAGGCTGTGTTCCTGAGCACCCTCAGCTCCCACTGACCTATGCCAATCATGTAACTTCTTAAAATACAATTACCACTAGAGTCCTAAAATCCTTATATACAGATGGGAGATATTTGCATGGGGCTTCCTTTTTAAGCTACGGTAAAGTAACACGGTCTAGTTAAAAGGAAACAAAATCTCTTCTAATACCATCATCTTAGTTTATTACAATGGAAAAAACTTTGAACATATGTTTACACTCTTAGGGTATGTCTACACTACGGGATTAATCCGAATTTATATAATTCGAATTTGGGAAACAGATTGTATAAAGTCGAAATGTATGCGGCCACACTAAGCACATTAATTCGGCTGTGTGCGTCCAAGTACCGGGGCTAGCGTCGATTTCTGCAGCATTGCACTCTGGGTAGCTATCCCATAGCTATCCCATAGTTCCCGCAGTCTCCCGCGCCCATTGGAATTCTGTCTGATTGATTTAGTTTCTGTGTTTTACTCAGCTGGAGACAGTGAAGATGCACTAGCCAATTTCATCTTTGGTATTGAGTTCTGAGCCTGCAAAGCAACGTAAGCAGGCAGCCCAATGCAGTCACTGGAGCACCCAGGCGGATCTGAATGCAGGATCATTTTACCATCCACTTCACTTTGTGGTTCTGTGCACCAGCCCAGTGCTGCAGAATCAAAATTGTAAATGCATCTGGAACACATTTAAATAAATACATCTCTTTATACTTAAATCATGTATATGCTCTATCATTAATTTAAAAACCAAATTAAAAGCAATATTTCTCCTATGCCAATAAAACACTTCTAGTAATTTTAAGACATGATTTTTAAGTTCTACAGAACATTTTTGGTTTGAACTACTTGCCAGAAAGAAATTGATACAAGATTTTTCGAGAAGCTCATTGAACAAACCTCATAAGCCTTCCTATGCTCTGGGAAGGTCTCAGCCACCAACAACTCATCCCCAGCCAGGTCTATGGCTACCACCGTATTGTTCTGGTATTTCTTACACAGCTCCACCACCTCCAACGACCAGCCTGGAAAGAAGAGCAGCAGGATTCAGGAAAAACATTCCCCCAGGGTCACCCCTGAGCTCTTGTCCAAACCAATGTGGTTGTTCACCTGGCATTGGACAGAATCGGAAGACAGGATTTGGGGCCGGATGGACCATTGGTCCGACCCAGTATGGCCGTTCTTATGACTAGAAAAATTAAGTTCATTTCCAGGATTTCCCCCAAGTTTGAAGCCCTATAAAAAGCAACACAATCCTAGAGCCAGATTTACAGACCAGAGCCAGAGAGGAAGAGCCCCACCAACAAGTGAGCTCACTGCCTGTAAAGTTGGTAGGCATGACAGGTTTTAGCCCTGGTTATTAGGCCTTCCAAGGGGGAGTATCATTACAGGTCTTGACGAGAGCAAAACTCCATGAGTCAGGCACATACATTCTAAAGTGCAAAGTCACAGCGTAATGCAATCTACTGGGGCTCCCAGCTGCAAGCCCCTGCTTTCTCATTATTACAGGTCAGACAAAAGGGGCGGGGATGGGGTGGGCAGAGAGGTCCTGTTTAAAATTGAAGGGTTACGCTCTGGGCATTAAGTGCAATGGCAGAAACATAATAATCCTAAGAGCTAGCTGCTATTGCACTCTTTTCATCCACAGATCCCATAGCGCTAAGTCTAAAAGAGGGTAAAAGTATTATCCCTGTTTTATCGATGAGAAGACTGAAGCACAGAGGAGCAAAGTGATTTGCCCAAGGTCACAGAGCAGGTCAGGACATAAGCCAGCATTAGAACCCAGCTCTCCCGATCCCCAGTTGGGTGTGCTAGTTATTTATGTAATGAGGTATGTACTAACGATGCAAACAAACACCCATCCCAAGCTCTAGGCACCATTTACAAACCCTTAGAAGAACGATCCATACATTGCATGCTAGTTTTCAACTCACTGAGGGCTTTAACCTGGCAACAACATGAACATAAAAATAAAAAAATTAACCTGACTAAACCATCCCTCCTACATGCAGCTAGGAAGACCAAGACCTATATAAAAACAAGACAGCATTTAGCTGGGCACAGGGCAATCATTGCTCAGAGCAGCAGGGGCATTCTGTCTTTTAACATATGTAGAGAAAATGATATTTTCCATACAAAGGGGCAGCATAAGAAAAAGAGCATCAAGGGACAGGATTCTATTCCCAAGGCCACATTTGACTATGGAGGGGGGTGAGGAAGGCCTTTTCTTCCACAGCAATGCATCTGGAGGTGCCAGATGAGATCCCTGTTTACCCCTTTGTAAATATTCCTCTCCAAGTCTAAATTTATAGGAAGCAATTAAAAAAAAGACTCATATAAACCACTTTCTGAGGACTACACAACCACCCAGATTCCCTGAGTGAAAGTGTAAGCCCATGGATAGCCTGCTGTGAAGATAAGCAAGTTTCAATGATGCCAATGGACGGAAACAAGTGGTTCTGCTTTAGAGACAGAAGAAAATGCCACTATCTCTTATGAGATAATGAAGGAAAAGGTGAAAAGTCCAGAGGTGAAGAATTCAGGAGCTCCAGGCGTCTGGCTAATTGGGAGATTTAATTTGGTAATGCTGCCAACACCATGACGGAGTACAGCACTTTCCTCTTAAAACCCTTACTCAATGCGCTTTGGGTTTGTTTAATTTTTCTTGGGGGAAGGGAGAAATCAGAGAAAACTTCTAAAAATATATTAAACTAAAATACAAAATGGGGAGGGCAGACACAAAGGTGTGGTAGGCTGCAAGATTAAATTCAACACAGGTCAGAAACACGGACGGTGGCAGCGGCAGGAGGACAGAAGTTGGGAAAAGCTATTCTAAAAAGAGGGAAGTAGAAGCAGTAACTGACTAGGAAACATGAGGCTTTTCTAGATGTGTCTGTCACCTCATTTAGTCTTTCTGAAGGGCCTTCAGAGTTAAGACAGCAGGGGACACACTTTCTGAAGACCTCTAACAATGCACCTGCAGTACAGCCTGGTTTTCAGGGACAAGGGCTCTGTGGCATAGACACTATAGAGTTTGCATGTGGGCAAACAGATGAGCTGGCAAACCTTGTGGGTGCACATTCATTGCCCCTTTAAAAACACAGCCTGGAATGGCACCTGAAAGGCTCTTGTGTAACTATATGGAAGATACAAGCTGATCACAGTTACAGGAGGGAAGAATAGAGAATGACTGCATTTGCCCAAGTATCAACAATTCACGTTTTAACTGCTCAGAGAAGAGTCTACACACTACCATGCTGAGCATGATGTCTATGATGATAGACAGAGGAACTTATGGAAGTGACCACTCACTACAGAAACACCAGCCGCTAGTCTGGATCGGTTTCCATTCTAGATTTTTTGGACTCAAAGCTGCCAATTCAGCCCTTGGGCTGACCATTTTGGACAAACAGCTCATAGCCAGCAGCATCCTTCCAACAGGCAGCTGTTTTGCAAGTGCAATTGCCACTGCAGATTGTGGGTGTTAAATACACAACGTTGCACTACCCTTCAGGAAAATCCACTTTGCAGTTCCATCAGCTCTAGCACAGGCTGGGAGATTAGAAAGGGAAAGTTCTCTTCCTCCTGAAAATAAAGACAGATGCTGTTTGTGCTGGAAACAAAGCAGCCCCCAGCCCAAATCCTCATTCACCCTTGAAGCTTGAGACTCATAGATTCATAGATTCATAGACTTTAAGGTCAGAAGGGACCATTATGATCATCTGGTCTGACCCCCTGCACACTGCAGGCCATAAAACCATCCCCGCCCCTTCCCTGGACTCTGCTGCTGAAGTCCCCAATCCTGTTATTAGTGACCTCAATCGGCAGAGACCCTCCTGCTAGAGATCCCTGCCCCATGCTGCGGAGGAAGGCGAAAAACCTCCAGAGGCTCAGCCAATCTGCCCTGGAGGAAAATTCCTTCCCGACCCCAAATATGGCGATCAGTAAGACCCCGAGCATATAGGCAAGAGTCTCCATCCTGACCCCTTTTAGCCATTATGCTATTTACCTACCATTGCTTGGTTTTCCTTGACAACTATGTTTTACCATTAAACCATTCCCTCCATAAACTTATCTAACTTAATCTTAAAGCCAGACAAGTCCCTCGCCCCCACCGTTTCCCTCGGAAGGCCGTTCCAATATTTCACCCCTCTAACGGTCAGAAACCTTCGTCTAATTTCAAGCCTGAACTTCCCCACGGCCAGTTTATATCCATTTGTTCTCGTATCCACGTTAGTACTAAGCTGGAATAATTCATCTCCCTCCCTTGTATTAATCCCTCTAATATATTTAAAGATAGCAATCTGAGTTGAACTGGTCCCCTGAGCTCACAGCAAGGAAGAAAGGACCTTCAGCTTCTCCAATAATTCAGAGTCAGTGAGCTGGAGAACTGGAACAGGCAAGAGATGATCAGAGAAACTCTGGAACCAGCCAGAAAGTGACATCATAGTACCCACAGAATGCTTCACTTCGCAAAGCGATGCTTTGTACAGAGCTGAAAGCAGAAGGGGCTTTTCTGGGAACAGGAATCAAGAGGAAACAAAGAAGAGGGATAACAACCCAATATCTAATCTCTTGTTGACAAAACGGATTGATCTCACTCTGCCCTGGCCTAACAGAGGAAGGGAAATCAAGAATGGTTTCTGCTCTTAAAGCCAAATATTTAATTCAGACCACATGTATCTTAGCTAAGCACACAAGCGGCACCACTCTCTGTAGGGTCTTAGATCCACCATATACCCACAGGCAGGTTTCACAACTCCCATGGTCGTACAGGGCTAAGCGACACCAGCTCATGGGAGGCCTGGCAGGGGGTATTAGCATGCCATCATGGACTCTCTGTAGTGCAGATGGAACAGCTATATTCTTCCAGGCTCTCAGTATTTTGCCGTAAGGGAGAAAAGCCTTGGGAACTATTTAGTGACTTCATTTGGTTTAAGATGTGCAGTGAGGATGGGCTGCATTTCCCAAGCAGTACGGGCTACTGGCCTGGCGCTGAGCACCCACAGCTCCCATCCAAATCAGTGGGAGTGACGGAATGCCAGGCACCTTTGGGGAGGGGAGTCGGTCCACATGTAACCAAGGAATATTGGTCTTTAATGTTTGCCAAGTGCTTGGAACAGATAAGTACTAAATTCTAATTACTGCTATTTTCTCAGCAGATAGAAATCAACAAGACCCCCTAGTTCACAGCCATTCCTGACTAAGGCCCACTCTAGTTCCTGAAAGAGGGTATAGCCACTGTGGAATTGACACTGCACTCTACCTTAGCAAAAAGGCCAAGAAGCAGAGATAAGACGTAGAGTTAACAATTAACAGGGGACCTATTGGGCATGTTTTATTTGAAGATCATAAGTACTTACAAGTCAGTGATACTTAGAATGCAGCTCAGCTGCCTAGGATTCAGTCTAGTTGTTTGATTACTTTTAAGACTTGCATAGTTTGGAGCCATTATTTCAAACACAAGTTTAATATGCGTCAGTTCTCAGACTGACATTTCCATCTTCCTCTCAACTCACTGCAAATGTAGGGGGAACGTCTCATTACACTAAGTTGCATCTATTTTAAACAGGCAGGCTCTGCATGACTTAGTACAGTGTTCTCAGAACAATGCCAGTGAAAATTCTTCCCTGAGTCAAGTCGATGGATAGTCCCAAACTAGAGTCTGTGGAACATGTTTGGAAACTAACAAAACTGCCCATCAGGCCCTCATTTTCCAAATTATGTGTACATTCAAATTACACACTTACTCATCTGTCCAATCTGTAAGTGCAATTACCACAGCTGTGCAAGTGCAACAAGTGTGCACACAAGTGATCAGTTAGATATTTAGGCCGTCATTTATGCATTTATTTACTGCCACTATGCATGACCCTTGGATCTTTCAATTTGATTCTGGGAAATTTTAAGAAATATAGGATCATTTCCCACCTTTTTAGATATAGGCCTGCCAGACATTACTAGTACACCTTTCCACAACCCATCTACTAAGTATCCCGAGGCAATTGTTCAGCAAGGATTTCAAAATGTCAGTACAAGCCTTTGTTTATGAAAGGTTACGTTACTGTAAAATTGTTTCCTAGTCTTCCTGATTGTGCTACACCTCTACCCCGATATAACACGGTCCTCGGGAGCCAAAAAACCTTACTGCGTTATAGGTGAAACCGTGTTATATCGAACTTGCTTTGATCCACCGGAGTTCACAGCCCTGCCCCGCCCCACCCCCCGGAGCACTGTTTTACCGCGTTATATCCGAATTCATGTTATATTGGGCCGCGTTATATTAGGGTAGAGGTGTATTTCTAGAATGCAGTAGGTCAAGATAATATAGAAAATTGGCTGACTTACCACATAACCCGTTTTAGATAACTGTATCAGCTGTGGATAAGTGTTTTATTTATAGAAGTCAATAAGTTTAAGGACAGATTTTAAAAGATATTTAGATACCTTAAAATGCAGATAGGCACCTAGTGGGATTTTCAAAAATGTTTAGGCACCTTTCAAAATCCCACTAGGCGCCTGTCTGCATTTTCAGACACCTACATACATCTAAAATTTTGGCCTTAAGTGAACGTGGCTTAGTATATTTCACCTGTTTTTTGGACCTGGTCCTGAACAGAGTATGGAAACAACAGGTTATTTAGTTAGCCCTCATCATAACCAGACAATGGAAGTGCGGTCATTATATAATTGTTCTCCTTGGCCATGGAATGTTTCCAACTCTGCAACTTTACCCGAAGTACTGGAAAGTGCCTTTGTTACTGCTTTTAACTGCTGCTCATTTTTGTTCTATCCGTTTACACTATGCTTTGGGATGCTGGGAACAGCACTATAGGATACACATTTCCAACGCCACCTCCCAAAGGAGTCCAGAAATTTGTTTCATTCTCAACGAGGAGCTCAAGTTTCCCCATCTCTCTCATGGAAGGGGATAATACTGAATGAGGTTCCAGCATGGACTGAAGCAGTGTATTTCAAGGGTTTGGTTTGTTTAATACCAGAATCAGAAGAAGGCATATTATATATGTGGTATTTCAACATATAACTAATAGTCTCTTCACAAGCAACCTGTCTGCCCTGAATCCCAGGTGTAACAAGCAATCCCTTAACCAGGCCACATCTCCTCTAACTCCAGCTGGAGCTGTCCTGCGTCCAGGGCCGGCTCCAGGGTTTTGGCCGCCCCAACCAGCCAAAAAAAAAGTCGCGATCGCGGTCTGCGGCGGCAATTCGGCGGGAGGTCCTTCGCTCCAAGCGGGAGTGAGGGACCATCTGCCAAATTGCTGCCGAATAGCTGGCCGTGCCGCCCATCTCCAGAGCGGCCGCCCCAAGCACCTGCTTGCCAGGCTGGTGCCTGGAGCCGGCCCTGCCTGCGTCACTCTACCCAGCTCTTGGTTTTTATTTTAAAGCTAGCTGCAGGAAACGGAAATGAATGACACCCACTCCGCTTAACCTCCGTTTTGCATCCACAAATTCATCTCTGCAAGGCAGGCCCAATGTTTCTCCCTTTTACACCTTGTATCTTTTCCTAAGGGGCACTAAACACCAGGAGAGAACAGAGCCCGAGGCAGCCATGCAGTAAGCCTGAAAGGCCCCCATGGAACATTTCTCAAAATCCACACTGCCACCACCTGCACATGGGGCCCACCGTAGACACTGCTTCCCTCCTGAGGGGCCCTCTCAACAACACACCAACAAAAGAGTGCATCTTATTGTGCCTGCCCCTCTGATGTAGGTGACATTCAAAGCTTCCCGATGGGAGGAGTGGGGCCATAGAGCTAGAATACATTGCTTTCTTGGCTTCAAACACCTGACATAGATTGTGTGTATTTATAAAGTGACATGTCAGAAATGCCAGAAAGCAGTCTGTGCTGCTCTAAGAGATGCTGCTATCCATCTGATACGCCAGAGCATGTACCCTACCCCATAAAGTGGCTTTGACTAACCTGAGCACAACTCTAAGCTGGTTAGAAATTGCTTTTTGCAGAAATAGGAAAAACTGAGCGGGCATCCTTCAATCTTGAGACTGGGGTGATGTCAGATTTACCCCCTCCCGGAGATAAAAGAGCTGGAAATCACTTAGGGGGTATGAAGAGTGGCTTCTCCTCCCTCAGCCTCTCTCTTCCACCAGCACCTACATGGGAAATAGCCATCACCTTCCCACAGCACTGAGACAACATTCAACCCAGAACTGAGCAACGGATGCTTCCCTAATATTTCCCCAAAGGATCTCAATTCAAGGCATTTCACACACCCCAAAGGGTCAGGAAAGGAGGGAGCAGAGCAGCAGGTGAACTGTAATACATTACTTGGCATATGGCGCATGCAGCATAGAATAGACCTGGCTTTGATGTTGAAATCCCTTTCTCCATCCTGTAATCCCTGATTAACGAGGTGAACCACTTCATCCGGAGTGAGGTCGCCCCTGCGGGAAGAAAACTTCGAAGTTAGCTAGCAAGCTCGTGAGGTTCGGCACCCCAGCAATCCCAGAGGAAGAGAAACTACTTCCTGAACGGTAACATCACTGAGCTGGTTGTATTATTGCTGTGGGCTGTTAAATTCAGGAGAATCCAAACACTGCCCAACCAATGTGACCACACTGGCAAAATGCTAGAAAGCTAAGGGCCACATTTATATCAAAAAAGGAGTATACTGCAGCCACCCCCATGTTGAACACTGGACCAGCCCCCTCAGAGCAAGAGGGAGCATGGTCTGCCAGGAACTGTAGTTTCAGGGCCAGATTTACAAAGGTATTTAGGCACCTAGTAGCATTTACAAACGTGTCTAAGCAGGTTAGGCCTCTGACTCCCTTAGGCTCATCTGTGAATCTCCCTTTGCGCCTATGTGCAGCACTAGACTCCTTTGTAACTGAGGTCCTCAGTGACCACATCTGTTTGGAGGACAAGGGAGGCGGCACTGCTGAGCTGCGTTGGATGCATGTTGGCCAGAGAGACACTTTCACAAACCCCGTGATAGATGACCGTATTTCTTTAAGTAAATGAATGAGTTTACTCAAAGGAGGAACTTTTTTCTTTTCTCTTTTTTTGGGCCAAAAAGTCTTAAGATCAGGGCTGGCTCCAGGCACCAGCCCACCAAGCTTGTGCTTGGGGCGGCACCTGGAGGGGGGCGGCACGGCGCTCTGGCCGCTGGGGAGAGCGCAGCCCCGGCCGGGCTCTGCGCCCTCCTCCGGGCGCTTTGGACGCCGGGGAGAGCGGAGCCCCGGCCGGGCTCTCCACCCTCCTCCCGGGGCTCCGGCCGCCAGCGGAGCCGCGGCGGGCTCTCCGCCCTCCCCCCGGTGCTCTGGCCGCCGGGGAGAGCGGAGCGCTGGTCGGCTCGCCGCCCTCCCCCCGGAGCTCTGGCCGCCGGGGAGAGCGGCCCGCAGCCAGGCTCGGCGCCCTCCCCTGCCGCACTGGGGGCGGGGGGAGGCTTTTTTGCCTTGGGCGGCAAAAAAGCCAGAGCCGACCCTGCTTAAGATGCAGAGTTTTGCACTATCCTGGCAGCAGTGAGCGGAGTGACACAAAAAGCAGCAGAAGCCTCACAGCACGTTTTCTGAGAAATCCCAGAGGTCTCCTTGCAAAGCTCGGTGCTGGTTTAATTGGCGACACACTGTTCTAAAGACCACAGATGACATAGAAAGATAGACAGAGCTACAAGGGCTGCTCCCAAAGGCTCAGCCCACTAACTTTGCTGGTAGAAAATGTTACATTTTGGATGGGGGGTTGGGGTGGGGATGTGTATCTGAACTCTGGTGACTTCTTGAAAGAGGAGCAGCTTAAGCCAAAAATCTAACAGCTGTTTCCCACATGGACAAGACAATGCCCTTGGGGCAAGTTACCAGAGGAAGAACATTTTTAAGGGGGGAAAAAACGTGTATACATGACTAATACTGCATTCCAGATAGAAATAAAAGATGTGCTGTCTCCCTCCGGTCCTGAGAGCAAAACTAAGTTCTCCAATTGCTGGTCAGTGGCTTTTGTGCAGATCTCAGCGTTCTGTGTTGGAACAGACTTACACTTTATGGATTCACTCACTCTTTTTGGCCCCATGGAACAGGCTGAACTTTGCAGTTGGCTAGGAGGTGAGGGCTGTACCTGACCTCAACATAGATGACACCTTCTTTTCCTTTCATTTCTACAAACTCATAGGCTATTCTTCTCACAGCATCACGGTCCCCCCTGTAAAGAAAAGAACAGGATTAGTCTGATTTATGAGTTCTCAGGAACCTATGCGCTGCTGATCAAAAAGATCTGGAGGAGTGGACCTGCTGAGGGTCTGAATGCTTCCCAAGAGGCACCCCAGTCTCACCAGCACATGAAAACTCATCACGCACTTAGAGAAACTAGAATGCAAGAGTCCTTTGGCTTGGAAGCGACCTATCTAGTGAGTCATTTAGCTTCTCTCCCTGCATGGTGCCAGGACTGACTGCATCATCTCTAAACCAGCTGGGCAAAAGCCTACTCCCTCAATTCCTAGGAATCAGTGATTTTTTTTCTGATAAGCAAATAAAATACCATGATGTTATCAATCATCATTATCACAGTAAAGGGAAATGAACACATTTTGTAGCTTAGAGCAGGGGCGGGCAAACTTTTTGGCCTGAGGGACACATCAGGTTTCCGAAATTGTATGGAGGGCCGGTTAGGGGAGGCTGTGCCTCCCCAAACAACCAGGCGTAGCCCGGCCCCCGCCCCCATCCGATCCCCCCCTGCCTCTCGTCCCCTAACGGCGCCCCTGGGACTCCTATCCCATCCAACCCCTCCCTGTCCCCTGACCACCCCCGGACCCCGCACCCCTGACTGCCCCCCTTGGAACCCCTGCCCCATCCAACCACTCCTTCTCCCTGACTGCCCACAGAACCCCTGCCCCTTACTATCCCCTGCCACCACATCCAATCCCCTCTCTCCTTCCTGACTGCCCCCCGGGACCCCTGGCCCCATTCAATACCCCCATTCCCCGCCCTCTGACAGCCCTGACCCCTATCCACACCCCCGCCCCCTGACCACCACCCCGAACTCCCCTGCCCTCTATCCAACGCCCCCTGCTCCCTGCCCCTTTACCACACTGCCTGGAGCACCGGTGGCTGGCGGCGCTACAGCTGCGCCACCCAGAGCACCAGGACAGGCAGCCATGCCACTTGGCTGCAGCCAGCCAAGCCCCTGCGCAGCACAGAGAACCGGGTCACACAGCGCAGCTGCAGAGCCACGGCCTGGCAAGAGCTCACAGCCCCGCTACCCAGAGCATTGTGCTGGCGGCAGGGGAGGGGGAACAACAGGGGAGGAGCCGGGGGCTAGCCTCCCGGGCCAGGGTGTGGCCCGCCGTCCAGAGTTTGCCCACCTCTGGCTTACAGTCTCCTGCGCAAGCATTCTCAGGACTATTCATGGCCCAAATTGGCAATTCTAGCTTGCAGGTGCCTGAGACCGATGAGAAACTTGCAGTGGTTACCAGGAAATAAGTTACTTACGCAATGGCAGGCATGTAGAGAGCAAACTTTTCTAGAAACTGGGTTAGAGTGAGTGGCTCTGTGTAACTGATGTGCTGCAAGAGGTCTTCAACAGTGTCACCAGGGAGCGGAATTCCTCTTTTCCTAGAAATCAATACACATTTCACTGACAAGGATTTGGGTTACACCTTTATTTAGAAACATAATCCATACTGCTGAACCTGCTTTGAGTCTACAGCACGGGCAAAAGATAGCTCAGTCTTTTAAAAAATGCCTCACATATATGCCTCAGGAGCCCTGGATAAGAGAGGAGACTGATCTCTAGCAAAAATGCAGCAACAACGGACCCAGAATTAGTTAAGTATTACTCTTTCCATGTTGCCCTTTCCACTATGATAACACATCGTTTGTCCAATTTAAATGACAGACATCTCCATGCCATGCCCTACATTGAACACTGCCTTCCTGAGCCCATGAACAGGCCCTTATCCTATCCTCATTCAAATCCTTCCTGAAGGCCTAGCTCTGTCTATGGTACACTTAACTACAGTGGGCTGGATGCAGGGTAATTTGGGATCATCTACACATATAAAGATATAAGACTTAGATGCACTAGACTGTGTGGAAGTCAACGTATGCACCATAAAAGGTGGATGAGTGCAGTCAAGCCTGGCAGAATTCAAACCTGTGCTTTTAGGGCGCCTAGGCAGGGATTGCAAACACAAGTTTTAGAGCACCAATGTAGAGTCTCTCTCATGTGTCACTACAACATTGCATTATTTGGATGTAGTCAAATTGAGTCAATCACCACCCAGCAACTTTATTTATTTGCGGTTTGATCTGTACCAAGCAGTTTTCGGGTCATGATCACAAGCAGCAATCTATGCTTGGGGCCAGATTTTCAAAGCAGACTCCTAGACTGGCCCCACAAAATGCTGCCTCTGCACAAAAACCAGCATGCGTTTTTGCTCTACCCTGAACTGAGTGCTATATGTTGGGAGTGGTAGTTTGTGTAGGCTCCAGCTTTACAGTAGATATGAAAATAGCTCCAGTCACCTCCATTTTATACAAGCGTGGGGCAGCCCTGGGCTCCTGTCAAGTTGCAAGCACAGTTCCTTTAGGTGGGTGAAGTATGGACACTCCAGTCTACAAGAGTCAAAAGAATCCCCCAGGTAACCATAGAACCCGATCACCCACATTGCCATAGGGAAGAAGAGCTCCAGGGAGTTAGATGTGTTAATGAATCCCTCACACATTAGGATACCTATCCATACACTGAAATCTTTAACCCACTCCTTTGCTCCTACGATATGTATAGATGGGTGAAATCAAGGGCAATTCTTACACAACATACCAAAGGGGCCTCCAGCAATTAATGAGTGGGATGTTCTTGATGCACCTTCTGAATATTTATCTTGGCTGCATCACAGAAACTATTGCCAATTCAGAAGGCACCTTAGCCATGGCCTGAGAAGTAATTTTTTTCCCCCCACACAAAATTATTTTATCAAATCCTCCAATCAATCCATCTTAGATGATGCCACTTCTGTTCCATTTTTACTGGAAATTGCTTTCATGGCTAAAGCCCCCTCAACTATGTTGAAGTGTTATTTGTTGGGACATGGGAAAGAACCTGCAAAGGTTGACTCTAACAACCAGCCTTATCATGACATTCTTGATAAGAGGGATTTCTGCCATACTTTGGCAAACAATGCCAGACTTCTAATGTCCTTTACCTTTAAATGAAACTTCTTGCAGGTGTGAAAGTTTACGTTTATCTTGTTTAAAATTATAGAGCCAGGTCCTCAAGTTGTTAATTATTTACCTTGTCACTCATCAAGTGTATGTGTCAATTAACTAGAGTTTGCCTCCCCGACAGAGCCCATCTGCTCCTTCTTGCTAAAACGAGCAATGAAGCCATAGCGCTGAAGATTTTTCTTGGCAATGGGTTACATCTCGAGCGAGGCAACTTTTTTTGTGCAGAACCTTTTTTTTCCTGCACAGAACCCTTTTTTCCCCACTCCAAAACAACAACAAAAACCCATAGAGTTGGGTCGAATTTGGTGTTTTGAAACTTTTTTTTCCTCCAGCTTTTCTTCATTTTGGAATTTCCCTCAATTTTAAACAGATTTTAAAACTTTCAAAATCAAAACCAAACGTTATGGTTGACATGACGCAAACCTTTTTTCCCCCAACATTTCAGTTTGGCAAAAATTTCAAAACATTTTTTGTATCAGCTCAACCCAAAACAATTTTTTTCAGACATGCTCCTGAACTGAATATCCAATTATTCACACAGCCCTAATAATACCATCTGGTTTTGAGATGGCAAGACAGGACCAAACAGAAAATTTACACTCAGTGCTAAGAGAGAAAACCCCTGCTGAAAACACAAATACTAGCATTAGTATTGCAAGTACAACTGACCCAGCCAATAGCTTTCTGCAGACCAGGGACTGGCAGTCAACTACAAGGGACAACCGGTGGCAATGCTCATGCACCAGGGTTGTTTGCGCTTTGCAGAACTCTTGCAGTTATTAACGAGACAGAACACTGCATTGTTTCAATGGATATATTTAGAAATGGACTCATAACTCATTCTTTCTAAATCTGTTTTTAAGCCTGACCACAAAATCTGTTTCCTCATCTAACCTGCTCATGTTGTTGTCTATAACTCTGCTTGGTTTGTGGCTTGTGAGCATAAGGAGAGGGGCACTAGGTCACTGTTTGCTTACATATTTGACACCAATTCAATCCAGTTTCCCTACTATACTAGTAGAAAGTGGTCAGTTCTGTGCATCATGCACTCAGTCACAGTGCTGGTCTACACTCCGACTAGGACCACGCTCGTGACAGCCGTTCGTTATTTGCACATTTCAAGCAGAGTTTCCCCGATGGGTATGGACAGAGAACTTTTTGCCTGAGAACTGGGTGGAGACATACAGCGATCTATAGGACAGTTTGGCTGGCAGGGCTCAGTAAAAAAAATCCTTATCTTTGTCAGATAAAACCACGTTAATGGAAAGTATCATAAACATAATCGTAACTAACACTGGTCTAATCAGCAAGGACCGGGCCAAATTCTAGGAATTTTCTTTTTTAAACAGAGGTGCCTCTGTCCAGGAAATCTTTACAAATCAAAGCACCCGGCTAAACACACTGAAGCAAATTGATTTTTTTTAAACAACTCACTTGCCAAAGTATAAGATTGTTTCTGGCTTAATGGCTCCATCCAGGTGAACATGAAGTTCTACCTGTAATTAAAAAAAAAAGAAGACAAAGAACACACATTCATATAACTGTGAAAGTAATCTCTGGATCAGAAGATGCTACAAACAGCCAGTGTTGTGGAGTCACAAGATGGGAGCTAAAAGAGAAAACATAGAAAGCTACTCAATATAGAAAAGACATTTGATAAGTGTATGGTGTGTTTGGGTTTTTTTAATGTCTGAAAATTGACAGAATTGGATTCATTGTTCTTCCTGGAAGTCACATTTTTAACATTCCTTTACAAGCAAACTCTTTTTCCAGGAACCTTAACACTGCTCAGGAAATTGTCCTACTCATATTTGGTCCCATAATGAGTCCCATGATGAGTTGGGGCGGGGAGGAGACTTTGTTTCTAACCTGCTCCATCTTGATATTAATAACCTCTTAAACCAGTGTCTTTAAGCCTTTCCAGACTACTGTACCCCTTTCAGGAGTATGATTTGTCTTGTATCCCCTCGTGTTTCACCTCACTTAAAAACTACTTGCTTACAAAATCAGAAATAAAAATACAAAAAAGTGTCACAGCACACTATTACTGAAATATTGCTTACTTTCTCATTTTTACCATATAATTATAAAATAAATTAATTGGAATATAAATATTGTACTTACATATCAGTGTACAGTGTATATAGAGTAGTATAAATAAGTCATTGTATGAAATTTTAGTTTGTACTGACTTCGTTAGTGCTTTTTATGTAACCTGTTGTGAAACTAGGCAAATAACTAGATGAGTTAATGTATCCCTTGGCAGACCTCTGTGCACCCCCAGGGGTACCTGTACTTGAGAACCACTGTCTTAAAGTCTGACTAATTCTGATTTCTGCTTGCTGAGAATGCCTTTCCATAAGCACCTCAGTTTCTCAACCAAAAGCTACTCTTGCTTTGATCATGTTTCAAAATGGTGTTTTAGTTTAGGCCCATTACACGTGAGACAATAGCCCAAATCACCTTTAATTCTAACCCCCTGCTTGCCACATACTTTCAGAGAGAGAAATAATTTCCGCCAGGAGGAAGACCTCTTGGAAGATGAAAGACTGGTACCTTTTCAACACTTGGTGGATGTTGCAAATTATTTAGGAGAAAGCTGATAAACATGATTTGCAAAGCACAAAATTAAGAGGAAAAACCCTAATGATAAGATGTTTAAGCAATTGTGTGTGCAAATACAATTGTTCTGGGAGCCCTGGGAGAGAATGAGACTTGCAAAGGAAAATGGGTAGAAGTTCTCAAGTTCATCACAATTATCGAGGAAGAATGGGATGAGATATTATAATTAACTCCAGGCATGTGGAGAGGAGAGAGGCACAGCTTACACCTTTCTTTATAATAACGGTTCAGAGTCAATATACCAGTGCTTAGAAGCAAATGTAAATGAAGACTCTTCTGCACCATGGGCCTCCCACAGAGGCTGTTTCCCATATCTCCTGGGATCATGTTCTCCAAAACTGACTTTTTGGAAAAAGTGAAAAGCATTGAACAGATTCATTTTATTGAAGTTGTTGCTACATTTACTAAGTCATTAAGGGAAATTTCTCGTCTTGCAGACTTGCACTGATGGGAGCTGTGCACATAATTCTCTGCAATCTCAAGGAGAAAACACCCCTGAGTTGTTTTTAAAATGTTATCCAGACCAAATGAATCATTTAAAAAAAAAATCACAACAGGCATTCAGCATGGAGATAAGTGAGGATAGTCATAGTATGAAGAGCACAAGACCTTGGTTTCTACATGTCAATTGTGTCCAGGTCTTTCTGACAACTGCATGGATTGCAATGTACCTACCTTGAAACAAACAAAGAGACTCTCCTATGAGTAGAGACTTAAGAGATCTGGGCTGTTCAGTTTAGAGAAAAGATGAATAAGTAGTGACTTAAGAAAGACCATTCAGACAGAGAAGGCAAATGTTTGCTTGTTATTAATAGGAGAGATGAGGACATTCAAAGAAATTTTAAAGGCAATAAATTTAAGACTGAGGGAAAAAATGTAATGCAACACAAATTTAACCTGTTGAACTCACTGCTACATGATATTGAACTCAAGAACTTAATAGGATTCAGAAAAAGACTGAACATTTATGATAATAAGAATAACCACAGTTACATTAAATACTGTAAAAAAGAAGAGGTATAAATCCTCTTGGCATCAGAGCATACACCAACCAATAACTGACAGGGGTTAGAAAGAAACTACCCCTACAGCCACGTTATTCCTTAATTGTCCATTTCAGGGTTTCTTGTACCTTCCTCGGACAAAGTGGGTACTGAGCAAAGTAAAAAACAAGAACTGGACTACTGGTCCAATCTGATAATTCCTGGTACTCTGCATCAAAGTAGTGGGTTTTGGAGTTTGCTCTGCTCATGCCCATCCTGCTGTCTTTCAGGAGTTCCAAATTTGTGGGCCAGTCACTGAGAAAGAGGTGCCTCCTGCATATAGGGGTTGCCACCAGTCCAGGTTTTCCCAAGATTGTCCCTTTTTTGAAGTAGCTGTCCTGGGAAATCTCTAAGAGTGCTTGATATGCACTGCCAGCTGTCCAGTTTTGTGGGCTAAGGATCATCCCAGATGTCCCATTTTTTCCCACCTCAGAGGTGGCGACCCTATCTGCACATGAGTCTGATGCAAGGTTCACAGTCCCATTGGAACATGCCATTGCAACAAGCCATGGTCACATGGAGAGCTTTGAGTGAGACTAAAACCTGGAATTTGAGCCAGTATTACATCAAGCGCCAGGGCAGACAGCAAAATACTGGAATTATGGGCTTTTAGTGGCCCGAGTTGTTGGACAAACAGACTGCTCCATTCAAAACCAACTGCAGCTTTCAGTTATAATCATCAAGCCTAGATGTCATGGATATATGATAACTGTGGCTAAGTACAAAGCATTATATCGCATGACCCTATACATACTTTATGACCTTGTGTAAGGGAAGGATAGAACTGCTCATCTTTAGCACTGCCCTCAGGATTACAGGCAATGCTTTTCTCTATGCCCCAATTTGCAAATCCCTGAATGGGACTGGATCTAGTTACATGAAACATCACTTCTCCAAAGACAGCTTTGATCCACTGTCGACCAGATGTCATGGTGACTGAAGTCCCCCATTAGAACCGGGGCCTGTGATCAGACAATTAGTTGTCCGAAGAAAGCCTCATCTACCTCATCCTTCTGACCCAGTGGTCTATAGCACACGCCTACCACATCACCCTTGTTGCTCTCACCTCTAAACTTAGTCCAAAGACTCTCAACAGGATTTTCTCCAGTTTCAAACTGGAGCTCTGAGCAATCATACCGCTCTCTTACATACAATGCAACTCCTCCACCTTTCCTCCCATACCTGTCCTTCCTGAACAGTTTATACCCATCCATGACAGTGCTCCAGTCATGTGAACTGCCCCACCGAGTTTCTGTTATTCCAATCACGTCATAGTTCCTTGATTGTGCCAGGACTTCCAATTCTTCCTGCTTGTTTCCCAGGCTTCTTGCATTCGTGTACATGCACCTAAGATAACTAGCTGATTGCCCTACTTTATCAGTATTAATCAGGAGGCTTAGGTCACCATCCCCCAGAGAACCTAGTTTAAAGCCCTCCTCACTAGGTTAGCAAGCCTGCCTGCGAAGATGCTTTTCCCTCTCTTCATTAGGTGGATCCCATCTCTTCCTAGCAATCCTTCCCAGAACAACATCCCATGGTCGAAGAATCCAAAGCCCTCTCTCCGACACCACCTGCGTAACCACGCATTCACCTCTACAATTCGACGGTCTCTACCCGGGCCTTTTCCTTCAACAGGGAGGATGGACGAGAACATGACTTGCACCTCAAAGTCCTTTATCCTTCTTCCCAGAGCCACGTAGTCTGCAGTGATCCGCTCAAGGTCATTCTTAGCAGTATCATTGGTGCCCACGTGGAGAAGTAGGAAGGGGTAGCAGTCTGAGGTCTTCATCAGTCTTGGCAAACACTCCGTCACATCCTGGATTCTAGCTCCAGGCAAGCAGCACACTTCTCGAGTCTCCCGATCTGGTCGGCAGATGGATGACTCCACCCCCTTAGGAGGGAGTGTGACATTGTGCAGTCTATATGGTTTTATAAAAATATGATAAGTGAATATAATGTAACTGGGATATGCTTCATGCAAAAGGTCTCTTGTAAGGTATCATTACAAAGCTTATAATCTACTGAGTGTGATCATCCTATTTGTATGAATGTACCACTCTTGTATCTAAAACTAGAAATATAAAATATAACTCTGAAGGCCTATTGTAATTATGCAAAGTGTGGACCATTAATGGTGGTTTGGAATCTTGATGACTCCCATTAACCAGGACCATTGTCTACAGATGGCTCTGTTTTACCTGTGAGTCTTCCTGTATATGTGTGTGCTGGCAAGTGGGTAACGAAGTCTTGCAGTGACATGTGATCATGTCACCTGAACTGGAATCCATCTTTAACCTGGTGCTTTTCTAGTGAGGGGGGGTGGAAACCCAGAGGGACAAAGGGTTCCCGCCTTATGCAAAAGATATATAAAGGGGTGGAACAGAACAAAGAGAGAGAGAGAGAGAGAGAAGCCATCATGAAGAATCCCCTAGCTACCACCTGAGCTGGAACAAGAGCTGTACCAGGGGAAAGAATTGTGCCCAGGCCTGGAAGGTGTCCAGTCTGAGGAAAAAACTTACTAAAGCATCTCTGAGGGTGAGATTATCTGTACTCAGTTTGATTAGACATAGATTTGCGCATTTTATTTTATTTTGTTTGGTGACTTACTTTGTTCTGTCTGTTACTACTTGGAACCGCTTAAATCCCACTTTCTGTATTTAATAAAATCACCTTTTACTTATTAATTAACTCAGCGTATGTATTAATACCTGGGGGAGCAAACAACTGTGCATATCTCTCTATCAGTGTTATAGAGGGCGAACAATTTATGAGTTTCCCCTGCATAAGCTTTATACAGGGTAAAACAGATTTATTTGGGTTTAGACCCCATTGGGAGTTGGGCATCTGAGTTCTAAAGACAAGCATACTTCTGTGAGCTGCTTTCAGGTAAACCTGCAGCTTTGGGGCAAGTAATTAAGACCCTGGGTCTTTGTTGGCGTAGACGGGAGTGTCTGGCTCAGCAAGACAGGGTGCTGGAGTCCTGAGCTGGCAGGGAAAACAGGGATAGAAGTAGTCTTGGCAGATCAGGTGGCAGCTCCCAGGGGGGTTTCTGATCCAACCCGTCACAGGGTGTCCCCGACCACCATCACCCGTCTCTTCCTCTTGGGAGTGATGGCCATAGAACCCCCATCCCTAGGACAATGCATCCCATGCCTTCCGGCCGATGGGGTCTCCTTCTGATACCTTCCCTCAGAGGGCTCTTCCAAATCCTTCTCCGCATTAGTACCTGTGCAGAGAGCCTGAAAACAGTTTCACACCTCTATCTGCACTGGGGGTACATAGGTTCTCCTCTTTCTTCCTCTGGAGGTCACATGCTGCCAATATTCTTCCCCGCTCTGCACTGCACTCTCTGATTCTTCAGCATGTTTTGCTTCCAGAACCAAACACTGACTTCTATCCAGAAAATCTTCATTTTCTCTGATGCAATGCAGGGTTGATCCTCTAACCTTCTCTTCCAATATGCAGACCAGCTCGCACTTCGTACAGATGAAGTCGCATCTGTCCTCCGGGAGAACGACAAACATGGCACATTCTGAGCAGGTCACAACAGCTGATTGCTCACTATCCATGTCTTCCTTTTAAGAGGCTCCTCGGATGTTGTATGTACTGCTCACAGGAGCCTGAAAGGCAGAAACACTTTGTGCGAACTCCCCACAGGCAATGGCAAACTCCCTCTGTTTGCCTGTCCTCGGTTAGCTGCTCACGCGATTCACAGCTGGCTGCCTTTTTATAAGGCTGCTGGCTTGAAGCAGGTGGCCCGGCTCAAAGCCTTCCCTCCAATCAACCACTCAAGGCCCACCTGGAACAAAGCACTCCCAATTCACACTTTTCAATCAAACACCCACACGGTCAAACTGTCACACTAGTCTAACAAACAAGCACACGGTCAAACAAATGGTCACAGCAGACAGACACTCGAATATTCACCCCACCAGCTCACCCCACTAGCTTCACAACATTCAGGTCTAAATACAGTACAAACCTTTTTTCTTTGACAGAGCTTTCCAGCAATAGCTCTCTCTCTCGTGTGCTGGCACTCATGCTTCATTCATTTACTTTTAAAAACATATACAAACAACCTCTGCCAGCAGGCTTTGTTGTTTTTTATTCTAGGGAGGCATTCAGTTTCTATGGAGATGGGTGCAAATACAAGAACCCAGACTGACCAGGTCAAAACCTGGTCATTCACAGGCATGAGATTTCTACCCATACATGAATTATATGGTTCTAGTAATTAGGACAAGGACCAGAATAGAATGAGCTGTGGGGGGCAGAGGACAGGGGCAACAATATAAGGAGACAGGTAGCAGCAGGGAAAGAGGGATGGGAGTCAAGGTGGAAGAAGTTAGCAAGAGGGACAGGAGTGAAGGATGTGGATGGAAGAAAGTGCAGCAGCAGGAGGGAGCTGTAGACCATGCAGAGCACAAAGTGATACAGGTCCTGGATCCGTCCTCCTCAAAATGTAAAAACCTGGCAAGTTTTGAATTCTTGGGCTCCAATTCCTTTCAATGACTGAGACTTCCCAGGTTTCAGAGTAGCAGCCGTGTTAGTCTGTATCCGCAAAAGGAACAGGAGTACTTGTGGCACCTTAGAGAAATTTATTTGAGCATAAGCATAAATTTGTTAGTTAGTCTCTAAGGTGCCACAAGTACTCCTGTTCTTTTTGAGGCTTCACAGAGGCGTCACTCCTTGGGGGTTTTGGTGGCCGCACAACCCTTTGATGGGATTATAGGCTTGAGGGTCACGATCCATATTTATTCCACATTGTGCCATGTGCAAAATCCTAGCAACGTGCAGCTACATGTTCCTACCTCATCTCAAACATCTCCTGCAAAAGCGACCCACAAGTGCAGTACTTTCATGGAAGTGACAGCAACATTAAGTCGCTTCCTTTAAATTGTGGCCCATCTGCCTCTACCCTCTGTTGCTATTGTAAACGAGACACTTGTAAACTGCAGCAGGAAAGTAACAAGGTTCCACTCCATGTCTCCGGGAGACAGTTCTCTCCCCCTCAAATAGCTTGTGATAAAACAGGGATAATGAAATTGGGCGAGGAGCATCTGAGCAACTCCACCCAAAGTAGTGTGCAGCTTGCAAGAAAAAAGCCCAGCACCATCAGGTTCCCAGGGCTGCAAGGAGCTACCCAAAGCTGACTGGAGCCTTGTCTCTCCAAATGAAATGGACAAGTGGGGAACTGGATAAGCACAGGACTTTCCACATTGTTTATCATGGCGGGTTACTTCTTTGTTTCACTCTGCCTCCTTGGGACTGGGGGGAGGGATAGCTCAGTGGTTTGCGCATTGGCCTGCTAAACCCAGGGTTGTAAGCTCAATCCTTAAGGGGCCATTTAGGGATCTGGGGCAAAAATCTGTCTGGGGATTGGTCCTGTTTTGAGCAGGGGGTGGACTAGATGACCTCCTGAGGTCCCTTCCAACCCTGGTATTCTATAATTCTAAATGTACAGGGGTTTTATTTTGGGGGACACCATTCCCTTTCCCAGAAACTCTTCTGCCAGATGCTGTTGGTTCTTGAGGAACTGGATGTCTGTTACAAATATCTAGTTCTTCTTCCACCCTATGCAGTCCAGACATCCAGTGATATCTCATCAACCTTCACCACTGCTGGGGAACCTGGCCCTCATCCACTGGGTCCATCGTTGGCTCTCACTCATTACCCTGAGCAGGTACTACTTCAAACTCTCCATTGATGGGCAAAGGGGTGCACACACTGACCCCATCTGTCACCACCTTCAGGGCCACCCCAAAAATTTGTGGATTCACAGCATTGAGCCACATCTGGGAACTTCACTACACAATGCCTGGTGCAACATCATGAACCATGCCACTCTGGCTGGCACAGTGGTCCTCAGTAAACTATGCATGTTTGATGATTTTCCCAACGTATGCAGGGGACATGACCTTTCTAAGCACCAGGAACAGTTCTGGAACAGTGTCCCAATAGTTGTGGTGGGGGCAAACAACTTAATTAGTTTTGAGAGAGAACTGGACGAATTTATGAGTGTGACTGTATGACAGGGTTGCTTGTGATGGTAGGAGGCAGGGCTCAACAGCCCTGGAGCTCACTCCAGTTTATGTCACTAAATGGTCATGCTTCAGGGTTTCAACTGACCACCTGCAGGGGTCAGGAAGGGATTCTAATTGCTTTCTGGGGTGAAGAGGGGGTTAAACCTTCTTCCTTGGAAGCATCAGGGATGGCCACAACTGGAATGGGACACTGGGACAGAGTGGGCTGGGGCTTTGAGGTGGCACCAAGCATTCTCTCTCTGAGGTGCTTGACTGCTTGGTTCTTGCTCACATGCTCAGGGTCTAAGTGATCACTACATGTGTGGACTGGAAGGAGTTTATGTTAATGTAAATCATCAGTATTAGAAATGTGAGATCTTAACAGCAAGTGTACAGAAAATGCTGTTGCTGAGACAGAAGCCACATACTGCTTTCTCATCTCTCAGATGTTACTTCTTGTTGGGTGTCTGTCACCATTTTGAAAAAGGCCTGTCACACACGTTGAACTTTGGAGGGTTCGGAGTAACACCCGCCCTACATTAGAAGTGCCTGGGATTTATTAGAGTATGATAACTCAATTGCAATGCTACATGGTCTATTGGACAGCATATGTACTCCTGTTCCCTCCCACCATTCCTCCCCCGGAGCCGCCCCTGGCCACGCTGCTCGGGACTGCGAACGCCCTGTCCTGCTGTGCAGGGGATGGGAGGGGAGCTTATGTTGGGTGCCCCCCTCCCGCTGCCCATGTACCTGGTCTCCTCTGAGCCAGGGTGACAGGTGAGGGGGGAATCGATGCTGCTGCCTCTCTGGGCCCGGGACTGCCAGCAGCCGCTGGTGTCTGAACAAGCCTTCAGGCTGCTGATCCTGAGTGCTTTCTTAAAGAGACAGTGTGCTCATACACTCACTCAGGCACATACACACACCCCTCAGCACACACATACAGACTGTTAAACATGAGAACATAAGAACGGCCATACTGGGTCAGACCAAAGGTCCATTTAGCCCAGTATCCTGTCTTCCGACATTGGCCAATGCCCCAGAGGGAATGAACAGAACAGGTAATCATCAAGTGATCCATCCCCTATTGCCCATTCCCAGCTTCTGGAAAACAGAGGCTAAGGACACCATCCCTGCCATCCTGGCTAATAGCCATTGAGGGACCTATCCTCTTTTTGAACTCTGTTATAGTCTTGGCCTTCACAACATCCTCTGGCAAGGAGTTCCACAGATTGACTGTGCGTTGTGTGAAAAAATACTTCCTTTTGTTTGTTTTAAACCTGCTGCCTATTAATTTCATTTGGTGACCCCTAGTTCTTGTGTTATGAAAAGGAGTAAATAACACTTCCTTATTTACTTTCTCCACACCAGTCATGATTTTATAGAGCTCTATCATATCCCCCCTTGGTCTTCTCTTTTCCAAGCTGAAAAGTCCCAGTTTTATTAATCTTTTCTCATATGTCAATCATTCTATACCCCTAATCATTTTTGTTGCCCTTTTCTGAACCTTTTCCAATTCCAATATATCTTTTTGAGATGGGGCGACCACATCTGCACACGGTATTCAAAAGGTGGGCATACCTTGGATTATATAGAGGCAATATGATATTTTCTGTCTTATTATCTATCGCTTTCTTAATGATTCCCAACATTCTATTCGCTTTTTTGACAGCTGCTGCACATTGAGTCGATGTTTTCAGAAAACTATCCACAATGACGCCAAGATCTCTTTCTTGAGTGGTAACAGCTAATTTAGACCCCCTCCGTTTATATGTATAGTTGGGATTATGTTTTCCAACGTGCATTACTTTGTGTTTCTCACACACACACTCTGTGACATACTCCCCTCAACACACACAGTCTCTCTCACACACATGCACTCTCTCGCACATTCCCCAACACACTCATTGTTTCTCACACACTCCCCCAAGCACCAACATGCACACTGTCTCTCACATACACACAGTCTTCCACACACATGCACTCTCACACACGTTCTCTGCCCCAACACACTCTCTCTCACACACACAGTGTCCCTCACACACAGTCCCCCCAGCACACAAAACCAGCGCTCCCTGCACCCAGGTCATTTTCCGCACTTGGGGTGTGTGGTCAGGTGAGCAACAGGAGCTGCTGCTCTCCTGCCCTTTCCTTATGCAGCCCAGGTGGGGAAAGTGACCTGGATGCAGGGAGCAGTGCTGTCCCTCCTCACAGCCCCTTAGGGGTGCGCGGGGCGAAGGAGCAGCAGTTCGAGGGGGAGCAAGCAACAATACCAGCTGTTCTGTGAATCCAGGTCAGTTTCCTCATGTGGGCATAGGAGGAGGATGAAGGGGTTAGGGGCGAAGGGGGCACAGTGAAGGGGTTAGGAGCGCAGGAGGGGAGGACAGGGTTTGGGATGAAGGCGGTGCAGTGCAGGGGTTAGGGCAAAGGGGGTGTAGGGATTAGGGGCACAGGAAGGGAGTGCAAGGATTAGGGACACGGGGGCACAGTGTAGGGGTTAGGGCACAGGAGGGGGCAGGGGTTAGGAGTGAAGGGGGTAGGCATTGGGGTACAGGAGGGGGCAGGTGTTATGGGCGCAGAGGCACAGTGCAGGGTTAGGGGTGAAGGGACGGTGGTGAGACTTGGGGGCCTAGAGCAATGGGGTGGGGCACCGCACCCACAGGGGCACCAAAATGCAAGTTCGCCCAGGGTGCCATTTCCCCTAAGGCCGGCCCTGGTGGTGGCGGCCACGGATCTGGTTCTAGGCAGAGGTGCGAGGGGCAGGGAGAGAGGCAGGCCCCCCACTGCCGGGGGGAAGGGGCAGGCACGTGCCGGAGTAAGGGGGGGCTGCCTCACCGCGCTCTGCTCCCCCCGCCCCATCGCGGAGCCGCCCGCCCAGGGAAGGGTCGCAGCCCCCGGCTCGGACGCAGGAGCATCCACCGGGGGAAGGCAGCCGCTCACCTTGGGCAGGTCGAAGGCGGACGGCCCCTGCCCCGCGTCCCGCTCGATCCTGCAGCCGCTGCTTCCCTCCATCCCGCTCTACTGGCGGGACATCGGGGCTGCCGGGACTTTAGAGCCCGGCCCCGCCCAGCTCTCGCGCCGGCCCCGCCTCGCTGACACACGCCCGCGCCCTTTCCGCGGGGCGCAGCTCGCGGCTCCTCGCAACGTGAGACCCACCGCCCCGTGGCTGCTCTGCTAGGGCGGGGAATCCCTGCAGCCTGGCGCCGCTCCCCTCTGCAGCCAGGGGCTCCCCCACGAACCTCCCTTGCAAGCTGCTTCCTCCTCTCTCCCCCAAAGACCCCGGGCCCCTCGGATCCCCTGCAACCCCGCACTGGAGACGTTGCAGAGACGCTCTGGTTAAGGCCCTGCCCTGAGGTGGGCTGCAGTGGGCGAGGCTGGGGGCTGCTGGGTTGAAGGAGAGGAGATGACGCCTGCAGCCAGGGGCCACGATGCCACCATCTCCAATCCTCAGACGCATCGCACCCTGCCACAAAGCAGGGGAGAGAGAGCAAACCAGAGGTCCATTGCAGGCCAGCAGCCAATAGCAGCCCGGGGCGGGTAGCAGATCCTGGGAGACTTGTGTGCAGGTGCCAAACCAACTGCAGAAGGAACCCTTGGCTACACTTCTCTTTTTATTGCACAAGCTCGAGCAGAGCTGGCACAAGTACAGCTCACCGAGCTGGAAATTACATCTTCCAGCTCCAAGGCAGACTCACCTTCAGCTTTGTCTCATGGCCCTTTCAGTCCTGGGCTTCTCTGTTGAGAGACTGCCCACAAGAGGGCCCACCGTTCTCTTGCACTCTCACCATTCTCTTGTGCTCATCTATCACCTACGTCATTAGGTTTTTCCAGCTCTGCAAATCCAACATCCAGCCATTGAGCCCTCCCCAGCACTTCCTAAAACAACATTAACATTCGGAGTCACAGCAGCAGCTGAAACGTACCAGATTTATAAATATTTCCCCAGAGGCTGTTGGGGCTGAGCCATCCAGCTAAAACTCAGGATGAAGGAGTATTTAACCTTTACCCTCAGTTTCTTCTTCATCTCTCTACCCAACCCTCCCCACCAACCATCACCTTAGGCCCATAGAGAAATCAAAATCATTATCATGTGACCTGAGAAGGCTAACTCTCCGGTGTGGCTGGCCTGTATTCAGGGCAGGACCCAAAGAGAAAGGACTTTTATGCACTTTGGTAGCTCTGCAATTCTTTGTTCAGCCCCTGAAGTCACTTACAGCAGCCTTAGAGCTCTCCTAACTTACGCTATGACCCCAAGCCATGGTTCTAGCATCTGGAAATAGCCAGAGCAGAGAGACTCTCCTGCCAATCCTTTTCACGACCACTCCCCTTCTCAGCTGCCCAGGGCTGCTGAGTTTAAGGCCTTTTGTCAGTGGAGCAGCACAAAGGGGCCATATCATACTGAAGAAATAGGCCAGGGATCGGCAACCTTTGGCACACGGCTCGCCAGGGTAAGCACCCTGGTGGGCCGGGCTGGTTTGTTTACCTGCTGCATCGGCAGGTTCGGCAGAACACGGCTCCCACTGGCTGCGGTTCGCTGCTCCAGGTCAATGGGAGCTGTGGGAAGCGGTGCGGGACAAGGGATGTGCTAGCCGCCGCTTCCCGCCGCCCCCATTGGCCTGGAGCAGCGAACCGCAGCCAATGGAAGCCGTGATCTGCTGAACCTGCCGACACAGCAGCTAAACAAACCGGCCCGGCCTGCCAGAGTGCTTACCCTGGCGAGCTGCGTGCCTAAGGTTGCCACTCCCTGAAATAGGCCTTGCATTTCCACAGCCTGAGAAAGTCACTGCTGTGGGCCCTTGGAATGAGCTTGGCAGAGCTAACCCCTGCCCTAGAGTACATAGGAGGGGCTCCATTTACTTCAGTGCGGAATTTGGCCCTCAGCGGCTCCTTCAGAGCAGGTCTGTCCATTGTGGCAGCAGGCCCTGCTTTGTTTATTACAAATAAGGCTGTTGATTAATCACAGTTAACTCATGCGATTAACTCAAAAAAATTAATCACGATTAAAAAGTTAATCGTGATTAATTGCAGTTTTAGTCACACTGTAAAAACAATAGAATAGCAATTGAAATTTATTAAATATTTTTGGATGTTTTTCTACATTTTCAAGTATATTGATTTCAATTACAACACAGACCACAAAGTGTACAGTGCTCACCTTATATTAATTTTTATTACAAATATTTGCATTGTAAAACTGATAAACAAAAGAAATAGTATTTTTCATTTCACCTCATACAAATACCATAATGCAATCTCTTTTTTGTGAAAATGCAACCTACAAATGTAGAGTGACCAGATGTCCTGATTTTATAGGGACAGTCCAGATATTTGGGGCTTTTTCTTACATAGGTGCCTATAACCCCCCACCACCACCACCCTCTGTCCTGATTTTTCATACTTGCTATCTGGTTACCCTATACAAATGTAGATTTTTTTTTGTTACGTAACTGCACTCAAAAACAAAACAATGTAAAACATTAGCGCCTACAAGTCCACTCAGTCCTACTTCTTGGTCAATCACTAAGACAAACAAGTGTAATTACATTTACGGGAGATAATGCTGCCAGCTTCTTATTTACAATGTCACCTGAATGTGAGAACAGACCTTCGCATGGCACTTTTGTTGCTGGTAGTGCAAGGTATTTATGTGCCAGATATGCTAAACTTTTGTATGCCCCATCATCGTTCAGCCACCATTCCAGAGGACATGTCTCCATACTGATGACGCTTGTTTAAAAAAAATAATGCCCGTTAATTAAATTTGTGACTGAAC
Source organism: Chrysemys picta bellii (assembly GCF_011386835.1). Lineage (NCBI taxonomy): Eukaryota > Metazoa > Chordata > Testudines > Emydidae > Chrysemys > Chrysemys picta. The sequence goes on along the minus strand of NC_088803.1, from coordinate 36,090,763 downwards.
TCCTTGGGGGAGAATAGTACGTCTCCTGCTCTGTTTTACCTGCATACTGACATATATTTCAAGTTATAGCAGCACATATTGTTCATTTTAAGAACACTTTCACTGCAGATTTGACAAAACACAAAGAAGGTACCAATGTGAGATTTCTAAAGATAACTACAGCACTCGACCCAAGTTTAAGAATCTGAAGTGCCTTCCAAAATCTGAGAGGGACAAGGTGTGGAGCATGCTTTCAAAAGTCTTAAAAAAGCAACACTCCAATGCAGAAACTACAGAACGTGAACCACCAAAAAAGAAAATCAACCTTCTGCTGGTGGCATCTGACTCAGATGATGAAAGTGAACATGCGTCGATCTGCACTGCTACTGCTTTGGATCGTTATCAAGCAGAACCCCTCATCAGCGTGGACACATCCTCTGGAATGGTGGTTGAAACATGAAGGGACATATGAATCTTTAGCGCATCTGGCATGTAAATATCTTGTGACGCTGGCTACAAGAGTGCCATGAGAACACCTGTTCTCACTTCCAGGTGACATTGTAAACAAGAAGCGGGCAGCATTATCTCCTGCAAATGTAAACAAACTTGTTTGTCTAAGTGATTGGCTGAACAAGACGTAGGACTGAGTGGACTTGTAGGCTGTAAAGTTTTACATTTTTTTCTTTTGTATTTTTGAATTCAGTTTTTTTTCATAATTCTACATTTGTAAGTTCAATTTTCATGATAAAGAGATTGCATTATAGTACTTATATGAGGTGAATTGAAAAATACAATTTCTTTTGTTTTTATAGAACAAATATTTGTAATAAAAATAAATATAAAGTGAGCACTGTACACTTTGTGGTCTGTATTGTAATTGAAATCAATATATTTGAAAATGTAGGAAACATCCAAAAATATTTAAATAAATGGTAGCCAATTATTGTTTAATTATTTTTAATTGCTTGACAGCCCTGCTGTAGACACTAACAATGGGAACATTCCATCAAATCTGCTGACAACTGAGAGCCAAACCAGAACAATGAATTCTTCCTTTAAATGCCTCTGCTGCGACCATTCTGTTCAGATACCTATAGGAAGCTCATCAGCGAGTAGTACATCCACAGAACTCCGTTCCATCTAGGAGAGCTTAGAAGAACACTGCACTGGTGGTAGTCACATGACCCACTCTGAAGGTGATTTGTAGCAATTTTCCTCTATAGGAAAATGTCATTTCAGTAAAATATACACTTCAGCCTGTACTGTATAAGGTACCATTTTTACTCTGTAACTTTAGACTATTTATTTATTTCCTGTTTCCACAGATTAGAGGTTTTGCTGCTTCCCTTACTTCACCTTCCTTCTGTATCCAGCTTAGAGGTGAACGGATATTTAGCGCTGCCTACACAGACGCCTGGAGTCCTGGGGATCAGCTGGGGAGGGGTGAGGGCAGTTCCTGCTGCACTAATATTGAACACTATTAACCTGTGCTGCTGCTTTTTGGGAATCAGAAAAGGACCAAAGTTCACAGGTGCATGGACAAACTATCTGCAGACTCAGCAGCACCACACACACATGGGCACCATTTGGGGTCGGAGGGTTTTAAGATACCGTTAGAAGAAGGGCAGAAGAGGCTTTCTGTGTGTTTTGACAGTTGACAAAATTCAGACTAATTTCTTCCAGGTTCCATCCAGCTCCGAGATATTTCTTTCTGGAAAAGTTTCACACGCTGTCTCTTTGGAGACATTTTTCATGGTAAAAATTGTTTGATAAACTATAAGCTTGTTGTAATAAAGAACACACAACTCTCAGATAATAAAGTTGAGTGGGGTTTTTTTGTGCAATGGTCTCTTCCCCCCACTTCTATCCCCTGAAATGTGGAATCACAAACTCATCACACTAGATCACATCTATGTTGGGAACAGAGGGCAAGGAGCTATTTCAAATGACATCTGTGCTGTCCAGCTTCATATGCTCCCAAGTGCCGCAGCAACTTCCAGCTGAGAGTGGACTGGAAGCCGGGCTCAATAAATGCAAATCAATCCACTAGTTTGACACCAATGTCCCCTCCTATTTGCTAGAGAGCAGCTGCCCTGGCAGTGGTTATTTATCGTCTCTAGGATTGTAATTTGAACTTTGGAGCACAGGTCCTTCAGGGTCCAACCTCATACGCTCAGCACCATTGGGCTGGCTCAAGGTCAAGGTGCTAAAGGAAATGCTGCTGGTGAGGTAAGGCATCCTTGAATTTCACACACACACACACAATTCCACGTGCGCCATGACAGAAAGTGGAATCCAAATTAGGGCTCTAGAAGAGGACAGGAACTGACCTGGAATCTCATGCTGTGTTTTCCTCTCATGTCTCCCAAAGATTAATGAATGGCCCCCATGCCACCTCTAGGAATGGAACGAGCGCATTGCACCCCCACGCCACCCCAACCCCCACTTCCCACAAAACAGGAGCTGTAATCACTGGGCCACACTAACCCACAATGGCATTTCTCCCACGCTATGTAGACCGTGGCACTAGCACTAAAGCAGCTGTAAAGAGTGTAACTAGGCTGAGGCAGAAAGGGAGAGAGAAACATTCTCACATGGTGACCCAACACAAAATCTCCTTCTTGGCAAAAGGAAAATTAGAGGAGAACTTAATGTTACGAGTTCAAATTTTATCAAACCAAACAAGGCCATAAACGAGGTCAGAACATGCTGCCAGACAGAGCAGGAAACCTCCAAGGAGCCCAAGAAATGAGATGGCTGTGGAGCCAGGATAGAGACATTTATGGCTCTGAAGCCCCTAGAAAACAAGGATTTGGCAGCTAGGCAGAAGCTGCATCTGTTTTTGTTTGTTTGGTTGGTTTTGTTTTACAATCCAACAACCAACCCAGGTCAATCAGCTTCTGATGGATCATGCTGCCAACTTTGCTCCGACATGGCATGTAAGAGCCTGCTCTTGTTCCCATTGAAGTCAGTGGCCATGTTCTCAGTGACTGCAGTAAGAGCTGAGTTGGGCTTTAAATCTCCAAGTCTCCTGTTCATCCAGTCTCCCACATGCTCACAAGGAAGGGAGCAGCCAGGCAGAGAAGAGGACAGAATAACACACATCTATAAAATCAATCACTGCAAGGGATGGGCAAATCTTAGGTCTCTCAGCTCATAGAGTGTGCCTTCAAGTGTTATTTTTAGCCAAAATCAGCTGTTTGCAAACTACAATTGGACAGGAAAGACAGGTGGCATCAGGTTTCCCCTCCGAGCATAAGACCCATGTTAGTAGGGTGACCAGATGTCCCATTTTTAAAGGGACAGTCCCGTATTTAAGTCCTGCAAGTGTCCCAACTTTTTCTTTAAGATGGGCAAATTGTCCCGTATTTTCTGTCTCCTCCTTCCCCTCCCCCCCAGTAGTGGTGGGTCCACTCCTGCTGCTGGCCAGATTCTTGTCGGCAGCCAGGCACTCCCCTCCTGGTCTGTCAGCGCAGCCCCTGTCGCGTGCCAGTTCTCAATGAGCAGGGCCCCCATCCCATTTCCGACCAGCACTGGCTGTGCACTGCGAGCTGCGGTGCCTGGGGATTGCAGGTGGGGCAGGCGCCAGACACCAACTGGTTATGTGTTGTCTCTGCTGCCCACGCATCGGCCCTTTACATGCTCCCTCTCTCACCATCCCCCCTGCTTTGCCCCTTCACAACACCCCTCAGCCCCGTTGCTCCTCCATACCCCCCTGGCAGGGCGCATCCCGCTCCCAGTGCTGTGCAGAGAACCAGCCCCTGTTTGGAGCGCTCAGCTCACCAACAGCCAGGCCGGCAGGCTCCTTCCTTCCCCCACTGCCTCTGGTTCGGCTGGTGCCCTGGGAAAGCCCGACTCTCCGTCACGGCCCTGCCCGTGCCAAAGCCCCACACAGCGCTGGCACAGAGAAGCCTCTCTGCCTCTCAGCTAAGCTCTGGCTTGGCAGGGGGAAAGCGATTTCCAGCTGTTCATGCCCCAAACCTGCAGTCTCCACAGCAGCCCCCGGGGCAGGGGCTTAGCATCCTCCTCCCCACCCTGCATCCTACCCGCAGGGAGCCTGGGGCCGCCTCGTCCCCTAGGCACCCTCCCCTGCTGAATCACCTCTCCGTCCGGGTTTGCTGAACCCCCTGCAGTCAGGTTCCCTGGGCCCCGATACACAATGCATCCTGAGGGCTTAACCCCTTCCTGCCCACGCTGTAGCCAGGGGACAAGAGGCAGGTGGGTTATGTCAGTGGCCAGCAGCAGCCTGGAGGTGTTAGCTGCCTTTCAACACTGTGTGGGGAGGAAGGGACAAGCTGCTTCCAGCCACAGGGGACAGGAGACAGAGCGGGGAAGAGATGAGTTCTGCAAAGACACAGGCCGGGTCATCCCTTCCACTGCCCCTCCTCCCCCTGAAGCTGGAAGCAGCTCCCATCCCTCCCCTCTCACATGGTGCTGAAAGGCTGGTACTGGCCACATTCTGGGGTGAACCCTAGCAGAAATCTGGGGGTGGGGAGAAATGTGACCCTTCCTCCCCCATACGTGTTGCCATGGGAAGACACAGTGCTAGGTACCAGGAGAGGCTGGTCCATCCCGGAGGTCCAGCCAGGCATGGAGGGCAGAGAGCACCGGGCAGGGAGGGTTGGGTCAGTCAGTCACACCTCTCCCCCCGTGATGTGAGAGAGAGAGAGAGAGAGAGAGAGAGAGAGAGAGTGTGTGTGTGTCACCTCTCCCCTTGTGTGTGGGGGGAAAGGGTGTATGTATCGTCTCTCCCCATGTGAACTAGGGATGTAAAAGGTTAACCGGTTAGCAACAGTCTTACTGGTTAACCCACCTTAACCGTTAACCCCGCACCAGCCTCAGCAGCCCTCTGCAGGAGGGAGAAGCAGCCCCAGCCCCAGCTGGAGAGGCCCAGCCATGCCGGCAGGATTGGCCCCCGCCCCGCCAGTGGGGTCAGCCCCAGTTGCTCAATCAGTTAATGCTTTAAATGACATTTTTAATCATTTAAACGGTTAACTTTTTAAATGGTATTTATATCCCTAGTGTGAACCCTAAAGCCTTAAAGATAAGGAGATGATAAAGAATCCAACTACGCTGTACTGCTTTTTAAAGGGGGCTCAGTCAGATGTTAATCTGAACGTTTGTACTACACAGTTCTGACTGATTGCTGTTGAACTCGCTTGAGTACAAGTAATTTTACCAGGTGTCGCGTATTCAGCATAGGGAAGTATGCTAGTCACCCTACATGTCAGCTGCCATCACCAATTATGCTGAAAGAACAAGCACATCATATTATTCAGTAACATCCTGGCTTTCAGAGATGCTGGGCCCACAGAGCTCCCACTGACTTCAATGGGAAGTGCAAGTGAAACTCTGACACGGACACATAGTGGTGGAAGACCCTTGCAAAAGCGGCCTCCAAAAGTGAGCTGACACTAGGATCTAACTGGCCGCAGAGGGAACAGTTCCAAGTTCAGCTTTGCCTCACAGCTCTGATTAATTCTGCACAGCTCAGAAGGGAAAAAACACCAAACAAAACATTGTTTTTGGACTACATGCCAGAAAAATCACAGCCCAGTGCCCAGTAATAACACTGTCACTTCTGGCAGTGACATGTCTCTTTCTTTGAGCATAATGGGGAAAACAATGTGTGAAATTGGAACAGCTCATATCGACAGCGCTGAGGAAGTTGTGAACCTGCAATGTCTGAACAAGAGATGCGTTTGCACTTCAAACAGGAGTCTCCTTCCACACCAGTGTAACTCCACTGACTTTGAGGGAGTTACTCCTGATTTGTACTATTATGAGGAAAAAAAAAAAAAAAAGTCAGGCCCAAAACTTACTGAATGACATCTGCCATGTGTACGCCCAGGGCCTGATTCTGATCCAAGATGCATCCATTCTATAACGGTGCAACTCCTGTGATTTCAGTGACGCTAGTCCCAATTTACACTTCTGCTAAATGGGAGAACAGGTTCATCCTGACCTCTGCTTCCATCCATCCCACCTCCAATTTTGGGACTCCCTTCAAGCAACCAGAGCCCGTTTTGTGGCACTCAGGATAACTGCATAGATTCCACCACTGTCTGTGATTGCCTGCAGATGCCCTAGGGATATGGAGGTGAGAGGAAATTTCAAAAAAGTTACCCATAGAACTACAGTAAGGAAGAATTCACAACATGTTACTTTTTTGTAGGTCCTGTCAAAACAGCAGCAAGTGATGGTGGTCAGTAGGTAGATGTTTTATCTTTAATATTTTGGTGACATGCTATTTTATATATAAATATAATCGCAGAGCCCATTATCCCCCAGGTTCTAACAATGTGGGTCACATTTGGCTAGAACTATGGTGCAGAATTGGACACTTTCCCTTTAGCTTTTTAAGCAGAAATTAGAAATAAAATTATTTTTTTAAATATAAAGTTATTTTATTAAACCAGAACAACATTTCACTTAGAGTTTCCAGAATGCAAACAGCTGTTTCTCACAAGCTATTTCTGAAGAGAGATTTCCAAACAATAAAAGACTGTGGGTGGCAATGTTAGAATCATTCTTAACACTGACAATTTATCATTGGCTTTAAAAAAATAATTCATTTATATATTTGTGTATATACGCACAATGTATTTAAGAGAAGAGCATTTTGTATTCATTATAAAAATCAATATAGCAGCCCATCACTGGCTTGCTGATGTCTGAAATCAGAGCAGTAAATCCCAGCCGTCTTCCAATGTCTAGGAGAATGGTGAACGTAGCCCTTTATCAAAGGCAACTTTTTGGTGTTGGTAGCTTTTGGGTCCAGGTCTTTGCAGCCACTTGTGATACTGGAGCTCTCCCCACTCCCTGCCACCCGAGTTTCCTCAGCCCTGTTTACAAACTCTTCGGAGGTAAAAGTATCTGAAACCTACAGTCAACCAAACATGCAATCATTTCTTTGCATAAAAAGGAGAACAGTGTCATAATGCACCAAAATGGCTTTGGAATGATGTTAATATTTTCTTTGTAAATTCTCAAACATACTAAAGACAGGACTTCCAGCAAGAATTCTGCTAAGTACCTTCTGAAACACTTGTGGCAGCTGGGACATTTAACTATATACAGTATGCTCATTAGTTTCTTCACTTAGTTCTACTAATAGTGCCTGAAGGTTACCTTATGTCAAAAAGAGGGCAGAAAGAATGAACATAGAAGTTAACCACATTTTTAAGAATCTAATAAAAAATAGAACAGAGTGAGAGCAAAATTCAGCCTCTGGGAGTCTGACTCACATGTGAAGTGCAAAATGCTGGAGTGGAGAATCTGAGAGGAGAATTTTGTCCTGAAATTGTAAACATGTGCACTAACTTTATATGTACATGCAGCAAAGCTCTGGAGGCCTCTGGAATCCCCAAACATACCCTCCGGTGTCCTGAAGCCAAGCTATATGCTCTCATCTGCAGTGACATTTTGGAGATTTAAGGTCTTGCGACACAGATTTTTTTTTTAATGAATAAAAAAAAAGGAAAAAATAATTGCTAAATTAAAAAAAAAAAAGTTACTGTATTTCTGCAACCAAAAAGCTTAAGTGCAACCACTGCTGCATTTTCCATCTTGTTCTTAGTCCCCATTTACAATACAAAATAAACCTTGTTTACATACCGTTATGGCCAAACTGTGTTTTAACACTGTCTTTTCTATCCATACAAACAAGAATAAATGGTGAATAAACTATTTATTTAGGTATTTACCAGTGTTAGAAGAGGGTTCTCTCGTATGATTATAACATGCACACTACAACTGGGTGAATAATGGATTTTTCGGATCACTGGCCATTCTGAGACAATTAAAAAAAAATTCATTTTGGGTTGAATTGAAAACAAGTATTTAAAAAAAAAATTGGTGACTCAAAAAGTTGAAAAGTCAAGTTGAAGCAAAAGGTTTCATTCCAACATGACCTTTTTCAATTTGGAGCATTTGTCAAAAGCAAAGAAGAAATCATGAAATGCAGGGTAGGGGTTGGGGGGAGGATGACCACCTCACTTCTAACCTGTAGCCCAGTGGTGGGAGACCTGAGCTCAGTTCCCCTCTGTCAGATGTGGAAAAGGGATTTGAATAGGTGTCCCTGCACTGCAGCAAAGTGCCCTACCCATCAGGATATAGAGTCATTCTCACTTACTTTCAATATCTCCATGAATGACTATGAACTGCCACTTTGAATGACAATGAAGAGTCACTGGGCTAGGAAGAAAGTGAAAATGACTTGATAGCCTGGTGGTTAGGGCACTCACCTAGCATGTGGGAGACCCAAGTTGAAGTCTCAGCTCTAATGACTATTTAATTATTTACATACAGTAGAACAGCTTTCACAGGGGAGAGGGAGAAAGCCCCACACCAGAATATCCCATAGCCCAATGGGTAGGGCGGTCTCCTGCAATGTGTGACACCCACATTCAATTCTTTCTTCCTCACAAGGAAGAAGAGTAGGTCTGTCAGGGTCAGATCTGAAAAAACCTGACCCTCTGGGTTGGGCGTGCTGACAAGTTGCAATACCTCCCACTTCGCAGCACACTCAGCGCAGTGAGGTGGGGGCAGCTGGCAGGAGGACATGCAGGCATCACCATTGGCAGGAGGTGAGCAGAGAGGAGTCGGGAGTGGCCAACTCCTACCAGGCTGAGCCCTAAGGACAAGGTGGTGGCGGTGATGATGCAGATGGGGACTGGTTCAGGAGGTCCGTTCCAAAAGAGATTTGACACTCTCGGGTCAGTTGTGCTCAGCTTGGGTCCTGGTCCAGTCAGGTCTGATCAGTAGACTAAAGCTGCATTTTTCAGCAAATAAACTATTTGCTGAAATAATTTCACCCAGTTCAATGCACACAAGCAAGGTGGGGGGAAAAAACCTGTCTTCTACCATGGTTTGACCACAGCTGCTGCTCAACATGGTTATTTCTGTAGTGCAGAGAGGGACTAAGGTAGATCAGCAAGGGAACTAGAGCACCAAAAAGTCACATCAAAATGTTGTTACCACCACAAAGAAACAGGGCCTTATTTTGCCAGGATGTAAAACTGGAATAAGCCACAATGGAATCAGACTAGAAAACTCCACCTGTACATTTGAGAGTCAGAAATCTAGGAAATCAGCTATCTATTTAGTACGTGGGTGTTGTAGGTAGGTATATATGGTAGGAACCATAGAAATACTGCTTTATAGTGTGTATACCTCGGACTGTAAAGCTCAGCATAATACCAGTATTATGCGCTGGTGCCATAGCATCTCCTCCTCCTAGGCTCCCACTAAAACAAAGAGGAGTGGAGCACACATGGGGAGAGGTGAATGCACCTTGCCGGCTGGTAGAAGCAGGATTAGGATGGGTTGTTCGGGACCATCCCGTAGGCTTCATACAGCTTACTGAGAAGCTCCTTCTTTTCTTTCTTAGGCAGGAAGCTGGACTGAGCTGCATTGATGTTCTGGGAGGAAAAGAAAAATACAGCTATAGCTGGGGAATACCCACATGTGTGAGTGCACAAATCTTTGTGCATCAGTGAGTGTGAGCTAGTGAGTGAGTTGGTGCAAGTCAAATGAGCACTTTTGTTAGCACTGCTACTCTTGAGCTCTTTGCAGCAGCCTCAGTTTTCCAAGGAACCTGCTCCTTCCTACCCAGTGTTTGTAACGGGGCTTAAAAAAAGCAAGAGATAAACAACGTGTCTTAAATTCCTTTATCGGGTTCCAGGAATTGCAGTTCAGGGGCCTGATCCAAAGCCTATCAAAGTCAAGGGAAAGACTCTCATTGACTTCAATGCGCTTTGGATCAGGCCCTGCCTGATATGCTGCTGTTGTAACAAAGTTCATTACTGGCTTCCCTTAACAATTTACAGAAATGTCTCTCTCCTTCATTTATAAGCTTCCTTTCATTAAACAGAAAGGAACAGCTCATCTTCTGCAGGAGCCTGTAGCAAAACTGCTCATGGTTTTAACAGTATAAAGATCAGAGCTTTCTACAGCTGGAAGGAAGGACTAAAGCATAAGTCTACTCTCCAGGAAGACAGACTCTTGCTCCTTAAATGAGGCCCGTGATACAGGCCCAGTGCTTTCTCCTGCAAAGCTACATTCTGCAAATTCAGCTCCAACACATACACAAAGGAAATCAGCTGGTTTCCAAGATATGGTTGGATGCATGAATGCCTGGACAGTACACATCTCCTTTCAACCCAGTGCACCTCTAACGGGGAAACAGGAAAGCATCAGAGGTTATCCACAAACAAGTGAAATTCTATCAGACTCTTTTTCTGTCCCTTTATCTTAGGTACAAGGCAGATGAAAAACAGAATTATTTGATTTTCAGGACACTGCACACGCCAATCTGCATGCAAAAATGCAATGACGGACACCATGTGACCCTATAAATAATGGCAAAAGCAAATGGCCACTGGGATCATAGTCAAATACATAGGGAAGGGCAGCGAGTGACCTGCCACTGACATCCCCACATTCTGTTGCTCAATTCCAGTCTGAGGAACTATTCAGTGAAGAATTTGCATCTTGACTCATCCTTAGTGAAGCCCCATGCAGTAGGCTAGAGTCAAGTGTGCTGGATCTCTGCAGATCATCCTGGTCTAAACACCCATAGAACTTATACTCGGTTTTCTGCATTCTTTCCAGACGGCCATTTGTATGCCTCATACAACTCAGTGCCAGCACCCCTTCACCCCCACCTGCTGAAGTGAACTCAAAAAACTATCTTCACATGCTCCTGTTGAAAACTACTGTTGCGCCCCACATAATTCAGCTTTTTCTCCCCCCAGTTTTAACACCACTGAACTCTCTTCTGGTTTCATGTTTAAAAATGAGATTTACCTCAGAAACGATGAATCATGTTAGGCTCCAGCACAAGCTTTGCACAGAACATCTCACAACAACTTACCACTCTCTTGAACTCCTCTTCCGTGAAGTCCAGGAACTGCTTAGCTATTTTGTAATCAGTCTCAATTGAAGAATTAAAAATGAGCGGGTCATCAGAGTTCAGGGAGTAATTGGCTTTATCATTCATAAACCTGGGAAAACAATTTAAAGTGGGACAAATATTAAAGTTCGCATAGTTTGTGTTTTTCCAAGTGTAAAATACACTAAAAAATCCACAGCTTTCCACCCAATTTGGCTACTTTGTATCTAGCTAGATAAACAAATTCCTATCAAAGCTGTAGTTTGCATTCCAAAACTTCACGTTGCTATTCACCATCCTACTTTTTAAATGCAACAACAAACCATTGGTTGGACAGATGTTCAAAGTGTCTGGCCCCACTACCCGCTCCAGAGCCCACAGCAATGCACTGCAATCTGGGGCTTAGCCTCCTGTCTGCTCAGAACAGGGGCCTGAGGCGGGCAGAAAGCTCTCCTTAAGGATAAAAATCTATCAGCATATTTGTTACAGCTCCTCTGAACTGGTCCCTTAGCCGATGCACAATGCTCTGACAAATGGTTAGAACTTGCTTCTCATGTGAAGTAATAAAGCAGCTATACATAAATGAAGCCTGAGTTAGTTACTTGAAAATAATATATTTAAACATCTTACTGAATTACTGGGTGTTTCCTAAAGTCTGGATCACATGCTCCGGTCAGGATACTGGACCAAGGACAGGTCTATATGTGTATGGGGCAAAAAAAAAAAAAAAGGCAGAGTCAGTCTCTTCCATAATACTGCTGCACACAAATTCGGAAGCTCTCCAGGCAGGGACTGGGCCTGAAAAGCACCATGTAGATTTATAGCTCTGTGAAAACAATAATGATCATCAAATCCCAGCCTCTGCAACAAGCATTTATCCCCATGTCTGCTGGATATAAACATTTTTGAGCACTTTTATTTCCCGGCTATGCATTTCTGCCCGTACACAGAAGCCCCTTATCATTCCCATCCCACCTCTCCCTCCCACCCCACCCCACCCAGCCATTCTGGTAGAACAGCCCCCATCACAGGGAGCAGTGAGCTATGACTTTGCCATGTATAAAGGAAAGCCTAGCTAGGAAAGTGACCACAGCCATCTGCTCAGGATGGTTTTACAGTAGAACCTTGGAGTTACAGACACCTCAGGAACGGAGGTTATCTGTAACTCTGAAACGTGCATAGCTCTGAACAAGACCTTAGGGACTTCAACCACTGGGGAGTTGGGGCTGCAGCCCTTGGGGGGCGGGGGTGGAAGGGTCAGGGCTTCTGACCCTTGGTAGCACAAGGACTTAGGACTTTAGATCTGGGGAGAGCGCTGGGGCTCAGGGCTTCAGTTCCCTGGCTCCGCTCTCTGTTTCAGCCTCAGAGGGGGTGCCTGGGCTCAGAGCTTCAGCTCTGCAGCTCTGTTCCCAGCATCTGCCCTGCAGGGGGTTCTGGGGCTCCCCACGGCTCCATTCCCCGTTTCAGCAGGGCGGGGGGCACTGGGGCTCTAGCTATGGGGAGAGTGCTGGGGTTGAGGCCTGGAAAGGAGCCAGGGGCTGAAGCCCTGAGCCCCGGTGCTCCAGAGCGTCAGAAGCCTTGATACCCGCCCCCTGCCTGGAGCCCTGACCCTCCTCACCCTGCGGCTGCAGCCCTAACCACCTGCCCCCCGTCTGAAGCCCCAAGTCCCAGGGCTAAAGCCCTGAATGAATAAAGTATTTGCTTTTTTGTGCATGCGTGTGTCTGCTGCTGCCTGATTACTTCCCATTCCAACGGGTGTCCGGTTGACCAGTGAGCCCATAACTCTTGTGTTTGTATCTTTGAGGTTCTACTGGACTGGTTAGTATATACTAAAGGCCCAGACCGGGTTTTGTTCTTTTGCATGTCTGAGGAAGACATGTTCCCAAAGCTGGGACCTTTTAGAAGTACCAGGTTCTTCAAGATCTCACCTGCCACCACTCTCCCCACTGTGACTCCTGTGAGCCTAACACCATGGCCACTCACCCTCTCCCTGGGAAGGGGTAAAGGCATCTCTCTACTCAGAGAGCCAGTGCTGCTCCAAGGATCAGCTGAAGATGGACTAGATAATAAAGGCTCCCTTTCCCCCAGGCTGAGCATGACGTGACCTCTGGCACTCAGCACAGAGTGAGATCCAAACTTGTATGCCCTTGTTGACATCGCATTTCTGCTCAACAGCCCAGTTAGCAACATGCTGGAGCCTTGTATGTCTGTTTTCCACCATAGCCTCAGCTAAATTCAAACTGTGGTGTAGCAGGCAGATTTCACTCCAAACGCTGTCAGCGCTTGGACTCCAGGTGGCAGCAATTTCACCCCTATAGTAAAGGCATTTATGTCCATGCTCATTATCCAAAGTGCTGACTTGTCATGCAACCCAAATGAGGGCAGATCTCTTACCCTCAGTCAGAACAAGGCGATGGTTACACAACTGCCACCCCTGCAGAATTAGTCATTACCTCAAAATGCATCTTCCTACTCAACAGCTCCCTATAAAGGGCTGGGTCTTCCAGGACATGGTAGCTGTGGCCGATCCGTTCTGTCTTCAGAACATTGATTGCCTGTAGAGAATAGAAAACATGTAAAGTCTCAGCTCTGTGCAAGGGCCTGACTCCTGCTCCCCAGAGGATCAGGCCGGCCCACAGGAGCTCCTGAGCCCTCCAAGCCCCATACCAGGACTCCAATCCACTGCCTGCATGACATGGGGGCCCAGCTCCTAGGAGGGCCTGATCCTTCCGAGCGCTATACAAGTCTCCATCTCTCGCTCCCTCTTTGTATGATGCACAGACTCTGCTCCAGGGTGGATAAAAATCAATGATTTAAAAAAAATGGATTTTTTTTATTTAAAATGGATTTTTTTGATAAAATGCTTTTTGAGGAAAACACCTATCTAAAGATAAAGATATATTTTTGAGCTATACTGTCTCATCATGGAATAGGGATATAGGGATGATAAATTCTAATTCTATAGTATGAGACAATATATTCATGTAATGTCTAAGAAAAGTTTTGTAAATGTGTTCTAATAGTTCATGGATTAGGGACCCAATCTTATGCGGTTCCAGGGGCTTCTGTATAGATTATTTAGGTTAATCTTTCTATCTACCCAATGGGACTCAGTGCTCAATCTAGAAGATACCATCAGAGATGCTTAGTTTTGCTGTTGAAGAAAAAAATCCAGAATACATAACGTTGTTGTTTTAGTTAAATAAAACAATTTATATGTCTGTCTGGTGATGTTCTCCTCCTAGTACAGCATGGCAAGAAAATCCTCCAAATATTAATGATTAACCTTTTGAATTGGAGATAGTTCACCTCCCAATGACTTCATAAATATCTGCTTCAATTACCTTTGGTAAATGAAATAACCAAACAATCATTCATTTTCCGATATAGCTGTAAAACTAATCGGATAAGTTTTCAAAATAAATCACTTAAAAATGTATAGTGTGTACCTTCTAAAAATGAAACCTACATCTATCTCTGAGCTGTGAAGAATATGTATTAAGGTTATAACAACCAACAAGAATGCATTTTTATGTGGAAATCCACGATTAAATCGAGTCTTCCTAACTAGTGATTTAAATCAAATCCACCCTACTCTGCTCCCTTAGAGCAATGGGGGGATTTGGCTCCCAGGGGCTACTGAGTAGCTAGGGCCAAATCCTGGCCCAGCACCTTTGTTCCCTGCATTACAATACAGAGTATTCTGCAGCTCTGCTGTAACTTATTCCACTGCCCTGCCCTGGGGTTTCTTACCTCCTTGATGACAGAGGGTGACCCAACCTCCCCAGCATGGACGGTGCGATGAATGCCACATCTTTCAGCTTCCTGGAAAAACCCACATGAAGCAAAGAGTGAAAACGCTGCTGTGAGTTTAGGGAGGCACAGAGGCAGGGGCAGGGGGGGAGAGATGTGAACAAACTATCAGGACAGCAGCCCCACCACCGACCCTACTCTCAGCCTTCAAGACAGAGCGAATGCTTTCAACAGATCATTAGGCTGAGATCTCTAGAGCAGCCAAGCGCTCCAACCCCAGGAGTAACGACTGTGGAGCAACACAATCAAAACGAGAAGAAAATCAATTACCAATCTCAGACAGTGTAGGAGCTGGGTAGGTGAGTGTCTGGGAAGCCCAGCCAGGACTAGGCAATGAAAGCAGTCACCAGCTGGCAGTTATTCATAGTCCACATGCAGCGAGTTTGGTGAGTCTCAATCCAGTCCCTGGTGTCCACATCACACAAACACCCCCACAACTACAACTGTCCCTCTTGCTGGCAGTCTCAGCAGATAGACCAAGGACTAACTGAGCCTTGAAGATTCTCCTCCCCTGGAGGCACGCTGGCTGAGGTGATGGGCAGGGGGGAAATTCCCACTGCTGTCGCCTGAGCCGTACCTGTTCTAGAGAGGAGGGCCTGCTGTCTCAGAGGCTCTCAGCATGGCACTTTTCATCAGTGACTAAACAGAATTCTACGGATCCGGGAAATCCCAAACCCAAAGTCCTGAGTGTGGAAATGGGCACTGAGCTGATATTATAGGGATTTTACCAGAGGCAGCATGCACGTACACACACCCCCTTCAGGAAGTTGCTGTTTTGTATTACTGAATTTTTCACATGCTTTGTGAATTTTCCACTTGGTTTGCAGCCACTGCATATCCAGGCTCCGCTCTGAACTACTGGGTAAGACACAGCTCCGCTTGGTATGTTAATAAGAAAAGCCTAGTTGCGTCTATTTGAAATTAAATCGAGACTCCCTGTGTCTGCAATGATAGCTTTGTTTTAACACACACTTGTCGTATGTCCTGCACAGAACAGGGACTCAGACAGTTACCCCGAAGGCTGACCATTCAGTCAGGGCTAAGCTTACCCTCCCTTCCCTTCACATTGGCCTTTCACTCGTGTCAGAAACTGCTAATTTGGGGCGTTCTGAGGATGAACAGATTAATCCAACCCCCCCTGAAATCTATGGAATGACTCCAGCGAGCTTTGGACTGGGCTCTGAACTATCAGAGTGCAATGCTCCTCCTACTGATCCCTATGTTTGATGAAGTAAGAGTCAATGAGAGTTTTGCCATTGTCTTCAATGAAGCATGGCAGGGCCTTCAGGTTAGGGCTCTGAGCAATGTGTTTCAGAGAACCCAGAGTCAACAAGACAAAATCCGTGTTCAGGCAAAACTCCTGCTGAAGTCTGTGGGAGCTTTGACTGTGCCAGGACTGCATGAGGTGGCTCTGAAGCCAGAGGTCTTAAAGATGAACAAAGTTTTGTTTTAAACACTATTTTGTTTCCAACGTGTGTTAAATGTACAGGCCAGCTCTCAGGGCAATGACCCCAGAGTGAATCTCCCTGCCTGCCCAATTCCCATCATTTTGCCAGCTCACTTTACCAAAGTCACGCACATGAAGCAAATTAAGAGGCAATGTGTCTGCTTACTTTTATTGTTCATTTATGTATCCCCCTCTGGTGCGCCATGCGGATTAGAAAACAGAGATTTCTGTGGGTGTGGGGGGGTGCGCTGGGGAGAAGGGAAGCCAGGAATATCTCCCCCACCTCCACTCAGGGTATGTCTACACTGCAATCACAGGTGCAACTGGAGCTCGGGAAGACATACGGGAGCTAGATTTAATCTAGCTAGCTCAGGTTCCAGAGCAGTGAAGCTGCAGCAGCGCACAGAGTGGGGTCGCTGCCCAACAATGACACAGGGTTACAGGCAGGTCTCTACAGTCCACACCGAAGCACGTGCTCTCACACCTTCACTGCTCCACGATCTCAAATAGCTGGATTAAAGCTTAGCTCAGGTATGTCTACATGAACTGCAATCACACCGCCCCCGATTGCTGTAAAGACATCCCCTCCAAACAGCCTCCTCTGGCTCTAAATAACCCAGAACTTCCTAACCAAGGAGACTGTCCATTTCTCTCTGCATGCTTCTTTGGTTTATAACATCACTTACCTAGGAGATTAGCACCAGCTAATTATCTAAAGTCACAGCGTCAAGATCTTTACATGGTTTCTCCCCATTATCTCCCCACAACCTACTGCAGGCAATTTACAAACAGAACTTCCCCTACTATCCCCAATTGTAGTGACAGTCATTGACTCCTGCCAGCCAGAGTTTAAATGGCAACACAACTGAAAACTGGGAATGCCGGTCCAAGCGCAGATATCTGATCCCTTCATCATAAGCCTCTCATTTCATAAGTCATATTATCCATACTATTGTTGGTGTGTGAAGCTCCAGTATGAGGGCAATTTAGAAAGGGAGCATTCTACTTTCATGCCGGCAGAGAAAGCCTGACAAATTGGAACTTTTGTTCCTTTCGTGTTTCTCTGAGTCTGAATGAGACGCTGACTTTCAGACAAGAACAATTCAAATCCTTTGGGTTGAGAAATTTGGACTTTGAGACCCCACGCATAGCAAGCTAGATATTAATTGATAAACGTATTTTCCATCTTGTTTTATCAACCTTTAAATTACCTGGACATAACGTGATGAGCAACTAATGTCAGCTTGACATGAGGCCTGGGCCTACAGGGTCTTGGATAACACTGGATTTTCCCTTACAATAGCAAGTGAGAAACTGCATGGATTTTAAAAATGGCATTGGGCATTTAAGCAAGGAGATACCAATTGTGAAAGTACAAAAGTTCAAGGCCATGCAAAACAAAGTATATTTCTTATATACTCTTCCCCTCGCCCTCAAGTTTTTGCTTTCACATTAGGACATTTGTATTGATTCCCAGGACAGCCACAGATGGCAGTTGGACTGTTAACTACAACAGTATACCCCTGAGATATCCATGATTCTACCTGAACCAATCACCTGACACCAAGCACTATTTTTAAATCCAGTGTCCTTTCAGGCTATATTCCTGAGCACCCTCAGATCCCACTGACCTATGCCAATCATGTAACTTCTTAAATACAATCACCACTAGAGTCCTAAAATCCCTATATACAGATAGGAGATATTTGCATTGGGCTTCCTTTTTAAGCTACAGTAAAGTAACATGGTCTAGTTAAAAAGAATATATTTCAGGAAAGAAGTCTCCTCCAATACCATCATCTTAGTTTATTATAATGGAAAAAAAAACTTTGAACATACGTTTACACTCTTTGTCTGATTGATTTAGTTTTTGTGTTTTACTCAGCTGGAGACAGTGAAGAGGGACTAGCCAGCTTCATCTTTGGTATTGAGTTCTGATGCTGCAAAGCAATGTAAGCAGGTAGCCCAATGCAGATTCACTGGAGCACCCAGGCGGATCTGAATGCAGGATCATTTTACCATCCATTTCACTTTGTGGTTGTGTGCACTAGCTCAGTGCTGCAGAACCAAGGTTGTGATCGCAGCGGGGACCAGGGCCAGCTCCAGGCACCAGCGAAGGAAGCAGGTGCTTGGGGCAGCCAATGGAAAGGGGCGGCACGTCTGGGTCTTTGGGGGCAAGTCCCTCAGTCCCTCTCGGAGGGAAGGACTGGCTGCTGAATTGCCGCCGAAGAATGAACCGGCACGGTACAGCAGCCGCCGAAGTGCAGCCAATTGCGGCTTCCCCCCCCCACTCGCTGCTTGGGGCGGCAAAAAAGCTGGAGCCGGCCCTGGCTGGGACACATTTAAATCAAAACATCTCTTTATACTTAAATTATGTATATGCTCTATTAGTAAGTTAAAAACCAAATTAAAAGTAGTATTTCTGCTATGCCAATAAAACACTTCTAGTAATTTTAAGACATGTATAAGTCCTACAGGCCATTTTGGATCTGAACTATTTGCCAGATCCCCTTTGTACTGTGCTCTGTCTGCACGAACTAGAAAGAATATGATGCAAGATTTTTCGAGAAGCTCATTGAACAAACCTCATAAGCCTTCCTATGCTCTGGGAAGGTCTCAGCCAGCAACAACTCATCCCCAGCCAGGTCTATGGCTACCACCGTATTGTTCTGGTATTTCTTACACAGCTCCACCACCTCCAACGACCAGCCTGGAAAGAAGAGCAGCAGGATTCAGGAAAAACATTCCCCCAGGGTCACCCCTGAGCTCTTGTCCAAACCGATGTGGCTGTTCACCTGGCATTGGACACTATCGGAAGACAGGATTTGGGGCTGGATGGACCATTGGTCCGACCCAGTATGGCCGTTCTTATGACTAGAAAAATTAAGTTCATTTCCAGGATTTCCCCCAAGTTTGAAGCCCTATAAAAAGCAACAAAATCCTAGAGCCAGATTTACAGACCAGAGCCAGAGAGGAACAAATAAGCTCACTGCCTGTAAAGTTGGCAGGCATGACAGGTTTTAGCCCTGGTTATTAGGCCTGCCTAGGTGGAGCCCTTCATTATCATTACAGCCCTTGACAAGAGCAAAACTGCATGAGTCATCCCCAATAGATTGTATTGCACCATTACTTTGCACTTTAGAATGCATGTGCCTGACTACATGATAGGGGAAGAATTCCCAGCTGCAAGCCCCCGCTTTCTCATTATCACAGAATGCTTCACTTCGCAGGGTGATGCTTTGTACAGAGCTGAAATCAGAAGGGGCTTTTCTAGTAACAGGAATCAAGGGGGGCCATGGCTGGGCTCTGAGGAGGAGGGGGTTCAGGTGTATTGGCTGGGGAAGGGGGGGCACGGCTGGGCTCTGAGGAGGGAGGGGTTGTAGGTGTCTGGCACTCTCGGCTGGGCTCTGGGGGCGGGAGGGAAGAGGGCAGAGAAACAGGAACTGGGTGTCACAGAGGTTTCTTTAACACTCATTTTTGTGTTTGTCTGTATTGTTACAGACATACTTGCTGACCGGTATTTTCAAATAACTTACCAAAATATTTGAAACTGGTGTGATTATGCAGTGTTATTTTGACAAATAAAATGCGCAGAATTTTTATTTTTTTTAGTGCAGAATCCAGGAGTATAAAAGCAGATAGACACCTAGTGGGATTTTCAAAAATGTTTAGGCGCCTTTCAAAATCCCACTGGCTCCTGGCAGCATTTTCAGGCACCTACATGTTTTTTTACATTTTTGGCCTTTAATGAATGTGGCTTAGTGTATTTCACTTGTTTTTTTGACCTGGTCCTGCAGAAAGCCTTCAGAAACAGTGGATTGTTTAGTTAGCCCTCATCATAACCAGACAATGGAAGTGCGCTCATTATATAATTGTTCTCCGTGGCCATGGAATGTTTCCAACTTGGGCATCTACTCTGAAACTTTACCTGAAGTACTTGAAGTTACCTTTGTTACTGCTTTTAACTGCTGGTCATTTTTTTTCTACACTGTGCTTTGGGATGCTGGGAACAGCAATATAGGATACACATTTCCAACCCCACCTCCCAAAGGAGTCCAGAAATTTGTTTCATTCTCAACTAGGAGCTCAAGTTTCCCCATCTCTCTCATGGAAGGGGATAATACTGAATGAGATTCCAGTATGGACTGAAGCAGTGTATTTCAAGGGTTTGGTTTGTTTAATACCAGAATTAGAAGAAGGCATATTATATATGTGGTATTTCAACATATAACTAATATAGGGTTACCATATTTCAGCAAGCAAAAAAGAGGACGGGAGGAGCCCCGCCCTAGCCCCGCCCCTGCCCCTCCCACTTCCTGCCCCCCCCAGAACCCCCAACCCTCCCCCCGTTCCTTGTCCCCTGACTGCCCCCTCCTGGGACCCCTGCCCCTAACTGCCCCCCAGGACTCCACTCCCTATCTAAGCCTCCCTGCCTCTTGTCCCCTGACTGCCCCAACCCTTATCCACACCCCCACCCCCAGACAGACCCCTGGGACTCCCATGCCCCATCCAACCACTCCCCACCCCCTGACAGCCCCCCCCAGAACTCCCAACCCATCTAAACCCCTCTGCTCCCTGTCCCCTGACTGCTCCGATCCCTCTCCGCGCTCCGATCCCTCTCCGCACTCCTGCCCCCTGACAGCCCCCCCCCAGAACTCCCAACCCATCTAAACCCCTCTGCTCCCTGTCCCCTGACTGCTCCGATCCCTCTCCCCACTCCTGCCCCCTGACAGCTCCCCCCCAGAACTCCCAACCCATCTAAACCCCTCTGCTCCCTGTCCCCTGACTGCTCCGATCCCTCTCCCCACTCCTGCCCCCTGACAGCTCCCCCCCAGAACTCCCAGCCCCCCACCCCCCCGCTCCTTGTCCCCTGACTGCCCCCTCCTGGGACCCCTGCTCCTAACTGCCCTCCAGAACCCCACCCCCTACCTAAGACTCCCTGTTCCTTGTCCCCTAACTGCCCCCTCCCAAGACCCCCCCAACTGCCCCCCAGGACCCTACCCCCTACCTGTACCCTGACTGCCCAAAACTTTCTCCACTCCCCCCCAAAAGCCCCCCCCCATTTCTTGACTGCCCCCTCCAGAACCTCCCTGCCCCTTCTCCTGCCCCCTGGCCCCCTTACCCTGCTGCTCAGAACAGGGTGTTGGGCTCTGTGCGAACCGGACACGTGGCTGCGCTCCCCAGCACAACAAAACCCGGTCCCTGGCCCTGCACAGTGCTGCCGGACTGGGCTGCAGGGGAGAGCTGCCAGCTCAGAATGCAGGGCGGAGCTCCTCTACAGCTGCTCCGGAGTCCAGCCCGGGACTTTCCTGCAGCCCTCCCAGCCGCTCGCTCTGCTCTGCCGGGGGAGGGGGGAAATCCCGGACATTTTGAGTGCTTTACAAATTCCCCCCCGGACGCTATTTTTAGCACAAAAAGGAGGACATGTCTGGGTAAATCCGGACGAATGGTAACCCTAAACTAATAGTCTCTTCACAAGCAACCTGTCTGCCCTGAATCCCAGGTGTAACAAGCAATCCCTTAACCAGGCCACATCTCCTCTAACTCCAGCTGAAGCTGTCCTGCGTCACTCTACCCAGCTCTTGGTTTTCATTTTAAAGCTAGCTGCAGGAAACGGAAATGAATGACACCCACTCCGCTTAACCTCCGTTTTGCACCTCTAAGAGATGCTGCTATCCATCTGATACGCCAGAGCATGTACTCTACCCTATAAAGTGGCTTTGACTAACCTGAGCACAACTCTAAGCTGGTTAGAAATGGCTTTTTGCAGAAATAGAAAAAACTGAGCTGGCATCCTTCAATCTTGAGACTGGGGCAATGTCAGATTTACCCCCTCCCCGGAGATAAAAGAGCTGGAAATCACTGAGTGGGTTTGAAGAGTGGCTTCTCCTCCCTCAGCCTCTCTCTTCCACCAGCACCTACATGGGAAATAGCCATCACCTTCCCACAGCACTGAGACAGCATTCAACCCAGAACTGAGCAAGGGATGCTTCCCTAATATTTCCCCAAAGGATCTCAATTCAAGGCATTTCACACACCCCAAAGGGTCAGGAAAGGAGGGAGCAGAGCAGCAGGTGAACTGTAATACATTACTTGGCATATGGCGCATGCAGCATAGAATAGACCTGGCTTTGATGTTGAAATCCCTTTCTCCATCCTGTAATCCCTGATTAACGAGGTGAACCACTTCATCCGGAGTGAGGTCGCCCCTGCGGGGAGAAAACTTCGAAGTTAGCTAGCAAGCTCGTGAGGTTCGGCACCCCAGCAATCCCAGAGGAAGAGAAACTGCTTCCCGAACGGTAACATCACTGAGCTACTTGTATTATTGCTGTGGGCTGTTAAATACAGGAGAATCCAAACACTGCCCAACCAATGTGACCACACTGGCAAAATGCTAGAAAGCTAAGGGCCACATTTATATCAAAAAAGGAGTATACTGCAGCCACCCTCATGTTGAACACTGGACCAGCCCCCTCAGAGCAAGAGGGAGCATGGTCTGCCAGGAACTGTCGTTTCAGGGCCAGATTTACAAAGGTATTTAGGCACCTAGTAGCATTTACAGACGTGTCTAAGCAGGTTAGGCCTCTGACTCCCTTAGGCTCATCTGTGAATCTCCGTTTGCACCTATGTGCAGCACTAGCCTCCTTTGTAACTGAGGTCCTCAGTGACCACATCTGTTTGGAGGACAAGGGAGGTGGCACTGCTGAGCTGCATGGGATGCATGTTGGCCAGAGAGACACTTCCACAAACCCCGTGATAGATCACTGTATTTCTTTAAGTAAATGAACCGGTTTGCCAGCTAGGGAAGAGGAACTTTTTTCTTTTCTCTTTTTTGGCCAGAAAGTCTTATTAAGATGCAGAGCTTTGCACTATCCTGGCAGCAGTGAGCGGAGTGACACAAAAAGCAGCAGAAGCCTCACAGCACGTTTTCTGAGAAATCCCAGAGGTCTCCTTGCAAAGCTCGGTGCTGGTTTAATTGGCGACACACTGTTCTAAAGACCACAGATGACACAGAAACATAGACAGAGCTACAAGGGCTGCTCCCAAAGGCTCAGCCCACTAACTTTGCTAGTAGAAAATGTTACATTTTGGATGGGGGGTTGGGGTGGGGATGTGTATCTGAACTCTGGTGACTTCTTGAAGGGGGAGCAGCTTAAGCCGAAAATCTAACAGCTGTTTCCCACACAGACAAGACAATGCCCCTGGGGCAAGTTGTCCTCAGAAGAGTGCAGCAGATGGAACGGTTACCAGAGGAAGAACATTTTTAGGGAGGGAAGGAAAAGCGTATACATGACTATTACTGCATTCCAGCTAGAAATAAAAGGTGTGCTGCCTCACTTTGGTCCTACATAAACAGGGATTGGATTATACATCAATTATCTGACACCAGTGCTAGACTTCTCCTTGCCTGAGCTGAAAACAACAGTGGGACCTCGCTGGTTTGTACGGGTGGGGAGATTCATTGCAAGTTTCAGTGAACTCAGTGATTTACCAAGGGGTGAATGAACAATTAAAAAAAAAAAAAAAGACTGCATCTCAAAATGTACTTGGTTCATTTACTTTGCCTACAGCAGTTTAGTTTGCAATCCTCAATAGTTAGCGTGCTGCAGCATGTTCTGGAAAAAGATAACTGAGACTTCACTACAGCACTCTGCTATTAAACCTTTGAGGAAGTGGGAAGGCACGAGAAGGAGGGGTTAGTAAAGCACAGATGAAACAGTTTCTAGTATACCATCTTTGTTAAGGCATATGAATGTAACCTAACTTGTGCTTTCCAATGCACCCATATGGATTCAGCTCTACATTTTGTTTAAAAGCATAACTGCACATATGAAGTGTGCATAATTGCACACACTAATTTCTATGCACAATTATCAAAATTGTGCTTGCTCACTGGGTAATTACCAGCAAGTGTGTCTAATTAGTTAGGTGCCTATACAACTACTGTAATTGCATATGTAAATTAGGCACACAATTATGCATCTAAAACAATGAAAATCTGGCTCTCAAGTTATAAATCCTCCTTCTTGTCTGCCGGGAGCAAAATGGTGTTCTCCATTTGCTGGTCAGGGGCTTTCATGGTTCACGCAGATCTCAGTGTGTTATGTTGGCACAGTCTTACACTTAATGGATTCACTCACTCTTCTTGGTCCCATGGAACAGGCTGAACTTTGCAGTTGGCTAGGAGGTGAGGGCTGTACCTGACCTCAACATAGATGACACCTTCTTTTGCTTTCATTTCTACAAACTCATAGGCTATTCTTCTCACAGCATCGCGGTCCCCCCTGTAAAGAAAAGAACAGGATTAGTCTGATTTATGAGTTCTCAGAAATCTATGGGCTGCTGATCAACAAGACTGGGGAGAGTGGACCTGCTGTGGGTCTGAAGACCATACATGCCCCAAATTGGCAATTCTAGCTTGCAGGTGCCTGAGACCGATGAGAAGCTTACAGCAGTTACCAGGGAATAAGTTACTTACGCAATGGCAGGCATGTAGAAAGAAAACTTTTCTAGAAACTGGGTGAGAGTGAGTGGCTCCGTGTAACTGATATGCTGCAAGAGGTCTTCAACGGTGTCACCAGGAAGCGGAATTCCTCTTTTCCTAGAAATCGATACACATTTCACTGACAAGGATTTGGGTTACACCTTTATTTAGAAACATAGTCCATACTGCTGAACCTGCTTTGAGTCTATTTCTCCACAGAACAGATATAACACAGAAAAAAAGGTACCTCAGTCTTTTCAAAAATGCCTTACATATGTGCCTCAGGAGTCCCACCCGGATAAGAGAGGACTCTGATTTCTATCACCAATAACAGACCCAGAACTATCCAAAGAAACTGAGCCAAACAGAACCTTTCTTTTCCTGGTGCCTTGGTACTTCCTAGTCCTGGAAGCATAAATGACAAATTATCTCAAGAAAGAAATTTCCAGCCCCTATTATATAGACTCAAGAGCTGCCAAACATTGGACTGCTTATCTGAACTGAGTCACTGAACCGTCTCAGGTTTGCCTGTTGCTAGTCTCCAAGAACCAGTCAATCCTTGACCTTTCTGCTGAGGCTGCCAACAATAGAGAACAATTGTGATGTGGTTTCTCTGATATGGAAATCTTTACACTGTGAACCAAGGCTGACACCCAACAAAGCCCCTTCACTGAGAAGCCACCAAAGAGCTTCCAGATAGGAAAGCCCATCCATTGCTACCAAAAGTGGGTGGTCTCTGAGCTTGTGGGCTGGAGGGGAAAGGCTCCAGATCTCATTACCGAGGGCTTGGCCTTCTCCAGTTCCAGCAGCCAACTACATAAGCTATCTCCAGGAAAACAGCCTGACTGATATTGCTCCTCTGCTCAATGTACACACTCGTTTTATTGCTCTGTGGTGTAGGAAATCTATGCTATGTTCAGAGTTCAAAAGCAAAGGTAATTACTACAGATTACCCTGGCACTCAGCATGTGTCATTCATTACTGTTAAGTAATGCTCTTTCCACGTTGCCCTTTCCACTCTGATAACACGTTTGTCCAGTTTAAATGACAGACATCTCCATGCCATGCCCTACATTGAACACTGCCTTCCTGAGCCCATGAACAGGCCCTTATCCTATCCTCATTCAAATCCTTCCTGAAGGCCTATCTCTGTCTATGGTACACTTAACTACAGTGGGCTGGATGCAGGGTAATTTGGGATCGTCTACACATATAAAGATATAAGACTTAGACACACTAGACTGTGTGGAAGTCAACGTATGCACCATAAAAGGTGGATGAGTGCAGTCAAGACTGACAGAATTCAAACCTGTGCTTTTAGGGCGCCTAGGCAGGGATTGCAAACACAAGCTTTAGAGCACCAATGTAGAATCTCTTTCTCATGTCACTACAACATTGCGTTATTTGGATGTGGTCTATCACCACCCAGCAACTTTATTTGTTTGTTGTTTGATCTGTACCAAGCAGTTTTCGTGTCATGATCACAAGCAGCAATCTATGCTTGGGGCCAGATTTTCAAAGCAGACTCCTAAACTGCCCCCACAAAATGCTGCCTCTGCACAAAAACCAGCATGTGTTTTTGCTCTACCCTGAACTGAGCACTATATGCTGGGAGGCTCCAACTTTATAGTAGATATGAAAACAGCTCCAGTCACTTCCATTTTATACAAGCGTGGGGTAGCCCTGGCTCCTGCCAAGTTGCAAGCACAGTTCCTTCAGGTGGGTGAAGTATGGACACTCCCGTCTACAAGAGTCCCCAAGGTAACCATACAACCCGATCACCCTACTTGCCATAAGGAAGTAGAAGAGCTCCAGGGAGTTAGATGTGTCAATGAATCCCTCACACATTAGGATACCTATCCATACACTGAAATCTTTAACCCACTCCTTTGTTCCTACGATATGTATAGATGGGTGAAATCAAGGGCAATTCTTACACAACATACCAAAGGGGCTCCAGCAATTAATGAGCTGGATTTTCTTGATGCACCTTCTGAATATTTATCTTGGCTGCATCGCAGAACCTATTGCCAGTTCAGAAGGCACCTTAGCCATGGCCTGAGAAGTAATTTTTTTCCACACAAATATTTTATCAAATCCTCCAATCCATCCATCTTAGATGATGCCACTTCTGTTCCATTTTTACTGGAAATTGCTTTCATGGCTAAAGCCCCCTCAACTATGTTGAAGTGTTATTTGTTGGGACATGGGAAAGAACCTGCAAAGGCAGGTTGTTAGATTCAACCTAATCATGATGTTCTTGATAAAGGGATTTCTGCCATACTTAAGAAATCTGGCATTGTTTGCCAATGTCCTTTACCTTTAAATAAACTTTCACACTTGAAGTTTCATGTTTATCTTGTTTAAAATTATAGAGCCAGGTACTCAAGTTGTTAATTATTTACCTTGCCACTCATCAAGTGTATGTGTCAATTAACCAGAGTTTGCCTCCCGACAGAGCCCATCTGCTCCTTCTTGCTTAAGCCAGCAATGAAGCCATAGCGCTGAAGATTTTTCTTGGCAATGGGTTACATCTCGAGCGAGACAATTGTTTTTGCACAGAACCTTTCCCTCCCCCCCCCCCAAAAAAAAAAAAACCCAAAACCAAAACAACCCAACCCCAACCCCACAGATTCGGTTTAAATTTGGCATACTGAGAATAAAAAGTTTCAACTTTTCTTCATTTTGGAATTTCCCTCAATTTTAAACAGATTTTAAAACTTTCAAAATCAAAACCAAACGTTATGGTTGGTATGACACAAACCTTTTTTTCCAACATTTCAGTTTGGCAAAAATTTCAACACATTTTGGTTTCAGGTCAACCAAAAAACAATTTTTTTCAGACCTGCTCCTGAACCAAATATCTGGTTATTCACACAGCCCTAATTATACCATCGGTCTGGTTTTGAGATAGCAAGGCAGGATCAAACAGAAAATTTACACTGAGTGCTAAGAGAGAAAACCCCTGCTGAAAACACAAATACTAGCATTAATAGTATGGCAAGTACAACTGACCAGCCAATTGCTTTCTGCAGACCAGGGATTGGCAGTCAACTACAAGAGACAGCCGGTGACAATGCTGATACACTAGGGGTGTTTGCACTTTGCAGAACTCTTGCAGTTATTAATGAGACAGAACACTGCACTGTTTCAATGGATATATTTAGAAATGGGCTCATAACTCATTCTTTCTAAATCTGTTTTTAAGCCTGACCACAAAATCTGTTTCCTCATCTAACCTGCTCATGTTGTTGTCTATAACTCTGCTTGATGTGTGACTTGTGAGCATAAGGGGAGGGGCACTAGGTCACTGTTTGGTTACATATTTGACACCAATTCAGTCCAGTTTCCCTACTATACTATTAGAAAGTGGACAGTTCTGTGCATCATGTACTCAGTCACAGTGCTGGTCTACACTCCGACTAGGACATGCTAGTGACAGCCTGTTTGTTGTTTGCACATTTCAAGCAGAGTGTCTCGCATGGACAGAGAACTTTTTGTCTGAGAATTGGGATGTCAGAACCAGTGGTGGGTATATACAGTGATCTATAGGACAGTTTCATTGGCAGGGCTTAATAAACAAAAAAATCCTTGTCTTTGTCAGATAGAATCTTGCTAATAGAAAGCTATAATTACGTTTATACATCCTAACACGGGACTAATCGGCAAGGACAGGGCCAAATTCTAAGAATTTTCCTTTTTACACGGAGGTGCTTCTGTTCAGGAAATCTTTACAAATCAAAGTACCCAGATAAACACACTGAAACAAATGGTTATTTTTAAACAACTCACTTGCCAAAGTATAAGATTGTTTCTGGCTTAATGGCTCCATCCAGGTGGACATGAAGTTCTACCTGTAAAAAAAAAAAAAAAAAAAAAAAAAAAAAAAAAGACAGACAACATTCATATAACTGTGAAAGTAATCTCTGGATCAGAAGATGCTACAAATACAGCCAGTGTGGTGGAGTCACAAGATGGGAGCTAAAAGAGAGAACTCAGAAAGCTACACAATATAGAAAAGATACTGGATACGTTATTTATTGAAAGGTTTCAGAGTAGCAGCCGTGTTAGTCTGTATCCGCAAAAAGAAGAACAGGAGGACTTGTGGCACCTTAGAGACTAACAAATTTATTAGAGCATAAGCTTTCGTGGACTACAGCCCACTTCTTCGGATGCATCCGAAGAAGTGGGCTGTAGTCCACGAAAGCTTATGCTCTAATAAATTTGTTAGTCTCTAAGGTGCCACAAGTCCTCCTGTTCTTCTGTTATTTATTGAATGTCAGAAAATTGACAGAATTGGATTCATTGTTCTTCCCGGAGGTCACATTTTTAACATTCCTTTACACGCAAACTTTGTTTCCAGCAACCTTTACACTGCTCAGGAAATTGTCCTACTCATATTTGGTCCCCCAATATGTAGGGGCGGGAAGTGACATTTGCTTCTATCCTGCTCTATCTTGACAGTCATAATCTCTTAAACCCATAGCCCTCATCTGTACCCTTTCAGGAGTCTGATTTGTCTTGTGTACCCTCAAGTTTCACCTCACTTAAAAACTACTTGCTTACAAAATCAAATATAAAAATACGAAAGTGTCACAGTACACTATTACTGAAAAATTGCTTACTTTTTCATTTTTTACAATATAAATATAAAATAAATTAATTGGAATATAAATATTGTACTTACAATTCAGTGTACAGTGTATACAGAGTAGTATAAATAAGTCATTCTCTGTATGAAATTTTAATTTGTACTGACTTTGCCAGTGCTTTTTATGTAGCCTGTTGAAAAACTAAGCAAATATCTAGATGAGTTGATGTACCCCCGGCAAACCTCTGTGCACCCCCGGGGATACATGTACCCCTGCTTGAGAACCACTGCCTTAAATGCTGACTAATCCTGATTTCTGCTCGCTGAGAATGCCTTTCCATAAGCACCTCAGTTTCTCAACCAAAAGCTATTCTTGCTTTGATCACGTTTCAAAATGGTGTTTTAGTTTAGGCCCATTACATGTGAGACAATAGCCCAAATCACCTTTAATTCTAAACCCCTGCTTGCTCACATTTTCAGAGAGAGAAATAATTATTGCCAGGAGCAAGACCTCTTGGAAGATGAAAGACTGGTACCTTTTCAACATTTGGTAGATGTTGCAAATTATTTAGGAGAAAGTTGGTAAACATGATTTGGAAAGCACAAAGTTAAGAGGAAAAAACCTTAATGATAAGATATTTAAGCAATATTTTGTGTGTGCAAATACAATTGTTCTGGGAACACTGGGAGAGAATGAGACTTGCAAAGGAAAATGGGTAGAAGTTCTCAAGTCCATCACAATTATCGAGGAAGAACGGGATGAGATATTATAATTAACTCCAGGCATGTGGAGAGGAGAGAGGCACAGCTTACATCTTTCTTTATAATAACTGTTCAGTGTCAACATACCAGTGCTTGGAAGCAAATGTAAACAAAGACTCTTCTGCACCATGGGCCTCCCACGGAGGCTGTTTCCCATATCTCCTAGGATCATGTTCTCCAAAACTGACTTTTTGGAAAGTGAAAAACATTGAACAGATTCATTTTATTGAAGATGTTGCCACATTTACTAAGTGGTTAAGGGAAGTTTCTCATCTTGTTGACTTGCACTGATGGGAGCTGTGCACGCAATCCTCTGCAATCTCAAGGAGAAAACGCCCCTCAGTTGTTTTTAAAATGTTATCCAAACCAAATGAATCATTTTTTAAAACCATAAACAGGCATTCAGCATGGAGATAAGTGAGGATAGTCATAGTATGAAGAGCACAAGACCTTGGTTATTACATGTATATTGTTGTCCAGGTCTTTCTCACAACTGCATGGATTGCAATGTACCTACCTTGAAACAAACAAAGAGACTCTCCTATGAGTAGAGACTTAAGAGATCTGGACTGTTCAGTTAGAGAAAAGATGAATAAGTAGTGACTTAAGAAAGATATACAAAATAATGAATGGGACAGAGAAGGTAAATGAGGCACACCTGTTCGCTAGTTATCAAAAGGAGAGATGAGGACATTCAAAGAAATTTTAAAGGCAATAAATTTAAGACTTAGAATAAAAAAATTTAATGCAATGCAAATTTAACCTGTCGAACTCATGCTACAAGATATTGAACTCAAGAACTTAATAGGATTAAAAAAAAAAAAAAGACTGGACATTTATGTTGATAATGAGAATACCCACAGTTACATTAAATCCCATAAAAAAAGGAAGAGGTATAAATCCTCTTGGCGTCAGAGCATATGACAACCAATAACTGACAGGGGTTAGAAAGAAACTACCCCTACAGACACGTTATTCCTTAATCATTCCTTAACTGTCCACTTCAGGTCTACTTCTGACACAGCTGGTACTGAGCAAAGTAAAAAACAAGAACTCAACTAGCTGGACTACTAGTCCGATCTGGTAATTCCTGCTACTCTAGGTCAAAGTAGTGGGTTTTGGAGTTTGCTCTGCTCATGCCCATCCTGCTGTCTTTCAGGAGTTCCAAATTTGTGGGCCAGTCACTAAGAAAGAGGTGCCTCCTGCATATAGGGGTTGCCACCTGTCCAGGTTTTCCCAAGATTGTCCCTTTTTTGAGGGAGCTGTCCTGGGAAATCTCTAAGAGTGCTCGGTATGCACTGCCAGCTATCCAGTTTTGTAGGCTAAGGATCATCCCAGATGTCCCATTTTTTTTTCCACCTCAGAGGTGGCTACCCTATCTTCACATAAATCTAATGCAAAGTCCACAGTCCCATTGGAACGTGCCATTGCAGCAAGCCACAGTCACACGGAGAGCTTCGAGTGAGACTAAAACTTGGCATTTGAGCCAGTATTACATAAGGAGCCTGGGCAGATAGCAAAAACATTGGAATGATGGACTCTTGGTGGCCTGAGATGCTGGACAAACAGACTGCTCCATTCAAAACCAACTGGAGCTTTCAGTTATAGTCATCAAGCCTAGATGTCATGCATATATAACAACTTGGCTAAGTACGAAGCATTGTACATCATGGGTGAGGCTACGTTTTAGTCACAGGTATTTTTAGTAAAAGTCATCAACAGGTCACAGGCAGTAAACAAAAATTCACGGCCCGTGACCTGTCCATGAATTGTACTATATACCCCTAACTAAAACTTGGGCCGGGGGGAGGCTGCTAGTGCTGGGGAGGAGGCGGTCCACGACCCCTGCTGGTGCTGGTGGGGAGGGCTGGCGGTGGTGTGCGGCCCGGGACCCTTGCTGGTGCTGGGGGTATGGTAGGCTCCCTACCCGGCTCTGCGCAGCTCCCCTGAAGCAGCCAGCATATCCCTGCAGCCTCAGGATTACAAGCAATGCTTTTCTCTCTGCCCCGATTTGCAAACCCCTGAATGGGACTGGATCTAGTTACCTGAAACACCATCTCTCCAAAGACAGCTTTGCTCCACTAGATCAATGAAACCGTCGACCAACAGGAGACTCATGACTTCAGGAGGCAGAACTTTCATAGGAGCCAAACCAAGACTATGGAACTCACTGCCACATGACATGAAATTGAGCACTAGCCTCACAGCATTCAGATCTAAATACACGACAAACCTTTTTATTTCGACAGAGCTTTTCAGCAATAGCTCTCTCTCGTGTTCTGGCACTCATGCTTCTTTCATTTACTCTTTTAAAACACATACACACAACCTCTGCCAGCAGGCTTGGAAGAGATATCGTTTTTTATTCTAGGGAGGCATTCAGTTTCTATGGAGATGGATGCAAATACAAAAACCCATATAGACAAGGTCAAAACTTGGTCATTCACAGGCATGAGATTTTTACCCATACATGAATTATATGGTTCTAGTAATAAGGACAAGGCTACCTGAGTGGGACCCAGAATGGAATCAGCTGTGGGGGAAGATGGGCAGTAGAGGACAAGGGAAGCAATAGAAGGAGAAAGGTAGCAGCAGGGAAGAAGGGATGGGAGTCAAGGTGGAAGAAGTTAGCAAGAGGGACAGGAGTGAAGGATGTGGATGGAAGAAAGTGCAGCAGCAGGAGGGAGCTGTAGACTATGCAGAGCACAAAGTGATACAGGTCCTGGATCGGTCCTCCTCAAAATGTAAAAACTTGGCAAGTTTTGAATTCTTGGGCTTCAATTCCATACAATGACTGAGGCGTCACTCCTTGGGGGTTTTGGTGGCCGCACAACCCTTTGATGGAATTATAGGCTTGAGGCTCACGATCCATATTTATTCCACATTGTGCCATGTATAAAATCCTAGCAACGTGCAGCTACATGGTCCTACCTCATCTCAAACATTTCCTGCAAAAGCGACCCACAAGTGCAGTACTTTCATGGAAGTGACAGCAACATTAAGTCGCTTCCTTTAAATTGTGGCCCATCTGCCTCTACCCTCTGTTGCTATTGTAAACAAGACACTTGTAAACTGCAGGAGGAGAGTAACAAGGTTGCACTCCATGTCTCCGGGAGAGGGCTCTCTCCCCCTCAAATAGCTTGCGATAAAACAGGGATTATGAAATTGGGCGAGGAGCATCTGAGCAACTCCACCCAAGGTAGCGTGCAGCTTGCAAGGAAAATGCCCAGCACCATCAGGTTCCCAGGGCTGCAAGGAGCTACCCAAAGCTGACTGGAGCCTTTTCTATCCAAATGAAACGGACAAGTAGGGAACTGGATAAGCACAGGAGTTTCCACATTGTTTATCATGGCTGGTTACTTCTTTGTTTCACTCTGCCTCCTTAGGACTGGGGAGATGTACAGGGGTTTTATTTTGGGGGACACCATTCCCTTTCCCAGAAACTCTTCTGCCAGATGCTGTTGGTTCTTGAGGACGTGGATGACAGTTACAAAGATCTAGCTGTTCTTCCACCCTATGCAGTCCAAACATCCAGTGATGTCTCATCCACCTTCACCACTGCTGGGGAACCTGGCCCTCATCCACTGGGTCCATCATTGGCTCTCGCTCATTATTCTGAGCGGGGTCCCTTATCAGGTACTACTTCAAACTTTCTATTGAAGGGCAAAGGGGTGCACACATTGACACCACCTGGCGCCGCCTGCAGGGCCACCCCAGAGATTTGTGGATTCACAAGATTGAACCAGATCTGGGAACTTCGCTACATGATGCCTGGTGCGACACAAGCAACCATGGTCATTCTGGCTGGCACATTGGTCCTCAGTAGACTAGGCACGTTTGGGAAAATCATCAACGGATGCAGGTGTCGTGACCTTATTTTAGATCAATGCGTTCTCCAACAACTAAGGGCTTAGATAAATCAGCTTTCACTGAACTACATCTCTACACAGAGAAGTGCAAATAAGCTAAAGCAAGAAGAGAACTAAGGAATATTTATATTATATCCTTAGAGGGACCAGAACAGTGAGAGATGGGAGAGGCCTATGCTCTCAAGTACATTGCCAGGACAGAGGAAACAGCTACAAAATGATATAATACTAGTAAGGCCTTGCAGTTTGGACTAAGTTATAATTGTGCTGCAGATCAACTAATTCTCTATCAGATTTTTGCCTGTTGTGCAATGTTCCCCCTGAAAGATCCCTTCCATCTGGCCTCCTCGCATAGGAGTGCCAAACAGGCTAAGCCTCCCTTGGCTGGAAGCAAGCTACATCTGCACTGGCAGAAGACAATAGAAGGGATGACTGTGCTTGTTGCTTTATAAAACTAACTCCACAGTGGGCTAAATCAGATTAAGCTGTCTCTTGACTTCAAGTGTTAACTCTTTCAGAGCTGCTTGACAAATGGTGACCTACTGCTCAGTCCATGGAGCATCATCAGTGTTGTGACCAGCAACATGCTCTTCAAGCCACCTTTAGAGATGGCTGAGTAGATGGGACAGGAGGTGCACTTGCTTCCCTTCCGGAGATCTGGCTTCAAATCCTATTTGTGCCCTAGCGGAGAGTGAATTTGTTGATCGTCAGCTGGTTGGTCCTTGTCAAAAATCCACTTTGTAAACTGTCACAATATTCAAGTCTTGTGGAGAAGAGAGGTCCAAGACTGGACTAGCTGATGCAATACTGAAGGTCAAGAGGTATAAGCATGCACAGTGCAGGTACCCAGCATACCTGGCTCTCAACAGGGCCACTTGCCCTTCACTTACACAGTCGGTAAATTCACAGATGGCTTTTAAAAAAAGGCCATCAGATATGGTGACCCAGAAAGGTGTATGTCACCAGGCCCAAATGCTAGAGTGTTTACTCATTCTGTTTTAAGGCCTGCTTTTCCTTTTCACTTAGACCAAAGTTAGGGAAAGTTCCATGGAAGTTAATACATAGGGGGTAAATACCTGGAAGGGTCAAGAGCTATTTAAGCTAAAGAAAAGCATCAGCACAAGAACAAATGGATATGAACTGGACATGAACAAAGTCAGGCTGGAAAGTAGAGGAAGGTTTCTAATCAGAGGGATGAGGTTCTGGAACAAATGTCCCAATAGGAGTGGTGGGGGCAAACAACTTAATTAGTTTTGAGAGAGAGCTGGACAAATTTATGAGTGTGACTGTATGACGGTGTTGCTTGTGATGGTAGGAGGCAGGGCTCAACAGCTCCGGTGCTAACTTCCAGTTTATGTCACTAAATGCTCATGCTCCAGGGTTTCAGCTGGCCACCTGCAGGGGTCAGGAAGGGATTCCAAGTGTATTCTGGGGTGAGGGACTGGGGTTTAAATCTCCTTCCTTAGAAGCATCAGGGATGGCCATAACTGGAATGGGACATTGGACAGAGTGGGCCAGGGCTTTGAGGTGGCACCAAGCATTCTCTGAGATGCTTAGCTGCTTGGATCTTGCTCACATGCTCAGGGTCTAACTGATCACCACATGTGTAGTCTGGAAGGAGTTTCCCCCCCCCCCCCCCATGTCCGACAGGCACTGACTGTGGGGTGGGGGGGGGTCGCCTTCCTCGGTAGCATATGGGTGCAGGTCACTTGTCAGGATTATCTTGGTATATCTCACTTAATTTCCCTGCCACTGCAGAGGCCTCAGTCCCTCCTATTGTCTGCCTGTGGCCATGGGCGGCGGGTATAATAGGCTAGGGAAGGCCCTGCCTTCCCTGGCACTGCCGCCCCCTCCACTCCACTCCACTCCACACACACACAGGTCCCCGCTGCTCGCCATGTCCCTCCTCCTCCTCTGGATGGGGGAAATGAGGAAGGACGCGGAGAGCCAGCAGTTGGCGGACTGAGGAGGCTCGGCCAGACACTGGGGCCGGCAGCTTGGCGGGGGGAGAGGCCAAGGAGCTGGCACTTGGGGGCCAGTGGCTCAGCCTCGCTCAACTCTGGGGGGGGGGCGGGGCGGTGCAGTGCCTCGGCCTGGCAGGCACTTGGGGGCCAGCGGCTTGGTTCAGCGCTCAGGGAGGCCAGCAGCTTGGCCCGGTGCTGGGGGAGGCCAGGCTCTGGCAGGGCGGGGGAGGAGGGTGCCTGGCGGCTCGGGACAGCAGGTTGGGGGGTGGCAGCTCAGCCCGATGTGCCTGGGGCAGGCGGGCCGGCCAGGGCTCCTCCAGTTGTGGGGGCCCCTCACAGTCAGGGCTTCTCCTTTTATGGGGTGGGATAGGGGTTTTGGGAATCTGGCGTGCGGTTCCTTGGGCGGAAGGGGCAGGGCCGGCATGCTAGCCTCCCCAAAGTGGGGTTCGCCCATGCTTGTGGCACATAATAGTAGAGACTGTTCTGGGCTACAATGCTTTGGTCTAACGTTGGTTGTTGGGTTTGGTGTGCAGGCGCTGGGTGGTGTTGGTGGACTGTGATATCTATGCAGGAGTTTGGAGTAAATGATCTGGTAATCCCCTCTAGCCTTAAGATCTATTACTCTAATACTGATTTTTAATAACTGTGTAACGTCATTTATTTCAATGGTGTTACTCCTAATTTTGTGTAAATTAAAGGGGAATGAGGCACTATCAACCTTTCCCCTAACAATTTGACTTTCAGTGTTTCTTTAATTCAATCAATGGTTGATTTGATCAAAATCTAAGGATCCAAATAATTTATATTAATGGTCACACAACTCCACCCCAGTCAATGACTGTTTAATAATTAAAAAGGCCTTTAATTATCAGTGACTTTGCTCAGGTGAATGTATCAGCACATCATTATCAGCATTTTCTAAACCACCATATATTAACATGGACAATAACTGGAAACTACAGTCATTGCATGCTGTATCTGTTGACTCATTCCGTTATTGAATAACTTTGAAAACTTCAAGTAGAAAAAATTAAGAAAGGTCAAAATTCAACATATGGTAGGAGGAAGGATGACCTGTACCCGTGAATATCCACTGTCTGTGAAGCCAAGGTAGTGATCTGAAAAGCGAAATCAAACTTTGAAGCTGCATGATAGCATCATCTGCCCATTCTTGGTTTTTTCCAGTAAACATTACTTTGTCCCTACGTCAAAAGGCTTTTAGCAAATGAGAAAATTCTGGGAAGTCACAAAAATCTTTCTGTCATAGAAAATACCCATCCAGCTTGCAGCCTGTTGATTCCAGGACAGTGACTAAGCATGTACCATATCTAGCACTAAACTTATCAATTCATTCCCAAAAAGCAATTCCCCTATTTAGCATATCATACACACACTGGAAGAAAACAGTCATCTTGTTTGGATACTACTATTTATAAATGGAAGCTCACCCAAAACTATCTAATATTAAGACAGTGGTGAAATTGCTGTGGAAATGGCATCTAGATGTAGTCTCTAGAAGAAAGCTGCCTGTCAGGGGTTGTTAAAATCATCGGTATTAGAAATGTGAGCTCTTGACAGGAAGGTTACAGAAAATGCTGTTCATGAGACAGACGCCACATACTGCTTTCTCATCTCTCCTCTGTTACTTTGTGCTGGGTGTCTGTCACCATTAAAAAAAAGCCCATCACACACATTGAACCTTGGAGGGTTCAGAGTAACACCTGCCCTACATTAGAAGTGCCTCGGATTTATTAGGTGAGGACGACTCAACTGCAATGCTACACGGTCTGTTGGACAGCATATGCACGTCGCACGCCTGCCTATGTTCTCATCCCACTGTTCTATCTGCTACCGCTGCTCTTTTGAATGGGCAGAGTACTGAAAATGAAGAGATTCCTGTTCTCAGAAGCACCTTGCTCAGCTGGTTCAGATGCTTGCTGTCAATTAGGAACTAGTCATGCCTAATGTCTCAGGGAAGTTATAAGAGCTATGATGAAAAGCAGACACCTTGATGCTAATTAGAGACAACTCATGAAATGAGGTCCTTGTCAGAGTACTAATGCTAGTCATAAGGTTGACAGAAAGTGACAACATTTTTCTACTAAGACATTGGGCCAGAAATTCTATTTTTCTACTGTAGGTAACATCTGTCCCCTCCCAAGGATTCTGAGCAACAGGAGAAAGTCATCCACTAAAGCAACAAGGGCTGTATCCATACCACATCCTAGACTGTAGCCTGATTGAGAGGAATCCAGAATACTGGTAGCGTTAGAGACTGCTTTTTTCTAGCTTCTCAATTAGCTTGCTTAGGAAAAACAGATTAGACATCCAAACAGTATTTAGTACAGTCTCAATGTCAAAAAGATAGTTTCTTCTGTATTGTCTAATGCATGTTTCAGTGGGAGTGACAGATCCTTCTCGTCAAAAAAAAGGGTTGACAAGCTCTCACTCTCTACTCTTTTAAAATCCAGGAAGAGAAGGGGTTAGATTCACAGGTGGTAGCTTCAATTGCTTTCTATGCTTCTTATGATGTTTTATGTGAATAGGCTGAATTCCTGGAAAAGGGG
The DNA here is from genome assembly GCF_011386835.1 of Chrysemys picta bellii. NCBI lineage: Eukaryota > Metazoa > Chordata > Testudines > Emydidae > Chrysemys > Chrysemys picta. The sequence goes on along the minus strand of NC_088803.1, from coordinate 36,052,392 downwards.
CATTATGTTTCTGGTCCTGACCTATGCTTAGCTTGTTCTTGGTGGTCCATGAAGCCAACCAAGTTATCAGCAAATGTCTCTATGAAATAAGATGATAGTTCTTGGCACCAAAAGGTGCCACAACTGAGCAGAGGCAATCTGGGTTCACTAACTGATTTAGGATCTGGAAAAGTTATGCAAAGCATGACTTGGCTACCTATCAGATTACAAATTGCACAGCATTTTTTTTCCTGGATCATATCTTATCTTTACTATCTCCTGCTATTCCACTGATTTAACAGTCAGTGAGATGCATAAACGAGAGAAGCTGTCATTTATGCTTCAGATGGCAAAAAATTAAAGTAATCACTGTGGGTCAATTTCTGCTTTTAATGGCACTGATGAAATGTCACTGATTCTCTGACGTGCCATCACTGTCACCCCAAGTAGGATTTGGTCCCTAACATCCAAGGATGGCTGGGGTTTGACGGCATGGCTGTAAAGAGGCATCTCCCACTGGAGATGGCACACACATTACTGGAATAAAACATGTATAAGAATACCCGTGTACAGACTTTTATAAGTAACTGTACTTTTCTGATGTCAGCTCAAGCTAAGAGGAGAAAAAACTGAGAATGAAAGATCACGAACCTTGTAAGCATCTAGAGGATAATGGGATGATAAATAATGACCACCATGGATTTATCAAAAACAAATCATGCCAGACCAATCTAATTTCCTTCTTTCACAGGATAACGGGCCTAGTGGATGGGAGGAAGCAGCAGATGTGATATATCTTGATTTTAGTAAGGCTTTTGATATAGTCCCACGTTACTCTCATCAACAAACTAGGGAAATGTGGTCTAGAGGAAATTACTATAATATGGTGCACAACTGATGGAAAAACAGTACTCAAAAAGTAGTTCCTGCAGGGGTCTGTATTAGGTCTGGTACTATTCAACATTTTTATTAATGACTTGGATAACAGAGTGAAGAGTAGGCTTATAACATTTGAGGATGACACCAAGATGGCAGGGGTTGCTAGTAAACTGGAAGGCAGGATTAGAATTCAAAATGACCTTGACAAATTGGAGAACTGATCTGAAACCAAAAAGATGAAATTCGATAAAGGCAAGCGCAAAGCACTACACTTAGGGAGGAAAAAAATCAAATGGGGAATAACAACTGACCAAGTGCTGAAAAGGATCTGGAGATTATAATGGATCACAAATTGAATACGAGAGATAATGTGATGCAGTTGCAAAAAAGGCTAATAGAATTCTGTGGTGTATTACCAGGAGCGTCACATGTAAAATATTGGAGGTAATTGGCCTGCTCTATTTGGCACTGGTGAGGCCTCAGTTGGAGTACCGTGTCCAGTTTTGGACACCAATTTTAAGAAAGACATGGACAAATTGGAGAGTGTCCACAGGAGAGCAACAAAAATGATAAAAGATTTAGAAAGCCTGACTTATGAGGAAAGGTTAAAAAAAAAAAACTCAGAATGTTCAGTCTTGAGAAAAGAAGGAGGAGGGGGGGACCTGATAACAGTCTTCAAACCTGTTAAGGGCGGTTATAAAGAGATCAGTGATCCATTGTCCTCTGAAAGTAGGACAAGTAGTAATAGGTTTAACCTGAACCAAGGGAGATTTAGGGTAGATATAAGGAAAAGCTTTCTAACTATAAGGATAGTTAAATACTGGAATAGACTTCCAAGGGAGTTGTTGAATCGCCATCATTGGTGGTTTTTAAGAACATGTTAGATAAACATCTGCCATGGGTGGCCTAGATATACTCGGTCCTGCCTCAGGGTAGGGGACTGGATTAGATAACCTCTTGAGCTCCCTTCCAGTCCTACATTTCTATGATTTCTCAGGAATTGAAAAAGAATAGAGGCATTTTCAGCTGTTTGAAATTTTAATGAGCTGGCAGATGTTTATCTTTTACTTAACCTCCCACTGTGCAGAAAAATCAGGAAGATGGCTCAATAACGTGATGTCTCACATCCACTCTCTTTCTTCCTCGTCTCTTCTTCCTTTTAGTTGAGGATAACTAGCCATAGACAGAAAATTAGCTGCCATCCACTTAGATGAAGTTCCTGTTGAAAGCTGAATTCTGTCCTACCAGCAGCAACCAAAGTAAACCAAAGATTGAAGTGAGTCAAACATGGAAAGAGAGCCAGATTCTGATATCACTTATGCCAGGTTTGCACCACAGTAACTGAGATCAGAAGCTAGCCAAGAGGTGGCTTCTTTGGTGACGTTCTCTGCAAGAGACCAAGGATATGAAACTAAGCATCTATTTTCTATTCTTCTCTCTCTCCTTCTTTATGTTTTCTGTCCAAGTATAAACACAATGAACACCATGATTTGTGTAAGTAAAGTGAAACCTATGATCTTGCTTCAGATGTATTTGTACTGCAAATGGCTAAGTGAAATATCAGAGTACATTTTACAGCTGTGATCTGTGTGGTGTCTTTGGGCAGACAGAATATCGTCACCAGCAAAGACCTGAACAAAACATACGGAAAAAAAAATCTGAAACAGAAAGCCTGTTACAATGAGGGTTCTAAGAAAACAAAAACCACACTATAACCCAAAGCCACTGCATCCTTAGTACATATCCCAAAATTCTATCAACATGTGATTATCAGCACACTGTCACTGAAGCTAATATATATATAAAATATATATAAGCTCCCAGTTTGATTTTTTCTAACAATGGACTACTCTGCCGCTAGAGGTTCTCCAGAAAGCCTAAATTTTAGATAATAAGCTATTAAGGAAAATGGTGTGTGCACACATGTGTGTAGTGACCTTTGTTTTTCATTAAAGGAGACACACTGAGATCAGCTTAGAACCTATCCTTATTTCTGAACCGTTTAATTTCAAACATATTGCACTTTACACAAAAGATGTATTTATCTAAATTCAATAAGACCAAGCAAACTTTTTGGTGTATGTTCATCTAACACAGAATGTAAATTATTCTTTCAATGTGCTGCAAGCAGAACATTCTATAATATCCTTTGTTTTAGATGGTGGTTATAAAGGTGATGGGAGGCTGGATGACTCAGGGAATTGATAATATACATAGCATTTCATCTATAGATCAGTGGCTCTGATGGAACTCATACTGATGGTGACTGTTAGATGATACCTTTTAGTTATTTTGTGGCCTCCGTCCGGATCAAAGCAGACAGGTATCCACCCAAAAATACTACCACTAGTTGCCCCCTTTGTTGGCAGGAGCAGCAGGAGCAGCCAAGAGGCGAAGGACCACATGCATCATGTAGACTGAACTCTCCTCTGATCCTAATGGGGGAATTCCAGGTCAGCATTGAGCTACAATGGCAGGCTAGCTTGGAGGAATCTTGCACTGCTACTGCCCATGCTGTATCCCTGGTCTGCCAATAAACAGGACTTCATTCTCCATGACCATCAATTTGACACCTTTTTCCAGCACTGATTTCACTAGGAGGCTTAATGGGTATGTCATAAACTTGGGTAATCAACAAAGAATCTTCCAGGTCATTCCTAGAAGGTCATCTTTCTTGTCTGCTTTTCCTGCTTGCTCAGATTAACAGAAGGTTTAAATCTCAGTCTCTTAGACCTTTTTCCAATATGGAAATTAGTTCTAAAATTGCAACATTTATCAATATTTTGTGATTTTTAATTGTCTGGAGTGAGTCTAACCATCCCTTGCCCTCCAGTCTTGGATGCTGGGGAGGGGACAGAAGTGGGGTGGGGGGAGAGACAGGATGGATGGATACAACAGACCATGAGCTAAACATCAAAATCTTACCCCTCACATCATTTTCTTTATAGGCTAGCTTGTGCTGCTAGATACTTTTCACTTCACTGCTTGTATTGTTATCAACTCTATATACTGACAGTACTGCTAGGATATATTTTCTGGTGACTGCAGTGAAAGGATTTCATCAATCTCTAGCTCATTTAATGCTTGGTGCTTGGTTTTTTTAATGGTTTATTTTTGCATAAACAATCTTTTTATATGTTGCTTATTTTCCTAAGCTTTGGCTACCCACAAACATCACTCACTGCTATCAAAAGGCGCCAACAAGTGGTGCCGCTGTAGTTGGAAACTACAAACACTTGCAGTTACACTGTGTTAGTGCTGCGTCAGCGACTCTCTCAGCAGCAACAGGTATTGCAGTTCTGCTGTCACAGACCAGGCTTCCTCCTACAGTCCCTTTAGGGTAAGAACCGGACAGCGTCTTCCTGTATGTATAGACAGCGCCTAGCCCAATGTGGGTTCTGCTAACCGCAGTAAAATAATAAGTCAGCAGGATGAGCAAGAGAAAGTGGAAGCAACAGAACACAAACACTTACCAGCATAAGGGTCGATTCTGGCTGGCAAAGTCACCCAAGGTAAATACAAGCCCGACTCCGCACAATGGCCCTTCCCGTGCGGTGCAGCTGGGACTCCCCCACGTTCCGCGTGTCCCCGGGAGACCTGGGTGAGCTCGCGCCGCCCGCCAGCCCTGCGGGCGTAGTGGCCACAAATCTGGCTCTAGGCAGGGTCCCCGCACTGCCCGGGGAAGGGGGGGGAGCAGGCAGGTGACAAGGTAAGGGGAGCCTGCCCCATCGCGGAGCCGCCCGCCCAGGGAAGGGTCGCAGCCCCCGGCTCGGACCCAGGAACATCCACAGCAGGGGGGAGGCAGCCGGCTCAGAGCCGCAGCTCCCGAGCTCGCTGCCCGGCCCGGCGGTGCTGACCCACTTGCTCACCTTGGGCAGGTCGAAGGCGGACAGCCTCTGCCCCGCGTCCCGCTCGATCCTGCAGCCGCTGCTTCCCTCCATCCCGCTCTACTGGCGGGACATCGGGGCTGCCGGGACTTTAGAGCCCGGCCCCGCCCAGCTCTCGCGCCGGCCCCGCCTCGCTGACACACGCCCGCGCCCTTTCCGCGGGGCGCAGCTCGCGGCTCCTCGCAACGTGAGACCCACCGCCCCTTGGCTGCTCTGCTAGGGCGGGGAATCCCTGCAGCCTGGCCCCGCTCCCCTCTGCAGCCAGGGGCTCCCCTACGAACCTCCCTTGCAAGCTGCTTCCTCCTCTCTCCCCCAAAGACCCCGGGCCCCTCGGATCCCCTGCAACCCCCCACTCATGTAAGTGCTATTTACTGTGTAACCCTTCTGCCCATCTAAGTTGGCAGCAACAAGGGCCGGGTTCTGTATCTAGGGGTTCCGTCACAACGAGCCAGTCCACTTCCTGCCGTCCCACAAACTGCTCCGCTCTACAAGCTGCTCCGCTCCCCGACCTGTGAGCTGCTCCAGCCATCCCTTCGTTCGCTGTTCCTTGGGCCGCTCCAACCAGCCCCGCAAAGCTCCGCGCCACTCGCTGCTCCTCCAGTCGTCCCCACAAATTGCTCTGCCAGCTGCTTAACAATATAGCTTCAGGCTCCCCCACTAGTTAACACAGCACTCAGTGATCTCAGCTCTTAATAACTTTAGCTCTTTTGTGATTTCAGCTCTTAGCAATTTCAGCTTATAGTAGGGGAGCCCCAGTGCTAGTGCACCATTGGCCCAAAGTGAATTCAGCTCAGCAGCCTGTAACTAGACTCCTAATGGAATCAAAGTTAGCTCTGACATTCAACAGTGGAGAGAGGAGGTAGTACAATTGGTGTTTCACACCCTCCGAGGGGGACCCATACCATCAGGTACAAAAGCTCTGGTCAAGTGTAGGTAGTCTCTTGGTCTATCCAAGGCCGTGATCAATTGTCTTGATGTTTTTGGTCTTTTGGCCTTGAGATGAAAACCTTGCCTTTGTTTCTGGGACCTTGAAGTAAAAAAATTCTCTAAGTTATTACTTATCCTCATCCTCACTCAATTCACTGAGTTTTGTAACCCATGCCCCTTGTCAAGCAAGTGCTATTTAGGTAATGGTGAAGGACTCACTCAGTCCTTCTGTCATACAACAGTTCCACTGGCCTTGATTTACAGAATCAGGGTAACAAAACTTTATTCTTCCTGCCCCAATAACAGAGAAAACTGGGGATCCCACACCAGCTAAAGTAATGACTTTGAGTTGCTGTTGTTTCATGCCAGGTGAGTGGGTGTGCCTATGCAAACAAGATCAGCCCCTGGAGTTCTTTTCCACACTCGCCATAATTCACCACCAAATGTCAGGGTAGAGCTCATCCTGACTCTGCTTACAACTGCAAGTGTTGAAGATTTGGGCCTTTGGTTAGCAGCCAAAGCACCCTGGAATTATTAATGGGATTCAGCTCTAAAAACAAAGATATCTACCACTTCAGCTGAAGGTGAAGCTCCATCTGCTGCTATGTGACCATTCATTTAACTCTGAATTACAGAGATGATGTTTAAAATGGAAGCTCCTTGTCCCTCAGTAGATAGCGTGTGCCGGCTCAGTTATCAAAACCTGGTATTGATGTGTTTCCAGTTGCTACAGAAAACCTCAAACTGGTTGCCCCATATTTGTTTTTGTCTTTTATCCCATAACATCAAGGGCAGGGACCTTGTCAGGCACTTACTATTATAGTAATAATGAGGTTGCAGCCCGAACGGGGTTTTTTTGGTCCGGAGTTGCTGTGTGTCTTTTAGTGGAGGGATGGTGAGGTCTCTTTTGGGCTGGCATCTTATTGTTCCCTGCCAGCCATGCCTTACGGCTAAATAAACATAACTCTAGACTCTTCGGGCCAGATTTTTAAAGATATATAGGCACCTAAAAATAAGCACCCAGTAGGATTTGAAATAAATGGGAATTAGGCATCTAGGCCTGTGTTTATCTGCAAGCCAGATATAGCATGGCAGTAGTACTGAGAGCTTCCTCACAATGGACGGTAAATCCACAGCCTAACGCATTGAAATCCTTCAGTGGGTACATCTACTCCAGCTGGAAGGTGTAATTTCCATCTTGAGGAGACAGGTCCATGCTAACTCTGATAGAGCTAATGTGCTAAAAAGAGCAGCATCGCTGAGACTTCGCGAGCAGCCGGAGAGACTAGCTTTTCTGAGTATCTACCTAAGGTTTCACAAGGGATCACAGTTGGGGTGGATAGCCCATCCTGCCTCGGCTACACTTCTATTTTTAGTGCACAAGCTCGATCAGAGTTGGTACAAGTACGTCTCCCTGAGCTGGAAATTACATCTTTCAGCTCCAGTGTAGACGTACCCTCAGCTTTGTCTCATGGCCCTTTCAGTCCTGGGCTTCTCTGTTGAGACTGCCCACAAAAGGGCCCACGGTTTTCTTGCACTCTTACCATTCTCTGCTCTCCAATCTCCTATGTCCTGAGATTTTTCCAGCTCTACCTTGGGACCTGTCCCAAGTTCTGCTCCTCTAGTCCCCGGATCTTTCTTTCTCCTCATTGGGAACGCTACATTTAACATTTACAACAGGTTGAAATTGAGATAACAAATTAGCTCATAAAACTGGGTTTTTATCTCCCACAGTGATTTTGCTTCCAACCTTGGGCTGATGTGCTCACATTCTCTTAATCTATTCTTAACCCAAAAAGGGCTATTAAATTGTTTAAACTCACTAACAAACCTTGCTTATCACCCTTCCCTGTCTTTGGACTCCACTGCAAAATAATTCAGTTTCACAATCTGTCATTGGACCTTTCTCACACCCCTGTTTTTATCCCCTCAAAACTGGAGTTCAGAGTTCTAGATCCACCATAGTTCTAGCTTCTTACTTTGCTAACCCACCATGTTCATGGACTTTGGAACATTCTCTCTCTTGTGCAGCCCCTTTGCTTCATTTCCTCCTCACCAGAAGTGGCTGGCTCCAGCTTTCTAACTGCTGGCTTCTGTTGTCAGACACCTGCAGTCACTGAGTAAACTGACAGGTCAGAACTCCAATCTGGTTCTCCCCTTGTGGGGGCAGGACCTTCAAACAGCCTCTACACTTTTTCTTGGTCCTCTAGAATTTAGTTAAACTGTGGCAAACTTCTATGCGGACACTCTTCAATCAATGCAAACCTGGCTTATATCAATTTGGCTTAAGTCTATTCTATACTGAAATAAGCTAAATTGATATAAATCAGGTTTAAACTGAGTTAAGAGTGCCCTCACAGGGGTATGGACCAGATTAGTTAAATTAGTTTTAAAACACACATCTTTAGTTAAGCTGCGGCAACTTTGTGTTTAGACAACACCTGAGTCTCAGATGTGAAATACCTGCAACCCCAGATTCAAATCTCAGCAGAGTGCTCAACAGTTTCTGCTTCTAAGGTATTACATTATAGGTGGGGCTGGCAGCACGGCTAAGGCTGCTCAACACTTCCTGTTAGAAGATCCTATTTTCAATTGTTTTTAAATTTATGAAACTTTAACCAATTGGGCTGAAATTTTGCATGCCAGACATCTGACTTAGGCTGATTTTTTCTGCAAATTGTCAGCCAAAACATTTCAGCCATGGAAAAAACACTGCATGATCATGTAATTAAAGACGCTATCAGTGCATATGCACAAGGGAGCCAAATTAAGGTTGCACAGGCAATCTTAATACTGGCATTTCGTAACTTTTGAATGCTTGACTTTGCAAATGTAATAACGTTTTTTAACATAGGTTTTTGTGCATAATATACATGCAGTTTCCTGTGTAGGGATCTTTTGAATGAGATGCATAGATATTGTAGATCCCATGGCAATGGATGCCTTAGTTTGTAAAGAGCTTTGGGATATATAGGACTGAAAGGTGCTATATAAATGTAAAATATTATTACTTGCTATGGTATGTAAGCAAAGAAAGAGGTTAACACTTCACACATGTATGCTACCACAAATGTTTGGGAACATTTAACTGTTCCTTAAGTTAAACTATTCTCCCTGTCCTAGTTGGGTTTACAATGCATGCATAAATAGGCTCAAATATGGTTTAAAAAAGCTTGTGGCATGGAATCAGAGTGACATCACAGTCATGGAAATGAGGGATGGAGAAGACTTAAGAGTGCTTTCTGCCAGTGCATTTTACAGTTATGTCATTGTCACATTTCAGATGTATTGGTTCGCAGCTAGAGATGTGACAGGGAATTTCCCCAAAATGTGAGTAGCTCAGGAAGTTGCAAAGTTGATACTAGGGAAGATTTTGGGGAATGTAAGTGCTTGGAGGAAGCCATGGCCAAATTGTCTCCCATCTCCCCCAAGCAAAAGGGCTCAGGAATCCTCCACGTGTTCCTCCTACTATTTTGCTCATAGAAGTGAAGGCAAAAATTTGCCCTCTAGGCCAGTGGTTCCCAAACTTGTTCCACCGCATGTGCAGGGAAAGCCTCTGGCAGGCCGGTCCGGTTTGTTTACCTGCCGTGTCTGCAAGTTCGGCCAATCGCGGCTCCCAGTGGCCGCGGTTTGCTGCTCCAGGCCAATGGGAGCTGCTGGAAGCAGCACGGGCTGAGGGACATACTGGCCGCTGCTTCCAGCAGCTCCCATTGGCCTGGAGCAGCAAACTGTGGCCACTGGGAGCCGTGATTGGCCGAACCTGCGGACGCGGCAGGTAAACAAACTGGACCGGACCGGACCGGCCCGCCAGGGGCTTTCCCTGCACAAGCGGTGGAACAAGTTTGGGAACCACTGCTCTAGGCACATGGGCATTCAAACCTTTAATCTGGAAAAAGGCCAGGATGACTTTTTTCAGGCTGCTATGATTTCTAGTGGGTTAGGGGGCCTGCCAACAAAACTGTGGGAACAGAATTAGAAAGAGCTTCATGGGAAACATGTTCAGCTCCATAGCCTTTTAAGGAGTTGTTTGTATAGGTTGAGATTTTCAAAAGTGCCTGAGTGAGTTAGGTGCAGAAGTCCCATTGAAAGTCAATGAGACTTGTGCTCCTAAATTACTTAGGCTCTTTTGGAAATCTCATCTATAGTGCCTAGCATAGTGGGGCCCTGATCCTTGATTGGGGTTCACAATACAAAAAAAAAAATAGTAACCATAAACATAAAAAGAAGAAAGTGACAGATGAGGAAAAGATAGCCTTTTATACCCACATGCAAGCCTCTCAAGCAGTAGTTGCTGGGGGAGAGGGGACTGTCTCATCAAAATGTTCTCACTCATTAACTACTCCCTTCCCCACACCTCATTGCAAGGATTTGTTGAGATCTTTATTTTTGTGCATTGCACAGCACATTATTGGCATTTAACCAACAAACAGCAATAACCTTTATACAATAATTTCGGACAGAGTGTAATTTAGTTGACAACCTGCAAAGAACAATGAAATATATTAGACTTTCACCACTTCCCTTCTCAAGGGATGTGGTGAAAGTCACTTGCATGGGTCTTTTAGAAGCAGAGTGGACAAAACAGTAGGAAATATGTTGCATTGGCCAAAGGGAGATGCATGGGATGATGCAATGGGTCTTTCCGTCTTTAGTTTCTGTTATTCTTTTGTAACTATAGCGCCCTCATGGCCAAGATGGAATCTATTCTGCAGGCAGCTCTGGCCAAGAGAAGGCGCGTGTAGGAACGCAGCAGGAGAAATCCCTTCCACCCCAGGGGCACCTGTTCCAAAGCCCTCAGAGTGAACACACCCACCCACAGGAAAAGTACAATGGATATAACAAAGGGAAATATTTATTTACAGAGGGATGAGAGGAGAAATACAAGGGGAAATGTAGGGGGAGCAGTAGAACAGGGTTGCATTCAAACCAAGGTCCCACAGGCCCAGTGGTAGCACAGTCTGGAAGGGCAGACACTGAGCAATGTGTCTGCACACAGAGTTCAGGAGTCCTGAGCAAAGTTCCAGTCCAGTGGTGAGTCTTGGGTGCTCCTGGTCATCTTCGGCGCCAGTGAACTTTCCCCCAACAAACCCCTCCAATGCCGTCTTCTGCCGCTCTCTGCAAAGCCACACAGAGCGACCACCTCCCCACTTAACTAGCTACAGCCTCCCTCCTTGTTCCCAATGCAGAGTCACAAGCCTCAGTATTCACAGCTCCATGCAGTTCTGGGCAGCCGGGATACTGGGTCCAGATCCGTCTTGTCCTCTCGGGCAATTCCTCCCTGGCACAGTCAGGGCCGGCTCCAGGCACCAGGCAACCAAGCACATGCTTGGGGCGGCACCTGGTAAGGGGCGGCCAATCTTGGGGTGGCGGGGGGTAGTGCGGCACGGCATTCCGCGGGGGGTGCGCTCTGGCGGCGCGGCGCTCGGCGGGGGGGGCAGCGCTCGGGGGAGGTTCCAGCGGCGCTTGGCGGGGAGGGGGGGTGGGCTCCGGCGGCACGGCGCTGGCGGGGGGGGCGGCGCGGGGCGCGGTGCTCGGGGGGGGGGGGCTCCAGCGGCGCAGCGCTCGGCAGGAGGGCGGCGCGGGGCGTGGCGCTCGGGGGGGTGTTCCAGCGGCGCGGCGCTCAGCGGGGGGGGTCGGTGGGGCGGCGCTTTTTTTTGCTGCTTGGGGCAGCAAAGAAGTTAGAGCCGGCCCTGGGCACGGTGCTCCTCCTGGCTCCTGTCCTGGGGTGTCCCCGATCAGCCCTGTCCTTCTCAGGCTTCAGGCAGGTTCTCTGCTGCTTCCTTCGCAAGGGCCCGCGGGCTGCTCTCTCTCTCCCTCCCAGCTCCAGAGCCACCCGCTGGAGTTTCCCTCCTTTTTTTCTCTCACTCTCCCCCTCCCCCCTAGGAAAAAGATTTAAAGGGGCCATGCTGTCTAAACCCCAAAGGGGTTACACTCTGAACCATCCAAACTTTTGAGGCCACATTTTCCAAGGGGCTCCAAAACTCTGGGTGTCAGATTTGCGGGGTCCTCCATTCACACACGCAAATTCCCACATTTGCGCATACAAACTTGTGCAAAAATTGGACATCTGAATGTGCAAACGGGCAGCTGGGTGTATAATTCCCCAATCTGTGTGCACCAACTGGGCTTTGGCACATGCTAGGGTGACCAGATGTCCCGATTTTATAGGGACAGTCCCAATTTTGGGGTCTTTTTCTTATATAGGCTCCTGTTACACCCCCACCCCTGTCCCAATTTTTCACACTTGCTGTCTGGTCACCCTAGCACATGCAAACAGTTGCACCTCCAAATTATGCATAGATATTTTTAAAGGCCCTTCAAAAATATAGTTCCGTTTGCATATATAGTGAGTCTCCCAAGTTGGTTGCCATTTTGAGATTTATTTTTCTTTATTCTTTAGTATCTCTACTGAAAACAATATTCTCTCCTGAGAGCTCTTACAACACAGTGGCCTTGTACAGACATCTATGCCTGAAAGAGATGCCACTTGATAATGGAAGGAATGTAGCTGTCAGTAATCTTCAATTTGAGATTTCAACAGGAGCCCCTGTAAATTTAACTTAATGCGTTAAAAAAATCATCATAAACTATGTCCCACAAGGATAAAAATAACATTGAGGTACCTTTCTGCCAAGAGGAAAGTCGTGCATGCAGTGGAAAGCAATGCAAACTGGGCTGAATTACACATTAAGACGCAGGCACCAGGGCTGCAAAGATTAAATTTATTTTTTCTGCTGAGCAAATAAAGCATGTGATGCATAGTCAGCCATTTGCAGGAGAATGTAAACATTGATGCCATTGTTTATAGCACACAACTCACTGGAGCAACGCTGTGGAAATCAGGTGGATTTTAATTGGCCTAACCTTGATCCTGCCTATCCATCTTTACCATCTTGACTTAATCAGTGGTTGCTATGACTGCCGTGCTATTTATATTAAACCAGAGTTTTCCCACTGAAATCCTACTGCTATATTCAAAGCTCAGTGCTGGCATCTCTTAGCAGCAGGAAAGGCTCAAAAGGCAGAAGAGTCTGAGTTAACTAGCATAGTCTGGCACAGATTGATAGTTTGCACCCTAATGCTACAACAGTGTAAATCTGGTTCTTCCTCCGCACAGCTGGTCCTATATATGGAGTGGATGCACAGAGGGTCTGAATGAGCAGTCATAATTTTGCTCTTTGACTTAAAGACAGTTAATACAAGAACTGGAAACATCAATAATACTTTCTACTTACACAGCCCCATCTTCCAGGTATCTCAAGCAATCAATGTACCTACCTCACTTAATTCCCATAGTTAATATGGGACAAAACTCAGGCAAATAGTGATTCTTGCCCAGTCACTGTATATAAACATTGATATCAAAAGGAGTTTTTATGTATAACAGGTTCCGGTACTGTATAGTCACATTGGTCAAAGGGACTGCGCACCAGTAACTAAGCAGGGTATTTATGTCCTAATTCATCTGTGATGATGGAATCTCACAGTGCTGACACGAGAGGATTCAGCAAACCAACACGTATATGAGAGGTCAGAACTATGCGAGAACCACAAACATAGTTACATGTGGGACAGACAAGAATGTCCCTGGCCATTGCAGGCTGTTGTATCCTTTGTGCTGTTCATGTTTTTCACATAAGGTGTTAAAGCCCCTGGCTTTAAAACAGTTAACAGCGACATGACAAATCTTCCCCCATCTTGCCCTATCATGGGTTGTTACTTCCCAGTTGCTGGGGTCAACCTGATAGTCTTTCAACTTTGACTTCAGTGTTATGGAGCTGATCAGGTTTCCTAATATGATGGTAATATGATGTCAATGTCTCACAACCATATAGAAGCATTGTGAGCATGATTGCCCAATAGACATTTAGGTTAGAGCTTAATTTGATGCCCTTGTCATTCCATCGGCGTGTAACAGCATTCCAAATGCAGAGCTGGCTTTGGTCATGAGAAGGATAATCTCATAATCAATTGTGGCATTCTGTGACAGCATACTCCCTACACAGCAAAACTTCTCCAGGGACCTGAGAGAAGTGTTATTGATCTTAATCACTGTGTAGCCATGAGTATCTCCCAGTACAATACTTCAGTTTTCTTTAGGCTGATTGTACAACCAAAGCGACTAACTGCACAAGTGAAGTGAGCAGTTATAAACTGAATGTCATCAACTGAGTAAAAGGTCCTTAATGAGTAAATCTGCCACTTTCCTATGAGCAACTTCCCATAAGTGCAGAACTGGATAACTATTTCTCTGTCAGTGTCATGAAATGCATCCATAAGCGTAGCTCAAAGAAGGATGGAAAAGAGTGCAGGAAACAGCACACAACCTTGTTCGGTGCCATTGGTGGAAAAGAGTGCAGGAAACAGCACACAACCTTGTTTGGTGCCATTGGTGACCGGAAAGGGGTCTGACCTCTTGCCATTTTCTACCACTCTGGCCATCACCCCATCATGTAAGGACAGAAATAAACTTTGCAGGACATCCAACGATGAACAAAATGTCCATAGTTGAATAGTTTCCAGATTGAATAGAATTAATGCCTATCTTGTGAAAATCATCTTCTCCGAGTCTCAGGGTAGATTTCAGTCTGGACGGGACACTGTAGACATGATCTTCACACTTTGTCAGCTTCAGGAAAAATGCTGGGAACAAAACCGAGGTCTTCATATGGTGTTCATCAACTTAGCTAAAGCTTTTGACTCTGTAAATCATGAGGGAATTCATCTGTACTTATGCATATTTTTACTGCTTCCAAAGAGAGAGATTTCAGTGCCTGGTAGAGCTTAGGGGTATAGGTATTTGTAAGTATTCTAATGCTAACGGTGATACTTGGGGAGAGAACTGCCTGCCCCCTTCCCTTCTAGAATAACAAATGCTACATGAGACTTCACTGTTAGCAAAAACCGAAAGCAAGTAACAACAAGCATTTTATTTTGGCCCTGACTAAATCTGTGGGATGCTGAGGAGCTGGAAATCCATCCGATCTAAACAACATCAGGTAGATTACACACAGGTCAGAGTCGTGCTAAGGAAAAGCATGGCAGTACAGGCCCTTGGTCTGGCCTTCCTCACACGCCATTTTACATTCATGCCACTCCACTGACTTCATCAGAGTTGCTCCTAATTTACATCTGTGTAAGTGGGAGGACAACACAGACTCATAGGGACTAGGATTTGGGGGTATCTGCATCTAAGCGAGGTTAAGGATTGCTAATTCCACCTCTGGTCACAGAGTGTGTCAAAGACGACCCATATCTGCTGATAATACAGGGGCAAAGTGAGGGCAGTGGCTTCAGCAGATGTTACTGAGTATGCTCAGTCTATGCAAGCATGCTCAGTACAAGCCAAGCAGCAACTCTGCGGGGCACATGACCCTGCATGCCCCCACCACATCACCTCCAGCGGGGGCAGCTTTTCAGCCCTTCCTGGGCTCTGCTCAATCTCTCCCCTCAGCCCACTTTGTGCTCCTTTAAACACTCTCTGCTCTCTTCTAAGCAGCCACTGCCAGGTCTTTTTACCTGGAATCTTCCACAGGTTCACAGCGTACAGTCCAAGGGTGCGTCTACATAGCATTTTGGAGACTCTCAGCCCAGGTCAACAGAGTTGGGCTAGCAGGGTTTGAGCTAGCGCTATAAAAATAGCTGTGTGGGCAGTGCTTTGAAGTAGTAGCTTGGCCTGGAGATGGGGTTCTGAAGCCTAGGGCTAGGGGGTGGGCTACACAGCCCAAGATCCAACCCAAGCTGCAACTTCAAAGTGCTGTCTACACAGCTATTTTTAAGAGAGCTAGCGTGAGCCCCTCTAACCTGAGTCCATCAACCCGGGCTGGGAGGCTCACTCCCATGGGCTCCAAAATGTAGACGTATTCCAAGTGGCCCTCCAGGGTCAAAGATCTCCTGCAGGATCCTCCTGTTCTCTGCAGCTTCTACCCCAGCTTTGTCTCCCTATTTCTGCTTCTTCCCTGGCTCTTTATAGAGACCAGCTGCCCTCTATCAGACCTCACTGAGAGGCAGTAAATGAGGCACAGGTGGGGTGGACCTCTTCAAGGGCCCAATACCCCCTGTGACACCTATTACTAAAATATTTATAAGTGTTGATGCCACTTACAGTGTTACCTTAAACTTTGCTGAATGAAAATCCTCAGACACAATTATCAATTGTCTCTGCAATTTTTCCCTTGAGAACCAAAGCTTTGACTCTTATGTCATCAATTCTCAGCTAACTTCCTCATCTGCTAACTCAGCATGACAGAAGGAGTGGCATCAAGCAGAGATGCAGACTGCTGATATCGAAACTCCTGCAGCTGAATGACCTGCCAGATAACTGGGCTGTGACTGACTGACTTTCCTGCTGCATGACATCCTCTTGGTGACATGAAACTTGTGGTTAATGCGAGGCAAACATAATGTGACTATATCCCAGCACCCTGTCCATTCCAACAACAATCCTAGTACAGTATGTGAAAGGGATGATGGGTCCCCTCCCGCTCCTAGAAAAGCCAAGGCAAAGTTCACACTGGCTTCAATGTAAGCAGAACCACGTCCCAAATTATACAGTGGTGCGAGGCGAGAGGTTCACCAGCAGTTGCCTGGGCGAGGGGCGTAGGTCGCAAATCAGTTCCCATTTCCCATGTTTTTGCTTAAGTACATTTGCTCAGCCCCTTGCCGGCAGGTCCTCCTCAGACACCAGAAGCCTGGGATGAACCAGTGCATTGATTTTTGCAGCACCTCCTTGCAAAGCTGAAGGTTCACTGGAGCACATGTGAGGAGAATAGTTATGTGTGTCTGAATGTGGGGTCACAGGATGAGGAACAGCTGAGAAGACCTGGAGTCATTTGCTCTCGGCCCTGCCCACACCCAGTTTTGCAATTTATATTCATCCTGACAGAATGTATTTAGCCATTGGTTGGATTGTTTGGTAAAATCCCAGCAGATTCCCGGGACAGTTTTTGAAGAAATACTTTATGGTGAATCTCTCCCCGTCCCCTTTGGCATTTTTAAATCTTAAATACACAGAATAGAGATTAATAATAAGAAACAATGTTATAGCAAAATTAAGGCGAGGGTTTGAATTGCATAAAGGCCAAGCTACTGAGAACAGATGTGGTGTGTCCCACTGAGTCATATGGCTGCTGGCACCAACCCCAACACCTCCATGCAGATAGTCCTTCGCTAGGAGACCTGAGTGGCTCCTTGCTGTAGACCCTCTGCCCTGAAAATACTCCTTGAGTTGTCTTATGTATGAATGTGACAAAGCACCTGCTCCTTCTTTTAGGCAAAACATGCCTCCTATCATCCTGCTGCAGATTACGGCATGAGAGATAGAGCCTAAAGTAAACTAGGTTTGCATCAGTGGGAAAATCATGAAAAATGGGTGCCTTACTAGCAAAGGCAGCAAGCCTCTTCTCAGGCCACAAGGTCAACAGTCTATCAACCTGCTGCAGCCTGCAGCTGCCACGTTGATAAGGGAGGAGGGAAGTATCATGTCTCCCCAGCTGGAGGTGCCCCATGTTTTTCAAACCAGACTCTGCCCTCACCCATAGTTACACAAGGCTATCATGTTTCTGTGCATTGGGGGAAGGTGCTGTTACCAGCACAGGAACCATTCATATCAGCAAAGAGATGTCTGCAGGGTGGGGGCCTAGCTGGCTTCACAGCAGGCAGGGCCGGCTCCAGGCACCAGCTAAAGAAGCAGGTGCTTGGGGAGCCAATACCAAGGGGCGGCACTCCGGCTGCTACTGGGGCGGCACGTCCGGGTCTTCGGCGGCAATTTGGCGGCGGGTCCCTCAGTTCCTCTTGGAGCGAAGGACCTGCCGCTGAATTGCTGCCGAAGAGTGGAGTGGAGCAGCGCGATTGCGCTCCCGCGGCTTTTTTTTTTTTTTTTTTGCCGCTTGGGGCAGCAGAAAATCTGAAGCCGGCCCTGATAGCAGGAACACTCAGAATAATGGAAAGATACCAGTTAAGTTAGCCAGGTGGATTTTTTTTCACTCTTAGCTGTGTCAGGGCCCAGAGAATATGGACTGACTGATTCCCAACAGGACCTCAGTTTTAGGGTGGTTGGATGGAGGGTTAATTATTGGATTTTCTTTCTTTGTGGATGTTTCTTTGTATTAACAAAAAATGAGAGTACATCAACTATTAATGATATTGTCTGTTTTATAACTGCAACATACAGCAGCACTTCTGTCATCCTTACCAATGCACTTCCAACTTGCTAATAGCCAGTCCAACCGGAGAGGCCACGAAGGATCATCATCTCCATTTTACGGAGAGGGAAACTGAGGCAGAGAAGTTGAGTGACCCCCCCCCCACCTTGTCTGCTCTGGCATTTTAGCCATCGACACATTGATGTAGCTATGCTGGGGCAAACCCTTACTGAAGACAGCATGTGCTAGCATAAGCCACAACTTACACTGGTGCAGCTTCCTCAGTTCCAACCTACTGCACCATGTCCCTCCCCACTAAGCTACTGAAGCCGATTGGGTGCAGCTACCCCCAAAGCTAAAATCACCAATATAGACAAGGCCTCAGTGTTAGAATGGAGGAGTTCCTGAGTCCTACTCCGGCGCTCAGACCTCACCTCCCTCAGATAGTTTGAATATCCTTTCTGGCCTGGACAGGAACAAATGGATTCTCTAGGCTCAGCTAATCACAGCGAGACTGTCTACTGTGCTACTATTGTCCTGCTAACAGAGCAGGAAAGACATTGGGGCCAAATTCTTGCCTGATTCACAGGGACACCCAGTACATCCCCTGTTGAACACTGGAGGCCTCGAGGGAGAGATGTGGAGTTTTCTGATGGTGCTAAAAAGAAGCAAACTAATATTTGTGCCAGATATTGTGCCACCTATTGTATGGCTAGTGGCAATAACGGCACTACAATGGCAACGTGGTCACCTTTCCCTAACTTGAAGCGATGGCGCAACCCTGGGCTGTTGGGGGCAAGAAGGGGATGCAGGACATGATTGCTCCCACAGTTGGGGGGCAGGGAGCAGGAGCCGAAGGAACCAAAGCGGCTGAGAAATGAAATCTTTTGTATTTGATTTTCCACAATCATTTCCCCTCTCCCCCCCTTCCCTCCCCCGGAAAATTTAATTTCAGAATGATGGATTGTGTGACCATGTGGCCACCTTAATCATCATGGGGTGATTTCCAATTCAGGTGTCTGAGGAGGATTTAGGGCCAGATGACTTCAGTGGCAGTTAGGAGCCTTGGTGGCTTGTCAGCCAGTGGCACACCATCAGGTGAAAACTCATACCAAACTTCCTGATCTGTGCCACTAACACCACCTCTGAGTATTAAACCAGAAAGAGATAATAAATACCACGGCCCTGATCCTGCAATTAGACTCACATGGGCAGAGCCTCCCACGCCGTCCCTGGGTCTCAGCATAGGCAAGGGGTCCAGTCGTGCAGATCCCATGCAAAATCGTGACCCTTGTTTGTTTTTCACCAATGGTGCTGTTTGGTTTACTTTTGGCCATTTACCCAACCTTGGACAGCTCGTATGGACCAGACAATACTATGTTTTGGTCATTCTCACATGCCTTTTTAGGTTCCTGACATGACAGAGGAGTAGAGCCCAGAGAATAAGGTTTTGGGTTTGAGGTTTTGGTTTGGCAACCTAACTGAAAAATCCAATACAAAATTGTTTTGAATTAAAGCTGAATTTCTTTTTTCCCCTCACTGAAACAAAACAAAACAAACAGACAACAAAAATAATTTTGGATAAAGAAAAACAACCCGAAATGGAAAAAAAAGAATCAAAATATTTTTTTTTTACTTAGTTTAGTTTGAAAAAAAAAATTTTTTTTCTTCAGCCAAAACTATTTGACAAATTCAGCTCACATTTGTGAACAGTGTTGGGGCCCTGAAAAATGCATTTTTTAGCAAATTTACTATTCACTGAGAAAAAATTGCCTAGCCTTACAGAGGAGTCTTTAAACTAAAAATAAAACTTTTAAAACTGAATTTAAAAAACAAAACAAAACATGAAAATACTTGTATTGATCCAACAACTTGTGGAACAGAGGAATTGCCAGACTGAGACAGACCAATGGTCCATCTAGCCTAGCAACCTGTCTCTGACAATCGTCAGCATCAGTTTAGGGTAAATAAAACTTCATTACCTGTCAGCACCCCTTGTAAATGGCTTGAAATATACTAATTGTTATTAAATCACAAATATGGCCTGAATTCTCAGTTATGCTAAGATGCTCTGGGAGTGTAAAGGGGTCAAGTCCCAAAGTGGTATAAAGGAGCAGAACTGAGAGGCAGGCTCTGTATACTCTATTACATTTTAGTCACACAGAAAGCAGCGTTGCCAACTCTCCTTGATTTTTTTCATGAGCCTCACAATAGCTAATATGTTTCCTAAAGCCCCAGCTGCTGGAATGGCTGGATTGCATGAGAAACCCAGCTTTCATTTTAAAAATAGCCCTTGTGGTTGTGGAGAAAAGCTGACGTGAGTGCCCACTAAAGGCTCAGAAACTGCAAGGCATATAAAAAGAACCCAAAATATATTATTTTTTAAAATCTCATGAATTTTAAGGCAATCTCATGATATTTTGGGGCCTGACTAATGATTTTTGAGTGCTTGGGACTCAATACTGAGAAAATCCTCTGGACTCTTTAACAAATAAATCTATAATTTATCCCAATGAGGGCAAATAACCAAAATAAGTACAAGTGCAGATGCCAAAGAAAAGAAGTAACAGGCCATGTCCTCAACATAGGCTGACTAGTAGCAAACTGTTTGCACCAGCTCTGCAGCAGTGTGGAGGCTGTCCCTAGAGTTAGCAGTCCTGAAATCAATGTTGGACACTCCCCTTGCTGGCTCTCTAGCAGCACTGCCACTAATGCACCTGCCCCAGAGCACAGCTCAGTGTCGACCCTTGTGCAGGCAGTGCGGCACACCTGCCCTGGTGCAATAGGGAGCCACATAGGCTGAAGTTGTGGAGAACCCCAATATGCCTTTCAGCCTTGTTCCAAATACAAGGTGGTAAAATATCAAGCAAATAGGAAAGGACAAGAGGGGTGGACACTGTTTATTTCCCAGCTCCTCATCTGAACGGAAGAGAAACACACTGCAGATTTTCTTTTAAATGAAATGATAGCGGCTTTTTGAAGCCAAGTCCCTCTTGCCTTGTATTCTCATGCATAGTCACAGTGACAAACATTCAATTTCCATATTAGATCTGCTTGTTAGTATGGTGGAGCATGTTCCTAGCTATCATCTTAAAATACCACAGTTCAATTCCCTGCTGGGTAAGTCTTGGCTTCTGCTAATCTAAGTAGTTTTAAAATAGAGCTTGATACATTTCTGAACAGGATTATCTGACGGGGTTGCCTGTGCTAGCAGGGGATTGGAATCAGTGACCCAGAAGATCCCTTCAAGTTCTGTGAACTGCTCCTGCTCCCACAATGGGATCATGTGTCAAAGTAAAACAAGCAGGTCTAGGCCCTTAACAAAACTAAAAAACAGTCCCAACCCCAAACTATGTTATCATTGTAATGCATTTCACTTTATGTGTATTCAGATCTATTGTCTGACCTAGGCCAGGGCATTTCACAAAATGAGCTTTGGGAAATACTGGCTGACAATTCTGATTTTGTCTTTACAAAGCAAAGCCTAATGATTCAATCCTCATGGGGGTCATATGTGTGTAAAGTATTTCAGGACCAGGGCTTCTATCTAAGTATTTATATGGCGCACATCACCAGAATATCTGAGCTCTGCCTTGCAATCACTGATGGATTTTCAGCCTCAATACCCCGGGGGGACAATTTCAGTAATTACAGGACTAGACCATGATTCATGCCCTATGTCCTGGATATAAATGAGGTCTAAAAGTCAGGAGGCAGGTCACTCACTTTCTCAGGGTAAAAAGAACAGGAGTACTTGTGGCACCTTAGAGACTAACAAGTTTATTAGAGCATAAGCTTTCGTGGACTACAGCCCACTTCTTCAGATGCATAAGATAAGTACTCCTGTTCTTTTTGCGGATACAGACTAACACGGCTGTTTCTCAGGGTAGAGTACCAAGGGCACTGATTGAACCCAGCATGTATGTTGTTGCAACCTGCGCTGAACTTGGAGATAAGAGCATAGGTTGCAGGAGGGAAAATTTGGAGGAGGCACTGGGAAGCCAGTGTGTGTGCACATGGCTAGAATGCTGGTTTGTAGTTGCAGCATCTCTGTAAATAGTTCTCTCAGTAAAAAGCCAGTTTGGTTTTACAAACAGGGATTCCTTTCATATTATTACCCAGCACATGGTGCAACATGAAACACAGTGGCAACAGTCAGTCTAGTGAGACACACCAAGAACATGTGTGATTAACTGGAAAATGAAGCGTCCCTTGGCCTGTGCCACTTCCAGCAGCTCCCATTGGCCTGGAGCGGCAAACCGCAGCCACTGCGAGCCGCAATCGGCCGAACCTGCGGACACTGCAGGTAAACAAACCAGCCCAGCCCGCCAGGGGCTTTCCCTGAACAAGTGGTGGAACAAGTTTGGGAACCACTGATCTATGTGTTTTGCTGCAGAACTAAATCAGAACTCAAAACACAGTGCTACCTCGGAGTTTAAGACAACAATAGATCTCTAATCCCCAAATAAAACTTTTCCTTTGAATAAACAGCTTACTGTTGTAGACTTAGAACTATTAGCCTATAAATATTTACATTTAATAACTGGGCCACACCGTTTTCAGTGCATACACTCAACTTCATCCTTTTCTCCTGTTTTTGTTTTTTTTAAACTTTTGAATACTTCCTTGTGTTCTGAAATGTAGTATGAGACAGATTTTTGTTTTCTTCTCATTTTAGTATGTCAAATCTTTAAACTGTTATCTGCTAACAGCTTAAAATGTGTATGTGGTGGGCATGAGATTCATCAGTATGTTCAGATGTGCACACACTTCAGAGCTTGCGTGCCTGCCTGTTTGTTTATTGTGTGTATATTTTAGACTAATACATAGCCTTACTTCAACAGGCAGCTTTGCATATACACACAGACTAGTGTATTATTGTAATACATATAGTTCATGTGATGTATTGCATTTTCCTAATAAAACATGTTATTTTTATATATTTAAATGCCACAAAAGTAGGGTGAAAATCAGAAAAAAAAGAATAATACTTTTCGTAAAACCTGGGAATTTTTTGGTAAAAGTTGGTTAAACTGAAAACAAAGAGGCTTACCAATAGCCTAATATGGTGTGTACTTTACTATTAATGACAGCATCCAGTTCTGTAGAGGCACCATTCATTCCGAAGGGGGCCATGGGTCCCGTACAGACTGCACAAGCCTTCTGTAGGACACTGTCAGTCCCACAAGCTCTATTCCGTTCCTAGGTTTGCATTCATCATGTTCCAAACTACTTTCCTTCCTGGCCCCTCGCCATTCCCATCACAAGGTGCCACTGCCAGCAGTCCCCTGTTCAGCTTAGTTACAATGTGCCAGAGTGACAAAGTACTGCTCAGTGGGCTGATGGCAGTTCTCACTATAATCTGACTTTCCAGCACGGGTCCCTTAGCTCTTCCAGATACTGAACCTTTTTGCTACTGTGCCCCCTTGCGGCAGGTCCACTGCTGCCACTGTGGGATGGCTTAGTGGCTCATTCGGCAAGTATGAAATACCTAACCTTGTTGGCACTATAGAGTCCAATCCCAGCTGGGTCAGCTTTGCCTTTCATCTCTCTGTCAGATGAACTGAATTCCAAGCACTTCATTATGTATTGATCTTTGACTGGGTCCTTCAAAAAAAAAAAAAGCCATGAAGTCCTGTCTGCTCGGCCTTGATGTAAAAGATCCCATGTCACCTGAAAGAGTAATTTTCCCTCTGTGAAAAGAACAAGGAGTACTTGTGGCACCTTAGAGACTAATAAATTAATTTATTTACTTATGCCCAAATAAATTTGTTAGTCTCTAAGGTGCCACAAGGACTCCTTGTTCTTTTTGCTGATACAGACTAACACAGCTACCACTCTGAAATCTTTCCCTCTGTTGATATTCACCCCTTCTTGTCAACTGTTGGAAATGGGCCACATCCACCCTAATTGAATTGGCCTCATTAACATTGACCCTCCACTCGGTAAGGCAATTCCCATCTTTTCATGTGCTGTGTATTTATATCTGCCTACTGTTTTTTCCACTCCATGCATCTGATGAAGTGGGTTTAAGCCCACGAAAGCTTATGCTCAAATAAATTTGTTAGTCTCTAAGGTGGCACAAGGACTCCTTGTTGTTTTTGCTGGAAGACTAACTTGGTTACCACTCTGAAACCTATCACCAGGGTTTATGCTTGGGTTCATGGTCAAAATTATCCTCATTCCACTGCTGTGCCTGTGTGATACTGGCAGACCAGGGGCCAGCTCATGCCAAGGGCTAGGACCTCACTGAACACTGACAAATGCATAACTGGAACCAGTCTGGCTCACCTGTGGGTTAGTATAGTTACAATAGATATTAGTGTTATAAGCATGCGTTTAGACTTTATGGACTGCTTGTAGGATGCTGCATGTATTAATCCTACTTATAATATCTTTATCCCATGGTATAAAGCAGTGGCTTTCAAATCTTTCCAGACCATTGTACCCCTTTCAGGATTCTGATTTGTCTTGCGTACCCCCAAGTTTCACCTCATTTAAAACTACTTGCTTACAAAATCAGACATAAAAACACAAGTGTCACAGCACACTATCACTGAAAAATTGCTGACCTTCTAATTTTTACCATATAATTATAAAATAATTGGAATATAAATATTATACTTATATTTCAGTGTATAATATATAGAGTAGTATGCACAAGTCACTGTCCATATGAAATTTTAGTTTGTACTGAATTCGCTAGTGCTTTTCATGTAAAACTAGGCAAATATCTAGATGAGTTGATGTACCCCCTGGAAGACCTCTGTGTACCGCCAGAGAGACGTGTACCCCTGGTTGAGACCCATTGATATAAAGTTATATTGAGTGTTTGCATTGTAAACCTCTGTAATTGTGTAACTCACCAAACAGGAAAAGAAGCGTTAATTAAGGTCAAGTGCTTGTCCTGCACACATGTTGACCCACTGAAGGCAAATGACCTATTGTGTAGCATCAAAGGACAGAGAGACATTGTTGGTTGCATTCCTAATTCCCTCCAGGAAGGGGAGGCCTATGCATAAACTCATCCTATCATCTTGGATTCTGGGTTGACAGGAATAAAAATCCCTGACAATGAGAAACTGGGTCTTTTTATGCTGTCTGGACTCTGAAGGGCAAAGATTCCTAAACATAAACAAGAGATTCCCATGTTGCTTGGCATGGGTCAGCCCTAAAGGACATATAGAGCTGCTTATTACAGAACCTTATATTACCTTTTAAAATCTAAGACTGTAACTCATTTGTGTGTATATGTTTCCTGCTTTAAGCTTGTTAATAACTCTCTTGTTTCTTTTTCCTAGTTAATAAATCTTTAGTTAGTTTATTATAGGATTGGCTACAGGTGTTGTTTTGGTTTGAGATCTGAGTACAGTTGACCTAGGGTAAGTGACTGGTCCTTTGGATGTGGGAGTAACCTGAATATTGCCATTGT
Source organism: Chrysemys picta bellii (assembly GCF_011386835.1). Lineage (NCBI taxonomy): Eukaryota > Metazoa > Chordata > Testudines > Emydidae > Chrysemys > Chrysemys picta. The sequence continues at coordinate 36,027,145 of NC_088803.1, read as the reverse complement.
TTTTAGTGTAAAGGACCATCTATCACCAAGTCTAGCTTACCTGGGGGCAAGACAGACTGAAATGCTCAAGGGGACTGTGTGTTACTCCAAGGTGAGACTTTTATAGTGTGTTAGGAGTTCACCCTTTTACTGGGTTGGTGAAATCTAATTCTAGAACATACAACCAGTTTGGGGTGTCTGCCCTGCTTTTTGACAGTCTGCCCTGCGGTTGGCACTCATGATCGTGAGCCACTCCAGACAGTGTGACACAGCCAGTTTGTTGCCATGTTCCACCCCAGAGATTGCTGCATTTCTCAGTAGGGCTTGTAAACTGCATGAAGATGAAATGCACAACGTTATTCCATTGATGGTGCACACAGAAACCCACACCATTCAATCCACTGAGACCCCATATCATGTAGTTTCTATGCCCCTGCACGGAACCAGAACTCCCTCTATACTCAATCCTCAGGGCTTTCCTCTTGCCCTCTCTAGCCCCCTCTAGTGCAGGTGCCAGTCTCCCTTGCACTGTTACAGCTTTTAGCTCCCCATTTTCTCTGGCAGAACTTGTTCAAAGAACCGGTGCTTCTGCTCAGTGGTGCTAGTGCTCACTCTCCACGTCTAGTTAGACAAAAAAGGAAAACCAAGGAAAGAATAGATCAGTTTTGTGCCAAAAGTAATTTAATAGTCACTAGATGGCGCTGTTTGCTGTAGTGTGTTCACTGCAGTGCTTAAATTGTAGTGAAAGAGGTCATAGAATCATAAAATATCAGGTTTGGAAGGGACCTCAGGAGGTCATCTAGTCCAACTCCCTGCTCAAAGCAGGACCAGCCCCAACTAAATCATCCCAGCCAGGGCTTTGTCAAGCCTGACCTTAAAAACCTCTAAGGAAGGAGATTCCACCAACTCCCTAGGTAATCCATTCCAGTGCTTCACCACCCTCCTAGTGAAAAAGTTTTTCCTAATATCCAACCTAAATCTTCCCCACTGCAACTTGAGACCATTACTCCATGTTCTTAGCCAGGGCTCAAGCAATTTTTTTTACTTTCATAACTGATGCGGCAAGCCCAGAGGTGCCGGGGCTCTGAACTGCCAGGCCCAGAGGTGCCAGGGCTATGAACTGCCAAGCCTAGAGATGCTGGGGCTCAGTCCTGGCAAAAATTAACCATTGGTTTGCTTAGGGTGACCAGATGTCCTGATTTTATAGGGACAGTCCCGATTTTTGGGTCTTTTTCTTATATAGGCTCCTATTTACCCCCCCCCCCCCCCCATCCTGATTTCACACTTGCTGTCTGGTCACCCTAGGTTTGCTGCAAGGTATTGGATGGTCTGTGCCTTACATCTGAATCCTGGGCTGCAGGGGTTGGGGGAAAAGGGATGCTTCCCCCTAAACTGCACCCATCCAAAAACAGAGCAGTGAACTAACATGCCCCGAGGGTGCTGCTATTTAACAAGTCTTTTAGCCAGGAGGCAAGAGTGTAACTGTACAATCAACAGGTTGAGTCCAGTGTCAAATAAGCTCCTCTCAGAAGTGTTGTCCTGCTGTGTGGCACCCTATTGCATGCAGTGGTGAGGGGTGTCCCATGCTGTTTGTGCCATGAGCAATCTGCCGTGTGCAGATTTAAGGGGCGGTGCCTCCTGTGCATCACTAGCCCCCATCCCCCTTCTCCAATCCAGCTCCATTAGGACACACTTTCTCCTACAACACAGACCAGATGCTGGCCCTGGCTCTATCCCCTTTGCAGCTCCAGAGCTGCACAAAGAAGGTATCTAGGAATTGCTCTGGTGTAGGCACAACCAGGTCTATGCTACCCACTCCCCATTTCAGGTGTAAGGAGCCTGTTGGGGGTGATCCCTAGCTAGGGTGACCAGATGTCCTGATTTTATAGGGACAGTTCCGATTTTGAGGTCTTTTTCTTATATAGGATCCTATTACCCCCCCATCCCCTGTTCCGATTTTTCACACTTGCTGTCTGGTCACCCTATCCCTAGCAGATGTCAGCATAATTTAGAGCAGTGGTTCTCAAACTAGGGCTGCCGCTTGTTCAGGGAAAGCCGCTGGCAGGCTGGGCCAGTTTGTTTACCTGCCACGTCCACAGGTTTGGCCGATCGCGGCTCCCACTGGCTGCAGTTCGCCACTCCAGGCCAATGGGGGCTGCAAGAGGCGGCGCGGGCCGAGAGATGTGCTGGCCACCCTTCCTGCAGCCCCCATTGGCCTGGAGCGGTGAACCGCGGCCAGTGGGAGCCACGATCAGCCGAACCTGTGGACGCGGCAGGTAAACAAACCAGCCCGGCCCACCAGGGTCTTTCCCTGCACAAGCGGCAGCCCTAGTTTGAGAACCACTGATTTAGAGCAGCTGGCAGGGCTGGTCTGAATTATGCAGAGACTGCGTTAGCCCCTGAACAGTTGCAGGATCAGGGGAGCAGACAGATCACTTAGCTTCTCTCTCCTCTGGGTCCTGTGCTGACCTCAGCTCAGCCAGACCTGGGGATCTGGCCCTACATGTTTATTACTTATCATTAATATGGCAGTAGTACCTAGAGGCCTCAGCCAGGGTGGGGTGCTGTACAAATACATAAACAGCAGTCCCTGCCCCCACAGAGCTTACAATCTAAAAGACAAGCCAGGGCCGGTGAATAAGACAAAACAAGCAGAGAGGGGGAAAGGAGAGAACAAAAGTAACAGGTTGTTTAGCACAGAATGCAGGGGTAGCAGGAACCCATTGTACTGGCATGTTGAACTCCAGTTAGCTGGCACAATCATGATCATCTAGTGGCTGTTTGGTGGCTTATGTTCTCAGTTCGACTTCTAGTGGCGAGGTGTCCCATCACCCACAAACCAGCAACATAGCCAGCACCTCAAAGGCCACAGAGACTCAACTCCCTTCTCCCAGGTCCGGCTGAGGAAGCTCACAGCACTGCTTCTGCCCTTGCTCTTCTGTAGATTCACAGAAGACTCCAGGCCCCAGGGCAGTCTAGGCACAAGACTTCTCTAGTTCTTAAATATCTAAAAGTAATGATAATGTTTTAAAAAGGAACTGATCCTTGCCGTTTAGAACTGGAATTCTCTGGAGACTCCATTTGACTTGTATAATTCAGGGCTCTGGCCCAACTCGCATTCTATAGAAATTCTTCTAGCTTTTGTTTTGTTTTGTTCTTGGCAAGGTAGACTGGTAAAGAAATTGAAAACAGATTATTGGGGAGAAAACTACTTCAATTTTTAGACAACTGTCTCTTGTGCAGCTGGCTCCATTCCTGACCATTCCCCAGCTGTGACGCAAGTCTGGGCTATAATAAGCTCTTCCCCAGTGGCAATTGGACGGTTCTGCTTTTAAAAAGGATAAATATCTGGGAACGATGCTGGGCAAATAATGCAAATATTCATTGGAATCTGTACGTGAATCCACATTGGTCGTGTTTATACTACCAGGGCCGGCTCCAGGCACCAGCTTGGCAAGCTGGTGCATGGGGCGGCCACTCCGGAGAGGGGCGGCAGGTCCAGCTATTCAGCGGCAATTCGGGGGATGGTCCCGCACTCCCGCTCGGAGCGAAGGACCTTACACCGAATTGCCGCCGATGATCGCAATCGCGGCTTTTTTTTTTTTTTTGGGCTGCATGGGGCGGCCGAAACCCTGGAGCCGGCCCTGCACACTACCAGGCACATCTGCGGGTAAGAATTTGACTGGCAAATGTAGTCACAGAAGGTGAATTGCAAAGTCACCCGTGTATGCATGCATGGGAACTGGATGCTAAGTTTGCCTGAATAATTGACTATGTTTGGACTGAGAATAGGACTTGAGCCCAGGACTTTAAGAGCTAAAAGCACAAGTCGCTACCACTTAAAATAAGAGTCTGTCTATACTGTATTCAGATGTGATTGCAGCTCAGGTAGGCATAGCTACACTAGCTTTAATCCAGATAGCACAGCTAAAAATTGCAGTGAAGCAGCAGCTGCACGGGCATCAGCGTGGGCTAGCAATGTCGAGGGGTGCCCAGGGTATTGTGCTGACATGTGTGCCACCAGATCTTCATTGCTATTTTAGCTGTGCTAGCTCGATTAAAGCTAGCAGGGTGTGTCTACCCACGCTGCAGTCACATCTCCGATTGCAGTGCAGCCATACCCTAAGTCCTGTACAAGACTCGGACACCTCTTGCATGCACCAGCCACTAGAGGAAGACAGAGGCCCACACATTCCACTGCTTATGTGCTCATCCAACCAAAGAACAGGAAACAACCCCAAGTGATTTAGCTGACCAGTTGTTCCTTGTCATTGATCAGTCTACAGAGTTAAAAATATGAGAAGATATGCATCTGGTCAGTTCTGATGATAAATACAATTGGCGGAATCTGTGATCCACTTAATGTTCCACAAACAGAAAAATTCACCAGAGCAACTATTCATTGTAGTTTATTCGCTTCACTCTACTTTGGCGTACTTTCATTCGATTCTCCTTCCTGGCCCAGCTAGCCTCTTGGAGAAAGGAAGGTTGAAATGGATTATGCTAATTAGGTCTAACACTCTTTCTGAATGGCTATTTTCTCCTTCAACTGCAGTTTGCATGAGATATGCAAGAGGCTGGCTTGTGTTTCCCATTCACAAATTCATCAGAAGTGAATGGCTGGGAGACTGGATGTCTTGTGGAGTCAGCAGTGGGCCAGAAGTGATAGTATAATCCTTCCTTTGGGGAAGGATTGTAAAAGAGTTCTACTGGGATATTGTGAGGGGTCTGCTATAAACACCCAGGGTCAGACTCAGATATGGATAGAAATCTCTTTAATACTATTACAGATAAATACTTTTCGAATTGTGTCATAACAGAAGACAAATTCCTGCACATAGAAATACTCCTAATGCTGATAGGGCCCACTTATTCCTGGATGTGATAGATGACATATATGGCAGTTTTCTTCATCAAACTGTGACCAAACTAACAAGAGGTGATGCAGTGTTATACCTGGTTTTGGTAAGTAGTAAGGACGTCTTAGAACAGCTGGTCATAGGAAGTAAGTTTGGATTGAGTGGTCATTGGATCAAGTGATTCAGTTTAAATTGCATGGAAGGATAATTAAAACCAGATAATCAACTATGATTTTTTATTTCAAAAAGGCAAACCTTGAGAAGTTAAGGGAATGAAAGTCAAGTAGACTGAAGAGATCAAGAACTTAAAATGTGGGGAACACGTGGAATTTCTTTAAATCAACTATCCAAAAACTATCTGAAATTTGCATCCCAGCAAGGGGAAAACTTGTAGAGGAAGGTTTCAGACCCAACAGGATGAACTACCTCAGAAAGGCTATTAGGAGTAAGCAGAGAACCTCTAAGAAATGGAAAAGGAAAGCTACATCATGCAAATAAAGCTACATCATGGAGTTAGAAAATGAAGGAATAAACTGAGAATTGTGAAAAGCCAAGCTGGATTAGCTCTTGCCAAGGAAATTCAAATAAGAGGTTTCTTAGTTATATAAATAAAAAGAGAATAAGGAAGGATGAGGTTGGGCTGCTATGCAGTGTGGATGGGAAGAAGATTAAACATAATCTAGGTATGGCCCCAAACCTAAATGAGTACTTTGCCTCAGTTTTCAATAATATGGAACATGTGCGTTCAGGCAGTGTGGCTGATGGAAATGAGTGTCTAGAAATGGAAATGACCACATCTGAGGTGAAAGAAAAACTGAAGGAGCTTAACACACTCAAATCAGAGGTGTGGGAGGACCCGATAACTTCCATCCCAGAGTACTGAAAGAACTGGCACATGAGATTGCTAGTCTGATAGCAAGGATTGTTTATAAATCTTTTTTTTCAGGGGTAGTAGCATATGATTGGAGATTAGTGAAGGTCATAACCTACATTTAAGAATGGGGGGGGGGGAGTGATCCAGGAAATTAGACCTGTTAGTCTGACCTAAGTAGTATACAAGGCGTTAGAACGAATTGTGAAAGAAAGAATCATTAAATTCCTGGAGGTAAATGGTAAAGGGGCTGCAGTGCACCATAGGTTTACCAAAAGTAGATCATACCAGACTAACCTGATTTCCTTCTTTGAGAAAATAACTGATTTTTTATATAAGGGAAGTGCAGTACTTGGAATTCAGTAAAGCAAGTGAGATGTTACCACATGGGAAATTATTAGTTACATTAGAGAAGATGGGGATCAGTACAAGAACTGTAAGGTGGGTAAGGAACTGGCTAAAATGGAGAAGCGACAGGTTGTGCTGAAAGGTGGATTATTGAACTGGAGGGAGGTTACTAGTAGATTTCCTCAAGGATTGATTTTGGGACCAATCTTATTCAATATTTTTCTTAATGACCTTGGCACAAAACGTAGCAGGGTGCTAATGATATTTGCCGATGAAACAAAGGTGGGAGGCATTGCCAATGCAGAGGAGGATCAGAATATTATACAGGGAGATCTGGATGACCTTGAAGATTGGAGTGAGAGAAATGGGATGAAACTCAATAGTACAAAGTGCAAGGTCATGCACTTAGGGTCTAATAATAGGAATTTCTGCTACAGAGGAGGAGAGAGACCTGGGTCTGGGGGTCGATCACAGGATGATTATGAGCCACCAATGTAATGCGAAAAAAGGCAAATGCAATCCTAGGATGTATCAAGTAAGGCACTTTCAGTTGAGATAGAGAAGTATTAATGACGTTGTACTAGGCACTGGTAAGACCTCAGTGGGAATACTGTGTACAGTTCTCCACACCCATGTTCAAGAAAGATTAATTTAAATCAGAACTGGTACAAAGAAGAGCTACTAGGATAAGCAGGGAAATTGAGGGCCTGTCTTATGACAGGATGCGGGAAGAGCTTGGCTTGTTTAGTCTAGCAAGAAAGCAGCTAAGAGGGAACATGATTGCTGCGGTCTATAAATCCATTAGGAGGGTAAATAGCCATTTAAGCTAAAGGACAATGTTAGCACAAGAACAGATGGATATAAATTGGCCATGAACAAATTCAGCCTGGAAATCAGCATAAGCTTTCTAACCATCAGAGCCGTGAGATTTTGGAACAGCCTCCCAACAGGAGTTGTGGGAGCTGTGACGGAGTTCATTCACTGTTGGGGCACTGCCATGTGGCTACGTCTGGGGATTAGCTTCACTCAGGTCTGATGCCCCCTTTTTGCATTATGGCCTCTCTCTCTCCAGGACTGGGGTGCTCCCTCCTCATGACTCAGTCCTCCAGCCAGGTCACTATAGTCCTCCTCTTCTGGGTTATCAAAGTCTCACTGGGTCAGTTGTCCACCTGCTATTCCAGACAATCTTCCAGTCCAGGCCACGTCCTGTGCCACTTCCCCAGAGGCTTGTAGGAGAACATAGGACCACCTACTACTCCAAGTTCCAGTCCAGGGACCCTTTGTCTAGCAACTCTGATCTGCTTGCTCCCAGACCTGGTCACTAATTCACTGCACTCTTTCCCATTTCCCTGCTCTATCCTCTGTCCCCTGGGTTTATGGGCCCAAATGCAATCCCAAGAAGCAGCTGTAAACTACTCCTTTCTTTGGCTTCTTGCCAGATTCTGCAGCCCCAAACACCTCTCCCTTCTCAGAGGGAGTGACTGCAGACTGCTCCCCTGGCAGCCCTCTTCTGTTCTCAGCTCCCTTTATACAGGCCCAACCTGCTCCTTCCCCGCTGGGCTCCATCTTCACTTAGTGCTGGTCCTTCAAGCCTAAATCTTCTTCCGGGTGCAGCCTACTAGGTTAATTGGCCTAGTTTAACCTGCTCTGCCTTGTGAGAGGTGGACACCCCATGACAGGGGCAAAGAACTGAATTGTTTTTAAGAGAGAGCTGGACAAATGTATGACTGTGATTGTATGACGGGGCTGCTTGTGAAGGTAGGAACAGGGTTCAACAGGCCTGGGGCTCACTTCTGGTTTAGGTTTTACGTTCCAAAAACTCTTGCTTTCAGAATTTCAGCCGGCCTCCTGCAGGGGTCAGAAAGGGTCTCCCCTCTGCCCCATCAGTTATGGATTTTTTTAACTCCTTCCTCTGAAGCATCAGGGATGGCTAAAGCTGGCGATGGGACATTGGACAGGGAGGACCAGGGCTCTGAGGTGGCATCGAGCATTCTTTCTCTCGGGTGCTTGGCTGGCTGGTTCTTGCTCACATGCTCAGGGTCTAACTGATCATCGTATTTGGGGTCAGGAAGGAATTTTCCTCCAGATCAGACTGGCAGTGACCTTGGGAGTTTTTCACCTTCCTATGTAGCATGTGGGCACAGGTCACTTGTCAGGATTATCTGGTTATGTCTCATTTAATCAGTTCCCTGCCATTGCAGGGGTCTCGGGCTCTGGTGCACCTTGGTCCCTCCTATCCACTGCCTGTGGCACATAACAGTTTAGTCTCCAGAGGGCTGTAATACTTTGGGCTCATTTCCATTGCTGGATTTAGTGTGCAGGTGCTGGGTGGTGTTGGTGGTAGCTTGTGATACACAGGAGGTCAGACTAGAATAAATCTGGTGGCCCCTTGTGGCCTTAAACTCTCTGACCCTGTGACAGAGCCTGTCATCTGTAGGTGACTGGTTCCACTTCAGCTGGGGTTAATAGTGACCAAGAGCCATTGCTGTCTGAAAACTAGTGACCTGTGGTGGGAAAGGAGTCCAGTCCCTGTGTGATATGAACACTTGTTCAATGTCATTGCAATGCAGGCCAAATGTCTTTGGGGGAGCAGCTCTACCTTATGCTTAGGTGGGGTCCTTCTAGGTCACTGCCGGGAAAGCTTGATCTTCTGCTTTGTGGCTTTAGAGAGAACTTGACTATGCAGCGCTACCAGCCAGCCCCATTCATCAGTGTGAAAATCACTTTAAAAAGAAGGATTTGGGAGGAGAGGAATGCAAATCAGGATGGATTGTTCGGCCATACTCTGAATTCTTCGGCATTGGGGCGGTTGAGTCGCGCCTATAACATTACTGCAGGACAGGGTTTTGTTTAATGCAATCCATACGTACACACACTTGTGTCTCATCATGTGCCAGGACTTAATCTTTGGAAGCACCCAGAGCCAAGTACATAATAAATCAGGCACCAGCCTCCATCCAAGACACGTTCAGCCGGCATATTCTTCTGAGAAATGAGCATTTAGCTTTTAATCTGAACACCTGCAGTGTGCAAGAAAACCACATGGATCCGGGACAGGGTGTTGTCTCGCAAATGAAAGGTATGCTGCTATTCCAACATCATTTCCTTAGTCATTTCTCTGCAACCCATCATTAATCTTTCACCTGCTCTGGAGGGTGGGGGAAGAGCAGACTCACGTGCCCTGTTCTCTCAAGTTCCGTGTATATTTGAGCCCAAATTCTCCGGCTAACAAAGTACACCCAGGTCCATTGGTGTCAGTGGATTTGTACCCATTTATGTCAGCATTGAATGTGGCCCCACCTCTCCAAACGTCTGGTGCGAGGTTTTTGCTCTCAGTGACCTGCAGAATCTCTTCCCCACACCAGTGCACCAAATGCGGAGAAGAGGGTGGTGATATGTGTTCACATCTTCCTTTAATCCCCACCATCCCCATAGATATGTGGGCAACAGAGCCTCTCCACTCAGGAAAGAAGACTTCCTTAATCACAGAGTTTCCTTGCAGCAGCAACGGGGTCCTGGTGTTTTGTGAACAGCCCCTCCCCTCAATGCACGAGTTGTGTCTCTGCACCTGCATGGCAGAGCTCGCCGTGTGCACTGGGGTATTTGCATACAGGCCTGTCAGAAGTGTGCTCGCAGTTTGGAAATCTGGACTCTGCCTTCACGTGCATACAACAGTGCAGAATCATTTACACAAACACAGAGACCACGATGGGACCGTCTCCACTCAGAATGTAAACCCTTCATTTAATCTTCTCATCCCCGCCTCGTTCCTACACCGGCCTGGTTGTTATTTCACCTGCTTGGAAGCTTGCTTCAGCCAAGGAGCATCGTAAACAGCTTGACTCAGAATAAAACCAATTCCACGGTGCATGGTCTTCCAAGTCAGCTCGGTCTGACACTCCAGCCTCTCCCTCCCTTCATCCAAAGTACCCACCTGACTCCTGGTCTCAGCTCATGACAAACCCAAGAGAATGGGGATGAAGCAGAAGGGGGAAAGCAGAGAATGTCCCTGAGAAGCGGTAGGGGAGGATTCGCTGAACTGCCTCTTGTGTTCTGGTGCTGTATCCCTGGGCAGCAACAGGACTGCCCAGCCAATGGGTCTCAGCCCCAACCTGGAGGGAGTTGGGAGTTCTGTCTCCACAATCCATTCTGTTCTTGGCTTCTGCTGAGATTCCCGACAAGGGGGCCCGTTCGTGCCAGCTGTGAGGGTGGTTTGTGTGACGCAGACACCTGACCATAGGAACTGGACTGAGTGAAAAGACCCAATCCATTTCGCACATGGGAGACCAAGCAGACATCAGCTGGAAATGCCTCTCACTATTAACTCGGCCTGGATTTGAACTGGCACCCAGTTCCCTGGACCAGCTGGGTCTCCCTGGTCTGGTTATTGCCCACTCATTTTAACTGCACTTAACACAAAGGTGCTTATGAGCTCAGCAGCAGATTAAACAAAACGAACCCTCTCCTTTTAATGTAGAAGCATGGACTGAAAGTGCAGTGTCAGGTGAGCCACCTGGCAGGGGTGGGGTGGGGAGTGGGAATGCAGATGCCCCGAAATTACAAGGAGAAGGCATTGTCTTCCAGGAGGAAGAGGGGTGTGCGGAGAGAACCACCTTTGCTAACACTGGTCCTTTTCTTTCACACCGCTGGGAAGTATTCAGCATCTGCCAGGCAGCTGTCCCACGTGGCCTGGGAGCTCCTGGCTGGGGCAGAGAGCCAGAAAGGAATCTGTGCCTTCGGCAGGAGCAATGGGAATTTGGGGATTTCACGGTTTCAAGCTGGAGCTTCGCAAGTGATGGTTCAGCTCAGCAGAACCCACACTGGAGCAGTCAGTGCTGCTCAGTTAGCTGTGGCGATGCACTAGAAAAGGCTAACACTACTGCTAGGAGCTGATTTGCTGTCAGGGAAAGTCAGTGCCGTCACCCAGAGACAGGAGGTCCTGCTTCCGTTGTACAAGGTCCTGCTTCCGTTGTACAAGGCGCTGGTGAGACCTCATTTGGAGTACTGTGTGCAGTTCTGGTCTCCCATGTTTAAAAAAGACGAACTCAAACTGGAACGGGTGCAGAGAAGGGCCACTAGGATGATCAGAGGAATGGAAAACCTGTCGTATGAAAGGAGACTAGAGGAGCTTGGGTTGTTTAGTCTGACAAAGCGAAGGCTGAGAGGGGATATGATTGCTATCTTTAAATATATTAGAGGGATTAATACAAGGGAGGGAGAAGAATTATTCCAGCTTAGTACTAACGTGGATACGAGAACGAATGGATATAAACTGGCCGTGGGGAAGTTCAGGCTTGAAATTAGACGAAGGTTTCTGACCGTCAGAGGGGTGAAATATTGGAATGGCCTTCCGAGGGAAACGGTGGGGGCGAGGGACCTGTCTGGTTTTAAGATTAAGTTAGATAAGTTTATGGAGGGAATGGTTTAATGGTAAAACATAGTAGTCAAGAAAACCAAGCAATGGTAGGTAAATAGCATATTGGCTAACAGGGATCAGGATGGAGACTCTTGCCTATATGCTCGGGGTCTTACTGATCGCCATATTTGGGGTCGGGAAGGAATTTTCCTCCAGGGCAGATTGGCTGAGCCTCTGGAGGTTTTTCGCCTTCCTCCGCAGCATGGGGCAGGGATCTCTAGCAGGAGGGTCTCTGCCGATTGAAGTCACTAGTAACGGGATTGGGGACTTCAGCAGCGGAGTCCAGGGAAGGGGTAGGGACGGTTTTGTGGCCTGCAGCATGCAGGGGGTCAGACCAGATGATCATAATGGTCCCTTCTGACCTTAAAGTCTATGAGTCTATGAGTCTATGAGGACGGAACATCCACAGACACACCCAGGGCCATAAAGACCTGAAGAGACAGCCGCCAGGACACAAAGTCAGAGAGACATGCAGAGATAGGAAAAGCTAGAGACAGGTAGAGATTTCAGAACTGAATAATACCTCAAGTAGAGCTTCCGAGAGTGAGAGAAGGGAGAAAAGCAGAGACCCCATGAAATCCACTAGGGACCAGTAACACAGATCTCATTTCCCTGGGAAGCATTCAGATACTATAGTGCTGGATGCAGCAGAAGCCCTTAATGTAGTTAGACAGAGACAGACACAGAACCATGGAGAGCTAGAAGTACATAGACATAAGGCACAGAAACAGGCAGGGGAGACCCAGGCATGTGCAGCTACAGGAAGAGACACACAGACCAAGGGGGAGGTAATTTTGGAGCTGAGTTCTTTCCGTTTTTCAGATGTTCCCCCTGCCCCATGCGTCCCCACCCCCAGGTCTCCTCTAAGGTACCCCATCCCAGGGCTGCGAGTTGAGGCTGTGTCTAAGCTTTACCCCCCGTGCCCTCTTTCAGTTGTGCTGCAAACACGATATAGTTTTCACTGGTGCAAGCCCTGTTGTGCCAAAGTCCCATTTCAGGAGGTCAGGAGTAGGGGCCAGACCAGGCCAGGTTTGAATGCAGGGACAGGCAGGAAAGTGTGAGCTTGAAGCAAACAGGAAAAAGGCAGGTTCCCTGGGTTGCTATTTTTAACTCCTCAAACAGCTTTAGTGCCACGATGTTTAGAAATAAAAACCCAGAGTTTCCTGCCTTCCTGTTCAACACTGTCAGCTATTTCCTGGCAGATGTTTCCAGGGTCCTGTGCTTGGAGGCAGGAGCGGAGAGGCTGGGCAAAGGAAGGGAACCTGTGCTTTCTCCTTCCAGACAAGCACGTCCCTGGAAAGGGCATATCTCTCACCAGGGTTCTCTTCAAAGAGAACGTGGCCCAAGAGCAGGGGCCCACCAGCCCAGCACTCTGATGATAATGACTATCAGCTGGTAAGGCACCCTCCTGTGCCAGGCAAAAGCCACACATTGCTGTAGAGAGTCACCCCCTCCTGGGTCATGGTTATACTAACACAAAGGTAGTTCAAACACTCCCCGAATCTCAGCCTAGGCTTGGTTGCTCTGCAGGGGGCATGTGGGTTGGTTATTTGCCTGTGAGCCTAGTTTCCTCTCCTATATTCAAGGTGAGGTCTAATGAGCCACACCTGCCCCAGAGACCCCACAGTAATTAACCTGCCTCTCCTTCCAAGAGTCCAATACCTGTTCATGGGGTGGGGCAACCAGAGGCTTCTACTCCTGATGATAATCCTATGGCAATACCAAACATACATGGCCCATTACAGAACAGGCTCCTGACCCCTGCAGCTTGCAGTCAAACACAGAGAAAACAACACCGGGGGCAATAGCTGGGGTTCCCAAGGCCGTGAAGACAATGCTGCCTGAGGGATCAGTGTCATGGGATCCATAGCTGCAGTGAGGCAGAGGATGGCCGGCACAGGCAGAATAGGAGGCTGGTCTAAGCGTGGCAGATAGCATCAAAGAAGGCACAAAGCTGAGAACAGGAGAAGGAGACCTGGGGAGCAGTGTGGCTAGCACCACAGCCTTCATTAGTGATGACAGTGAATATGTAGGACACAGCTATGGGTCAGAGGAGAGGGATCTCCACGATTAAATCTGAAAAGCAGGATTCTCAGCCTGCCAAAGCCCAAATGTGGGATAAAGCCCCAGAATGCAGGGCACATACCAAAACCAAAATGCTAAACAACATGGGCTACATTTCATCAGCCTAAATAACATTGTCTATAACCTCCAGCTCCAGATTTTGCTTTTCCTGGTGTTGGTAATATGCAGAAATGGCACCGAGAACCTCCAAAATGGTGGTAGGATGGCAACAAATTTGGACTCGAAATGTAAAGATGATGGCAGACAGTTATGTGAAGGAGACAAGGTAGGTGAGGATCTTTTATTAGACCAACTTCTGTTGGTGTAAAGTACAAGCTTTTGAGCTATACAGAGCTCTTCTTCAGCTCTGGGTAAGGAAGCAGAGTGTCTGAACTAAATACAAATTGGGACAGATAGTTAAGCAGAATGTGTAAGGCATGGTGGAGGTGACCCGGATAACTGAAACCACACAAATCACGACGCTCTTGAATGAACTACCACAGAAAAATGATAAAAGACAAAACCACACTATCACCCATGGGCAAACACTTTTCACACAGTGATCACTCCATATCTGATCTTTCAATACTTTTCCTCAAAGGAAACCCAGCACAACATCTTCAAAAGGCAAGGCTAGGAACTTAACTCTGCTAGACACCTAGAACCATGGACTTAACAGGGACACTGGTTTTATGGCTCATTACAACAATTTGTAACACATCACACTTCCTGCTATCCTTAATTGTCCACTTCAAACCTTTTATGCATAACAATCTAACCCCCAAATGCCCACTTCATTTCAAGTGACTACCTCCACTTGAGTTGGTCTAGTAAAAGATGTTATCACACCTACTTATCTCTCTCATATCCTGGGATCAACATTGCTAAAACAGCACTGCAAAAAATTTATATAAATGATAAATATGGATGTGACCAGATTCTCAGGAATGTGCAGTTACACACACAAAAATGTGCTTGCATTTGTGTAGCTACTTTGCACATGTAATTACCAAGCTTGTGCTTGCAATTGTAGCAATTGTGCAGAGAACTGACCCATGGCACTTCTAACCATCTGCACATGCAACTACCAAGACTGTGTGGTTTTGCATGCACAATGGTGAAAAATCCCTTCCTCTGCTTATAAAGTTAGTTCACAAATATTGATTCCTAGCCCTGAAACATACAACGGCTCAAGGGCTGTGTGCACATGCAGACAGGCTTCATCAACAGGATACAGACTAAGGACCTTGGGCTCTGAAAGCATGTTTTCCTGGACACCAGATCAATGGGGTACTCCATTAGCATAGACCGTAGAAAGAGCTGCTGTATCTCAACAGGACTGGGAGAAGTGAAGAATGCCAGTGATTTGACTAGGGCCAGCTAATGATTATAGTGGTCACAGGTAACCTGTGACACCGTTTCTCTTTGCCAGCAGGCCCAGTCCACATCTTCTAAGTGTGGTTTCCAGCAAAGCCAAATCATGGGGAAACCATGGTTTATACCTGGCCAGAGTAATTCTGGGTTGCTCCAAAGAGCCGGGCATGTCCCAGGAAATGTTCCAGTGTGGCCAAAGCTTTGAGGTAGTTTTTTACAGCTCTTTCATTTGAATGGATCTTCTTTTCAAACTGTGACTGAGACACACACAGGCAGGGAGAAGAAGAGGTTAATACTGAAACTACAAGCAGCTTATCTTGTGTGTCATGTGTAACACCAAGCATTGGTCATCAGCAGGGTTTGCACTTAGGACCTTCATATCCACAGCACAGACCTGTATCACTTGACCTAAAGGAATAACTCTATTAGGTAACAGCAGTAGTAGGCTGTTTCCCCACTACAGGCTGGCCCAGTAAAGGGTATGTGATATGTACTTTGCCAGGGTATTGCCCGTGCAAATCCTTTGAGTGCTCAAGTCACAATCTGGAGTCTGGGATGTGAGAGGAGCAGCCTTGTGAGAAGACCCTTTGATGCGCTTTCCTGATGACTTGATGGGTGCAAACTTCCTCATTTCAGGCAGCTGCTTCACTAGGGTAACTTGCACCCTAGTGTGCTTTGTCCCTGATCTGGAAAGCTCACCTCTGGAGGAGTCCTGTGTCCATGCTCTCTTCACCGTTCACTCCTCAATCCTCTCCTCCATTTCCAGGATTGGCATTTCACACTGTTTCTTAAAAAGGGTTTGTGGAAGGACAGAATGTAATGTCCTCTGAACTGGGTGAGTGCAGGGTGATTTGGATTCGGGACAGTCCCATAATCTAGCCATTTGCACCTTTTTCTGGCATCACCCGGCAGGCAGAAGCAAACCCCACAGGGTCTTGCTGCCCCTTCTCCTGAGGGGTAGTGGGGTGAGGGTGCATTCCAATCCCTAAATAAAGCCCAGGCTGTGTTTATGTGATACTAGGGCCAGCGTACTTGGGGAAGAAGCTACTTTCTGGCAGTTCCACTCCATCTCCGCTGTGAGCCAAGCTGCTGGTCCTGTTCCCAGGTTTGAGGGAAATTGTTATGGAAGGAAGTGTTGCTCTGTTGATCCCCAGCAGGGGCTCCTGCTATTTTTGCTCTGTGTCAGAGGAATCTGGGCTGCCTTCAGGATAGTAACAGATTTCACCACACAGGCCAGATTCCCACTCAGAGATGAATGTTAAAGTGGCCCTCAAGGCCTCCTCTCAATCCACAGGCCTGCAGCTCTCCACAGTTGCCTCTTGCATATCAGGATGGGCAGGAGACTTTATCTGTTTAGGCTTTTTAAAGGGAGAGTCAGAAATGACCCCTTTACTGGTGACCAGTCTGGCCAGGTGATTTGGGTGAGGGAATTCCAGAGTGCAATACTACCAACAGAACAGGCTGAATTAAGCAAGGAGAAATGACAAGCCATAAATTCGTGGCATACAGGACACAACCTAGAATTAGCAGACACTAATTCAGACCACGACACATCTCACTGAGCCAGGCATGGGCTTTCTTTTTTTTTTTTTTTTTTGCGCTTTGTTTTAAATAAATAATTATAAAAGGCTTCAGAAATCACCAGCAGAAAATCTAGAAGTTCCAGCAAGTTCTAACCGCTCACTAAGCTGTGTGCTTCCACCACAGGGGTTCAATAGGGCAGGTTTATACACTGAAGGGCTCGGGGATTTGGCTGGGCATATTTCCACTTTGTAGCCAATGGGATTCCTTTGAAAGGGAGCAGGACAAGCATGGCAGAAAGCCTACAGGTTTCCATTAAATGAGTGCTGGAAGATTTTGCTGACATACCCTGGAAAGCTAAATCAGCATCTACTACACAAGCCCTCTCCTTGCAGTGTGGCAGGGAGAGCGATGGTATTTGTGAAATACTCCCATAGTTTGCTGCAAACACTCATCCTTGTTCGATGCTCAGTCAATATGGGTGGATGGGGATAAATTCCAGCCCAGCAGCCAGCCAATCCAGATTTTATATTTCTAGACCTCTCCCATTCTGGGGCTCACGGGCTCCATCCTGAGAAAGAACCAGGCAGAGGGAGGTGTTCATATTTTGCTTCAATGTTGGGTTTTTCCACTCTCTCTGTTTTATCAGGTGTCTATTAAGCCAGTACAAATATTATTAGCTATCTCGGAACCATTCTCTGCCAGCTGATTAACTGAGACACAGAGGAAGGAATAACAAGGGACTCCATCTACACAAACTGAGAAAAAGAGACACACTCATTTGCCTGTTCCTCACTGTATCAGGGAAGTTCCTCATTTTGAGGTTCAGTTCATCCCTGTTGGGATCTCTTCATATTTTATATTTTAAGATCCAGGCCTTGGAAACTTCGGCTGCTCAATTTGTGAGGAAATTTCCTGAACCCCCAAGGCATCGCCAGGGACTGACCCCATCACAGCCTGCAACACCTGGGGATTTCCCAGGGCAGGTTTTTCCTCTGGTCCCACTTCACTGTGAGCCACTGAGATCAGTGATAGGACAATATCTCGAAGGCCAGAGTCAACTCTAGATGAGGAAGGGCCCAATGGGGTCTTGACCACCCAGGAATAGTGTGCAGTAGAGCCGGGTGAAATTCTTGGGCGAAAATGCAGATTCGGTGACACTGAAACATTATGCAAATTTGTGAGGGCTTTGCCAAATTGTGTCAGCCAGGAAAAACAATTCTGACAAAATCAAAATATTTGGTTTCTATCATTTTGATTTTTCCAGTCGAAATGACTTTATTTTGTAATTTTCTTCTATTTAATTTTTTTAAAATGCCAAAACATTAACCCCTCCCTCCCATCAAAACAAAACATTTCATTTGACCCCAAACTCCCCCCCCCCTTTTTTGAATCTCCAAAACATCAAAAAAAACCCAACAACATTGTTTTCGGGTCAACCCAGATCGATTCCTGTTTCTTTTTCGGAACAGTCAGTGAACAGAAAATTGACACTGGAGCCCCTGAATCAGGCATGTGATTGCAGCAGCTTTCAGAGAGTGCAACTATGGCTCACCCTTCCAGGGCTGTGGAGTGTCCAGCACCCTGATCCTGGCTGGCAATGCTGGCCAGTTGGAGGGTGTGGGGGTCGAGACACTTTCTCTTCCTGCCCTCTTTGTGGTGGCCAGCATTTCTAGGGGTACTAATCAGCAGCAGGCCCTGCACGCTGGGGAACAGACTGCAGTTGTGCCGGTCTCTGCAAGGCAGCACGGAGGGTGCAGGCTCTCTGAATCCTCCCCGACTTGGTGAGCAAGAGCAGAATGGCCCTATTGTAGAGGGCACTCCGGTGCCGGCTGTGTTGTGTTGTGCTAGAATACAAAATAATCCCAGCCAAACAGTCCGTTTGTTTTTAATTAGGCCCTAGACCCGAGCAAAGCAGCTGCCTATCCTCATGTTCCTGAAGGCGATGTGGATTTTCCCTAAGGAATGGGAGGGCAGAGATCAGCTTTTAGCTCTCAAGCTGCCTCCCTCCCCTCTCCACAAGAGTGGGTCACCCTGCCCCACAGTTAGCACAACAATTGGGATAGAACTCCAAGGCAAATACCTTTCACAAATCATTGTGCATAGTTTGCATTCCGGGCCATTTTATGGGTATTTCAGCTCCTTATATTGATCAGGGCTGGAGCCGAAGTAATTACTTTCATCAGAAATAATTTCCATGGATTAGTCATATTTGAGCGGGTGCCCACCTCCTCCCCTAACCCCCTGATACAGGGAGTTCTCTTTGCTCTCCGGTACATATTTTCCAGGCGACATCGTTGCTTTCATAACCGTATGGAGACGGAGAGGTTTGTTTTTCTCTACGGGATCACACACACACCAAGGTTTCAGTCGCGTCTTTATTGACTTGGCTTAGGATGCTGACAAGAGGAGCAGCTTGTGCTGGTTTATAGATCTCTGTGTGTGAGAGAGACGCCTCCAGATGTCTCCAGCACGGAGGGTGGGTGGACAGATGTGGATGGAGCCATGGCTGCAACGTTCCCAGCAGCAGGATTCTAATCCTGTAGGTTGCCACTGGAAATTGCTCCGCAGATGGGGAGTTTGTAGAGAAAGCCCGGCTCTGGCTTTGCCAGCAGCTGCAGTGTAAGAAGCTAGTCCCCGAGTTCAGGCAGGAAGCTAAACTCCCATCCGAAGCATTGCAGTGCACTGAGGGCTGTGGCTGTTGAACAGAGGCAGGTGTCACAGCTGAGCTCCAGTGCAACCCACCCCTGTTTGGCTGCAGTTTGTTCTCTTTAAATATTGGGTGTGAATCAAGTGCTAGTGAAAGATGCTGAATTGATGGCTCTGGAGACTGAAGTCCTCCACTCAACCCCAGAACAGGCCCTAGGGCTTCCCCACGTAGCCCTGCTAATCTGCTTCATGTCTGACCCAGCAGGGCCCCTCTCTATGGATGAGAAGAGAATTCAATCTCACCAAACAAGGATGTCAACAAGTGCTAGCTGTAATGGTAGTTATTTGGGACAGGGACACCTTCCGCTGGGAAATGGACTCCTTCTCATCATCATCCAAAGGTGGCCTCCGTGCAGATGGAGCACTGATTGGATTGGTCTCCATCTAGGTCCTTAAGACGGTATGGCTGGATGTTCTATGTCTATCATTGCCAATCTTAGTGTGACTGCTGATCACATGGTCACCAGTGGCGCAGTCGCTGCCATGTAACAGCATACCTTGGTAAACACGCTTTGTGCTTCACTGGTCTTCCATCCTAATAGAATGTCCGTACTGTGACACTGTTAACCTAAGCGCCCACCCTGGCAAAGGCCTAGGTGTCAGCTGAGCTCTGACCAACTCACGGCTGGAAGCCAGACCAGCTCACTTGTGTGGTAGTATAGTTCAAAGTAGATGTTAAAATGTCTAAGAGTGTGTTTAGTGTTTAAACTTCATGAAGACTTGGAGGATGTTACATGCATTGTTTTCACTTATCTGTACCCTGTTATAATGGAATAGCAAACATCTATATTGTGCATACCCCTGTAACTAAGCAACCCATCAAACGAGAAAGAAGCCTTGTAGAATGAAAATGAAAACTTTAACAGGAAAGTGCTAATTCCGGGAAAGCAAATGGTTGTTGTGTGTGAGATCAAACATCGAAGACTTTGTTAAGTGCATGAAGAAGGGCCCTGCATGGGGACTGTTGCTGTCAGCTTGGTTTCTGTGAGAAGAAGCTATAAATATGAACACAAGGAAAAATTCTTCATCTCTGAACGGTTTGGATTCTAACAGAGCACTGTTGGAGACTCAGCTGTACATATACTTTGACCTGCTTTAGCCTCTCAATAACTCTCATTCCTTTTTCTTAGCTAATAAATCTTTAGTTAGTTTACTTTAGAATTGACTACCAGTGTTATCTTCGGTGTGAGATCTAGGAAGCTAATTGACCTGGGTGAGCGAATGGTCTCTTGGAACTGGGTGTAACCTGAATATTTTGTGATTTTTGAGTGTAAGTGACATTTATCACATAGTCCATCTTGCCTGGGTGGCAAGATAGTCTGCAGTGTCTAAGGGGACTGTTTGGGACTTCATTATGAGACTATTGTAGTACTTTGGGAGTTCACCTGTGGTACTGGGTTAGTGAAATCTAATTATAGAATGTATCCCCAGTTGGGGTGTCTGCCCTGAGGTAGGCACTCACAGTCATGAGCCACTCCAGACAACGTGACATATACCAAGCAACCTGGTGAAACTAGACCATTGCCGATGAAGGCAGTTGCTGGCTACAGCTACAGCTACCCAGATGGCTGATCTTGTCCTGGGAAACAGACTAAGGCCATGTCTACACTACTGGCTAAATCACCACTGCTGTGATCGATGCAGCAGTGTCGATTTAGCAGGTCTGGTGAAGACATGCTAAGTCAATGGGACAGTGCTCTCCTGTTGACGTCTGTCCTCCACCTCCCCGAGAGGGGGAAGCACTCTCCCATTGACATACAGCCGTGTCTACACTGCACTAAGTCGTCCTAAGTTATGTTGACTTCAGTTACATAACTTACATAACTGAACTAGGATAACTTAGATCGACTGACAGCGTTAGTGTAGACCAGCTCTAGAACCCACCAATTCATTTACAGGGAAGCCACCAAACAGCCATCAGATAACAGAGCTCTCACTCCCTATGAAGCTAGGTTAGATTTTTGCCACTGCCTTACAGAGGAAGATGCTCCACCTCCTATTCCCTCTCCCTTAGGCCACACAGTCCTCACATAGCTGGGTTCTCCTTTTAAATACAGGTTTGTGGAAAGCCACATTCAGCTCAGTGGCTATTTGCTGAAGAAGAGAACAAGCAGCAGAAATACCATGTGGTCCCCATTCTACTAAGGTTGTTGCAGTAAAATGTCACTCCCCCATCCCGCCAAATCTCTTTTCTCTTTGAGGACTGTTCTGCCACCCATCACGAAAAACAGCAGCACTCAGAGGAACCACTCTGCAATATTCCCTTCAGGCTTGCACTGGATGGATAAAACGACAAGTGGGAACTTGCAATAAGCCCAGGCAGCGGAAAGCAGCAATCACATGAGCTTGGAGACCCTCATTCTCCTGAACTAGCCCAAGAACAATAATGCTTCTGCAGCTGGAGCCAAGGACAGGAAATAAAATCTCTTCCCCAAGTGGCTGACTTTCCAACACCACCCCATACATATCTCTTGTTCTCCTCTTTCCCTTTCCTGCCCCTACTCTGAAAAGCCTCCTGTTACAGTGTCCTGCCAGGGAGAGCTGCCTGCCTCACTTTCTTTTTAACATCTCCACTAGATGGAGTACCACATCAGGAGCTAGGGTCACAATCTGCAAGGAGGTAACTGGATTGATTCACCTTTGTCAATTTAGGATATGTCTACACTACGAAATTAGGTGGATTTTATAGAAGTCAATTTTATACAGTCGATTGCGTATGTCCACACTAAGTGCATTAAGTCAGCGGAGTGCATCTTCACTACTGTGGCTAGCATCAACTTACAGAGCGGTGCATTGTGGGTAGCTATCCCACAGTTCCCGCAGTCTCCGCTGCCCATTGGAATTCTGGGGTAAGCTCCCAATGCCTGATGGGGCAAAAACATTGTCGTGGGTGGTTTTGGATACATGTCGTCAGTCGCCCCTCCCTCCGTGAAAGCAACAGCAGACAATTGTTTCGTGCCTTTTTTCTTAGGTTACCCATGCAGACACCATACCACGGCAAGCATAAAGCCTGCTCAGTTCACCGTCACCGCTGCTGTTGTGAGCATTGTAAACATCTCGCACATTATCCTGGAGGATATGCAGAATCAGGCTAAGAGACACCAGCATGAGAAGGATTTTGATGAGGACATGGACACAGACATTCCTGAAAGCACGGGCTGTGGCAATTGGGACATCATGGCAGCAGTGGGGCTGGTTGATACAGTGGAACGCCGATTCTGGGCCAGGCAAACAAGCACAGACTGGTGAGACTGCATAGTGTTGCAGGTCTGGGATGATTCACAGTGGCTGCGAAACATTCGCATGTGTAAGACCCACTTTCCTGGAACTCCGTGAGTTGCTTTCCCCCACCCTGAAGTGCAGGAATACCAAGATGAGAGCTGCCCTGACAGTTGAGAAGCGAGTGGCGATAGCCCTGTGGAAGCTTGCCACGCCTGACTGCTACCGGTCAGTTGGGAATCAATTTGGAGTGGGCAAGTCTACTATGGGGGCTGCTGTGATCCAAGTAGCCAAT
This sequence comes from Chrysemys picta bellii, assembly GCF_011386835.1. Taxonomy (NCBI): domain Eukaryota; kingdom Metazoa; phylum Chordata; order Testudines; family Emydidae; genus Chrysemys; species Chrysemys picta. The sequence continues at coordinate 36,004,490 of NC_088803.1, read as the reverse complement.
GCAATCATTAATGTTCTGTTATCAAGGGTAGTGACTCTGGGAAATGTGCAGGTCATACTGGATGGCTTTGCTGCAATGGGGTTCCCTAACTGTGGGGGGCAATAGATGGAACACATATCCCTATCTTGGCACCGGACCACCTTGCCAACCACTACGTGAACCGCAAGGGGTACTTCTCAATAGTGCTGCAAGCACTGGTGGATCACAAGGGATGTTTCACCGACATCAACGTGGGATGGCTGGGAAAGGTGCATGACGCTCGCATATTTAGGAACTCCGGGCTGTTCGAGCAGCTGCCAGAAGGGACTTACTTCCCAGACCAGAAAATTACCATTGGGGATGTTGAAATGCCAATAGTTATCCTTGGGGACCCAGCCTACCCCTTGCTCCCATGGCTCATGAAGCCATACACAGGTAGCCTGGACAGTAGTAAGGAGCAGTTCAACTATAGGCTGAGCAAGTGCAGAATGGTGGTGGAATGTGCGTTTGGATGTTTAAAAGCGCGCTGGTGCTGTTTGCTGAGTAGGTCAGACCTCAGCGCAACCAACATTCCCATTGTTATTGCTGCTGGCTGTGTGCTTCATGATATCTGTGAGAGTAAGGGGGAAACGTTTATGGCGGGGTGGGAGGTTGAGGCAAATCGCCTGGCATCCAATTTTGAGCAGCCAGACACCAGGGCGATTAGAAGAGCACAGCAAGGTGCGCTGCGCATCAGAGAGACTTTGAAACCAGTTTCATGACTGGCCAGCTTCGCTGTGTCAGTTGTGTGTGTTTCTCCTTGATGCAAACCCGCCCCCCCTTGTTGATTTTAATTCCCTGTAAGCCAACCACCCTCCCCCCTTTGAAATAAAGTATGCATTAAGCTGTGCCATATCAGTGCGGTAGGACTGTATGAGCTCAGAAAACATGTCATCGCGAGTGCATTTTTTTTGCCTTCTAATCTGCGATAACCTCAGGGATGGAGATGATAGGGGGAGCGTAGAAACATTTGCACCTGGGGGGGGGATAAAAAGGGAGAGTAAAATTTAAGATAATACATTTCTGAGAACAAAAGGGAGACTCTTTCACAGTGAATCAAGCAATTCACTGCAGACAGCATATGTGCTTTAGGTACAAGGTCACATTTTGCCTTTTGTATTGAGCGCCTGCCGGTATGGTGATACATCACACATGGCTGGGCAACATAATTCAGTTTCCAGGCAGCCATGGTAAGCCTTTTGGTACGCGAGGTTGGCTTCTTATGCCTTCATAACATGTGGGAATGTTTTCAAACTGCAGCACCCTCCTTTCCCAAAGCAAGCAATGGGTTGGGTTTCACATTTAAAACAAGGGGCTGCGGTTTTCAGGTGGATGTACAGCACACACCTACCTCCACCCCACCGCGTGGCTATTCTCTGGGATGATCCCTTCTCCCCTCCCCCCGCCACGTGGCTATTCTCTTTTAGCCAACAGCAAACAGCCCAGCATGAACGGAGTCCTTTTACTGTTCCCTTACAAAAATTCTCCTATTTCAACCAGGTTACCATGAACGATATCACTCTACTGAGGCTAACACAGAAAGATATCGACCGAATGTTGCTTGAATGTGACAAAAACCCAGGACCATTCGCTGCCATGCTTTGTGCTGCAATGATTCCAGAATACTTGCTACTGGCTTGGCGTGGTAAAGTGTCCTACCGTGGAGGATGAAATAAGGAAGCCCTCCCCAGAAACCTTCTGCAAAGGCTTTCAGAGTACTTCCAGGAGAGCTTCATGGAGATGTCCCTGGAGGATTCCCTCTCCATCCCCAGACATGTGAACACACTTTTCCAGTAGCTGTACTGGCCGCGAATGCATCCCAATCCTTCAGGGCAAATCAAACATTAAATACTATTGCTTTTAAACCCTGTAGTGTAGTTGCAAATGTGCACTCACCAGAGGGGCCTTCTCCAGCTTCAGGGTCAGGGATCCCGCCTTGGGAGGGTATTGGCTCCAGGGTGATGAAATGGTCCTGGCTGCAGGGGAGAACAGATTCACCGTTTGCCTGCTGCACATTCTCCTCCTCTTCCTCATCCACAAAATCCTCCTCCCTGTTGCGTGAGACTCCCCCCTTCCAGGTCCACGAACAGTGGTGGGATAGTGGTAGGGTCCCCCCCTAGAATGCCATGCAGCTGATCATAGAAGCGGCATGTATGGGGATCTGACCCGGAACGACCGTTTGCCTCCTTTTTTTGGTAGGCTTGCCTGAGCTCCTTAACTTTCACGCGGCACTGCTGTGTGTCTTGGTTGTAGCCTCTGTCCAACATGCCCTGTGAGATTTTTGGCAAATATATTTGCATTTCTTGTTTTTGATCAGAGTTTGGCCTGCACCGATGCTTCTCCCCATACAGCAATCAGATCCAGTGTCTCCCTTTCGGTCCATGCTGGAGCTCGTTTGCGATACTGGGGGGACTGCATGGTCACCTGTGCTGCTGAATGCTGCTGAGTTCGCCACGCTGACCAAACAGGAAATGAAATTCAAAAGTTCCCGAGGCTTTTCCTGTGTACCTGGCTAGTGCATCGGAGTTCAAAGTGCTGTCCACAGCGGTCACAATAGAGCACTCTGGGATAGCTCCTGGAGGCCAATACCGTCGATTTGCGTACACGCTACCCCAAATTCGACCCAGCAAGGTCGATTTTAGCGCTACTCCCCTCGTCGGGGAGGAGTACAGAAGTCGATTTTAAGAGCCCTTTAGGTCGACGGAATGTGGTTGGTTGTGTGGACGCAGTGATTTTTAAATCGACCTAACACAGCTAAATTCGACCTAACCCCGTAGTGCAGACCAGGCCTAAGAGCTCTTTGATTACTTGTTTGTGTTCCAGGCCCTGCTGATGGCTACTAAGAAAGCCCTATGTGCTGGCTTAGCTCTGAATTATGTACATTGAGAATGTTAGGCTAGCTCCTGAACATAATGCAAACAGCCAAAAAACAAAAAGAGAGAAAAAGTCTTACATTAATAGACATACTCCATGTACCTATCTCTCATCCCAAAGTTCTTTACCCTGTAGGCATCTGGAGTGCACCTACCTCTGGGATGGGACACTGCAGCTGTTTAACAGCCCACAGTAACGCAACGTGCTAAATTATGACAGGAAGTGAAGAAAAATACCCTATGTAGCTGCAACTATAGGAAGAATCGCAGCAGGCAGAAAGAACGGCAATTTGATCAAGAGACCCGAGTTAATAATGCAACTCCTGCGAAAGTTATCATGGGCTCTTCTGTCACCACACAAGGCCAGGACCTTGGTTTTACATCTCAGCTGAAAGACAAAACATATATTAAGATTTTTTTAAGGCGCTTATGTTTGATGATGTTTGGTAACAAAAAGAAATTCTCAGAGGACTATAGCATTTGAGATTTGAAGATTCCTGACACTGCTTACCAAACAATAGTGAAAAAGCCTCCTCTGACTGAAGTCTACAGGCACAAAAGCTTTGTTATACAAATTCCTATTCTTTGGAATATCTGAATATTGAATTTATGGCGACAATTATAATTATTTTTGTCTGGCCTCTAGCAAAAATCACACAGAATTACTGCCAGGATGAAATATCTACTCAAAACATTTTTATTATCCTTTCACAATGGTTGATCTATGGTTGGCTACACTGTAGCAGTAATAACAATAACCCCCCTGGGTCTGAATTATGACATTTCTCCATGTATTTGGCTAAGCGAACTATTTTTTCCGTTTGCATTATTGAATTTTTTTCCCCAGTACAATCTCTTGGCTTCTTCTCCCTGGACATTTTAGAATTTGACAACAGACAATTGGAGCATGGGTACAGAGAGCCATTTTAAATATTTTTGTAATGGTGTCAGTTTAGTGCCCCTGACAGATGATGAACAGACAGCGCTGAGAAAAAAATACCTTCTCCACAGAATAGGGAGAGTATGAGCACTGGCAGGGCAAGCTAACCCTAACACTGTCCCACCTACGTGCCTCAAACCTGATCTGCCAGGACCATCTTTGGGTAGGCAGGGGTAAGTCACTGTCATTGCTCACTCACTCCTCGGCCTCTGCTAACATAGAGGGGGTCAATTGGTCCCAGATGAGCTTGTGGTTTTATGATGTGGTCACCTGACCATTAGAAACTGGACTAAGGCCTACATTTTTTTCTCACAAGTCATTTGAACAGCCACCAGATGGTAAATACTTTCAGTCTCTACTAGTTTGGGCCTGGATTGGAATCAGTGAACCAAAGGTAAAAGACTCCACATCCCATTCCCAAGCCCCTGGACTAGCCAGTCCTCCAACCCCAGACTTTATTTTTTAAGTGATGGCGAAAGAACTGGAAGAAGCAGAGTAAAGTTTCCAGCCCGGGGTGGAGATCCCTGTTATCGTGGCTAGTCTTTGCAATGCAAAATAGAACAGGATGGCCAAAGTGAACACTTGGAGCTACAGGACATAACAGCTCTAAACAAATGAAAGGTATTAGGGGAAAATGTGCTATATTAATCACAGATGTATGTGATTTCAGTTGAGTACAATGCCCTGAAAATATATGTGATGTTATCAACGATGGTATGTTAAATGGCTTTGATGTGAACAATAGCTGCATGAAATGTCAATTCATTGTGTCCATTTCTTCATTTCTATAGCAACAGCAAAACCTGCCAATGTGTTTCAAAGGAGTTTTATTCAGATCTTTGTATCAACTATTTTCTTGCACAACTGACTACAAGAAGAGGCGCCAACTGTTTAATACCATGGAAAGTGCAGAGCATAACATATGGATTTAATTACAAATGATGAAATCACATGCATGGTACAGAACACATATGGGGCACACGCTCCAATGGGGAAATATTACAAGGACTTTTAAAACAAACCACCAATCTCCTTGTGTGCTGCTGGAGGTCCCTTTGTGTATCAGAGTCTGAGCATGGCCCATGTCATTCTCATGGGGATGAAGATCCCCCTCATTTTTTCCCTTAGACCCTTTATTCAGATGCCTCTGGTGGTCCAAGCTCCAGTTGCAGGCAGCAAGAGAATACTCAGCTTCACCCAAGGCTACCATGACTGACAGTCTAGGAATCAGACAGCAGAGACAGAGTGTGTCACTCATGAGAAATGCTATATTTTCACATGTCTATGAAGACATCTCAAGGCCACCTCCAATCAGCAGGGGCAGAGTCAGCATGGACCTTACAGGTACTGGAAACAGTTCAGCTGGGGCGGTTCAGCCATCAGCAGAAAATATTTTTACCCATGAAAAACCAATTTTTCCTTCCTAAGTCTGTAGTTGCGTGTCCCACTGGAAGTGAAGTGGGAGGCTGGGTTGGAATGCAGGCTTGTCCCATTCACGCACTAGGATTCCGCTTCTGCAACTCAGGACAATCGTTTAGTGCTTAGGAAAAACTGACTGCCCTTTGCAGTACTACTAGAAGATAGTACTGTCTTCTAGTCTACAGGCTGGTGCACCTCCCTAGAGCTGCTAAACAACTAGTCCTAGCCCCATCTCCAACAAGCATCACCAGCCAGTTGGACTTCCCACTTCCATGCACAGGCCGGTAGCATTCAATGCAGTTGTAACAAGAGCCCTGCTTGGATCAACTGTAGGGATTGAAGCCAGGACCTCTGAGGCTGTAAGCATAAGCCACTGCCAGAGGTGAAAGTAAGCCGGTACGCCCCAGTATGGCGTACCGGCAAGAGCCGGTGCACCGTACCGGGGCGGACCGGCTTCCCCTGATGGCAATTTAAAGGGCCTGGGGCTCCCAGCAGTGGCTGGAGCCCCGGGCCCTTTAAATTGCTGCCAGAGCTCTGCTGCCGGAGCCCTGGGGAAGCAGAGGCGGGGTTCCGGCGGCTATTTAAAGGGTCCAGGGCTCCGGCAGCTGCTACCTCCCCGGCCCTTAAAATAGTCGCCAGAACCCCGCCGCCGCTGATAGCTGGTAGCTCCGGGGGTGATTTAAAGGGCCCGGGGCTCCCAGCTGCTGCTACCACAGCCCCAGCCCCGGGTCCTTTAAATCCTGATTTAAAGCGCCCGGGGATTGAAAGGCCCCACCTCTTCCGGTTGAGGCCCCTCCCCCTCCTAAGGACTCTGGAGTACCCGTAAGTCCTTTAAGTTACTTTCACCCCTGGCCATTGCTGTTTGAGCTAAAGGGCCTAGTCCATTAGCACAGAGGCCGTAGCAGACTCATAAACCTCTGTAAGTGGTCTAGACAACAGAAAGGCACCTGATGTTAGCATGGGTGACACAGGCATTTTAGCAAGTTTGCAGCTAACACCCAGGTTCATGATGTCGCCTGTTTTCCCTTTGACTATGTACATTAGATAGTTGCTCTAGTTGCTATGTGGCATCCAGTAACTGGCCGAGTTGTGTAATATGGTCAGCAGCGATGGGCACATATCTTATTAAAGTGTCTGATCACCCAGCTGCTTACTACCCAAATCTCCTCCTTCCCCAGTTCTTAGCTTCCCCAACATCTTTAGCACGGGAGCAGGCGTGATTCAGGTATTCAGTACCCAGCAACCACTGCAGCCTAAAACAGTGAAATAATCAGACATTAGTGATGCTACGAAGAACCTCAGTCGAACTTCTCTGCCTGCCAATGTTCTCTTGGTGTTTTGAGTTTCTCATTCCATCTTACTCAGGGACAGATGCATATCCCACTGAAGTCAAAGCAAAGACTCTCGACTTCAGTGGGCTTTGAATCAGCTCAAGAGGTTTCTGAGCCAGTGTAGTAAACTAAGGGCTAGACTACTGTAAGCATGTCTCCAACTGCCTAGCTCCCCCACCCCCTGTGCCGATCGCCTTTCCTTTGCAGGCCTTATTTCTTCAGGCACTTCTCTAGTTGGCAGGACTCTCCATGAGCAGCTGTTGCAGCATGTGGATAAGATCTCCAGAACCAGATACGGAGACATACATCTTTATGGATATTAATAAAATGCTGCCTCCCTTCATTCTTCAGTTTCATTAGGTAATTCCTGTGCTAATGAGTGGTGCCAGGCTGATGGTGCTGGACTCAGAGTTAGACTCAGAACAGTTATGACACGCAGCGGGGAGTAATGGCAGTGCAAGCTTTTCCTACCTGCCCAGTGTCTCTCAGCCCAGCCCTGGAGAAGCCTCCTGTGTATGCTGGAGGGGAGTTCAGTTTCCATGGATCATTCCTTGCTTGGCGTCTCTGTGAGCGCCAATGGCGAGGGACACCTGTTGCACTGGCACTCTCTTTGTAGAAGATTCTGGATTTTTAAAAATCGTTTTCATTTTTGGGAGGAAATGACTCACCTATGATCAGCTGGACCCCTACATTCCTGCCCTTCACACTCCACCCTGATCACAGGGGGATCGCCTCCAAGAGAGGAAACAGGACACCAAGGGCTAATCCTTGGCTACCAGTATATTTCTCCTACTTTTCAGCGCACCTCGAAAGGGGGCACAGTGTTTTGGAGGATCATTCATCATGGTCTCCTAGGTAATCAGTGACATGCTTCCCTCACAGGAGTGGGTGGCTCTCCCAGTGCTATAGCAGGGCTGGAGTTGGTCCTTAGCGTGTGCTCCTTGGGAGCCCGTGATGCCATTGTATACTCTGCAGGAATCTCACTTCCTTTCATCTGAGGCTTTCGTGCTCACCGACAACCCCCTCTAATGCTCTTCAGAGCAGGAACCATAGGCGCCGACTCCATGGGTGCTCTGGGGCTGCAGCACCCACAGAAAAAAAGTAGTGGGTGCTCAACACCCACCAGCCAGCCGCCGATCCGCTGCTTGACAGCAAGCAGGAGGCACTGGGGGAGGGGATAGAGGCGGGACGGGGTGGGCTGGGAAGAGGTGGAGCGAGGGTTGGGTCTTGGGGAAAGGGGCAGAGCAGGGGCGGGGCCTCAAGGTGGAGCACCCAGAAAGAAGAAAGTCAGCACCTGTGGCAGGAACCCGCCACAGATCAGGCCCAGACGAGCAGAAACCTGCCAGGCCAGTAGATGTGGTGTTTTTTCATCATGATCCTTTGGCAACACAAAACTTCTCCTTTGGGGAATGTCTGACATCCCTGCAAAGCATGGGCAAGCACTGCCTGTGCCTGCTGCTGGGGCGCACGTGGGAGAAAACGCCAGCAGGTGCTGGGGGGACAGGGGGAGGGAGAGGGAATGGCGGGCCAGGGGGTTGGCAGAGTTGTCAAAGGGAAAAGTACTGAGACTACTGATGCGGGATGTAGGGAGAGTGCAGGGGATGGGGGCGAGGCCTGGAGTTCATCCAGGTGCTGGGGTGGAGGAGTGGGAAGGCGACAGGAGAGGAGGGTTGAAGCAAACTGGGTCAAAGGGAAAATGGCGTCATCCTCGAGGGGGAGAAGCCAGGAGCTTCAAAGCCAGATGCACCCACCCTGTTATGTGCTGATCTGATCTGACCAGGCTCACAGAGCAGAAGGTGATGGGAGCTGCTTAGTCACGTCTCTCTCTCAGACGCACCTTTTACACTAACTCCGTCCACTCCACACTCCCACATGGGCCCGAGGAGAGGAAGGCAGGCTGCATGCTCGCTCAGCCCACCCTCCCCCCGGCACAATGGCACCAGGCAGATGGCAGCCTCTGCACCACCTGTGTGCCTGGAGGGACCCTTCTGCAGAGCTGAGCATGGAGCAGCGAGTCCTTCTGAGTGGCGTTTCACTGGGAACCAATCCAGCCCCTTGTCTCCACCAGCTCACCCTCCTCCTCACTGACACCTTGGGTGGAAGTTAACGGCATGTATCCCACTCCCTCTGCCAGCTCATAAGCAACCCAGCCAGTGCGGCAGCCTCCGTAAGGACCGGAGCCAGTGGGGTTGTGGGGAAGAAGCCCAGTCCCTGGACTGGTTCCCTCCAAGCAGCCAGGAAATCTAATGATGTTGGAGTGGCTCCTCTGCGGATACTTGTTCAGTAAACAGCCCTGATAAAATCCTAAGTATGGGCAGTTGGCTGCGCTCGGATTTGTGGTTTTGGCCTCCTTCATCCCTTGCTATTTTCTTTAACGCTGCAGCTTCCTCTCACTGCCTGAGCTCACCTGGGTTCCTAGTGACGTCACTTGTTATGGCAATTTCAAACTCTCCCTACTCCTTGAAGGGCTCTCTTCACATGTTACTTTGCGAACCAGCTCAGAGAGAAAGCAGGGGAAACTGCCATCCACTGGGCATTATTTCCCTATATCCACCAGCGACAGATGACCCAGGAGCTTCACAAGCAGGGTTTGCAGTTCAGCTCACTGTATATGTCGTTAGTCTTGAGAGGGAGATGATCATAAAGAGAACAGAAGACACTGTGTCTTGGAGTCAGGCATTCACCAGTGAACATGTCCTGATCGTGAGTGCCAGGCATGGTCACGTGGCTAGAGCAGGGGGCCTGGGAGCCAGGACTCTTATTCCAGGTTTTGCTAGTATCAATGATTTATATTGCGGTAGCACCTGCAGCGCTAAGCGCTGTGCACACATGTAGTAAGAAACAGATCTGACCCCCCTCCAGGCGTACTAGAGAAGCCAGACAAAGAACTGAGAAAGTAAGCTTTATTATCCCCATTTAACTGAGGGGTACCTGAGATTAAGTGACTTGCCTGCAGTAACACCAAGAGTCTGTTACAGAGCCAGGAACTGAACCTAGCTCTCAGAAGCCCCAGTCCCCTGCCCAAACCACAAGCCCATACCACATTGCCAGGTCTCCCAGTCACTTGGACAAGCCACCTTGCTTGTCTGTGCCTCCCTTCCTCCCTATGTAGCAACAACGCCCTACCCCAGGCAGGTAGCAATGATCACTAACGTCCAGAATGTGTGCTGGGGTGCTTGGCTCACAGGGCTGTATTACTGGCAGCAGCTCGCCTGTGCACAGTACAGCTATTTCCTCATTAACAGCAATACACGGAACATTGGCTGACTTTTATGAGGTGGGACACGCTTGATCCAGGAGAGGATCGTAAATCTACCACAGACAAGGGCAGGCTCCCCCTCCTTCTGTTGGCATCATAGCGAGTCTACACTCTGTGGCACGGTGAAGATGGGTGGAGGGGGAGCTTCACTGGCTCCCCAGCCTTTTCCATGCCTCTCTACTCTAGCATACCGAGGCAGGAGCACTCCTTAGCCCTGTCAGAAATCCAGAGGCTTTGTGCAGCCTGCTAATTGATTCATTGTAAGGAGTTGCTCTTGAAGCTGCTAATTGAAGAGAGGTACGGCAGAGATCGCATTTCCATTAACGCAGCTACAACTTAATTTCTCTATTGCAGCTGGACTTGTTGCCAGTTATCAGCCTCCCCAATAACGAACAGAGAGACAGGAAGAATTAATTAACTCACTGCACCTGAGCCAGGAGCAGACCAACTTTTCGGCAACTCTCAGGGAGTAACTGATGTGGAGTCCTCCTTCTGCTGCCATTTCCAGCTGCCTGCCTGGGGCCCTGTGACGCTCAGCGCAGCGTAGCTTCCAGCCCACAGCATGTTGTTTTCCTGGAAGCTTTTGAGGCTTCACCAGAACTGCTCCCTCCAGACAGCTAGAAACAGGAGACAAGGGGGAACGCTTGACTTGGCTAAAGCCTTTTTACTGCAAGCTTCTACTGAAGGGTGCTAATGGAGCAGCATCCTTACTCCACCAAGTAACCCGGCTGCTTGTAAGGAGAGAAAGAATAACTGGAACAAGTGCAGCCCAAGCCTCTACTGGACACTATGTGGTCTTCAACCCAGCCTGCCCAGTTCACTTGAAAAACGCGTCTCTGAGTGATGACGGATTTGAGAAAGAGACCCTGATTGTCTGACGCATCCTCTTCTGAAGTGGAGAGACTATCGGTTTTGCCCAGAATAATGGAAATTCCTGCCCTCTGTTCTGTACCATTTTACAGCAGCCTTTGGGAGGTGGGGTCATATCTGCACAGAGGACAAGGTCTCATCAACACATTGCTTACAATTAATGCTTTGCTGAGCTAGAATGTTGTACTACCACAGACAGCTGGGTAATAAGGAGGTGGAGAATCAAGTTGGTAACTGAAAATGTCTAAATCTTTTCTTGATCCACTCTCTCCATTCCTGCTCTAAGTTTTAAAGAACAGATATGTTCCTGGTGGCGATTGTTTGTATATTCTTTGTAGCATCTGCTTTCAAGTACCAAGGAATGCAGAAGGCTTTTATAGCAAAGAGAGAGGAGCAGAGATCTAGGACTGATGTTACAGTGACAAAAGTTTCTTTTATTTTTCCTCTTCCCTTTCAGGCAATCTCAATGGCATGAGGGCTTTGACAGTTTGCACCCAGGAAAATAAAGAAAAATGTCTTTTTCCTGCTAATTGTCATGTTAGTCCTCTACTTCACTTTAGAGTAAACACTGATCCAAAGACATACAAATAAAGGTTCCAGTGGTTTCCATCAGGTGCAGAGCTAGGGGGAAATCTCACCAGCTCCATAACATGACTGGAATACAGGGCATACCTAGAAGTAGTTAACACATGCAGCCCACACTGGAATTAGAGTCACAGACCTTGAGGCCAGAAGGGACGGCCAGATCATCCAGTCTGTGTATCACAGGACCTCAACACCACCCAGCACCTATCCACTAAACCCAACAACCAAAATATCACAGCCCTCAGAAGAATAGGAAGAACCAAGGTGCACTAATGTCCGATGCCTGTGCAATGGCAGGGAATTTATTAGGTGAAATACATCCAGATAATCCTGGCAAGTGACCTGCACCCCATACTGCAGAGGAAACCGAAAATCCCCCAAACTCACTGCCAGTCTGACCTGGGGGGAAATTCCTTCTCAGCCCCACATACGGTGTTCGGTTAGACTCTGAGCACGTGAGCAAGAACCAGCTAGCCAGCACCTGAGAGAGAGAATTCTCTGTACCACCTCAGAGCACCGGCCCACCCCATCCAGTGTCCCATCTCCAGCTGTGGCCATCTGTGGTGCTTCAGAGGAAGGAGGCAACAAAACAAAATAAAACCCCAGAATACAATTGGGGGGGGGAATCCTTTCTTAACCCTGCTGTACCAGTGTTCCTCAATCAAAGGTAGGATACAGACTTTAGGAGATGTCTCCTACTAGCAGTAGTACCAGACTGAGGGCAACATATGACCCCTGGATGGTCCTCAGTGGGGTCAATGGGGCAGGAGTGGAACTATGTGGTTAGAGCCACAGGGGACTCGGTGTCATGGTGTATCTATGGCAGATTGCCTTAATCCAGTCCTGGTACGGTGCCCTCCCCTTTGGATTGTGGAGAAAATGCCATCATGCCCATCTCTCTATGCAAGGTCCTGTTAGAGGTGGCAAAGGGAAACACGGTACCCCCCTCCCCCGCAGTGTTGCCAACTCTCATGATTTTATCCCAAGTCTCGAGATAGTTGGTATTTTTCTTAAAGCCCCACCTCCTGGACTCATGAATTTCAGCTTTCTTTTATTTTATTTTTTTAAGTAAGTTTCTAGCTCTTGTGGTTCTGGAGAAAACCTTGAGACTGTGACCCCCACCTCCCAAATGCTTTAACACCAGAAGGCAAATAAAAAGCACCCAAAACTTTGGCTTTAAAATCTCATGATTTTTTAGGGCCTGCCTCATCGTTTTTCAACACTAGGGATTGGCAATACTGCTGTGAGGGCCAGATTTTAGTCCCCTTGTACCTGCCCTTTGCAGACACAAACACCCCTGCATGTAGTAAAAACTGAACACATCCTCTAAACATTCTCTCTCAGCAACAGAAGCTCCATGCAATAGCCTGGTGAGCCACTGCAACAAACCAGTTCTCCAGTTTAATACAACACCTGGACTTAGAGGAGATAAACCTGAAATTAGTGAGAGAAGCTCACCTTGCAAATTTTGTGTCCTCCGTTTCTGGGAGCCTAAAGCAACTCACTGAACTTCCATAGTGAGTGAGGTACATAACCCTGAGATATCTGTACTGCATGAGAAACCACACAGCACCCTGACCCTTTCCACTTTCAAAGTCCTGTCCCAGCATGTGGGCTCAGTGTAAAACTAGGATGGATTCCCTGAGGCAGGCTCCTCTCTGGTTGTTCCAATGTCCTGGTCAGGAGTTCGGAGGGGATGCCAGATTATCTGTGTATGTTGATTTTCCACTGGCAGGAAATGAGAGAATGGGACAGATATTCCAGAAAAAGGTTTATAAAAAGTGGAATCACTTTTAATGTGCAAATCCAGGGATAAACAAGTCCTGCAGGCTAGAAATTCAAAATCTGCAGGGAAATAGTTCAGTAAACAAATAGGTTCTATTCATGTTGAGTTTGAAACAGCAGGGTATGGTAACTAAGCATGAAGCTTTCCTACCAACCTCAGCTATGGCCAGTTTGCCATTCCCTACTGCAATCTCTCCGTGCTGTGCACACTTTCGTGCATTCTAGTACAGCCTATTCTCCTCTCTTCTGCTGCTTCTCCAAGCCCATGGGAGAATCTCCCTTCTCTTTGCTTTCTCAATGGGCTGCACATTCTCACCTTGAGGTGAGTGGAAATGTCAGCTGGAATGTGGGTTTGGAAAAAAAAAAATCTTGATGCTTGTCCAAACCTACTCATGTTTATATTGGAGCCTGTGAGTGACATCAGAGCAGGGAAGAGTATAAACACCAGCAGGACCTTACTCCGAGACTTTTAAAACTGCAAACACATTGCTGCCTCCAAAGTGCCTGGGGACTGATGTGCTGAAGTGCCAGAGAGTAAGGCAGCATGAGAAGCCAACTGGAAAAGCAGCTGCTCTTCTTCTCTCTTCTCTGCATCCTTTCCAAGGTAAGGAAGCTGGGGGCTTTATTCTTAGTCAAGGAAGCTTTTGGTTCTTACTTACAAAACAACCTGTAACCAATAGAAACCAGCTTTGTAACTGCAACAATTCAAAGATCTTACCATGTTTATTAGTATGCATGCTGCAGAATGTATCATATTCATGCAACCCCTTGAAGGTAGAGGCAGGGAGTTCATGACGCTCAGGAAATGTTGAATTAAGTAGCAATGATTTAAAATGAATGAGCCAAACGTATCTCTAGTGCAATTCCACTAAAGACAAAGGAATGACAACAAAGGTAAGTTTGGACCTATATGCATGACCCATCTTCATTATTAATTGTGTCCAAGGCTCTGGCATGCATACCTGCTACCTGCAGACAATTGTAGTAATGGTTTATAGACCTACTTCTCCAGATTCATTGTCCTGCACTGAAGCCTCTAGAGACACAGAGTCAAGCAACCGGCACTGCTTTTTCAGGATTACTCAATGATTATCCAGTTTTCACTCCCAAGATGCAGTGAAGCACATGTGCAGCTGATGCCTCCTACAGGATTTTGGTTGCTCTAAAACATTTTTTCCTGGATCTGAAGTGCTGTGTGAAACAATTCCCTTTGCAAAGAGCAGGAAAATTTAAAACTTTTGAATTTTTCAGTTGCAAATTTCTTGAAATGCTGCTTGAATTCCTCAAGTTGGACACATCACAAGCAATGAGATCATTGCAGTGTGATGCCTGTTTGAATTTTAACCTGCATACTTGTGGCCTATAATCATTAGGACAAATTGTCATCTAAGGACAAGCTAACTACAAAGGAACAGAGGAAAACAGGATTAATGGAACCGGATTGGATCAATCATCTGGATAATTTTTCCCCAGTAGTGGCCTAGAGTAGATATTTCATAGGCAGATGAAAACCCATTATAAAGATACATCTGGCCAAAGCTGTACATGAAGAAAAATTTCTTCCTGACCCTTGTAGCTCTCAACTTATTTCCTGAAGAATGATGATTGATAGCCCTTGTTATTTCATCCTAGCCAGTGTAACTGTAGGTATTGTACCTATGCTTATTCCTGTAAATCTCACTACACTTTTTGTCTCAGTAATAACATAATTCAATAATAAAAGTGTATTAAAGAAGGGATTGTGCTAGCTATCTGGGATACATTTGACTCTCGTGCCTGCCACTGAAGTTACTACAGGGAGATAAAGGATCATCGTGTGAGTTGCACTGACGCCAATGAGGAAAATAAACAGCAGCACCAAGATCCATTCTGTCCAGGTATAGGCTGCAGAATGGGAGAGTGTTGCTATGAGACATGCTACTAATGAAAGAGGGAAAGGAAGATGATGATTAATATGAACATTCCTGTGGAATCCACGGATTACTCCCCTCATTGTCAGTCTCAGCAGAGAAGCCAAGGTCTGAATCAGCATGGAGACTGAACTCTGCTCTGGCTTCATTTAGTAGGCAGGAATGCATGGCACACTGGTAGGGGCAGTGTGCGTTCATAGGAAATTTACTCTGCTGCTGTTCATGTTGTACACAAGGGGGCTATCAATCCAGCATCTTTCACCAGCAATGAATTCACTTGAAAAATACAAATGGAAAGCTACTGATATTTTTTCTGTGATAACATATCAATATTCACAGCCAGATTTGCAAACAGGGCCCTTCCTGTGTCTGCAAAATATATTTGCACACAGGTAATTGTGCATGCAGAATGGATAATCAATATTTATATCTACCTACCTACCTAAACTCCTGCAGGTCACTGCACTGCAAATCAGCTGACTGTCCATGCAAACAGGCATTTGTGCACAAACTTTCCTAAGCAATTATCCATTCTATCTGAGCAGCTATATTTTCTAAGCGCAACTAAGCGCCCATTGTTTGAAAATTTCAGCCAAGTGTGCCACTTGCACATCTGGCCAAATTGGTGCAGAGGCCACAGCAGCTGGGGCTCAGAGCATCACTAAGGACACATTATGGGCCAAAGCGAGAAGTAGTGACACTTACTTGGTTTCACTCATTTGATTAAGCATGCCTAATTTTGGGTACCCATAGAATATGGTAAGAAGTCCCACTGCTCTGATACGATGTAATGCCTGTAGGGAAGCTGTTGCAATGTACTACTGTATGTCAATAACTCACATTTTAACTGCTCCACAAAATTACACAAAAGTACCGACTGGCACAGCCTATTAACAATGTAACACACTTAGGAGCTGTGGTCTAACACCTGCATCATTTTTTGCACCACCACACTGTGTCGGTGTATATAATTGTTGTTGAGCCAAGTCCTGAGACTGTGACTCAGTTTCTGTTCATCCTTATCCCCTGTTCTCTGGCTAAACTCCCGTTAAAGTACCAAAATGGTAACAATACTTAATGCTTACCTAGTACTTTACATTTTCAAAGTACTGTGTAAAAATAATTAACTCAAACCCCAGTTCCAGGGCAGGTCAGTATTATCAACCTCATTTTACCAATGGGGAAACTGAGGCACGAAGCCGTTATGTGACTTTCCAAAGGCCTCACTGTCATTAAGGTTAGGGGGAAAGAGAGGGAGACTCAGGTATTGGAGGAAATAAGAGACAATGCAGTAAGACCAATTCTCATTGGTTTGTTAAATCAAAACTGGACCAGTACATAGGGTACCCCCCGCAGTTCATTCTGAGTAACTTCTAATCTAGGGCTTAATCCTGTGGGGTGCTGAACATCCTTGATTCTCATTGGTTTCTGGGGGGGCTGAAGATGCTCAGAATCTTGTGGTATCATAGGAACAGTTGTTTTCAGATCTATCTTGAAGCCTCTCTGTGGAATACAGAGTCTCCTGAGTCATGCTGGGAACAAAAGCCTGCCCCCCATGAAACTAACCCCCCAGCAAGCCTGAGGTGAACTCAGTGGGGTTCACTGTAAGGTTGCAGCAGCAAGCTGAGGAAAAACCCTGTGTGAGCACTTATGGTTTTGCCTCTGCAGGTCTGTACTCAGCTCTGCCGGACACCATGCTACTGCCCCTGGATCCCACCCCGCTGCCCTCCCGGCGCCCCTCTGGTTCTGGACGGCTGCGGCTGCTGCAGGATATGCGCGCGACGCCTGGGAGAGCCCTGCAATCACCTCAATGTGTGTGATCGGAGCCAGGGCCTCATCTGTGATTACAGTGATGACCACCTGGGGAGAGGAGGAACCTGCAACTGTGAGCACATTCCTCTCACTCTTTTCATTAAGGCCTGGCTGACACCGGGGAAATGGCTCCCCCAAATCCCAGTCTGTTCAGCTAACCCCATCCTAAAACTGTTGGGACCTGCAGCCAGCCCAGGCAGCCTGACCCGCTCTCAGAGGAGTGGTTAATAAAAAGTGGTTCTGGACGCCTGGTATCTGCTCTGTGCTGTGGCTCAAACCAGTTTGTAAGATGGTTTTGCTGACCTGGTTTCAAAGCCGGTTAGAATTTTGAGGGAAATGTCGCCAGTATTGACCAACCCACAGAGCTAGCAAAGAAAACAACTGTCCCAGGATAGAGCGGGCTGAAATGTATCTGGAACATGCTTATATGGAGCCCCAGATCCAACATTTAATCCCCCAACCAGGCCTGTTAAACAAAGGCTCTGACCTCAGCGCAGGGAACAGACACAGAACATGGACTGAGTTTTATGCCATGTCATCAACTTCTGTTCTCTCTGGAGTTCTCACATTAGCTGTCAGGAGCGTAAACAAACTCAACAAACACTCCTTGAGTTCCTGTCCTCCTGAGAGAGCTCAGGTCAGCTGACAGGGATGTGAGCTGAACAAACATCAAACCTTCCCCGGGTTACAAGAGCTAATGGGCAACAGATTCACTTCCTTCAGCGGGTTCCCAAGAAATGGTAGTTGCTGCTAGTTTGGAGGACTTACCTGTCTTTTTTAGGTATTTCTGGGATGCTCAAAACCATAGTACCTAAGCTCTCATACCACTGGGCTCTGTGCTGTGCTAGCGGGCAGTGGGGCTGTCGCAGTCCTAAAACTTTGCAGACATGAAGGACATTTGCAAAGTAAAGAGTCAGTGGTTCTCTTGCAGGCTGATGAACCTCTTCTCTGAGCAATTCACAAGGAAGTAGGCAAGAAGATTGGGAAGGAGGATGGGACCCCTATGGAAGAGAAGCAATAGACTCTATTGAGAAGCTCTTCTCTCTCCCTCTTTCTGTCTGTCGCCCTCTCTCACACACACACAGACCACTCTTCAGTCACTCTCTCAGTGGCCTTCAGTCCAGTTCAATCTTAGTTTATCCCTTCAGGACTCTCTCAGGCAAGAACACAGCTTCCTACGATCCTACACAGGGTACATCTCTGCCAAGGTACATTTTTCCTGCTGATGACACACCAGACAGCAGGCAATGAGAATAGGGTCCCGTCCTATATCTGCTCCCCTTCTGTCTTCTCAAATGAGACCTTCAAAGCACATGGGCTATGGGACCACGTGGCTGCTGCTCCTCAAAAGTACTTTCCATCCAGGGGAAGCTGGCACAGCCAGCACCACTTTCAAGGCCTAGTTTACACTACAGTACAAATTTAGGTTGATGTAAGGCAGCTTACATTGACCTAACTCTGTAAGTGTCTACCCTAAAATGTCTCTCCCACCGATGTAACTTGCCCACGACACCAACTTACTAAGGCCTCCCCTGCGAGAGGCGTAGCACTTCGGTCAATGTAGTTAGGTTGACATGGTGTCAGTGTAACATTGTGTTGCTTACATCAACTGTCGCGGCCTTTAGAAGCCGTCCCACAATGCCCCGCACTGACAGTTAAAGGGGCACAAGCGCTCCTGGTGAGGACGCATACCGCCAACACAAGGAGTGAAGTGCGGACATGCAAAAGCGGTTCAATTACTGCAGTGGCTGTACATCGATGTAACTTAGGTCGACTTAATTTTGTACTGTAGACTTGCCCCAAGAGGAAGTCTTTGGGGTTCTGACTCCATCCAGGACAGGGAGGCAGCAGCCTGAGAGCTTTACATTCAGTGTGTCGATCATATTGCGAGCGACTCCCACTCAAGAGAAACGCAGCAAGACTCCTGTTGTCTTGCTCCAGTGAGGAATCCCCTACAAGAGCTGCTGCCTGTGGCCCATGAGGGTCCAGGTTCCAGGCTCAGCAGAGGAAATGGGCTGGATGCACACAGAATGAGCTCAGCCTCTGATGAGGGATCCTGGTGAGCTGCCTCAGTGGCTGGCTGCTACCACCTGGCAGCTGAGACTACAGAGAAGGCTGGACTTTGAATGTCCCTGTGGAATGTGCTGACGGTTATTATTTATTTATTAGCTACTGCTGGTCCAATGATTCATCGTGAATAAATTCTCCGACACATTTTGGCATTTGTCTCAGAATTAAGCACACGTCATTGTTTTCATTCTCTCACCAGTTCTGCAGAGGGACAAATGATATCCTTTAAATAATTAATCCAGGAATTCTTCGCACGAAAAGGTTTATTTGAAAATAAATTATGTCACTATTAGACCAGCTCTATTCTTATTTAACATTTGTATCCAGTGCATAGGCATGCATGGTGGACCATAGAGAGAATTCAGCTACTTCTCTTTGTCTAGGCACTTACATTGTTATCACCACCCCTGAGCCAGGAGAAAAACTCAATACCTGGTATGAGGAGATAGATAGACACTGTAGCTTATCATAGCCCCAGCAAAGCCAACCACCTGGATAATCTGGTCGGTTACCTCCTTCACCTGGCCACTCTGGACCAGATGCAAAGCCCTTTGGAGTTAATGGAAAGACGCTCTGGTTTCAGTAGGCTTTGGACCAGGCCCTAAGTTGAGCCCACAAATGACCGATTCACCTTTGTAATGATTGTATGTTTGCCCTCAGTGGCACCTAAGTCCTTCTCTGCGTTTGATTGGTCGCTTTGTTACTGTTGGGTTACTCTGGATGTTGATTGCAGTTGAGGAGGAAGACGACAGCTGCGAGGTGAATGGAAAGGTCTATCGAGATGGTGAGGTGTTCCAGCCCAGCTGTAAGATCCAGTGCCGCTGCTCAGACGGAGGCTTCACCTGTGTACCCCTCTGCAGCGAGGATGTCCGCCTGCCCACTCCGGACTGTCCCCATCCGAGGCGTGTGGAGGTCCCAGGGAAGTGCTGTCAGGAATGGATCTGTGAGAGGCGAGACAGTCACTTCCTTCAGGATGCCAAGCCAGGTAAAGTCCTGAGTGCCCTGGTACAATTATATAATATAATGTAGGTAAAGTAGCAGCCCTGGAAGGTACATTCACCACTGAAAAGGTTAAACCAAATGGAACCTGTTCTTGCAATTGGGTTCCTTACATTGTGTAACCTGCAACAGTGAACAACTAAGCACCAGTATCTAAAAATGCTTTATCTTTGTTCTGGAGGGAGCCCTCTAAGGGTGAGATGACAGATCAGTCTACCTGGCCCATTCACTCATCAACTTCTGGACATCAAAAGGAGAAACCCCACCCGCAACTCATTTCACAGACTGCAGGCGCTCCTTGGTCACTACCAGCCTGGGCTGGATTCGTACCACTGGCCAAGAGCAAAGTACATTCATGTGTGGCTTAAAAGTCTCTTTCCATGCCTCTTCCTTGTGCAGTGCTTAGGCCGCCTGGGACAGCATCAACAAGTTTTTCTTACCTCTGTGAAGAATGGAGCACAGAGTGGAGTGCCTGCTCTGCAACCTGTGGCATGGGGATTTCGACACGGGTGTCAAACCAGAATCGGTACTGCAGGCTCGAAACTCACCAACGTTTGTGCATGCTCAGACCCTGCCAGGCTCTCCCAGGAACATCTAATACAGTAAGTGTTAGACTTCAGCCAGTAAAACACTGCTAGCAGGTCTATAGTTGGCAACAGATTTTATAGAAAAAGGAAATCCTAACCACCACACTGACGTAAGGATCACAGTAACTCTCTTAGCCGCCTGTGTACACACATACCACTCACCAGCTAGCTGTGTGCCTGGGTGAGCTTCTCAGAAAGGCTTTCTCCTTTTTGCAGGCACAAACTGCAGCTAGAAAATCCAAACCAAAACTAAATTGAGTGGTGCAAACCTGAGTTTTTGCCCCACTAACTATGTGACTCCAAGAGCAGTGATGGGTTCAACATGACCCAGCGACTGCTAATGGAATTGGCAAAGCCTGGACATACCCTCTGACTGAAGGTGCGTTCACAACTCCCCCGGTCCCCTGATGATTTCCCCTTACTATCAGTGTCATCTACATCAAATCGGGACTGAGCCAAAGCCAGTTTGATCCCAGGAATAATAGAGGTTTTTATTAAACTATGAACCTCTTAAAGAATGTCTGTGACGTTCACTTGGCAGTTTGAAATGACAAATTAATGTGCCATTGTGGGCCTTTCCTTCTTTATCGGGATCCTTTTAACACCTCCTGTGTGTAGCGTTAGCTGTCACCATCCTACAGGGTAAGTTACCTTCACACTAAGGATTGGTCTACCCAATGATTTTTGTACTGGCTAACTAAGTCAGTTGTGGGGAGGGTTACCAATATACAGTATACTGCTGTTTATCCGAAATCCTATTATCCAAACCTCTGCATTATCTGAATTCCTTCCTTGTCCCCTAGCATGACATACATCAGTGGCTCTCAACCTTTCCAGACTACTGTACCCCTTTCAGGAGTCTGATTTGTCTCACATATCCCCAAGTTTCACCTCATTTAAAAACTACTTGCTTACAAAATCAGACATAAAAATACAAATGTGTCACAGCACACTATTGCTGAAAAATTGCTCACTTTCTCATTTTTACCATATAATTATAAACTAAATCAAGTGGAATATAAATATTGTACTTACATTTCAGTGTATGGTATATAGAGCAGTATAAACAAGTCATTGTCTGTATGAAATTTTAGTTTGTTCGTTCTTGGCTAGAGCTTTTTATGTATGTTGTAAAACTAGGCAAATATCTAGATGAGTTGATGTGCCCCCTGGAAGACCTCTGCAGACCCCCAGTGGTACACGTACCCCAGGTTGAGAACCACTGACTTACATGCCCAGGTTGAGAACCACTGACGAACAAGGAAGGGACTTGGATAATGCGGAGGTTTGGATAATACACCAGAGATCTCCTGGCCAGGACTGTGATGAGGAAGAGGAGCACAAGCCCCTGGCCCCGCGGGAGGCCGCCCTGCTGTTGAATGGCTCCTCCGGCAGCGCAGGGAGCCCTCTGCAGCCCTGCCCTCATGGCCCCACTCATTCCCTCCTGTGCCAGCGGGACTGTGGAGGGTGCCCTGTGCTCTATGGGGCTCGCGATGCCCGATACCTGCAGGCATAAGGGAAGCTGCAGTCCTGGTAGGGCAGGGCACAGTCCTGGCTGGGTGTCTCTGCTCTGCCTCACCAGGACCACAGGCTAGGTCTACACTACCCGCCTGAATCGGCGGGTAGAAATCGACCTCTCGGGGATCGATTTATCGCGTCCCAAATCGATCCCCAAATCAACGCTCTTACTCCACCAGCAGAGGTGGGAGTAAGCGCCGTCGACAGGAAGCCGCAGAGGTCGATTTTGCCGCCGTCCCTACAGCGGGGTAAGTCGGCTGCGCTACGTCGAATTCAGCTACGCTATTCACGTAGCTGAATTTGCGTATCTTAAATCGACCCCCCCCCCCGTAGTGTAGATGTAGCCCTAGCCTCCCTCTCCCCCCAAGGATCATAGGGAGCCCTCTGCAGTCCCGCAGCCCTGGGAGTGAGCAGGGCAGAGCAGAACCCCCCCTCCCCCTCAGGACAGGATAGCGAGGAAGAGGAGGAGGATGAGCCACCAGCTGCTGGGGAGGCCTTCTTGCTGCTGAATGGCTCCTGCTCTGTCAATTAGCTGAACTCCCGATTATCTGAATAAAATCCATGTCCTCCATGCTATTCGTATAATCAGGCGTATAGTATAGTTCTACTGGTGCAACCCCTAGTGTGGGCACACTTATACCAATATAAAGATGCCTTACAGCAGCAGAACATATTCCCCTTCCTGTCTGGGCATGGCTATCCCAGTATATAGCACCTTTATACTGATATAGGTGCATCCACACTGGAGGAGCAGTATAGCTAAAGCAGTACAACTTTTGTGTTTAGAAAAGCCCTTACATAGACTTAATGGTGTATAACCCTCCCCCACCCTTCCCCTGTTGACTTCTCTTTACATTTTGTGGGCCAGATTTCCAAAGGGGCTCTCTCCCTTTATGGGAGGAATTTGCACCCCCACTTCTATGTCTGCAATTGCATTGCAAACACAAATCAAGTAGTTAGAGGGGCAAATGCTCAGACTAGTGCCTGCAATTCATTTTTCAGGTGCAAGACTGGGGCCGCATATTTGGTGGGTACAGAAAGAAAAGGCAGGCAGCAGCCTGGAGCAAACGTAGGTCTGTCTGCCTGTATTAAATGGAGTTAGTTCTGACACACATGTGGTGGGGACGGGGAAGCCTGACTCTAGGCATAGGTACTAACCAGTATCAATGGGCCATCCCAGACATCATCTACCTTTGAAGAAAATAGTATTCCGACTCCCAGGATGATTGCCGGATAAGAAACCCAGGTAATCTTTGATGTCACTGAAGTTGCCTTAAAGCACAGCAGTCATGTCCGGTTAGAACGCCATGAGAGATTCCTCTCTCGCTGCACAGGTCATTCTCACTCAGGTTTGAGGACATGTCACTGTTAGTGACACTAGAGAAACAATTCTAAGATGCTTTAGTCTCCGGGTTGGCTGTACAGTGTCAGTGGGTAAGAGAAAAGTTACACTGTCTGCTCTGTCTTTCCAGAGGGCAAGAAGAGGTCGTTTGTAGCCCCGCCCACACTGTTCGGATTTTGGTGTCAAGACTTCATCCCAGCAGCCAGATTGACCCAAGCCCAGGTCGCTATGGTTGCAGCAGAAACGGGTGTTCTACCCCCAATGAAGCTAGGGAAGAACTGACTGACTTCAGCTGCAAAGGAGGATGAAGAATCTGGAACAAGATCCCTGCCCCTTGCTCGTGCCCATTACGGTTTCTCTAGACAATGTGGGGAAATCCTGCCACGTGTATTTTAAACCGTGCAGTGGCAACGTAAGCTTATTGCCAGCTTGTGACCGCTGTTGTAGTATGTCCCTTGCAAATGATGCTGTGTGGGTACAGTCACTCATGGGATCATGCATGATCCCCTCTGCGGGAGAGTCATTATAATGCCCCGGCAGGCCAGGCTGTCGCTGCTTTTCCAAGTAGGTTTTTATCATTCAGAATTAAGCAATGGGGTTAGTCTGGGGTTAGCTTTGCACGTGGAGCCTGGGGCTGTCACTCTCAGGCAGGTTCTGGCTACCCCTTGTGTGAGGGGATCTCTTAGGAGTGCCGGGATCCCCCAGGAAATGCTCAGATGGAGCAGTCACTGCAGTAGGGGAGGCAAGGAGGGCACAGTAAGGCTGGATCTTCAGACACAAATGTGCTCGGCGCTCCGGGCTGGCTCCAAGGCTCGCTGAAGTCGATGGACAGACTCCCATTGATGTCAGTGGGCTTTGGATCAGGCCCTGAGAGTGCTGTAGAGTGCAATTCCCTGTAGATGGATTTAAAAGCATTATTAAAGGTTAGCGGATCTCAGCCTCTCCTCTGTCTGTGTTAGGGTCCCATATGGAATATCCGGCTATCAGCATTGCCCATGGGAATGTCTGGCTCGGATTATCCCGGATGCGTGCTCTAAAGCAGTGAATGCCTTCCCAAACTCTGGGGCAGTATTCACAGCTGCACCGGTGCTTCAGGCCTCTGCAATTGGTACTCTAGGATCCCCTCTCCATCTTGGGATGAGTCTCTGTGCTGGGTCTGCCTTCCATTCAGTTGTGTGCCTTCCATAGAGCTTTGGCTGCTCACCACTGTAAGACAGGAGTATGAAGCAGGCCAAGCGCCATGGGGGTTAGAGTAGATACAGTCAAATGGAAGCAATCATTTGCTGGTAAAGTATGACTCAGAGTCCCTTAACTTGGCACAGTTTCCCAGAAAAAGTTTGGGAATCTCTATATTAAAGTATGAATAAAAAACCAAAAAGTTAGAACAAGTAATAGGTATGGCCACCCCAAATCCTTCTACTTCTCCAGATGCAGCCTACAAGGAGGGGAATGCTTCTTTCCAAGTTCTGGGGATGATTTCTTGATATATTTCTTGCTGGCCAGATTTTCAAAGGCCCAATATGCCTGTAGCCAACTCCTAATATGTGTATACATTAAGGTTTGTGCACACACAAGTGAGGGGTGCATCAAAAATGCTGCTCCTTCACCCAAATGTCACACATACTGCTCTGCTTTGTTTTAATTTGCCAGCTAATGCCAAGACATTGACTGTCTCAAACATTAGAAAAAACACTGTAGGGAACAATTCTGTACTGACCTTCAGGGAAAGGACTAGATGGCACCTAATACCATAAATTCTTATCTCTGATTTGTACAGTTCTATTATTCACATACAATCAGCTCATTATATCCAGCTATCACCACAAATAAACAGCACATATTCAAATTGTCATCAGAACAGGGGTCTTCCTTATGATAGTTTTAATTCACCTTCCCGTCTCTGAAAATACTTCCCTCTGAAAGTAACAGTGAAGTTCCTATCCAGCAGAAAGCATCTCTTTAGCATCGCTACATTCCGTCTACAATACCAGTGGCTTGGCATGTTTTTCAACCAGGCAAACAAGGAATTCACACACTGTTGATCCCATTCCGAAGCTCCGGAGGTGCCACCATCCAAGCACAAAAACCTAAAGTCCATGGCCAAAACAAAGGCAGCAAAACAGCAAACGAACCGCAAAGCTGGGAAAGGGCCATCTTCAAATACAGAGGGGCTGTTCCAGCAGGAGCAGCCAAGGAAAGTTATTCTGCAGGCAGCCCGAGCTTTATTTTCTCACAGTGGTAAACTTTTAGGGTTATTCAAAACTGAAGTTTAAATGCCCTCTAATGGCCTCTATTTAAATCTGCAGAGGCAACACACGTTCTCATCCCATGGACAAATGTGAACTGCAACTAGAACGGAGCTGTGTTTTAGATTATGAATCCAGACAAGATCTGGCAATTTCAGTTTTGTATTTGTGAATTTGAAAATAAAAATGTGCTTATCTAGCTGTATAGATTGTATTAGTGCATCTCTTAAAGGGAGTGGGCCCTGTTCTGATCTTCACTAACATCAGTGGAGTTATACCTGATTTACACTCGGATTAATGAGATCAGAATCAGGCCCAAACAGCTTGGATATGTTTGCAGTTCAGGAAGATTAAATTTGGATAAGAGAAACACAGGCAAAATAAAAACATTTGAAATTTCATAACATTTTGTCAGCTGTTCGCAGCCTCGCAACATTTCTTAAACACTGTTAAATCTTTTGATTACACTGGTTTCTATTTTAATTTGATGTATTTCTGTACACATGCATATGTACCAGCTGGGGTGTACATGGATGAATAGGTATTATTATTATTTGTATTACTGTGGCACTTAAGAGTCCCAGCCATGAACCAGGACCCATTGAGCTAGGCACTGGACAAACAGAACAAAAAGAGGGTGACATGTGCATGTATCTGTATGTGTTGTACCTGTTGGACTGTGGCTACATCTTTAGGCATGCGCACGTATGATTGACTTGTGTGTATATGCATTAGTTTGTGCCTCTGTACATGAGGATGCTTGGGCATGGGGGGGGGGGTTGTAGATAATTTAAATTACAGTATCATCTCACTCTCCCTCATTGTGTCAAGTTAACATTAATACACATTCCTTTAACCACTCTTCATCTTCCTGAGAAATTATGGGCTGAATTCTCCGTCCTTTACTCAGCACTTACTCAAGCTAAATCCCCACTGACTCCCTGACTACAGGATCTGGACTGATATTTTTCCACATTTTGGGCTGCATTCCCCAAATGTCATCATCATCTGAACCCCCTCCCTACCACACACACACACACACACACACACACGTGAATACAGCACCAAAATACACACCTGGGAGTGTAAAAACAAAAGCTTGAACAACAGATGGTACTTGTCTCTCCTGCAGACAGAGCACAGCTGCCAAAGGTGAAACTGACCTGTGGTTGGCTGAGAAGTGTGCAATGCTCACTGAAGAATAGGAATAATCCTAGTTAGACTCTTTGTTAACCAGCAGAGTACAGTGCATTTAAAGCCATGGAGTAAAGCTCTTTGGAATGCTTTCTTTAAACACCATTATTATGTATATATGGAATGTAAGTACTCTTTGTTCGTTAAGGTGACCCCTTTTGATAAAATATGTTGACAATTTTTCTCTATGTCCCTGTATATAGATAACTGGTGGAAAAAAGTCTGATATTTTTCAGTCATCTGTACAGAAAAATGAAGCATAGCTCAGGCTGCACATGCAATAAGAACTTATAATTAATTCTCTTTGGTACCTTAATTAAATACTTATCAAATGTTGCTCAAATTCATTTCTTACACTGATAAAAAAGTCCATGACTCACAGTTTTTGAAAGGAAACCTGAAATTCTTATCTCAACTACAACTGACAATACACATCTTTGATATCCTTTATTTTTTCTGCAAGATGCCATTTCTCACTGATTAACTAAGCAGGAAACATCTAAATAATAAATGAATACATGCAAATGAACTGGAAGGATTGTTCTTTCCATAGAGTGTAGCATAACCAACTCTTACAATTTAATTGTGAGGGTCACAATATTTGGTGTTTTTAAGAAAGCCCTTTGCTCACTGGACATGTGATTAGGTGAGAATCTCAGGTCTCATTTTTTTAAAGAAGAGTAAGTTTCTAGTTCTCATGGTTGTGAAGAAAACCTTGAAAAAGTCACCCTTAATGCTCAAAGCCAGAAGGCAGATCAAAACTCTAATGTATTTTTTTTTAAATTCCCTGATTTTTGTGCCAGTCTCAGAATGGGGCCTGGCTTATGATTTTTGAACAGTTGGGGTTGTTCACAGAATCCTAGAAGGGGGAAGCCAAACCAAACTAACAAAAAGTCCCCTTTAAGAATACATCCAAACCAACCCAGCTACCAGAGTTCCTAGTTCTCTTATTGTTTTGGGACTGAGGTAGGCTTTCTCCCTTTCCTTTGAGTGCTGGGTCAAGCGAGGAGCCACTTAACCCTCTTCATAATGCCCTTAACTCAGAGCCACCAAAGTACAGTCAGAGAAACAAAGTATCTAGGAGCCAGGCTTATGACCTGTCTACACCCTATAATAATAACCATACCCCTCTCTCACTCAGCTTCCTTTTCCTGTTTATATAGGCCAGCCCCCAGGGTGGGGCAGGGTGCTCCTTGATTGCACCCATGCAATGTTGGCTGTAAGCTTCAGACCATTCCTTAAAGAGGTAGCACACCCTGCCACAGTTTGGCAGTACTTAGAATGGGCTGGCACTGACATGCTCCCTTTATACCCCACAGAGTTTGAGAACTCATGGACCTGCTGGATTGCCAGTAAAGGGGGTCCATATGAATTTTTAAAAAGTGGGGAAACATGGACTGGCATATGTAGAGCGATGGTAGAAACCGAGGCTCTAAAAAATCATAATACAAGTAAAAAAGCAAGAATTCTGCAACTAATGTCTATGGCAGTGAGATGGTTTAAACAGCACGCCACCATACTGGCCGGACAGGTAATGGAAAAAACAGGGAAAGTAGAAGAGGCAACCCGGGCAGTAGAGCACTGGAAAGCCCAAGCTCTTTTAGCAGGGCAACAGGCAGTCCAGACTCACGATATGCTGGAGCAAATAAAGCAGGAAAATAAAAAATTGGAGACAGCTGTGGAAAACTTGCAGAAGCAAAAGTTACCGTCCCCGGGTGTTCAACGGACTTCGAGTGCTGTTACAGTGCCTGAAGTGTGGGGACAGAAATGGAAACATGGGACAATTGGAATGGATGCTGCAATGGAGACATGTGGAATGACCCAGTTGAACCATCCTCTCTTGACCCACGGGCAGGGGCTACAGCACCGCAACCGCTACCTTATGATGCAAACCAGGTTCTGGGTAAACCCTCCCCAAAACCTAGATCAATTCCAGTTAAAACAGGAGGAATGGGGGAAATGGGAGAGAAAGCTCTATCGGAGACCCTGCCCCTAACACTCCAGGTATACCCCACTTTACCCTTGATGCTACCCCACACACGGATGGCCCCCTTGCATTGAAGTTATGGGATGCAGTGGAAACTGCAATGAAAAAATTAACTGATTGTTTAAGGGAGCCATGGCCCCGCAGTAATTATGCAGAAAGGGAAAGGAATCAGGCATCCAAAAGTACATATACCCCTCACCCACCTTGCGTGAGCGGCTTAACAGCCAGGCTCGACGCTTTAAAGATTAATGAAGTAACTGCGCTAGCTGGAGCTGTCGGACCCCCCCCTTCTGAAAATTTTAATGAGTTTATGGCCTGGCTTCATAAAGGCTCGCAGTTATTAAAGGCAGTAGGAATTGACATGTTACAGGAACCAGTTTTGGTACAAACACTTTTGGGACCTCTGAACTGTCATACCCTTGGTTTTGATGACGATGTGGCGCAAATGCTTAAACGTGTGACTCAGAAGCATTTTAAGTTATCCAGTGAGTTAGCTGCCCTTAAAGGAATTGCAAGAATGTCAGGGGACGCTCCGGCCAAGCTGGCTGACAGAATTCAAACATATACTTGATTAACAGCGGGCTTTACTAACCTGGAGGATTTGAAGCAACTTGTTCTGGAGGCACTGCCTTCTGGTGTGTTAGAATGGATGAATGCTTGGTGCGAGAATGGAGGCAAAGAGGTACCTTGGGATGAGTGGATTGCAAAAGTGGAGACTGCAGTTAAACAGCAAGAAGGAACTCCTGTCAATGAGCTGCGAACTCAGTTAGGACGGTGGAAAACAGAGGGTCCTGGATACTCTCCCGGTGGCCATGGCCGGGGTTGGAGAGGTCGTGGAATGAACACGGATAGAGGTGTTAATAGAGAGAGTGAATGGGTATCGCCTGGAGTTCTGAAGCAGGAAAACTTAAACCTTAAAGGGGAGATTGAGAGGCTGCAGGCACAGCTGCAGGCATGTATGATTGGTAAGGAGTCTCAACAGGAGAAAGATAAGACAGTGACAAAGATAGCTAGGGCGACTGTCTTGGCATCTGGATTGAATGACCCAATCGCTACTGATACAGTAACATAGGACAGCCCTCTCTGCAACTCGGAATGCATTTTTCAGCAACCCATGACAATTGATGTCTGGGGGCGCCCCCACTTAAGCATCCAAGTCGGGGATGGGCTTGTAGATTTTCTATTGGACATGGGGGCTGGAATTCCCATAGTAAAAGATGACTTTGACATATATCCAGTTGGGGATTCTGTGCAGATCCAGGATATATCAGGAACTAACCAAACATATAATGTTAAAACCCTCCCTCTTCAGTTTGGTGTACATACCATTCAAGAGAAGTGCGCTATTGCAGGGAGAGAAAATCTAATTGGGGCAGAAACTATCAAACGATTGGGATTAATCCTAGATTTTCCAAATATGTGTATCAGACAAACTCTCCCTGTAACGGAAGGCACAAATGATATTAACCTGATCCCCATGGGACTGGCTACACAGACGGTAAAAGCAATAAAGCCTAAACGGCCACCCCCCACGCCAAAAGGCTGGGAAGGCTGGTGGACTGAGATTCAAACCATCTGGGCAGCGGACTCCCTAGATACGGGGAAAATGCAGACCTCTGTTACATTGGAGGGAGACATACCCCCATTCATAAAACAATACCCGATACCCAGCAAAGGAATCTTTAAGGCAAGTGATAACAGAATTGGAAAAATGAAACATAATTAGAAGGTGTTCAGCGCCTAACGCGGCACCAATTTGGCCAGTTAAAAAACCTGATGGAACATAGAGGTTAACTATTGACTATCGGGGGCTAAACAGAACTGCCAAACGGGGAGCACCAGTAGTGGCGGCTTACCCAGAATTGTTGGAGGTAGTAACCCCTGACATGAAGTGGTTCTCAGTACTTGATGTGGCAAATGGCTTTTGGAGTTTACCCTTAGACCCAGAGTCTCAATACAGAAAATCTTTTGTATTCCAAGGTATGCAATACTGCTGGAATGTTTTGCCAATGGGGTACTGTGACGCACCCGCAATCTTCCATACTGTAGTGAGAAATATGCTGGAGAAAGAGGGATTGTTACAAACGGGAAGAATAGTTCAGTATGTAGATGACATTTTAATAGTCAGTGAAACAGAGCAGGAACACAAAGTGTTAATGCGGCAGTTGCTGACTAGCTGCCAAGCCTACGGCTTAAAGATTAACCCCTCTAAATCCCAGATTAGACAGCGAGAAGTGCAGTATCTTGGAATTCGGCTCAGTACTGGGGGAAGATCTGTGGATAAGGAAAGGATGAAGTGTATTGTTAACCTCCCTATGCTGGTAGATACAAAATCTTTGCAGTCTTTTTTGGGACTCACCTAATTTTGCAGAGAATTTATGGTTGGGTATGCAGAGAAGGCAGGTCCCCTGTATGAGGTACTTAAAAGACCACAGTGGACCTGGACAGAGGAGGCAACTAATACATGGGAAAGTCTGAAAAAGGGGTTAATGGAGGCACCTACCTTGGCCGCCCCTAACAATGAATTCCCCTTTGGATTGTACCCTAGTGTTAAGAATTTCTGTATTGTTAGTATGCTTACACAGGATACTGGTGTTGGGGAAAGACCCGTTGCGTATTATAGCAGGGCATTAACAGGTCCAGAAAGCAAACTGGGAAGTTGTGAGCAAACTGCTCTTGCTGCTTACTGGACACTACAAAAAGCCCAGGCAATTATTGGAGCAAGCAAGGTGATTGTAAAAAGTCACCATGCACTGAGGAAATTACTCAGTCAGGAAAATCTGGCTAAAGGACATGTGAGAGTTGATAAAGCCATTCAATAGGTCTTTGCTCTCATGTCCAAGAATGTTCAATTAGTCCCACTAAAAGAACCGGAAATATCTACATGGGGATTGACTATAAATGGTCAAGAACATGTTTGAGAACCCCAACGGGAATCTAAGGCACACCCTGTATTTAAAGCAGCCCCAATTGACCAGGTGATTGGAAAAACCATTTGGTTTGTGGACGGTAGTTCGTATTATACTGAAGGAAAATGAGTCACTGGCTTTGCAGAGATTTGTTTAACTGGGAACATGCAAGGCGGTGAGTCATTCCAGTATCAATTGGCCAAAGGAGGAACACAGGCTGCAGAGGTGTCAGCGGTCTTGGATAGGATGAAGGACAAGCAATCCGAGCTTATAATAGGAACTAATTCTGATTATGTTTACAATGGCACCACTATTTACCTCCCATGGTGGAATAGTATGGGTTTTACGGGAACCGATGGATCGGGCATTTAAACACAAAATCCTATGGCAGCAAATAGAAAGATTGGCGAAGCAGTATAAAAAGATCCGGATGGTTAAAATAAAAGCCCATAAAAGAAAGGGTCCTTTACAGTGGGGAAATGAACAAGCAGATAAATTGGCTAAGGAGGCAGCCCTCACTGACATACTATGGGAGCCGATGCCCCGTGGCAGTAACCACCCACGCACAGGCAAAGCAGGAACAGGAAAGTGAGGAAAACAACCAAAAAGAGCTTCAGTTCTTACAGGAACTCAATACAGCAATGGATAATAGAATGCCCCTCACAGTGGCAGGGGGTTCAGCTGAAAAAAAAAAACGGAGGCCTGATCCTGGCTAAACCAGACGATGAATAGGTCCTGGTAATCCCTCAGCAGATGCAGTACCTCCTTTTAGGATGGATACATGGTTCACTTGTGGGGGGGGGGGGAGGCACCCAAAACAGGAAGAGGCACTGGAAAAGCTTAGAAAACTGGGGTGGTGACCTGGAATGAAAGAGGATTTAAATCTGCATATTTATGGCTGTTTGACATGTGCTAAGCAGGACCCTGCTAGAAGGAAAAGAAGAGGCGAGTTAATGCATCAAGCATTAAAGGGACCCCTCCAACGCTTATAGGTGGACTTTGTAGGGCCCTTGCTTATCACCCCTATAAAAAATAGATTCTTGTTTGTAATTGTGGATAGCTTTAGTAAGTGGGTAGAAGCATTTCTGACCGGAAAAGAGAATAGCTGGGCTGCAGCAAAAGTATTAATAACGGAAATTTTTCCACAATGGGGACTTCCACATAGTATTGATTCTGATAATGGCCCCGCTTTTATTGGACAGGTATACCGAAGTATGGGTAACTGGGCCGGTATTCCCCTACCGTTACACATCCCCTACCACCCTCAAGCAGGGGGACAGGTGGAAAGGATGAATACATCTCTAAAAATTGAACTGTCTAAAGTATGTAATGAACTGGGAACAAATTGGGACATGGTTCTCCCATGGGTTCTAATGAGGATCCGAGGCCGCCCAAACCGCGTGACAGGATTCAGTCCCTATGAAATACTGTTTGGAAGACCTATGCCTGGTTGGGAAAACTGGTTGTATCCTCCAGATTGGGAAACAATTACAGCACTGGCAACTACCACCTGGATGAACAGCTTTAAATATTGGTTGGGCTCAGTTCAAGGAGCAGCTGCAGCACAGCAAAAAATGAATCAGGCTTTTGATGAACATAGTGATATCAAACAATGGAAAATCGGAGACCAGGTGATGGCTAAAATTGAACCAGTTCCCAAGAAAAAATTTCCAAAGGGAGAATGGTTTGGGCCTTGGCCCATTTTAGATAAATTAGGGCCCTCTCTGTACTTGGTTAACATAAACAAACAGCCTCGATGGAAGCATGCCATGCAATTGAAGGAATATAAGGGTTAAACATGCATGTTACATGTCTGTGCTTGCTTTACAGAAAAACACACAGGATAAGTGAATAAGGTAAGCACCATGGAAACCTTCCAATTAAATAATGGAAGTTTTACAAGCTTTAATCTTAGAGCTCCATTTGCACCCCGCTTAGTATTGTATGTTGCTTGTATGTCAATTAAAACGATTTGAAGTGTCCAGACCTGTCAGACAAATGAGTGCAAAAGGACAATTTATTTGGGGTATTGGTAATATGATCACCATCTGGTGGAATGACAAGGACACTTACCTGGGTGGACTGGCTTTCTTGGTATGCTGCCGTCTTTGTCCAAGGAGGCTTCTATTTGAATAGAATACTACCAAGGTTTAATGACCCTTCATTTCTAGCTCATTGTTAGTATTGTGTCACTATGCTTTGGATTTTTCACACCTAGATGGAGGTAAAAAGACAGCAGAGAGGCAGGCAAGTCTAACAATCAATTTGGAGTTTGCAGTGTGATAAAGATACATGCAGAGAGTTCATATCCCAAACTGGGATTCATAAATTGTACACAGATTCCCCAAAACATCAGGTGGTGTTTCTGTGATACCCAATGAAGCTGCTTCTTCAGGGAGGATGTTGTGAGATGTGGCATGACCACTATCAGTGTGTTCTGCTGGGCTCTGAAGCCCTGTCTGTTTTTCACTATTTCCTTCCTCTGCCCTTCATTTGGTAACTAACTTGGATTTTCTGAGATCCCTTCTCCCTATCCTACTAACGTGTAACTCCTCACCAAGGAGTCTGCTCCTACTCAAGTTTCTGACCTCTCCTTTCTTGTTCCCAGATGGATCATCCTGGTAAATGTTGCTGGAACTCTGGTCTTGTCTATGGTACAGAAATTACTCATTAAATATATCAGAGGGGTAAATACAAGGGAGGAAGAGGAATTATTCCAGCTTAGTACTAATGTGGACACGAGAACGAATGGATATAAACTGGCCGTGAGGAAGTTCAGGCTTGAAATTAGACGAAGGTTTCTGACCGTCAGAGGGGTGAAATATTGGAACGGCCTTCCGAGGGAAACGATGGGGGCGACGGACCTGTCTGGTTTTAAGATTAAGTTAGATAAGTTCATGGAGGGAATGGTTTAATGGTAAAACATAGTAGCCAAGGAATACCAAGCAATGGTAGGTAAATAATATAATGGCTAACAGGGGTCAGGCTAGAGACTCTTGCCTAAATGCTCGGGGTCTTACTGATCGCCATATTTGGGGTCAGGAAGGAATTTTCCTCCAGGGTAGATTGGCTGAGCCTCTGGAGGTTTTTTGCCTTCCTCCACAGCATGGGGCAGGGATCACTAGCAGGAGGGTCTCTGCCAATTGAAGTCACTAAAACACAGGATTGGGGACTTCAACAGCAGAGTCCAGGGAACCGGTAGGGACGGTTTTGTGGCCTGCAGCATGCAGGGGGTCAGACCAGATGATCATAATGGTCCCTTCTGACCTTAAAGTCTATGAGTCTATGAGTCTATGACAATGGGTGTTCAGCTCTGGCTGGCTGGCCGGCCGGCCTGCCTCTCTCACGCTTTCATTTTTATACTGCTACCCATCACCCTAGTATTTCAGCACCTTCCATAAAAACATAAGAACGGCCGTACCGGGTCAGACCAAAGGTCCATCTTGCCCAGTATCCTGTCTACCGACAGTGGCCAATACCAGGTGCCCCAGAGGGAGTGAACCTAACAGGCAATGATCAAGTGAGCTATCTCCTGCCATCCATCTCCACCCTCTGACAAACAGAGGCTAGGGACACCATTCCTTACCCATGTAAAATCATTAGTGATAGTGAAGTCCCTAGTGGACTATATGTAGTTTCTGGCACTTCTCCCTTTCTGGGGTCAAGAACTGTTGGGGTAGGATGGGTTTTTCGGGTTGTTTGTGGTTTAGGGTAGGAGTTTGGAGATAAAGTGGGTGTCATTATTGTCATCTATTGTCAGCAATAGTGTCAACAGGTGCAGCTAAACCAGTTCTAAACATTGCAAAAATCTGTCTGGGGACTGGTCCTGCTTTGAGCAGCGGGTTGGACGAGATGACCTCCTGAGGTCCCTTCCAACCCTGATATTCTAGGATTCTATGGTTTGTCCTTGTACACACCTGAAGCTAAACTGTGTTCAACACTTGTTCCACTGCACCTGTCATTGACACCCACTATTGGTAATAGGTAATTGTTGTAGTGTAGCCAGGGTTGTGGGGAATAGCAGTTTCACGGGTAATTGATCTTTTGTCTTCTCCCTCCCCTCCCTCCCCCAATCCCACCCCAGTCAGTGCTACAGAAAGCTTTAAACATTTCTGGGCTATGTCATGCTATGATAGTGCAGTCTTGGCATTGCTTTGATACAAGGACACTTGAGATTGAATACCGGGAAACCTTCCCTGATGGGGAAATCTTACTGGCTGGTGGCATAGACTACCAGGTGACCTGGTGACTCAAGTCATTTAAAACTGGACTGGACAAAACAATGGGGAATAGACTGTAGGGAACAACCCTGCCCTGGCCCATAGAGGGGACGGACTGGTTGGGACCTAATGAGGCATCTCCATCTCAAATGTCTCTGGTTGTATGAGATGCTGATATGAAGGTCTAATTTAGAATAATCCTTTGGTCAGACTCCAATTCCTGCCCCCTCAGTGCTGCCAGGTGAGTGTTCACACCAGAAATAGCTTCATGCTGTGTAGCTCCCTGGTGCTCCGATCAAAAATATCTCAGTGGGGAGGAGGCGGGGGCTGGCGCTGAATAACAGAGACAATTTATATTCAGCTACTGTGAGCTCCCTCTGCCTCCTTGAATTATTAATTCAAACCCCAAAATGAACTGGAGCAGCTTGGCATCCCCCAAACCCATCCCAGGCTGGGTGATCCTTGGGCGCAGTGGTTGCCAGTGGGCAGCATTTAGCGGGCTATGACCCACCCCACCGCAAGCAGCGTAGCTCAGCTGGAGACTGCAGCCTGCATGTCACTAGTATGGATCATTTTTGGTGCCAATCATTGCCAAGAACAGAGCCGGCACTAGCCATAAGCAGACTAAGGCTGGGTCTACACTACCCGCCTGAATCGGCGGGTAGAAATCGACCTCTCGGGGATCGATCCCCGAATCGACGCTCTTACTCCACCAGCAGAGGTGGGAGTAA
The DNA here is from genome assembly GCF_011386835.1 of Chrysemys picta bellii. Classification (NCBI taxonomy): domain Eukaryota; kingdom Metazoa; phylum Chordata; order Testudines; family Emydidae; genus Chrysemys; species Chrysemys picta. The sequence continues at coordinate 35,967,885 of NC_088803.1, read as the reverse complement.
GCGCCATCGACAGGAAGCCGCAGAGGTCGATTTTGCCGCCGTCCCTACAGCGGGGTAAGTCGGCTGCGATACGTCGAATTCAGCTACGCTATTCGCGTAGCTGAATTTGCGTATCTTAAATCGACCCCCCCCCCGTAGTGTAGATGTAGCCTAAGCAATTGTTTAGAGCCCTAAGCAGCTCGCTTTTTTAGTATGGGGGAGGGCAAAATATTTCTCCTGAGGACCCCCAATGGGCTAGCACCGCCTCTGGCAAGAGTCAGAGTGAGAGACGAGCCGGACTCGGGGGGTGGAAGGAAATGGGGGGGGGGGGGTTGGCGGAGAGCGGAGTAACACCTGCCTGTGCAGCTTGCAAAGCTCTTTGGGCTGGGAGGGGGGCGCAGCAGCTCCACTCCTGCCCCGGCTAACGGGGGTCCCTCCTGGATTACGCCCTATCTGCCAGTCCCCGGTGCAGCGCCCCACTCCTGTGGGGTGCCCCTTTCGGGACGTCCCGCCCGGGCTGCTCCCACTCCCGAGTCCCAGGTCCCCCGTGCAGCACCGACCCCTCTCCCCGGCCTCCCCACGCGGCGCCCCGTCCCGGGTCACCTCCCCACGCCGGCTACCCGTTCCCATTGCGGGCCCCACCCCGCCTCTCCCCGGCCCGCTCCGCCCGCGCTCAGCTGCCGGCACGGCGGAGCTGCGCGGCAGCTTCGGACTGAGTCACCCCGGATCGACACGCGCCGGAGGCCGAGTCTCTGCGCCGGAGGCTGGGTAAAATCTGCGGGGAGCCGAGCGGATATCGGGGGGAGCCGCGCAGAGGCCGGAGGGATCCCACCAGGGACCCGGAGTTTCCCCCTTAGGGTAGTGACTGAGGTAGCCGCTCCTGCCCTTCCCCGAAGGGTTCTGGGGAGTCCCCCCGTCCCCCCTCAGGGACCTGGCATCCCCACCTCCCCCTCCCCCATAGGGTTCTGGGGAGCCCCACCTGCCCTGCCCCCCTTAAGGACCTGGCATCCCCACCTCCCTCATAGGGCTCTGGGGAGTCTCCCTACCCCCCCCCCCCTCAGGTCCCTGGCATCCTCACCTCAACCTTCCCCTATAGGGTTCTGGGGATCCCTCCCACAGCCCCAATTGCAAGAGGATATTTTCCTGCATCCCTCTTAAGGACTCAAGGATTCCCTTCTGCACCACCCTTAGGACGTGGGGGATTCCGCCTTGCACTGACCCCTCATGCATCTTCCCTAAGGACTCACTTGTTCCCTGGCTGCAACAACCCCCCATCTGCTTCCCCTAGAACCCTCCGCAGTAAACGGCACCCATGAAGGTGGAGGAAGTTGTCTCGGTTTCTGACACCACCAACTTCAATTTCAGCACTGCCACCACTATCCCGTGCCCGGTTAACCGGATTTTCACCCATCGCTTCCTGCCGGCCGTGTACCTCATCGTGTCCCTGCTGGGGCTGCTGGGGAATGGGCTGGGGCTGTGGAATCTCTGTGCCGGGTCCCGGAGGAACAGCTGGAACACCCTCAGCGTGCTGATGTGCAACCTAGGGGTGGCAGACCTACTCTATGTGATCACATTGCCCTTCCTGGTGACCTACTATCTCCAGGGGGACGTGTGGCTCTTTGGGAAAGGCTGCTGCAGGCTGACGCGGGCCCTCTTCCACCTCAATCTCTATGCCAGCATTGGCTTCCTGACCTGCATCAGCATCCACCGCTACCTGGGCATCGTGTACCCACTGAAGATGCTGGGTAGGTGCCAAACCCTGGGGCCCCACTTCTTCATCAGTGCCTTGGTCTGGGCATGGGTCATCATCCAGGTGGGTCCTGATTTTGGCTTCAGCAAAACGGATAGCACTGGTACACAGTGTCATGATACGACAGGACATGAGAACCTGGGCACCTATCGGCACTATGTCCTGGCTGTAACTATGACTGGCTTTGTCATCCCCTTCCTCATAATCATTGGCTGCTACTGCCATGTGGTGGTGGTCCTCTGGAGGAATGAAAACGTGGACGCAAACCTCAAGAGAAGGAGCATCAAACTGGTAGTGTTAGTGATGGTCCTGTTCTCTGTCTGCTTCCTCCCATATCACATCTTCAGGAACCTTAACTTGCTGTCCCGAAGCTGGCAACTCCAGGGGTCCTGCACCCAGACTTCAAAAAACATCTATGTCTCCTATCAGGTGACCCGGGGCCTGGCCAGCTTCAACAGTGCCCTGAACCCTCTGCTCTACCTAATGACCAGTGAGGACTGCGTGTCACGTATGAGGACCATCAGTCAAAGGTCTGGCCAGTCTCTGCGGTCTCTCTGGGAGAGGAGAACCCAGCGCCAATCAGATCAGAAGAAAACAAGCATCATTCTCTGTGAAGAATTTGAAGAGGCATGTGATGAACTCTGAATTGGTTGGTTAAAAAAATAAGAGCATAGTCTGACTAAGTATATGGCAATTTACTTGTGTGTGGTGCCCCATTCCCTGCCCCTCCAGCCGTCTGTTCTGCCTTTTTAGAGTGCAAGCACATTGGGGCCTGGACTGAGCCTCCCTCTCTGTTTGTGCAGCAGCTAGCCCAATGTGGGAGTTACTAAAAGCTATTACTAAAAAAGTGGGTACCAGCATTATAGGGCCTGGGCCCAGGGCCGGCTCCAGGCACCAGCCGAGCAAGCTTGTGCTTGGGGCGGCAGCTTGTAGGAGGCGGCATTCCGCCCAATCCTAGGGCGGCACGACCGCTTGTTGTTGTTGTTGTTGTTGTTCCGCTCCGGCTGCCCTATAGGGGGCAGCGGCATGGAGGACGAGAGCGCCCTGCAGCAAGCCCGGCAGGGCAGCCTGCGTCCTTCCCGACCAGCCGACCGGAGTGGTGCAGAGCCCTCCTGGCAGGGGACACGGCGGGAGGGGCCACGTGGCAACACCCTGCTGAAGCCCTGGCCACCCCCCTTTTCTCTCTTCCCCCGCTCCCTCCCCCCGCTAGCCGGGGCACATCTGCAGGGCAGGGAGTCCCCCTGCACCCTGGCTCCGGCCGTGCCGCAGGTTTTTTTTGCTTTGCTGTTCTGGCCGCTGCAGTTTTTTTTTTTTTTTGCTTGGGGCGGCCAGAAAGCCAGAGCCGGCCCTGCCTAGGCCAACCTGCCAAGCCCAGTTTTGTACTATATAAAAATGATGTGTGTGTGTATATATATGTATATATTCTGCTGATCCTGAAATATTTGTCAGTTTCTCCCCAAAACAGACGGTAAAACATTGTTAAACTTCAACTTTTATACTGGCCCATCAAGCTAACAACTCCCCCCTGCATTTAAGAACGCAGGTACCCCTGCCGCAAGAGCATGTGCCCTACGTCCCACTACTCTACTCGGCCGATGTGCTTCATCCTGTGAGCAGGCAGGGATTTGAAATACATTCTCTCCCTTCACCTAGGAAAGGGCATATTACTACTTACTTACCTACCTCAGAGGGCTGAGGACTGACTGTGGGCTTGTAAAGGGTTTTGAGGATGAAAAGGTCTATAGAAGCTCTGAGCAGTACAGTTATATCTCTTATTAAGTAATACGACAGCTCCTGGGTTAGTTGGTGATGGCTATATGGGTGGCAGCATGCCCCAGGCTCAGTCACAGTAGGTTATATATCTTACTGGGCAGACATGCCTTAGGTCTTCGTCTCTCCTCCAAGATTGTGCAGCTGCTGACAGCAAACTTGTCCTTTAAAGTTTCAGGAGGCTGGTGCTCTATTAGGATAATGACTGCAGAATGCCTGGAATGATGCAGAAGCTGATTACAGTGGGGAATCCTACGGAGAATTTTTCACAATCTGTAGGCATATGATTGCATTTTACAATTATTATCGTGCACCGGTCCTACACCTAAATTTTCAAAAAAGTAGGTATTCAATTGCATGCCTAATTTGAGTGCGCATGTGATGTGATTGCATTCATCGTCATAGTCATTATACATGAAAACGATCCATTATGTGTGCAAGTGGTAATTTGCAATACCAATTGCCACACTAGCACCTTCAATCATAGTAACTGCATACAGACTTTTTCTGGAAATTTTGGCCCTAAAATATTTGAAAATGTGGAAGAGATTAAAAAAATAAAGTAGACAAAGAAATATGCATGCAAAATAAGCACACAGTTACATGCCCCATCTGTGTGCACAATCTTAATAACTGTATGTTTACAAACTAGTCAGACATTTTGTTGGTCTGTCACATGCTTAAACTTGATGAAGACCTGTCCCAATATTGCATTAAATAGATGGGCATTAAATGTAACATGCCGATGATGCTGATATTTAGGAAGAGAAGACTTAAGCCCACTGCAGTACAATGCAAGCAGGAAAAAGCCAAAGAGCTGATAGCAAAAATCGTATTTTCATTGTCTCCAAAGTGGATAGATTGTTATTGCTGGCAGCAGGTGTCCTCTGCATAGTGCAGAAGCTATAGCCACAAACTGGTATTTTACCTTCTTCTCCTCTCTGTCTTTTCCAGTTCCGATGGCTTGAATATTTCAGCAATTGTTAGAACATTCAAGGACATTCAGCAGTAGGTTTTTTCAATTCTGAAGAGAGCTTTAAACAATAAGAATGATCCAGATTTGTGCAGCTGCCGGAGTGAGAGAAACTTTGCTATTTGGAAAAATGCCTGATATTTATCACATTCAGCTGCTGTAGTGTTCAGATCCTCCTTTGATATACACCAAAGAAACCATGGCTAGTTTACATACTGAGTTAATATATCATGTTAAAGAGCAAATAAATACTTAGTGCTTCCAGTGATGAGTTGTTTGGTTTCTTTAAAACTTACAAGAACACAAGCCAGATGGCCTGAGGGATAGAGTTGGAAGCCTGCCTTGCCATGACACAGGAGAAGTGACATGCTTTGGCTCTGGGATTGGCATTGAATGCAGGAGCTGCTGCTTACCCAGCTACCTGTCAAGATCAAGAGTGGCAGGACTCCAGCCATTGAGAAGGGGAGCAATGATACTCTTGCTGGTGGATGGACTAGAGGCACGATCCCACAAGATGCTTAGCACTCTGTCCCTTATCCAGCAAAGCATTTAAGCATATGCTATATTTTAAGATGATAAGTAGTCCCATTGAAGGCAAAAGTCATATTAGATCATCCTGATTTGTGAGGATGACCTAATACGTCTTTTCCACCTCTAATGTCAGTGAAGTGGGAAGGCCCAGGGGATCGCAGGACCTGCCCTGGACTAGCCTTTTGTCAGCTTGCAGAGTCCTCAGAGGGGCATATCTTCATGGCACTACACTGTTTCTCTCTAATGCTGATTTCACAGAATAAGTACCCACGGTGCCCTGGCCTGTGAGAGCTCTCAGTTGGCATAACTCTCCAGCACAGGTTTCAGATCCTAGATTCAAAGGCAATCCAGTTGGAAGGGATCCACTGGGTCAACTTGTCCAACCACTTGTCTGCCAAACAGGTCCCAGTGCTATCCTTTCCATACCCAGATTTCATCTCAGTTTGCAGATGCACTTCAGAATAATGCTTGTTTTTTGTACAGCTCTGTCACCCCCCAACCACACTCTTGTTTAAAAAAAAACATTCTGTTGTTACTTCCACATCCCAGCTGTCTCCCTGTTTGCAGTGCTGCTTGGGAATAGGTTGATTTTGCTTTGTACATTCTTAGAAGATGAATCATGTTCTTCTGAAAAAGGGAGAGTTGTGTAGGAGGCAACAGTAAAACCCTTCCTCCATCCCTTTGAAAAGCCTTTGGAGACGCCACTGCACAACCTACCCTTTTCCAGTAAAGCCCAGTGATAACTCCTCAGTCATTTTAAGTGAATGATTAACTGATCTGAGTCCAAAGTCAGTTTATAGCACATTCTCATCGGCTATGGAGACAAGAAACCCACTAGCTCTCTACCGCTGCTTGTTATTGGGCAACTGGAAGAATGGCAAAGGTATTTACATATTTATGGTTCATCAGTTGCTAGACTTGCATCATAAGCAAAGGTTTTAGTGAACTAAGCATCCAAACTTTCTCTTGTGGTTTGGCAGGCCATGCTCATGGGATTTGCATAGTGTTTATATTTGCAGGGCTATAAAGAGACTTCTATATCTCAAGGGTGAAATTCATTCCAGTGTGGATGATCCACACAAAGTCTCATGCACCACTTAAGTACACGTAAGCCCCATGTTAAGAACTTGAGGCCTCTCAGGGTATGTCTACACTGCAATAAAAGACCCTGAGCAGCAAGTGTCAGAGCCCAGGTCAATTGACTCAGGCTCTGACACTCAGGCTGCGGGGCTAAAAATTGCTGTGTAGACAGTCCCACTTGGGCTGGGGCCCGGGGTCTGAAACCCTGCAAGGGAGGAGGGCCTCAGAGCCCAGGCTGTGCCTGAATGTCTACACTGCTACCTTTAGCTACGCAGCTTGAACCCCATGAGCCTGAGTCAATTGACCTGGGCTCAGACTTGGAGCTGCGGGTTTTTCTTTGCAGCGTAGACATACCCAAAGACCTCCATAGACTTCAGTGGCTTTTGGATCAAGTCCTTAAAAGGGTTTAAGTGATGCACTGGGCATAGTGCTGGCCTTGATCACGGGTGAATTTCACTCCAAAGTGTGTGATTTTGGTGCTGCTTGTGTATATTCATGCAAGGTGGTTGAAATTCACCACTGTGAAGAAGGCCCACACAGGCCTATGGGACATAAGTGGTGCACAGACTTTGTGCTGCACAGGATGAATTTCACCCTGGGCGCAAAATGCATTCTCACTAGCCACTGTATATTTAAAGCCCATTCGAACAATGGAGAGCAAAATAAAACAAAAGTTATAGAAAAAGAATCTGAGAATAAAATGAAGATTTTGTAAGAAACCAGCAAAAATTCAGGAAATTCAAAACGACCGTGTTTGCTGAGCCCTGCTCCTACTGTTTCAACCGGTTTGAAGAGGATTAAGGCCATGAGTGTGTCAGGCTTAACTGCGTTTCTTGACTTTTATCACTTTGTGCCACTCTTGAGTTAATCCTTAGGGAGTTTGTTTCCTCTGAACTGCATAAGAAAGTCCCCTCCATGCATAGAGCCAAACACTCTATTGACTATGCACATGCCTTTGGCCCACCAGCCTGCCTTGCTAACCTTCATTGCCAAGTAAACAAGCAGTAAAACCTATTGTAAAGCCTGCACCAGAACTCATATAAAGTGAGAAGGCAAAAGTGCAGGATAATCCTTTGTAAGTTCAATACTTGTTGCTTTGTTTGCGCTTTCCTGAATAGCTCAAGAGCCGTTGCAGTTCATCTTTAATGTGTGTTGTGTCTTCCAGGCAATCTTTATCCCCCAAATGCCCTAAAGGTCTAGGGCCAGTTTCTTTAGGCAGGTTGCAACAGAAGGGGTCAGCTCCCTGATTTCCTACCAGCCCCAGTCCTAGCCCTGAGTGCAGGTTAGAACGGGCTTTGACTTCAGTGGTGTTTGGATAGGGCCCTACATTCAGAATGAAGTAGAGTGACCAGATGTCCCAATTTTATAGGGACAGTCCCGATTTTTGGGTCTTATATAGGCTCCTATTACCCCCCCATCCCCTGTCCCGATTTTTCACCTTTGCTGTCTGGTCACCCTAGAATGAATCTACTTTGACCCAAGTCCCTTCCTTTCTGCTGAAGGTGCCTTTTAATTCTTGGTTTCCCTTTACGTAACCTCACCATTTGGCATGATGTGAAATTGTTTTGCGGGCAGCGACTAAGGGTCTGCTGCGCAGAAGTGCTGAGAACCCACAATTCCAGTGAAAGCTAATGGGAGTGAGGGACACTCAGACTTTCTGGAAATCAGGCACTGATTGTGGATTTTGATTGACTTGTCTACGAAAGGGTTTTAATCCACAGTGAGTTGACATGCATTAGTTAACTCACAACATGCCAGCCGTACTAATGGCATACACACAGGACAGCTGTGCCCTCTTTCAGTTCATATTGTTGTGTAGACAGGGCTGGGATCCTGTGGTCCTTGCAGTGTGTACTCTGGGATGTCTCTCGCTGCGCATTGTGGGGTGCTTAGTGGAGCCAGAGAGAAGCCTGTGGAATTCTGGGACATGGAGTCAAATTCCAAAAAACTCCACGATTCCACTGTCTCTGTCCTATGTTTCCTCTCTTTCTGGGTGGGATAGTGCCATTTTCAAATTGCTGTTGTGGACCCAACAATGTTCCGTGCCACTATGCTGGCAACTGTGCATACGCAGAGGCTGCTTGAGCTGTATTTCCGCTCTTGAAGCCAGGTGGCTTCAGGTTTGGACTTCGCCAGCCACACCACCGAGCAGATGACGTGGCTGCAGGAGCAGTTTCTCCAGCAGCGGTGGTGGCAGCGGAGGAGGTAGGGCTAGGAAGAAGAGGATGACACTAAGCAACTGCTACTACTGGAGCTATTCATGGAGCAGTTTCACACAGGGCCGGTCTACACTGAAAAATTACACTGGCATAGCTACAACTCCCCTGGGTGTGAAAAATCCACATCCTTGAGAAATGTTGTTAAGATGACCTAGCCCCCGCTGGAGACAGTGCGGGGGCGATGGAAGAATTCTTACCGCCTCTCAGGGAGGTGGATTAAGTTTCCTTCCCATCACTGTAGTAAAGTGTCTACACTGAAGCGCTGCACCTGTAGTGTTTTAAGTGTAGACACAGCCACTGTGCAGCTTCTGGGAAACCAGCATGAATTAGCATGAAAGCATCATTCTGCAGATCTGGGATGACCTCCAGTGGCAAGAGAATTTCAAGATGACAAAGGCAACCTTTTTTGAGATCTGCGCTGAACTCGCCCCAGAGATTCAGTGGCAGCTTACCAACATGCGGTGCCCCATATCCGTTGAGAAGCACTCGCCATTGCCAAATGTTACCAGTCCATAGCCAACCGGGGGAGATTGACTCTGTTGGTCATGCAGAGCTATGCCACCATGCATAAGGTATTGTTGCCTCAGATTATAAAGCCTGGTAATGATCAGGAGATTACTGATGGCTTTGCATGCATGGGGTACCCAAATGGGATTGGGGCAATTGATGGGAGCCATGTGCCTATCATTTGCCTCCTGCACCAGGACTCAGGGTTTATAAACAAAAAAGGGGTATTTCTCAATGATGCTCAAAGGGCTGCTTGACCACCGTGGTAGGTTTACAAACATAAATGCAGAGTAGTCTGGGAAGATCCATGATGCTAGGGTCTGTTGGAACTCAGCTTTGTGTAACATAATGAATAAAGGACAGTTTGCCTCCCCCGCAAGATCACTATGGACTTTAATGGTGTGGCAATTGCGTTGGTTAGCCCAGGAGAACCTCTGCTTGTCTGGTTAATGAAGCCACTCGGACAGAAGGGAGGAACAGCTTCTGTAGCTGCAGAATGACAGTGGAGTGTGCACTTGGCCATCTGAAAGGAAGGTGCTGCTGCTTTTGGAATAGCTTAGAGGCTTCAGAAAAAAACCCCTTGCCTAAGGTTATAGCTGCATGTTGTATTTTGCACAATATTTGTACAGCTTTGCTATCCGTAAGGAAAACGTCTTTTCCTGTAAGAATGTGTGTCAGAGGGCATTTATACTTCGGCAGGGAGCTGTAGACTTAGTATCTTTATCGGCAAGCAGTGTCAGTGTCTACCTTATGTAAACAGAGAATAGTGATGTGATGGAGGGGTATAAACCCTGCCCTGTGAGGGAAGGGGCTGGCAGGGCTTTGTGTGCTAAGGTAGCCTGGCCCTCCAACCCTGCCAGTCACGCGTGGTAGGGAGGAAGGCTCTAAAAGGAGGAAGCTGCAGTCAGCGTGGGGGAAGCCCTGAGCGGGAATGGTTCCTGAAGCAGCAGAAGGAACTCCCATGCCTCAGACCCCTCAGCTCCGCAAAGAGTCCAGGGAACCCCAAGAGCAAGCCCGGCAGGGAAGAGACTGATTTGGCTACCCGGCAGGGACGGCTACAACTGTTTTTTGCCGCCCCAAGCACGGCAGTCAGGCGGCCTTTGGCGGCACGCTGGTCACGCGGATTCGGCGGCGTTTCTGCAGGTGATCTGCCGGTCCCGTGCCTTCGGCGTACCCAGCGCTGAATTGCTGCCGAAGCCGTGGGACCGGCGGACCTCCCACAGGCATGCCGCCGAAAGCCACCTGCCTGCCACCCTCACAGCGACCGGCAGGCCGCCCCCTGCGGCTTGCCGCCCCAGGTATGCGCTTCCTGCGCTGGTGCCTGGAGCCGCCCCCCTGCTACCGGGCATCCCTGCAGGAAGGTGATGCCACTGACCTTTTATCTTTTGGCTGACCCTGGAAGGGGCTTATTCTCTGCTGAGTTTGAACCCATAAACAAAGTAAGAAGGCACCCAAGGGCCGGGCCCACTGCAAGGACCAAGAAGCTTGGGCCTGGACAGGGCTGTCCCTGTGGTGGTAACTGGGCATGGCAAGGGGCCCTGCCCCTGCTAGAATGGCGCCCCGGGAAGACTCTTTTACAGGTATCCAAGCTTCTTTCCACGTACCCAGCGTCTCAATGAAGCAACATTTTGCAGTTGAATGTTGCTGTTATTCAGGAATGCTGTGGCGGGGCAGCAGTGTAGTCAGTAGAAAACAGAATTTACCCATTTCTCATTCGAGGAACATGGAGGTTGGTTTAGATTAGTTTCCCCACTCCTTTTGTTACCATTTCACCACTGGCAGGAGGGGAGGCAAGATGGGGTAGAGGCTGCGGACGCCATTTTGAGCTAACAAACAGGATTGATGGGCGGGGGGGGCGGGGGGGGCATTCACTGGGCAGGACAGATGCGGGGAGGGGAAAGGAAAATAGGAAGCTGGGAATGTGCCCTCAGTGACACAGGCTGGTAAACAGACAATGGTCAGGGCTTGAGCAGAAGCCAGTTGCCTGGCCAGAGCTGACACCATTTTGAAAACGGACAGTATGGGCCACGGAAGGGAGAAGGGAGGCAGGGCTGGAGACTCAGACAGGCTAATGGTTCACATCCCCCACAAAATGGCTGTGGGGCACCTGGAACAGAAACTAGTACAATAATAAATTGTAAAGAGAGATGCTTACATGTCCAGCTTCCCTCCATAGGGTTTGCCTCCTCAGTCCTGGCCTGGGTTTCTGGCTGGGAATCGGGCTCGCTTCCTACATGGCTGGAATTGGGGAAAAGAGATCCTGGCTTTCTGGTGAAAGCTCTTCACTGGCCTCTTTGTGTGGGAGGGATGGGTGTCGGTAACAGTGTCTTTAATCAAAATCCTATCCAGCTCCTCCAAAAATGGACAGGTTATAGGTGCATGACTGCACTGTTTCCTGGCGTCCCTGGTTTTAATGTAAGTCCTTCTGAGCTGTCTGCTCTTTATCTGGAACTGGTCGGCGTTGCAGTTGTAGCCCCTCACACGCAGACAGCTGCTTATCAAGGTCCACAAAAAGATCTTTAGTGCGGCGCTGCACTGATGCTTCTCTCCAGATGGTGAGGAGATCTGGGGTTTCTGCGTGGCTCCAGGCAGCTGCTCAAGACATGTTGTAAGGCTTCTGGAGTAACATCGCAGCAGTGCTGATATATTCTAACCCAGGAGCAAATGGGCAAACTCTGACCCCACGCCAGTTTTTAAATGGGGGAGGGGACATCTGGTCAACTTGACCCTAGAGCACTGGAGGGAACACAGGTAGACAAGTCAGTAACAGACACCTGCAAAGCAGTGTAGGATAGCAGTTGGAGGACTGACAAAGTAACGCAGCAGCATCGCATGCACACAAACAATACGTCACACTAACTCAATTTGCAGCAAACTTAGTACACTTTGAAAGTGGACTCCAGAGTTTGCAGTAAATGTGGAGTTACTGTGCTCTAATGAATTGCATCATGTGTACACAGGCATTTTCGGACTAACGCGAATTAATGTGGATTACCCCCCCCCCCATAGATGAGCCTTAAATTACACGTGACGGGACCAAACCATCTTTCAGTGAAGTCAATGAGAGTTTTATTGGAAGCAAGAGCAGGCCTGGAATTTTGTGGCATTACTTTCCTGGCTCATTTAAATAAACATCTCTCACTCTATGATTTGTTGCAAGTGTAATTAAAACTCATTGCATCTGATCAGAAATTCTAAACTGACAGGCTAATAAAGCCAGTCCTGCAAAATTAATGTGGATGCACACATACGCATGCACAGTTGGTTCCCCTTGAAATGAAAACTTGCTTTAAAAGAAAGCACACATCCCCAAAACCCCAATGTTTTGGTTGGCATGCAAAACAACCTACAAGAATCAACTATCACTAATTCCAGAATATTAGCAACAGGCTAAATACACGACTCAAACAAATGCTGGGTTTTTTTTGTACAAACAGCACAAATTTATAAAAACAGACAGCAGGGTGGCTATGGAAACACAAAGTCCTTTAAAGCATGACCCGTTTAGACGTCAAAACAAGGTACTGTGATTACCACAGACGGTCAAAAAATGCAAAAACACTGAATGAAAGGGTGGAACAGTGAATGCAGCATGAACTACCGAGACTCCTCGCCTTTCAACTGAACTATCGCCGAAGTGCATTTAATAGTTGTTGGCTACATAGATGGGAGTCTATTGAAAAGTGTGAGTAGGAGAGATCTGGACCCAAAAGCCAGACAAAGTCCATGGCATAGAACACATGGTCTCCAGCTGAAATCTAGTGCTGACAAAGTTCCCCACCCCACTTCAGAAAGTTTGGCTACAAAATGTGTCCAGTAAATCCTCATTCGATAAACAAAAGCGGGCTGGCTGCCCTGGACTGTACTAGCTGGCCTTATAAATGTCTCCATGTCAGAGACTCCCAGTGCTCTGGGAGAGAGTTGGATGTGGTTTTTAAACAAGTGCTCGTGCTGATGGCGACATTCCTGCAGGACTTAAATGGTGCTAAGGGTCAAAATACCCCATCTAGCCAAAGTTTCCCTGTGTGACTGTAATGGCAGATGGACTCCCTTACATGGTAATGTAGTGTCTTCCACTTCAGTCAGTCACCCACTGTAGAGAGTTGCCATTTAGATAAGAGGAGACCCAAATTCTGACTAAGATAGAAGAAGACGGAGTCGAAGGAAGATCCATGTGGTAAAGGAAGATGACTACAAGTAGAAAATTACATGATTCACCTATCGTTACTGACCATTAAGAGCCACCATGTGATATGTGAGCTGGGGTCCATGTTGTGGAGGTGATGAGGGATGGAAAATCACCCACGTGTTCTGAGGTAAAAGCAGATGAACACAATATGAGGACGGCACCATGCAGATACAGTCTGGAGAGAAATGACGGCTGAGATACAAAATGAGGCTGTTCTGAGGGGAGGAATTACTCCACGGCAGGAACACAAGCCAGAAAGGTAAGATTGAAGCTGATTATCAGGCAACGATTCTGATTGGTGAGGTCAGTATGGCAGCTGCAGACCCCCCTCATGCAGGAGCGCTGCTAGCTTTTCCGCCGCCCTAGGCGGCGGAAGGTCCCACCCCGAAATGCCACCTCCCCACAGAGGCGGCGGAAGGTCCCGCCGCGGAAATACCGCCACGGTCGCTGCCCCCCAAATCGCAGTGCCCTAGGTGACCGCCTAGGTCGCCTAATGGGTTGCGCCGGCCCTGCCCTCATGTGATGGGAAGTCATGGAGCCTCCATCACTAATGGTGTCAGGGGAGATCTGGATATGACCCCAGAGCAGTCAGCCTTTGGCCCAACCCTAGGACATTTTTATGTGGAGGTGTAAGAGCCAAAAGCAGCTTTAGAGCTGCACACTGGGATGAGAGCAGAGGAGATGCCGTGCAGAGGGGCTGTGCACTTCGCCTGTGCCATGGAGAGGATCGCCATGTCCATGACAATGGGTCGGCCAGTGGTTCCACATGGGCACAACTATACTGCAATGCCCATTGCTACCTACACACAGCTGGGCTGCACCCTGCTGACCAGATGCCTTGGACTTTGCTCTCAGTTTGGGCGTTGAGGAGTCCTGTTCTGTTAGGTTTACCACAAGATTTACCACAAGCAAAGCCCTTGTCCTCGGGCTTTGTCTGAGGAATTACTGTTGGGTCTCTTGTGCAGGCACAGGCATTAGATCACCCAAGTGTGGCCCTCCATTCCTGCAAAAAAGGGCCAAATTTTGAAAGGAACAGATGAATCTACAAAAACTCCTGGGTACCCACAAAGAGCCGCGTTCACTGACACAATGGCTGTGTGTGTAGTTTTGCAAATGCATCTGTTGCACCCACTGGTCTGGAAGAAAGCCTGGAGAGTAAACCCTTGTTGGTGTAAAGGTGCAGAGACTGTCTCTTATAGTAAACCAACACCTGGAGAAATGAAGACTAGTAGTGTATTGTTAACGCTGCATCCAGCTAACCCTTCACCTGGAGTTGTCCAGGTGCCCATTTCTCAGATTCTGGGAAAGAAGGGAGGCAGTTGAGCAATATCCTTTCTTATGTGATTCTCTGGTCTTTCTTCCAAACCTCGCAAGGTGCTCTGACATTCTGAGGCTAAGTGTCATTGACATGCACATACCAGTGATCTTATCACAATGGTGTCAGACCCTGGCGGGCAGAACATGGGGCCAAGGTGCTGGGATTCCTGCAGATGTCAGCTCACAGCTATACAAGATTCAAGAGAGTTTGGTTTTATGTTGTGTCTTTCCTAACATGCCATTTGAGAGATCGCATTAAAAAAATATGATCAGTGTATGATCCACTCCAGTCAGTAATTAAAGGTCACAACATCCTGTAATTTAAATTAGAGGGGCATTTATTTTTTCAGAGTAGCAGCCGTGTTAGTCTGTATCCACAAAAAGAACAGGAGTACTTGTGGCACCTTAGAGACTAACAAATTTATTAGAGCATAAGCTTTCGTGGACTACAGCGCACTTCTTCGGATGCATATAGAGTGGAATATATATTGAGGAGATATATACACACACATACAGAGAGCATGAACAGGTGGGAGTTGTCTTTTTTCTCTTACTTAATTGGCCTCTCAGAGTTGGTAAGACAACTCCCACCTGTTCATGCTCTCTGTATGTGTGTGTATATATCTCCTCAATATATATTCCACTCTATATGCATCCGAAGAAGTGCGCTGTAGTCCACGAAAGCTTATGCTCTAATAAATTTGTTAGTCTCTAAGGTGCCACAAGTACTCCTATTTATTTTTTCATCACTATTATTTCATCCTTCAAAGTACCTCTCTGACATATGTACATGGCAGGATAGAGCCAACCTTATTTATAAAAATGTAGGCCAGTTTGTTATAAAATATTTGGTGCATAAGCAATTACAACAATTTGTATGGGCAAATGTAGTAAATATACATAGAGAGTGGGCAGCATGGGTGAATATTTGAGGTCTAAAGGTTTTGAAAATCTGTCTCTTTGTTTATGTGACGCCAAATGCCTAGGCATCTAGGAACCCAACAGTTTGTTAAAAACAACAGCCAATCATTTAAGGCAAGTCAGATCTTATTTAACTCAGATCCAGGACACCCTCTCCCCACCCATTGTGCTTTTATTATTATTCGCATCTATAAGCCGTAGAGCTGTAAATACATGATAGCGTATAATGTAGTGTGTAGGAGTGAGTGAGGTGGCCCTTAGCTGAACTCACAGAGATCGGAGATCGGACAAACAGCAAGGCAGCTCTCCCTTAGCTCAAATGGTAGAGATGTGTGTTGTGTAAGCAGAAGGAACCAGGTTGTAATGTGTGAAATTTACACTGTAATAATGCCTGTTGTTTGCAAACATGGATTCATTACAACAAGGCCCTACCCCCGAGAGCACAATCTTTTCATTATAATACAGAGCAAAGGAAGAATGGGGCATAACCCACAGAGCCAGGATGCTCCCTGGAATAGATGGGGCTTGAGGAGTTTGTGGAAGGAGGCTTCCAAGCTAAGCAATAGCTGAAAATGGAACGAGCTCTTTGAGGACCCATTAAGAACAAAACCACCTCACGCTGTCTCCTAAAGGCTGCTGGACTCTCACTCTGGTGGGTCTTCAAAGGGGGCAATGTTGCACAGATTGCATCCCAAATGGCCAGACATTGGGAGCTGACAGCAAAAGCACATCAGAAAATCTGAGTTGTTGCAGCGGGCATGTTATTTATGACATGGGAAATGAAATACCAAGGTCAGGTTTTGCAAGGTGGTTGCAAAGAAGTATACTGTATGTCCCCATTGATACTGCAAGAAAATTGCATACCCACTGTGGGTAATGCACACTCCGAAGGGTGCAAGTACTCATTTCTCATGCACAAAGGAGTCGATAGATGCAGTGTCTGGGTGACTGGGTGTCAGGCTCTCTTTCTGTGTAAGACTTTGGGCCTGTCCCTATAAATGTCTCGATTCATTCTTTTTTCAAAGCAGATGTGCTAGCACGGAAAATACAGGAATGACAAATAATTCCTGATACTTTTGAGCAGGTTTCCATGCAAAATTCTTTACTGGCTTTTCTGAAGCCAGGGAGAAAAGTGTGCCTTGCACCCCTACCCAGGAAACGGCTGGGTCATTTCCAGCGCTCGGAAGGGAACTTTGTGTGAAACAGCGCAGGCCAGAGACCTCCTTGTTGTTCACTTTCTGCTCTTGATACAATGTGGAATTCTTTGGGTGGTTATTGCGAGAGGTCAAACCCTGATTGTGAAGCTCGGGCAGAAGACTACCTGCGATGAAAGGACTGCGTTACTGAAAAGCCGCAGCACACACTAGGCACACTTCCTCTGACTATAGTGCTGCTGTGAAGCCAGGAGCTGGATGCAGATTAACACTGCCCCACTGCCGAGCTCCCTATGTATCTGCTATGCAGCTGTGCGCTACAATCAATGGAATGTTAGCACGTGCCTGGTAAATCCAACACCACGGCAGCTGCATTCTTTCTGGACATGTCTTGAACAGTCAGCAGCAGCTGCTCTCCCCTTCTGCTTGGATGTACGTGGAATGATAAGCACCACAGCAGATGTGTTCAGCCTGGATATAGTGATCTCTGTCTCCTCATTGAGGGCCTGCTCCTGCACCACTGAAGTCAGGAGGGCCCAGCTCCTCAAAGATATTTAGGGGCCTCGCTCCCATTGATTTCCAATACCTCAATACCTTTAAGGAACTGGGTCAAGGAGCTTTGCCACTGATTTCAGTGAGCACAAATTGGGTCCCTATAGCAGGTTTGTTGTTGGTGCTGAAAAGAATTAGACTAACTTATGCTAATAAATAACCGATGAGCATGATTAAGAGACCCAACTGGGCAATATACCCCTACTGGTGTAATGTGATATTGCATCAAGTAAAATGTGTGCGCAAGTGCCTCTGCAAACAGACTAGATAAGAAAAGGGGACAGACGCACTACAAATTAGCACAATAGGTGCATCCTACTGGGATGTTCCTGGAACATTCACCTGCAAGCTGGTGCCTTCAGCTTTTGTATAGTGGGGCCAGGGGCATTCATAAGCACAGCAGCATGTTTCACCTGAATATACCTGGAGTATATCAAATATCTATTCATCTTTTGGAAATTCCTGGGTTAGTACATCATTACTCACACAAAGCAGGAATGTCAATTACATCACTACAGATTATTATAATAATGTGATGCTGTAGGAGTAAAAAAAACCATCAGGCAGATACATTCAAAAGCATCATGCAGAACAGTCACTGGGATCCACAGCATCAGGCATGAAGTAAAGGAAAATGTTTTACTGGGCAAAAATATTTCTTTTGGGGAAACCTATGTTTAAATCGGCTAGAATAGCTGGTGGGGGAAGCTCAAACCATACGTAGCAAGGATGTATTCCATTGTCATTACATTAATTGTAGGAGCCAAGTACCGTGGTATTTTGATACCTCAGCTGTGCATTATTACCACAGACATGCCTTAATTTAATGATTAGTAATCAAGCAGCATCACTTTTACCTCTTCACAGCATCTTTGCTCCTGAAGAACCCAGACTAACTTTACAGAATGTACACAACCCAAAATGCAGCCAACTCTGGGGTAGTGTGTGAAATCAGGAGATATTCTTTTTTGGTCCCTGTCATATGACACAGGTGAGGGTTACGCAGGGATCAGCCCCCACTGACTCCAGTGGTTAGTGTTACAGAGGTTGGAAACTAATGGGGGGGGGGGGGAAACAAAGCAAACTACACACCGACAGGGAGAATGAAAACTTTGGCCAGGCTCCCCAAAACAAAAGGTTTATTAAAAGTGCCCTATGGAATAATTAATGTTTAAGCGGCACAGACAGGACCTCAACTCATCCCTCCAAGAGACTCACACATTGTAATATGAGCAGCACTTTTTTTTACTTAGAGCTAACTGTAAAACGGTTTTAACACCCTCCTCACTCCATGCCAAAATAAAGCCCTTTCACAGGTTTCTGAGCAGGTTACACACGTCTGAGCCCTCCCTGGAGTACAGACAAGGCTTCCTGCTGAATGCGTCTAATTCCAGGAAAGTACGTTTGCCTAATTCCTGGCAGCACCAACAAATGGGTTGAATCACTGACAACACCCACATCAAGGGTAAAGTCCTGGCAAGGCAATCCTAACCACTCCATGGTCAGGGCGGTGCCCTGAGATTGCAGGTGTGGTAGGACTTTAATCGTGAACATATGGTTGTTAACTGATGAGCATGATTCATGGAGTCAACAGGGTAACATGGGAAAATGTCCCCCTACTGGTAAAATGTGGTATTGCATTAAGCAAAGTTTGCAGCGGCAGTACGCTTTTTCTCAAACGTACTAGCTAAGAAAAGGGGTCAGTCAGACCAATGAGAAACAGTATAGACAGGGCAGACACTGTGAAAAGCGAAAGCAGAAATTATGCTGGAGGCATTACAATCTAATTTATTTAGCACACGCCTTTTAGAATATGAGTGAAGATCAAGACGATCAGTCCTTCTACGTTGTGCTGGACAAAGGACTAGCAACTGTCATTACCTGTTGTTTCTGGCCCAGAAGTTTGATACACTATCCTGAAGAAGAGCTCTGTGTATCTCAGAAGTGTGTCTCTTTCCCCAATAGAAGTTGATCCAATACAAGATATTACCTCACCCACCTTGTCTCTGTAATATAAGAACTAAGTTACTATAATTATTATTATTATTAATTCTAATTTTTAAAGGTGCAATATGATCAAATATTGGCACAAGGTTTTTAAAAAATAAAGTTCCTTAATGAAACCAAATTATTTTCACCGAATGATACAGGAGAATTATGTTGCAGAGGCTTGTATATCCCTGCCCTCTAAGGCCTGATCCAAACCCCTTGAAGTCTCCCATTGACCAGTGTGCTTCGGGTGGAGGCTGGATCTGCACATGCCTAACAGTTCTCACTTTTAGCTGAGCGAGTGGCAATGCCCCTTTAGCCTAGTGCTTTTGAAGCCAAAGGAGTTGGGTCTGCAGAGTGATACTGTAGTGAGTCTTAGTGACAGGCCAGCCTCCAAAGAATCAGACATACAGAGATGGCTTGGGGGAACCTCATCCTCCCTCTGTGCCCTTCCTGCCTCTCCAAAACTATTCAATTCTTAGCCACTACTGCTGCCAACAAGAAAGCAAATTGGTGCACAGCCTAATTAGTATTTTCTGCAGAGGCTGGTTGGTTTAGAAAACTTAAATCCTTAAAATTAATTGCATTTCCCCAACATACGCTTTGAATTGTGGCTGTATTTATTGCTGATACTGAGCACTCGAAAATTTAGTCTATAAAAGGCAGAGCTAAATCAACACAAAAGCCAGTACAACACTACTGTCAGCTGTTATTAGGTAAAAATAGTTTGCTTTAGTTAAGAATGTTATTTAGAAGAAAAAGAAAAAAATCCCAGCATTCTGGGTTCGCACGTTTGTTGCATTAGCACCGTCTCAGTAAGCTGTTTGGGGCAGGGATCATCTTTTTGTTCCATGTTTGTACAGCACCAAGCACAATGGTTTCTTGGTCCATAACTGGGGCTCCTAGGTGCTATTACAATACAAAATAGAGCAATTATTAATTATTATTAAGACTCCTACTGAAGGGGAAACATCCAAAGGTTCAGAGAGAGGCTGGTTTTGAGAGGCATCTAAAAGGTTTCAATATTTAGCAGAATCTTCTCTGAACCTCTTGGGTCTGCAGAATCGGCCTGGTAACCTCACAAAAGTAGGTTCTGTCATGAGATTCCCTGCATTCCTGCTGGAGCTGCCCAAAAGAGCATCCTCTCTTCACTTATTGCCATTCCCTTTTGCTGCAGGAGGGACAGAACCTCCTGGAAATGAAAAATCATGGAGAAAAGTAAAGTTAACCAAGTGTTCACGAACCTCAAATTAGGTTCACGCTTCAGTTCTTATTTGGCTGAGCTGCTTTGCCTTTCCCTAATTAGGCCTCATCTTGTTTTATCCCCTAAGACTGATTCACATATTTTGTGAGTTTTGCAGAGAGGAGCAACGAGGACATCAGGAGCTGCAGCCTGTGCGGACATTTGCTGTGTCAGAGGAACACGGCTGAACGGAAAGGATCAGGACTGGAATGCGGCATAGTCACACTTGTACAACAGCACAAAGGATTTGGCCTATAAAAATATGAACACTCCTTTAATCACCTTTAATTTACAAAGCGGAGAGGATGTGTCTGATTCCTCTCAATTCATCATTCAGGAGAAGAGCCTGGAGTAAAAGAGTTGGGAAAATATTTTCATGCAAAGCAAGACCAAAAGATTTTGCTATATTTTGCGGGGAAGGTGGGTGGGTGGGGAGCTGCTTTTATCAATACGTAGAAAAAGTTGCATATATTTTGCTGATTTGTTTTTATTCTCTTCTATCCTAAGCAAAAACCACATTCTTGCCATGCTCAGAGCTAATGGGAGAGTATTCATGTGGGTAAGTTTTATAGCTGAAACTTATCTAGGAAATTAATTGTGATCAGAGGAACTCTATGTGTTATGTTGGAGACTGAATGTTCAGACTGGGCTTCATAGCATTAATAATGGAAACAGATGAGAAAAAACAGATATTATCAAAGGGGTACTGGTCCCTAACTAGGGCTCCTTAGTGCTATGGTAATAAATAATAATAATAATACTAGAAGACGATCAACACTGAAATAAGATAGAACTGAAGAGACTCCATAAGGGATCTGCCCGAGAAAAAATAGTTACCTCCTTAATGTGACAATATTTATATGCCTTAGTCTGTGGCTTCAAGTAGCATCAGAGAGCAGAAAAGTAACAAGGCCCTGTTGATAACCCATTAGATGTTCTTGAGGTCATTTCATTTGTATCTAGCTATTTTCAGAATCAATGGTGTCAGTCACTGAAAGCTGTCAGCTTTGGAAACCAAAGCTATGCACACAAGAATGTCTCTGTTACTATCCTATTGGACGCCCAGGGAATTATACTCATTAAATCGCGAGCAGCACACAGAACTATATGCAATATTCAGCCTCAACCCAGAAACGATGACTGAGTTTTTACTGACCTTGTACACTGCCAGCTTATAAGGAGGGAATGTGAAGCTGCTATTGACCCGAGGCAGGAACCAGTTATTCCATTGTGTCCGCACTTCAGAGTTCGCAATGACTGAAATCCTGACGCTGCTGTGTTCTCAGAGAGTAACTGGAAAGCAAATTGATGACACTGGCTTTCTGCTTCGCTGAGCTTCCAGTTCCATTCCATTAACTCAGGGGTGGGACGGGGGTTAATTTCACAGTTTCATCACTTCTAATTCTGCTAACTGGGGCCATATATTAACATCTGGTGAGGGGATGTCAGAAAAAAGCTGAGAAAGGGCTTCTTTGCCTCCCAAGTTGCTAACAGGCCATTCTGACAAAGGCAGTGAGGGCATATGGTCATTACAAGAGGGAAGAGACCCTTCTGCAATGATGCTACACCAAATGAGGAGGGCAGCAATTAAAATAACACCAGCGTTAAGCTGCCAAAGAAAACCTCTCTTCATCACTGTAAAAGAAAACAAGGCATCTCTAGAATGTTTGTGCCATTGGTGAAGGAAACGGTGTTGCTCTAATGCAGCTAAAATATGGTACAAGGAGAAGAGAAATATGGCCATATTCTCTGCTGGTATAAATAGGCATAGATCCTTTGATTTCATTATTGTAATAATAATATTATTTGTATTACAGTAGCATCCATGATTGGAGTCCCATTGTGCTAGGCCCTGTATGGACACATAGTGAGACGTGGTCCCTTCCCTGAAGAGCATACAGTGTCTAAGTAGACAAGATGGACAGTGGGTGGGAGGGGAAACAGAAGCACAGAAAGGTGAAGTGACTTGTCCAAGGGCACACAGCAGGATAATGGCAGAATTACAACGCAGGCCTCTTGACTCTCAATCCCTTATCCACTAGATCAGTGGTTCTCAAAGCTGGTCCGCCACTTGTTCAGGGAAAGCCCCTGGCGGGCCGGGCCGGTTTGTTTACCTGCCGCGTCCGCAGATTCGGCTGATCGCGGCTCCCACTGGCCGCAGTTTGCTGCTCCAGGCCAAAGGGGGCTGCGGGAAGGGTGGCCAGCACATCCCTTGGCCTGCGCCGCTTCCCGCAGCCCCATTGTCCTGGAGCGGCAAACCGCGGCCAGTAGGAGCCGCGATTGGCTGAACCTGCGGACACGGCAGGTAAACAAACTGGTCCGGCCCACCAGGGGCTTTCCCTGAACAAGCGGCGGACCAGCTTTGAGAACCACTGCACTAGATCACACTGCCAGACTTCAAACCATTTACACCGTCAGAAAACTGGTCTGATTGTAGGCTGTGTGACCCTCTGAGACAACGCATGCCTAGAAGACTGTGCGTTACAGTTTCAGTGAGAAGGAAAGCATAACAAAAGAGGCGACACTTGGCGAGCTGTACTGTAGCTAAGCAGAAAGCCGTAATGACTTCAAATGATTCCTGTGGCTCTAAGGAAAAGGAGGTGGGTTGGTGTGCACACCAGCTCTTCTGGAGTGAAGAAAGTTACTCTGTAATCTTCATTCAAAACAAACAAACAAATAAAATATAACTGGTTTTTCAGTTGCATGACTGGACTGATTCTTTCCCTAACTGGACTGATGATTATGGGATAATGTGTTACTACAGGAGAGCTATAAGAGAAGACGTCAGCTGAAGAATGCATAGCCCTTGGCACGCTCACATTTCATACCTGTGTACTGCAGGAGGACACTATAAATTAATGATTAAAGACCAGATTTTCAAAATACCCAGACACCCAATTGCCTATGCAAAATGCAAATGCAGTTGCACACCTAATGTGTACACACAATCACCACGAATATATTCAAGTCAGTAACTGTGCGGTCAGTCTAGTGTGCCTAACTAGCTATTCATGTGTGCATCAGAGGCACAAATCAAAGCAAACTACGCTGTTGTTGAAAGCAATCTGGCTTTAATATAACGTCTCCAAATAAGGAGTGGGAACATATGAGGAATGTAAAGAGAGGAGTCTACTTAGAATATGGCAAACCTTCCCCCCCATTCCATGGTTTGTTTATTCTTTATTACAGTGGTGTCCAGGGAAGCAGCTGCAATCTAAACAGCAGAAAGGCTACACAGACATAAGCACATATTTATATTGTATGAGATGCTCTTTGTTCTGCACAAAACAAAAATTAATCAAAGCGAAATCATAAAAACTCAAATCCCATCTCCAGCTATTTAGCTTCTTATAACCCACAAGGAGAATGTCAGTACGTGGCCTGTTGGCCTCGCCTGGCTCAAAAATGTAAATTGCTGACAGATGCCAATACTATTAGTCTAAAAATGTTTTCAGAGCAGGATGCAGCCTACGCAGGATGCCCTGGGAACCACAGAACACTGCGGCAGCGAGTGGAATCGAGAACTATCCAGGATGCAATGTGATCATGACAACATTTTCTGGTTACTTTGTGGGTGAAATTGATCCAGTACTGACCGGGCTGCGGTGGCAGGGCAATCAATATCCTGCGGGGATAAATGGTACCCTAGCTCATTTCTGCTTGAATTGTCGCCAATACCACAGCTGGAGGTTCTAAATCTGTTAGGAGAACTTTGAGCCATGACCTGTGGTTTGAACACTTGTCCCTCCTGGCTGGTGAAGGCCAGTTATAGGCCTTTGCTGGGAGAGACTGTCAACACCTCCCTTGAGGGGTGAGCAGGGTGCTGATTGCTTTAGAGGAAGGCTGTGTTTTGCCTCTGCTCAGAAAACCATCTCTTGATGCTGACACCATATCCCGATGGGAACCAGCATCTAATCCTCCATTCTCAGCTCAGATTATGGAAAAGCTGGAGGCAGGACAACTCTCTGAGCATCTGGAAGCCTCCATCTTGACCCTGGGCCATCAGGACTTCAGTCTGTTGCATTAGTTGATGATCTTCTCCTGGCAATGGAATCTATTCAGAAGCTGAAGAAGGTGGTGGCCTGCTTGTTGCATGGGATAACCTGCTGGGAGCTCATGCTCTGGGATCTGCCTGGTGACTTCCGGGTGGAGTTTAAAGTGTCACTTCTGACCTACAAAGCCCTAAGTGCCTTGAGACTTTTCCACTTGAAAGATGCCTCTGTCCCCACTCTGTACTGCTGCAGCTGAGATCAGTTGATGTACTCAGGTTGGAACTCGCTTGCTATACAGGAGAAGGACCTGCTGCAACTCTCAGAGCGGCCTCTCATATTTGGAATTCATTCCTACCTTTTTCTGTCTGAAATAGTCCCAAGCCTCTTGACCTTTCTGGGCAGCCCTGCAGTCTGAAATCAACACTTCCCATTGGCTGGAGAGTGAGTTAAAACATCACAAAGTGATGAGTCATGGAGCGCACCAAGCTGGCCAGAAGGGGAGCCGAGGGCACTCAGCAACTTGCTGGTTTGGACTGCCGCCCTGCGCTTACACAGGAGTTTGACATGTCATAATTCGGGATGGCGTTTCCGCAGGACTGCTGTCTATTTTTTAGATTGTAAATTCCTTGGGGCAGAGACTGCCATTTATTATATGTTCATACAGCACCTGGCACACTGGGGCTCAGTCTTCCATTGTTCACAATGGCCTTCCATTGTTTCTTGCAATACAAATGTTAAATAACAACAACAAGGACAATGAAGAGAGAAAATATTGTTCTGGATTTGTTTTCAGGCTTGAATCAGAAAGCCTGAGGTTCTCAGCGTGTTTCCAAATATTATAAATAAATAAATATTTAAAAGTGGCGCAAACAAACAAAGAAACAAATAAATAAAAGTCACTCAGATGTGAAACTTGGTAAAGCAGATCAATAATTATTCCAACTTAGTTAGGAATGCAACCCATCCAGTTTATTGCAGGCACTTTGAATCTGGCTGATGTCAAAGTGACAAGCTTAAAAAAAAATATATTAAGCTGAAAATAGAGTTTGTGAACATTAAATGCCAAGAACAGGCAAAGACAAAGACGTGCTGTCAGCATTTCCAGTCCAAGTCTCCTTCATAGATCAGCATCACAAATTCACGCAACACACGGGATGATTGCAGCTGCATGGAAAGGGTTGTGTAACAACTTGCAGTCCTTATTTTCAGTCAATAAGGGAAATGTTACAAGGCAGACAACTCAAAACCAGTCAAACCAACACGGACAGAGATCAGGTGTGCTCATTGCTAGGTGCCCGGAGAGGAAACCAGATAGGGCAGCTCCTGCTATCTCAGCATGAGGGCTGGTCATGGGATTAAGGAGTCTTTACACACAGACTGAAAAGAGAAGATAAAGTTAGCCATGGCATGTGGCTAGTAAAGCCTAGGATGAAACCCCATACTCTAGGTGTCCCTAAACCTCCAACTGACAGAAGCTGGGAGTGGATGACAGGGGATGAATCACTTGAAATTGCCCAGTTCTGTTCATTCCCTCTGAAGCACCTGGCATTGGCCCCTGTCGGAAGGATAGTGGGCTAGATGGACCCTTGGTCTGACCCAGTATGGCTGTTCTGATGTTGAGGGAAGGGCTGGGAAGAACATAACACCTTTTTTGCCTCCACACAATGTGCTGCTCCAGTCTAATCAGACTGTAGCTGGTCAGCTGTCAGGAGATAAACCTGTCCCATTCCCTCTCCAGGGATGACACAGGGATTTCAGGTACATGGATCAAATCTCTACCTGCTCTGGAATTTCTAAGTTTAAAGTAACAACTGGTGGAGGAGTGTTTAAGGGTTTTGTTGTCATGACTCAGAGATGCCCCCTCACAAACTACTCCCCTTCTACTTTTCTCTCTACTTACTTCCATCCTCCCACCTCGCTGTTTCTACCTCCCCTTCCCCATTTCTGCTTCTTTTCCCCCACCTCCTAACCATTGAGAATCATAAAGTACTAACACTCCCATTACTGCAACCCTTGCAGTGCTGCTGAGAGCTGTAGACAAGTCACAACTAACATCCCCAAGGTAATTGGAAAAGACCATCTAAACCCCTTGTTTGGATCTTAGTTGCCTTAAGGAAACCAAAGAAGGAGATGCAATTGAGATGGCCACCAAAGGTCTGCCAAGTTTGGTCTATACGGAGCCTTGCAAAAGCACTGAGGATGACAGCAACTGGAAGAAAAGGAAGCTGGATGAATTCATAATATGTGGTGGTGAGGTTGTATTTTATGTCTGAAAGCAATTTCCAGGTTGATAATTCTACGGTAATCTGCATTCATAATATGTTTATAGAGAGCACCTTCTTTATTAACTAGTTGGTCTTTCCGAAAGCTGCAGGCATTTTGCTCAACGCAGTAATCTGGACTAAAGCTCATAACGAGACAGCAGGAAAAACCCAGAGGTGACAGTAAGTTAAGAGGTTCCTTGAGAAGGCCACTGCAGTGACTTGGTGCCAAGAAAAACCTATGACGGGTAGTGCATCTCTGCAATAGTTGAAGACAAGTATAGTGGGAGCCTAAAGTGACCTGGAACATGGCCTCTAGGGCAGAATGTAAGCCACGCCCAGACATGTAAGCCTAGGACAAACAGGAGGTTGGGATGTCAGATTCCTGATCTGAAGACAAGAACTGCTAGGCAGGATCAAAACACTGATCCATCTAGTCTGGTATCCTACCTCTACAAGTGGTCTATCTAATCCAGTATCCTGTGTCTGGGTGCTTCAGGAGAAGGCGCAAACCCAGTATAATACACTTCGGTATAATAGACTTCAGTATGCAATACTACCCATTTGGGAAGAAGGAATTACATCTTGTGTCCCCAGCTAGTGATCATCTCATGTCATGTAGCACAAGGACTGCCAGCTCTTGGAATTTGATTGGAGACAGTGTAACTGCAGATGCAATTGTTATTCATATGACAGTCTAATCCTTTTTTGAAATTTACTAATCCTTTGTTTTAATAATATCCTCAGGCATTGTGAGTATATAATCTCAGTATTTAATTCAGAACTGCTGGTGCTTTTGCGAACATTAAAAAAAGCAGGCATTTGTGCACAAAAATCAAACCATGCTGAGACAGGTCTTTAGCTTGCTTTAGAAAGACATTCAGGACTAGACTTGCATGGAACTCAATGGAGCTTTGCCGACTTACTCCAGATGAGGATCTAGTCTTCATAGTATAATTCAAATATCAGTGTCTGGTCTTCAGCTCATTGTAACCTCTCCCATTGACTTCAAATGGAGTTGCAGATGCTTAGCCCTTCTGCAAATTAAGCCCTAGGTGTTTCACATTGGGCATCCAAAAACAGAGACAGCCAAAATTAGAGGTCACTTGAGAAAATTTGGCCCTGTGCGACTCGACTAAGGCTGCATAATGTGTTAGTGGCAGAACTGATGGGGACTAGAACCCAGGACTCCAGCATGCCAGTCCTGCACTGCACCACTGGGTCTGGCTCTACCTCAGCCACTCACCTCCATGGGGCATTTAAAATCAAAGGGGAGAGCTTTCTGTAATGCAAACCACCTACCTGTTTCATTATGCTGTGTAAATAAGTGAAGGAGAAAGAGCTGCAGGGGTAACATTGATTCAGAGTTCATCTTTTATTCTGTAGCTACCTATTAGTCAATATGAACATGTGCCTTGTACACATATCCAGCTCTCCACAGAGTGCTGGTGCTGTTTATGCTCTGAACCTCCTAACAGCCCAAAGGGGAGATATCCATCATCGGCAACTGCCAGGGACTAAATTTAAACAGATGCAATTTTGGCCTATATTTAGAATGCATCAAATTAGCATCTTTCAACAGTGAAGGTTAAGCAGCTTTGCTTATTCCAATCCATTAGAACCAGTAGAGCTTTTTAATAAACTCGCTGCCAGGACAGAATTATTAGACACATTAATTAGATGTTGGTTTAAATACAAATGGAGGTTTGACCTTGTCTTCCATCTCCCCCTTCGTAACTAACAGGTTTTTCAAAATTCATCTTACAATGACTGGGAAAACAAACTAACTGTGTTCACTAAAACCTGTCTCATTACAACAATAATACATCATTTATTCTTCTGTTCTACACTCAGAGCTTGCTCTCTCCCTCCCTCTCTGTGTAATAAAAAAATAACAGCCATTTAATCTCAGAATGAAACAACTTGTTGGAAACCAATGATAACATGCTTTACCTTGAAGGGCCTGATTCCACCAAGTGTGTATGAGCCTGATCCAAATTCCATCGAAGTCAAGTTGACTTAAGTGGGCTTTGTATCAGGGTCCGAGTGTGAAACTTCCATTGAAAGCAATGGGAATTGCAGCATCAAACCCATAAAATCAATGTCGTGCAGAATGCAATTTAAGCTAGGTAACGCTGCTATTTTCCCCTCATGGAGAAAGCGCAAATGCATTGCACTCAGGTACTATTCTTGTATCACAAAGGTTTCAGAGCTTGCAATCTTCCATGCTATTTTCAAAACAAATGATACAGTGAGAGTGATGCTGATACAGTTCAAAAGACACTACCAACATGTGTTACACCTTCTAAAAACCCTTGTTTCTTCTCCCTCCCTGGCACGCACTACCTGACTTGTTATGGAATGGTAGCTCATAGGAACAGGTATGTGTGGGTTGTTCTTACTGTGGGGTTGCTTATTATGGGCCTGATTCTGCCACTCTGATGCTGAGTAGTACCTTACTTCACAAGCAGTCCCACTGATTTCACTGAAGCTCTATATGGACTGAGCTAATGCAAACAGGACACTGAAGAAAAAAACCAAACTGCCCCCCACCACTGTCAAAATGGCTGGAATGTGTATCACGGTGTTGATTACAGAGTGGTCCTGATATTATCTTCCAAGATTATACATTACATCACTGGCCTCTGTTTTTAGCAACCAGAAGTATAATTTCTTCAATTACTAACGCAACAAGAAAGGGCCGCACAGAGCCAGAGATGTAGGCAGCGCTTACGTAGCACAAGACATTGTAAAAACTGGGATTTATTTAGCGTGGTCAGGAGAAGATTTAGAGAGGACATTACACAATTCTAACTGAGAACTGATCAGAACTGGGTAAATGCAGATGCTTGCCCACAAGACCAACGGTCTTAGCCATAAGCGTGCCATAAGGAGGAGAGGGGATCGCTATGCTTTGAAAAGGCCATACTTCAATATCGTAATATCACTAGCCAATCAATGTTGGCTATTGTGGCAATGGACTTCTGGACACATAGAACACAGATCTTTAAGCAGTGATGTTACTGAACCAGCAGCATTTTGGGGGCAGCACTTTTGGGGTGGGTGGGCAAAATCTTTTACAGAGCTATTGTAAAGAAACCCACTTCAAAATACTGATGCTTTCTCAAGAAAGCAGAACAAATGGTAAGGGCTCAGATTAGCCCAAGACAACCTCGAATGTGACACTACTATTAAGGCAACCGTGAAAGAAAGGTAACTTTCTTCATCAGGGAGGTGTGGTGTATGTGTGTGTCTCATAACACTTTACCAGCATGAATGAATGAGGCTTTGCAGCACCGAGAGAGGGAGGAAAGAAATGTGCCGAAGGCAGCCAGCTCTGGGGTGGAATTCAGCAGCTACTTAATAGCACACAACAATAGTAAATAGCAATTATAGGCAAGAAGTGAGGAACACCAAATACAAGTGAGAGTGCAGTGTATGGGAATGAGGGGGGAAATCTAGCACTAAGTGGACAATATGTAATTGTTCACAGTGCAATTTGCCCAGGACACCAGGGATAATGGGGTCCTAAATAACCAGCAGTGCTCCAAGATGAGATATTAATTCATAACTTGACACTAAGAAAATCACCATCTTCTGAACCAGCAACATCTCGGGTATCTCCCGTCCATCTATGGGCTCAGCTCAATATTGCCCAGGTTGTAAGATCTGACAGGCTCCGAGCACATACTGGCAAGTCTGCACCGCAGAAGAAGGTGAACGTAGAACAGACACATTCTTTCAACAGAGGCTTTACTTTTACCTAAAATGTGGCAATGTTTCAGAGTTCATGAGCCAAACAGCACTTTGCTGATGATTTCTGTCACAATTTAGAGCAACTGCACCTGTATTCCCCCTCTATGGTCCCACAAGGCCACCAACTCTCAGGCTTCCAACTCCCCACCCATCACCTCTCCTGGGCAGAGACCCGCATCTCTCTCCCCCACCTCGCAAAGGTATTTCCAACCTGCAGTTTCCTGACTACACTGTGAATTCCTCAGCAAGGCAGACTGCCTCCTCAGAGGCTATAAAGAGCGTAATTGCCCATGGCTTTAAATTACTGCAGAGCTTTTCCTAAGCAAGCACATTTATTCTTAAGGTAAAAGCATTGGCAGAAAACATTAAAAGAACCTATAAGCATGCTAATAAACTTATCAGAGATCACCCCCACCTCAGTTTCCACTAGGGCTGTGATTGGTGTCAGTCTATCCAACCCTTCCCTAAGGATTGGGGCCCTCCCTTTGGACAGATGGTCCTGTCCATTTGCTGGATCAAAGAGAGGGCCTGGGTGAGTTTAAACTCAGGCAATTTATCCTAAAGTCCTTTCTTTGTTTGTTAGCCTCTGGAAAATCCAGACTGAACTAGTATAGGAGAGCTCCCAAAGAGGTGGTACCTCTCTGGAGGTGTTACAAATGAGTGAATTTACCTAAACATGCCCCACTGTTCTTAATTCCTAGCGGTCTGTAGTTACTCTTCCCCATGGAATTACACACAACCCCTGGACCACAATGATACGTAAACTTAATACAGTGAAATCTCCCAAAGACATTGCAAGAAATTGTCGTATCTGTCAGAATTAGTCACACAGCACTTTGCTGATGGTTTCTGCTTGTGATGGGAAATGCCGGAGCCCGTATTTTTCCTCAGTAAGGTATCTCACTAATGGTGCTGGTCTTGGATGTGGACGGAGAGGAGTGAAGATGGCAGGTGTCCGGAACCCAGAACGATTTTTTTAAAGGATTGCCACTAGAAGTTGTCTTCTGAACAAGGAAATTATTCTGAAATTTAGCATTGCGCCTTTAACACTGTAAGTGGAGTAAGGAGGATTTAAGGAGGATTTAAAACCTGCTGGTTTATTCTAAGCTAACAAACGAGAGTTTATTTCTTGGAGAAGATATCTCCAATAGCATGAGATTGAGAGAGAATTATCTTTCTATTTTTAGAAGTGAAACAGAAGGAATGCAGGAAGGCTCAGGAAATGGAGCCCTTTTCCTCTTGCTTTTTAATCCATATGCTGAGCCAGTTCAGAGTGGTTGGAATTCATTCCCATCTTGCCTCTGTCCTGAGGCTTATGTGAAATGAGCTGGGGGCTTCAGTCCAGTTGCCAGCAGACAAATGTCCACAAAAACTAAATCAACTCTGTCACATCTAGCACTTTGTTGGCAGTCTCAGCCTAAGGCCAAAGGCAGAGACTGAACTCCCCTCAGACCCTCTAGAGGTGGGGTATCACTGTGCCTCAGTGGGTCACAATTGAGGATGCCAAATGCAGGACAAACTGCTGAGAAGCAGGGCAGATTCACCCTAAACTGGTGGTTATTCTATCTTTACATTATAACAAGCCAGGAACAAAAGTAAATTTCTGTCTCGCCACACTGGTTAACAAAAAATCAAAAGTTCAGTCTCCTTAGGCATTCCAGCTCTTGGCTCACCATCCAGACACTGGACTCTATGATGAGTGGCTACTGAAAACCAATTTAATCAAATATAGGGTCCTCTAATCCCAAAATATGAGCCACTTAGCCAGGTCAATATATAACTCAGATCTTACCCAATGATCATGCTGATGCCAATCCTTTAGTCACTAAAAACTAAAGAAATAATAATAAATAATAAATAATAACAATAAAAGGAAAGAAGAGAGTTAATAAATCATATACAGACAAATACTTGCAAAGTCCTTATCTCAGGCTTGTAGCAATGATGGAATAAACTGCTGGCTTGTAAAGTCTCTCTGGTAACTTCCAAAAGATTGGAAGGTCTTCAATCCATAGTTCAAAAGGCTCCTTTTTGTTGTAAGTCCAGAGAATCACGGTAGGAAAGAGATAAAATGGAGATATCTCATGGGCCTTTTATATCCTTTGCCGCGTGCATGGAATTTTACTGTCTCAAACACAGCTCACAGCCTAAGTTTGTGGAAAGTTTTACTGGCCCAAAATGGAGCCCAGGGTCACCTGGGCATATCACATGTTTTTATATACTTCGATGACTCACAGGGACAGCCATTGCCCATATTCTTGTTGAGGCATCCACAGGAAGAGCTATCTGGACCTATTGTTAGAATGAAGTGTCCTTAATGGACCATCAACACATCGCTGTCTGGCTCTAGGTCACTTATCTGGGTGTTACTCAGGAATGCAACACATATGTAAGATACAAATCCACAGCCAATATTCATAACTTTAGATACAAAGATGATATATGCATATAAACAGGATAATCTTACTTAGCAAATCAGAAGGTTTCCATTGACACCTTACATTATATACTTTGTACAAGGTGTGTTGCAATTGTATACCGGTGGCAATATCAATGATATAAATGGCCATAGTCAATCATAAAGCATCACAAACATAAATCAACACTTCACAACTAAATAATAATAATAATTAATGGCGATATCCCATCTCCTAGAACTGGAAGGGACCTTGAAAGGTCATTGAGTCCAGCCCCCTGCCTTCACTAGCAAGACCAAGTACTGATTTTGCCCCAGATCCCCAAGTGGCCCCCAACGCTCAAACCACTGAGCTATCCCTCCCTCCTAGCACTTGTTGGCAGTCTCAATCTAAGGCCAAAGACAGAGACTGAACTCCTCTGTGACCCTGTAGAGGTGGGGTCTCTCCAAGTTAGGGTTGATGCATACTGATGATGAAGGTATGCATGGGGAGCTTGCTTTGCAGTATCTTATTCAAAGCAGACTTTGGGTGTATTTGATCTGGGGTTGAAACATGTAACTTAGTTCTTTGGTTTTCTCCTTCTGTTCCCTCTGCTTCAAATAATACAGCAGCAGTTACGATAATCCGATATCTAGGACTGGTGAGAAAATCAGAATAAATGTGATTTTTTAAAAAATATGTGGTGATTCAATATTGTTGCTAATTGTGAAGCGCTACCTCCCTGGTGAGTCCTACCAAGCAACACACCGTTTGCTTCCCACATCCGGCACTGCCACCCCAAAAAGTGTTTTAGCTGCCACATGCTTTCTCCATGGCTGCACATCCAGCCTGGGTGAATCCTATTCCACTTGAAAGCTACCTGGATCCTGAAGCAAAACACAGCAGCTTGGCTGCTCTCACTCACGTCAGCATCCAAAACACTCCTTCAGCCTGGGAACACTGCCAGAAAGGTATGATCTCAGGCAAAGTTCCTGCTTTATGTAATATTTCCAATAAGTGACCCAGAGCCAGCCCAGCCTTGATGAAGCTAGAGGGTAGGTGAGAGTGACCCAAGGTAGAAAGGCTCCATGAGGAGTCCTCCTCCCCAGTTTGGGCTTAGTGATACCAAATGGAGAAAGGTCACCTCTTCCAGTGTTCAGCATGAGCCTCAGGGTAGGTCAGAGAAAAGCTGATTTTGACCTACACAGCCCTAAACGGTTTGGGTGCTAGTTGCATTACAGACCAACCTCTCCCTCCCTGCATGGTGCAGCAGCAGTGTGATCATCTGAAGGCCATACGATAATAACCCTCAGGTGTGAATGGGATGGGACTGGTGACAAGTTCCTCTTCACAGTGGCAGGCCCTTTACTTTGGAACCGCTTTGGCTGTGCTCAGGCAGGGGCTGAAAGCAGAAGCCGCTATTATTTAAGCCTGGGGCAGGCTCAGTGCAGCAGGGCTGGGGAGACATGGGTTGCCATGCCACATCTCTGCGGTGATGCCGCAGTAGGGGCTGCCTGGGGGAGTAGGGGACCGGTTACCTGGTTGGGCAGAGCCGCGCAGTGGAAGGTGCTGAAGCAGCAGGTGCCTGTCCCCCTAAGCAGGGGGGCTGGACCATTTTGTAGAGTGGAGGTGCTGAGAGCCATTGACCCAAACTGTAACCCATCACTTCAAGCCAGGGGGTGCAGCAGCCGCATTTCTAGTTCCACCAGCACCTATGTGGCCAGGGAAGCCTGCGGGTGTGGGAAGGGAGGGGCTCGGCTGTGGTTCTGGAAGGGGGCGGTCCGCCCAGCCCAAGCTTCCCACACCCCCTCCTCTGGGAGAAGCGCATCCCGCTGCGTGCCTGGGGAGGGGGAGCACGCAGCGGGAGGAGCAGCCGCAGGCGGAGCGGCCCCGGGACCAGCCCCCCCTGGTGCGGGAGGAGGGGACTCCCGGGGCACCTGCAGCCGGCGCGCGGGCATCGCTACCTTCCAGCCGCTGCAGCAGCACCGCGCAGGGGGGTCTGGGGGCCGGGCTCTGTGCATGCAGCCGGTGCAGTGGGGAGCCGACCCCCGCCGGTTGGTGCATGCCCGCTGCAGGCGGGCGCCGATAACCCGGGCCCAGCGCAGTGGGGAGCTGGCGGCCGGTGCATGCGGCAGGCGATGCCCGCCGGCCGGGGGCTGAGCAAGACGGCGCTGGTCCCCGGCGCGGTGCCCCGGCCGAGCGCCCCCCAGGCCGCCCCTCGCCATGAAGCGGCAGAACCTGCGCACGGTCTCGCTGATCCTCTGCATCTTCTCCTACCTGCTGGTGGGCGCCGCCGTCTTCGATGCGCTGGAGTCGGAGGCCGAGAGCGGCCGCAGGCGGCTGCTGGAGCAGAAGCGGGGCGAGCTCCGCAGGAAGTACCGCTTCTCGGCCGACGACTACCGCGAGCTGGAGCGGCTGGTGCTGCAGGCCGAGCCGCACCGCGCCGGCGGGCAGTGGAAGTTCGCCGGCTCCTTCTACTTCGCCATCACGGTCATCACCACCATCGGTGAGTGCGGGCTCGGGCCGCCCCCCTCCACGGGCACCGAGCCGCCCCGTCCCCCCAGGGCACCGAGCCGCCCTCTGCCTGCATCCATTACCCTGCCCTCATGGGCACCGAGCCAGCCCGCCTGCACCCATCACTCTGCCCCCATCGGCACCGAGCCGCCCCCTCGCCTGCCCCCACCCCTCCACGGGCACCAAGCCGCCCTCTGCCTTCATCCATCACCCTGCCCTCATGGGCACCGAGCCAGTCCCTGCCTGCACCCATCACTCTGCCCCCATCGGCACCGAGCCGCCCCCTCGCCTGCTCCCTCGCCTGCCCCCATCCCTCCACGGGCACCGAACTGCCCCCTCGCCTGCCCCCACCCCTCCACGGGCACCGAGCCGTCCTCTGCCTTCATCCATCACCCTGCCCTCATGGGCACCGAGCCAGTCCCTGCCTGCACCCATCACTCTGCCCCCATCGGCACCGAGCCGCCCCCTCGCCTGCCCCCACCCCTCCACGGGCACCAAGCCGCCCTCTGCCTTCATCCATCACCCTGCCCTCATGGGCACCGAGCCAGTCCCTGCCTGCACCCATCACTCTGCCCCCATCGGCACCGAGCCGCCCTCTGCCTGCATCCATCACCCTGCCCCTATCGGCACCGAGCCGCCCCCTCGCCTGCTCCCTCGCCTGCCCCCATCCCTCCACGGGCACCGAACCGCCCCCTCGCCTGCCCCCACCCCTCCACGGGCACTGAGCCGCCCCGTCCTCCCAGGGCACCGAGCCGCCCCCCTGCCTGCACCCATCACCCTGCCCCTATCGGCACCGAGCCGCCCCCTCGCCTGCCCCTACCCCTCCACGGGCACCGAACCGACCCCTCGCCTGCCCCCACCCCTCCACGGGCACCGAGCCGCCCCGTCCCCCCAGGACACCGAGCTGCCCTCTGCCTGCACCCATCACCCTGCCCCCATCGGCACCGAGCCGCCCCCTCACCTGCCCCCACCCCTCCACGGGCACCGAACCGATCCCTCGCCTGCCCCCACCCCTCCACGGGCACCGAACCGATCCCTCGCCTGCCCCCACCCCTCCACGGGCACCGAGCCGCCCCGTCCCCCCAGGGCACCGAGCCACCCTCTGCCTGCACCCATCACCCTGCCCTCATGGGCACTGAGCCAGCCCCTGCCTGCACCCACCCCTCCACGGGCACTGAGCCGCCCCCTCGTCTGCCCCCATTCCTCCACGGGCACCGGGCCGCCCCTGTCCACCCCTTCATGGGCACCGGGCCGCCCCTGTCCACCCCTTCACGGGCACCAGGCTGCCCCCCCGCCTGCCCCAATCCCTCCATGGGCACCCAGTTGCCCTGTCCCCCCAGGGCACCGAGACACCCCCTGCCTGCACCCATCACCCTGCCCTCATGGGCACCGAGCCGCCTGCCCCCATCCCTCCATGGGCACCGAGCTGCCTGTGCCGATCCCCCTGCTCTCATGTGCACTGAGCCACCCCCTGTCTGAGCCCATCCCCCTGCTCTCATGGGCACTGAGCCGCTCCCTGCCACTCCCTACCCCTCTATGCACACTGAGCCACTCCCTGTTGCCCCAAGGGCAACGAGTCCCGCCCCCCCCCCTCCACACACACACACCTGCTTCCCCATGTGTCCTCCCCTAGTCCCAGGGTCACTGCCCCACTAACAGCTCACTTCTGCAGTCTCCTCCTGAGAGCCATCAGCAGCCCCCATGAACCCTGGGAGCTTGCAAGGTACAGCGCAGTACTCTGGAATTTAAGGCTGCTGTCATCTTGGTATCTAAGTGCATCCATGTCATGTTCTGTGCAGCTTCCACCCCACTCCCTGGCTCCAGCATCAGGCTCCTTCCCTCCCTGCCACCTGCAAAGAGACTTCTGCTTTGCCCCTTCTTGCCCCGATGTAAGAAAGCTCCATCACACGGAGTCATGGGAACAAGGTTTTGAACAGCTGGGAGTTCTTATCCCCACTGCCTGCCCATGGTGTCCTTACCTCTGCCTTCAGATATTATGCTAACAAGACTCAGAAGCCACCTTTCCCCTGGTGTGCCCTGTGTGATGTTACGTAGTTCTCATATGCAACAAACTCAATCAGCTGCCTACACCTACCTCTGCGTGAGCACTGAGCACACCCCTACTGCCTGCACCCCCACCTCTCCATGTGCACTCAGTTCACCCCTCCACTGCCTGCACCCACCCACCCCCTCCTCGGGCAGTGAGACCTCATTCGTGGAAATGGGCAGCCTTTGAATTGTTGCGGGGAGCTAAGAGGAACTTTAATGTTGGAAATTGGCCAAAGAATTTAAGCGTCTTCACCTTTTCAGAGGTGTGTAAAATCAGGTTTACCAATTCCAAAGCAGAGGAGCAACAGGGACTGGGAGGCAGCATCCATGGATTCCACTCCCCGCTTGTATTGCTGACTCCATGTGACCTCAGTTTCCCCATCTGCAAAATGGGAATAATAATAATTGCAAAGTAATATCTAACTCTCTGGGACTTTGGCCAGGGCTCCCTGATGTTTACAAAGCCACCTGAGACCCTATGATAGGAGGGGCTGTGAAAATGCAAAATATTATCAAAATGTTTATGCAAAATGTGAGTATGCTCACAGTCACGTGACAGTATACTGTGGGGGCTAAGCACAGGCCAATGACTTCATTGCAGGTAGTAGCAAAAGGGCTGCAGGGAACAATGGGACCCCTGACAGGAAAAGGCCTATTCCTCTCTAGGGGAATGTACAAATGTGAACATCTTAAAATTTGCTCTATTGAGAAAGTTCTCCAGGAACAGCCTGGAGGCCCTCAGTACAATGCATGAAACCCTGACCCCAAGCAAAACTCCCATGGGGGCCCAGATTTCAGCCATATTTTCTCCTTAAAGCCCTGATGTTTGATTGTAGAAGACCTACTTTGGGGAGCCTTGCCAGCCACCCCACCTTTGAGTCTCACTATAAAGTTCCAATGGCCCTTTGCACTGGCTGAGCTGTAATTATTACTTGCAAGTGTAGCCTTGAGCCATGAACGAATCTAATCCTAGCCTTTCACCATCGCACAGTCACCTGGGCTAATTGCTTAATCCTTATAGAGGGGTAAATTTTAGTGGAAAGGTGGAAAGCCCTTTCGCAATTGAAAATCGGAATGTAAGTGGTAAGTATTTAATGTAGTTGATTGCACACATTCCCTGTGCACAATGATGGATTTAGGGTGCTTTGGTTTAGGGTATGTTTCCGCTGCCACTGGGAGCAAGCTTCCCAGCCCAGGCAGACAGACTTGTGCTAGTGGGGTTCAGGTAGCACACTGAAAATAGCAGCATGGACATTGTGGCTGGGGTGGCAGGTCTGACTGTCAAGCCCACCCGTTCCCTGGGTCTGAGGTTGGGTGGCAAGCCCAAGTCTCTGCCGAAGCTGCAACATCCACACTGCTATTTTTAGTATGCTGGCTCGAACCCCACTAGTGTGAGTCTGACCCCCTGGGAGGCTTGCTCCCAGCTGCAGTGTAGGCGTTACCTGTAGAGTCTTGCTGACCACATTCAAATGGACGGAAGTGTCCGTGACTCTTCAGGGATATCCCCTGTGTTCTCAGGACAGATCCGAGCACTCTTTACTCAGCAAAACGCTGCATCCACATTTGTGTCACTTGAAGAGCTGTGAAAATAACTGATTTTTTTTTCAGTTCACTGACAGTTCCGAGAGGGGAAAAAAATATTTTCAAGTCAACCCCTAACCAACATTTTTGAAGTTTTGGGTGAATTGAAAGGCAGAAATATTTTTGTGGTTGAACAAAATGTTTCATTTGACCCAAAAGAGAACATTTCTGTTGATTTCGAGCAGTCGGTGTATCAGTGTTTACTCTCTCATTTCCTTTGTCGGTTTGAAAGCATCAATCATATCCTCTTTTAAGAGTATTGGGGGAACAACAGCGATTTCTCCACCTTATTGCTGCTGTAGATCATTATTTACCCCTTGGTGTTCCCACAGCATTCTCATGTACCCTAGTACCTGGTGATTGCTGCCAGACGTTGTGCTAAAGGTCTGGTAGCTTTCTCTGTCACTCAAGTCCTGATTTCACTCTGTGTTCTGCAAAAGGTGCTTGTTTGATTGTATCAGAGTAAATGACATGAGGTAATTTTAACTCATTTGATGTTGATGTGTGTATACACAAACAATGGGAAGCGAACTCTCTCTTAGAATATTGCAGTCGTGAGTTTACCCCAGTCAGTTATGCAATACCTTGTCTTGCATCCCCATCCGATTTCCTGGAGTGGGAGGTGCACTTGAGAATCTACCAGAGACAGTGTGTGTAAATCATCTCCTGATCAATCCATCATTGTGATCGGACAGTTTCCCTAAAAGCTCTGCCCTGTGCAACCGTAGGGGAAGCCCAGTCATAGTATTGAATGAGAACTAGAAAGAAAAAGAATGTCTCTTGATGAATATTTTTTCCATATTCTTCATTCAACTTGTGTAAGTAACTGGAAAAAGTGAAATTTTTAAATAATTGTTTTCAAAAAACCATGCAGCAGTGCAGGGAAATAAACTGGCTCTGCCCCTTCTTAAATTAACTATTATTGTTCTAGGATGTAAACATGCCCACAAAAGAAGTTTCCATACCTATTGCCTTCTCAAATGTAGTTTGTTTTTTTGATGAGGCCCCCTGCCCCCATGGTGGTTACTGCAGGATACAATATAATTCTATTGTGTTGTTTTACTCCTCCATCTGGGGCAGAGATCACAAATTTCAATTAAGCTTATCCACCAAGTCAGGTGGGTGCAGAATCCTGAAGATCAGGACCTCAGTGAGTACCTTGTTTTTATCCTACAGTTATCATGCGCCTCCTTGCTTAGTACACCGGTTCTAAATCTCCAAATAAAACAAGGACATTAAATCTTAATCTGCGTTGGTGAGACTGGAAAATGCGGCACTTCAGCCTTCTCTGAAGCTCATGGCGCTTCAGTGAAATAAACACTTTGTATTTAAAACAATAGAGTGAAAATGAAAGTGCCTTTGGTCTGATTCTCCTCTCAGTTCCCCTGGCATAAATCAGAAGAAAATCCAGCCTGGGAGGAGAAGCAGGCCCCATCGGTCCAATCCTGCCCATAGATACTCCAGTGCGAGCCCACAGGCTATCGTGGGGTGCAAGAGGGTAACTTTAGCCCTTTAAAGACCAAATGAAACTCCATCCTTAGTGTACTCTGTTGCAATTCGGAGATCAGCGTGGGTGACCCGCAGGGAAGTGTAATCCCAAATCTCAGTAAGCGCAAACCATGGGCACACAAATCTGTCTGCAAACATTGCTCTTTTCCCCCTCACTCCCCAATCCTCACAGACACTAGTCTGTCAGCAATGGAATTTGGCTTGCAACACTGACGTGAGATGCCATTGCTCCTGTGGGTTTAAGTAATGCCTGCCTTTCTCTCTTTCTGGTGCAGGTTATGGACATGCTGCCCCAGGCACAGATGCTGGCAAAGTTTTCTGCATGTTCTATGCAATCCTTGGTATCCCCCTCACACTGGTTATGTTCCAAAGTCTTGGGGAACGCATGAACACTGTAGTCCGGTTACTGCTGAAGAAAATAAAGAAGTGTCTGGGCATGAAGAAGACTAACGTCTCTATGGAAAACATGGTCTTAGTAGGCTTCCTGTCATGCATGGGGACACTGTGTGTTGGAGCAGCTGCCTTCTCTTATTTTGAAGGCTGGACCTTCTTCCATGCCTATTATTACTGCTTCATAACCCTGACCACTATTGGCTTTGGGGACTTTGTAGCTCTGCAGAAAAATGAAGCTTTGCAGAAGAAGCCACCGTATGTGGCTTTCAGCTTCATGTACATCTTGGTCGGTTTGACTGTGATTGGTGCTTTCCTAAACTTAGTTGTCCTTAGGTTTTTGACTATGAACTCGGAAGATGAGAGGCGGGATGCAGAAGAGAGGGCATCCCTGAGGAGAGTCAGGAACAACATCCACCTGAAAGCTAAGGAAGACAGTAAGAGCAGAGATGCTATTTTTCTACCCATAGAAGACAGGACAAGTCAAATGAACCTCATCCCACTGATGCAGGAAGACGCTGATAGACCAAGACGTCACTCTTCAAACTCCACCGCCAGAGTCCCTTCCTTCTGCACGTGTTTGTGCTACAGACCGCGGCTGTGTGGGAGCCCTGCCCCTTCCCATCCAGAGACCCTCAGCTGCCACACCAATCCCGTTTACTATAATTCCATTTCTTACAAAATCGATGAGGTCTCCCTGAGCACGAGGGGTCCCACTGGTTTCTCCTCCCCTGGGAGCACTTTATCGTCCAACAGCCCCAGCTGCAGGGAACACCACCGCCTGCGAAGGAAATCCATCTAAATGTGCATGCTCTTTGGGAATTTTTACTCTGAACTGTATTCTACTACTGAAGTCATATTTTGATGATGATAAATTATTAACTGAGGTCATTGTTATTACTCTAATTTCTTCTTCTTTCTCCTGCTCCCTGTTAGAACGGCTTCAACTCTAGCAGCTGCCAGCTACATAATATGCTACCTGGCAATTTGTTTTAAATACCACTGATGAATAATTGTCTCTCTTAGCAGGAGATGTCAGACCATGTTACTTTTTATTTTTGGCAGTATATTAAGGTAGCAGTGATATATAATAGCTCCCCACAAATTATAGAATCTGATGTCCTGTTTGTAGGACAGAATTGTTCCCTTGGAAATGGCTTACAAAACCCCCCAGCAGTGCAGTCTGTATTCCAGGCTTGCTCCGATTAATCCTTAGACTGCTGGTTCCTAGCGGTGTATGTCAGTAACCAAACAGGCTCAATGGCATGTGCCAAAATTTACTGAAAACAAAATCTGTATTAACAAGCTCTCCAGCAATGAAGATCCCTCTCTAAATTAGGGATCCTCACAAGCTGGGCACGTGTTCTTCAGTGTAACATTTTAGAGGTTTGCAAGCGATAATTTGCAGTGAGGTAATATACAAAAGAATTTCCTAGTTGGACAGTCACATAATGTCCGAACAGTGAAGGTAGCAATGTTGGCAGAGATTTGCAAAAAGGGAGATGATAGTGTATCAGCTCTGGAGAAGCATTGTGCAACAGAAGAGGCACCAAGTTCAATGGGGTTACATTTGTGCTACTCGGGTGGGGGGATGTAAACAATCTCCATCTGTTCTTACTGCCACTTCAATGTCACTCTCACTTCATGTTTGAAACCATCCACAGTGGGGCTCCAAACATGATGCAGCTGGTCATTATGGCAGATAGATCATCTGCTTTTAAGTGACTCTCGATGCAGGCCCCAACCTCTGAGCAGGTTGCTCTGTCTTGACTGCAATGTTCTGGTTTCAAAGGAACATCCGGAGACCTCTCAGGTAGGGATGAAATATTCAAACCATCCCTCTGCCCCTGAACTCCGCCTCTCTGATGAGGCGTGGCCATAGGGCGAGGCTCTTCCGGAGACAGGATGGAGGAAGTGGGATTGGATTTTTTTGAAGTGCAAGGTTAAAATTGGAGGCGAGCAAGCTTGGGAATAGTGCGCCTGAGCCCCTGTGAGCCCCCACCTTTAAATCTGAGAGCTGACCCTGTCCTCCATTAGCTCTAAGAACCCCCGTCATCGACCTCACTGGTCTAAGGGAGGGCAGAAAGTAGCTCTAGCTAGAATTTCTGTTGCCCCACTTTTGGCTCTTTCCCCAGCACCCACAGCCTTCCTTACATTCTAGCGCGGAAGGAATTTGTGTTGTTAGCATTAGTTGCTCCTGAGTACGATAACCTTCAGGTTCTGCTCAGAGCGATTTGTGCTCGTAAGAACAATGAAAACCCAAACTAAGGCTGCCGAGGAGACGGAGTCTGCGCTCTTGGAAATACTCAGCATTACAAGATTTCAAACCATTTGGGGTGTTGGGTGCAATCTTGCACCTTCCCACTGTAATTCAACCACAAAGACGTCACGCTCCAGAGAAGGGGTAAGCTCCTTGCTTTGCTAGACTTTGTGTCTCATCTGCTATTTGAAACAAACAAGCTCTTATGGGCTGTATGGAAATCCATTCTCATACGCTGGGATCGGTTGGGCTAGAATAGAGATTTCTGGGTAACCATGCCTATCTTGCGCTCACAGCCACTGCTCTCATGAAGATTTTTGGCATCCAGAAGGGGCCCTATGAAAGGCCCAGAACTGCTGTCTCTGCTCACTGAGATTGATCTCCACTTGTTCCTCTGGGGGACATGGGGCCAGCTTCCCACCTGTTTACTTCAGTGGAGCTGAGGTTCTGGCCATTAGTCTTCTGGGGCTTAGTAGCGTGCTTCCCCTTCCCTCTCCTCTCATGGTAGCTTGTTGAGCCGTGATCCGAAGTGGGGACGTGGAGGGTGGCAAGAACAGCTGGGACCTGACCCCCAATCCCACTCTCTAGCAGCTGTGGGAAAAGGATCTGCCTCTTACGGAGCCTCAGTCCAGCAGCTGCCTTGGGGGTGAAGAGGATGAGCTTGCAGCCATTTCAAGCTGTTTGCTGGAAGCTTCTTCCCTGGAGAGCAGGAAGAGTGCCTTCCAATGCTCCTGCTTTGATTGGCACCAGCTCTAGCAGGGAATTGCCACAGACTCCTCCACATTTGGTCTCAGAACGGCTCCAGCGTGGGCCTCACCAGACTTCCTTTCTCCTGACTAGGGAGTGGAGAGGAGAGTGAAAAGAGGCAGGGCTTGTGGTGGGACCTCTCCTTGCAATTCTCTTCCAATACTGGTACTGCCCCACCCACCCTGCACTTTCGCATATACTCCCCATCAGCCTCTGGCATGACATTACTCTTCCCCCATAGGGGTTCTGGTCAAACCCACACTACGGAGGTCAACAAACTCTTCCTCCCCAGGCCTTACATACAGCCCTGGCAGAGTGCATACCAGCATGGGGCTGTGGGCTGTAGGGGTCTCATGTCCCTGCTCCTCTCCCACCCCATCCCCAAGCTCCTCAGAAGGCCGCACCATCTCCTGAGATTTCGACCAACAACCCCCTCAGAGTCCTCTTCCTCGGCTGGGCCTCCTCCCAAGGAGAAGGCGGCAGTGAAAACAAAAGGAGGCCTCTGATAGAGGTTCCAGCAGTGCATATAGCCAGGGGTGCTCTTCTAACAGGTTGGGGAGCCCACATGGTGACCCACAAATGCCCTACCAATGGACCAAGAATATTAACTGGCTGGAATTGAGGGCAACGAGATGTCAGGTTCCCTTTGCCACATTACAGAGGGAGAATCGTGCTCCAGCGAGGTATATGCGATGGAGACCCAGAACACACAGTTCTGCACGGGTGCCCTTTCAACCGCATCCATCCTGGGGAAATTAAGTTACATGCACAGCAACCGGTAAATCCTTCAATCGTTCCGTGCTCTGCCTGCCGTTTTAGCTGTCAGCAGCAGCTGCACAGTGGGCCGGATTTCTAACCAAGGATTGATAAATCCCTGCAAGTTTGATCCCATGTGTTTTCTGAGTATTTCATTTATTTCTTTGTGCCAGGATTCTCAGCAGGAGGCGGAGCACATGCACAAAAGTGGCACGTGGCAGGCACAGA
Organism: Chrysemys picta bellii; assembly: GCF_011386835.1. Classification (NCBI taxonomy): domain Eukaryota; kingdom Metazoa; phylum Chordata; order Testudines; family Emydidae; genus Chrysemys; species Chrysemys picta. Next base: position 35,923,272 of record NC_088803.1, on the reverse strand, counting down.
TAGAGGCTGTACAGTGGCCATGTGCTAGGCCAGCCCCCACCGAATTATCAGTAAAAGCTGGCACGCAAAATTTGTCCCAGTCAGCCAGTCGTTTCCATTGTTCAGACTCTGCTGGTTTATTATTTGTATGATGGCAGCATCTCTACTGAATTATTATTTGTTCAGGTTTTGGCATTGCTGGTGCAGCTGAATACTCAACTGTGTTGTCTCTCCTGCCCCTGGGGAGCTCCCACATGCAACCCATACTTTGGAAATCCTATTAGAATACAACCAGCCAGAGGTGGATGCTCAAAGCAAGTGAGTGCTCAGTTTAAGTGGGCAGCTGTGCATCTAACTTGTCCAACCCCCCCATGCCTTTCTAGTAATACAAGAAATCAGATTAGGGTTCTTGGAGGTTAGAAAGTTGCAGTTTAGCTCCTGCTGTTTGGAGGCAAAGAGCCCCCAGCCCGTACTGCTGTGTAAAGCCGTTGCACCGAGCTCTAGCTGGGAAGAGAAGTAGGAGTCAGTCCAGCTGCACATGCAGTAGGGCCAATATGCAGTTGCATATCCTCATGGATGAGGAGCCTGATGTGTTGGGAGAAGGCTGCTGCTGCAGGGAGAGAGGGTCGCCTCCAGTCCTGCTTGTTGCCGTGGGTGGTGGTAGGTAGCAAGTGTCTAGGGGCTCGAGTGCTCTGCATAGCAGAGAGGAAGGATGGTTTGTGGTTATGGCATTGGACTGGAACTCAGGAGAGGTGGGCTCAATGCCTGACTCTGCCACACGCTGCCTGTGTGACACTGGCCAAGTCACTTCCTCTCTTTGTGCCTCAGGTCCCCTGGGGATAGCTTCTTTTTCCCACCCTTTGTCTGTCTTAGATTATAAACTCTTTGGGGCAGGGACTGTCTTGCAAAGCGTATGGACAGCATCTTGCACAACTGATCTCAGCTGGGGCCTCCAGGTGCTACCACAATGCAAATAGTACTATAGGAAGTGCCAGCTCACCCCTACCAGTGCCAGGCACATCACTGTGGAACTCCTGGACACACCCTCCACCAGTTCAGCTGGCAGTACAGCCCCAGTGTAGGGGTCTGCCTGGCAGTTCTGTCAAGCCTCCACCAGGATACTGGCTCCTTGGACAAACCCTGCTGTTTGTCATGACTCTGGCTCACAGTCTGGAGTAATTTTCGTCCAATGCTGCACTTAGCGTCCAATCCTCCGCCTGTTAATGACCCAGCTTCCTGAGTTCCTTGGTAACAAAGGCCAGGCCCATACTGTGCACCCCAAGAGCCTGGACGGACTGTGGCATAGCCGACCAGTAGCTGTGGCATTCCTGCTTTGCCCCCTTGCCACGCGGTGCTGCCCTGAGCATCTTTTCCAGCCTCAGTAACTAGCCACCCCCAATTGCAAGTGTTCACCACTGTGCTTCATTATATCCCTTCTGCAGGCCACAGCCTGGAGTGTTATTTATATACTATTTATAGCCAGCTTTCCCCACCTGCTTCCGCAGAGTTAGCTGCAGCCAGTCCTACCTACTCCTGCCTTCCTTCATGTGACGCTGCCTTCCTGCCTGCTTAGATAGCCCCAGCTGCTGCAGGTTACTTCCACCCAATTACCCCCTCTATTCAGGTAATTGGCACGCACAGCTACCTGCCTGTCTGCCAGTCAGTCAATGTGTCCTGGTGAGAAGGTGAGGGCCAGAGAGCTGGTCAGCTCCTGGCTCAGCACATCCTGTTACACCCCTGCGGAGGCAATTGCAGAGGGAGCTGCCCTGGGACTGCACTGGCATGAACTGAGCAGAGCTGGATTTGCTCCATGCAGCCCAGGTGTGTTAGGATGCAGTTCCCTCCTTCCCAGCGGCCATGGCTGTGCAAGCAGGTATTGCACTGGATGCGTAGCATGGGAGGAGGAGGATGCACCTGAAGCTGGATAGCAGAGGAGATTAGGTCAGTAAGTGCAACCGGTGGGGAGCAGTGAGCTAAACAGCAAATTCAGCCCTGAGGCAAGTGGGCATAACCCTCACTGGATCTGCAGCCATTTGCTTCAGGGGTGGGTTTGGCCCTTTGTGTTATGTCCACTTTTCTGCTAAACGCTCTTTGTTTTATTGTTGCTTCATCCTCCCAGCTTCACACTCCTCCCCCTTCATATGTGTTATTCACCAGTTGCATCCTGTCTGGCACCTTGGCGAAATCATGGCCTCAGGGATGTAAATTGGAATTTTGTCATTGACTCCAGTTGGGCCAAGGTTTCACCCTAGGGGTGCAAGCTCCCCGAGGCTGGGACTGTCTTCTCTGTGGCTTGTCTGTATAGTGCCCAGGCCAATGGGGCCGCGATCCTCAGCTGAGGTGCCAAGGCATGGCTGTTTTGTACAATAATGGCCCTGTTTCATGCTGCCTTCATCATGAGTTCTGATGAGCACAAATAAAAGGGGCAGCAATTTAGGGAGTCACCAATGGAGAGATGGGTAAGGGTGCTGCATTGCCTAGGGGGTGCGCTATGGGTGCCATGGCAAACAACTCTTCTCTCCTTGCTGGTGCAGGGAGGTTTCTCACTTGGAGGTTTTATTGTTTTGATCATGTGGGGCTTATTGTTTAATATCAGGTCATCTATTCTGTGTGTGATTGGAATCAGCCTGTCCCTCCCTCTGCCAGAGGGATCTGAGCAGGGCCAGCCCACAACATTGTCACCATTGGGGATTTCACTCTAGTAATGTGTTGGATGGAAACTTCTATTTTCATTGTCTTTGAGGAACATGAGGTTTTTCACTTGCTGTGGCCCATGCAGTACAAGGAAGCCCCTCAGGCTACTGCTCAAGTAGTCCACAGTCCTGGATCATCTAGACTTCAGGAACTAAACTCAGCAGCAGCTGTTACTTGCGCCTCCACCACACTCTTCTCTGATCTACACTTTTCTTCAGGAATGTGCATGGTTACATCCATTTGAGATGGAGATATGGATGCTGCAGTAGCTGCCAGGTCACCTGCACTCTGACTAACTGGAAGATCAGGCATCTCCTCACCACTCACATCCTCCCTGGGGCCGGAAGGCTCACCGTGAACATTTGTGTCTATGTATCTCAGGAGAGCTCCTTCCTGCTTAGATAGAAAAGTTTCCTTTGCTTTCTTTCTTTTTCTGAATGCTGCCCCAGAGGGGCGTTTTCTTCTTTCACTCATGACTGCTGTTCTGTGCCAGCTATAGTGGCTCTCAACACTCAATTGAAGGGGACAAATAAGCAGGCTGGTAGCAGGGCGTGAGGGAATATATCAGTGTCTTAAGGGCCTAACTGGCTCCTACTACTTCAGTTGACTGCCTGTTCTCCTCAAGAGGGTTCAGGGAAGCAGCAGGAAACAGGGAGCTCCCTGAGAAGCTGGTGTTAATCAGTCCAGGCTCCTGGGGGTGCTAGAGGGGTACATGAGAGGCTCTTCCTCCTCTCTCTCCCTGCAGCTCCTGCTGCTTTCTGTTATTCCCTCTCCCCTTTTCTCCTGCCAGCCTGTTATGTCTCTTGTGCCCTCCTTCCTCCACCACAGCACTCCACCATCTCTGTGCATCTAGAACAGAGAGAATACATATGCACCAGCAGCAGACATCATTTTCTACACTCTGGGTCCTAGTGGCACTCTTCCCCGTCTTCCCCCCCCCTCCCCACCCACACACATAGTCTGGCACCTGAAGCGTCTGCCTCAGTTCACCTCATGGTAAGGCCAGCCCTGGATCTGAGCTAGGAAAGAGTTGAGGATTCCCGCATATTCTCAGTTGTGAACTGACAATTATGAATTAGAGAGGCAGCATGGCCTAGTGCCACTGGGAGACAGGGCTCCTACAGTCCAGTCCTGGCTCTGCCACTGACTTCGTGTGTGACCTTGGGCAAATCCCTTAACCACTAGGGCCAACATTTTTAAAGCTGGGTTTCTAAAGTTAGGTTCCTAAATCCACATTTAGGCACCTAAATAAAAGGTCTGAGCATTTGCAGCAGCCAGTGACCTCAGTGGGAACTGTGGGTCCTCATCACTGTTGAGCATCAGGATGAATTTAGGTGTGTAAAGTCCAAATGTGGGATGCAATGCATGACAGAGTCCTAAAATGAGGGACACTCATTTATTCAGGAAAGTCAGAGCCTACATGATTCCTTCCTGTAATAATAGATTGATCTGAAAGTGCTTTACAAGTATCATTATCCCATTTTACAGCTGGGGAAACGGCAGCACAGAGAGATAAGGTCACCCATCAAGCCAATAGGAAAGAGCTGGGAATGGAAGGAACCCCGGCTTCCTAGTCCAGTGTTCTAGCCACTAGGCCACACTGCTATAACCTCTGTGCTAGGGTTCTTTAGTTCTGCTGTAAAATGACCTTCAGTAATAAAACGGGGGGCGGGTGAGCAGATTTATGTAGGACATGGGTGAGTTCAGGACTAAAAGTGACGTTTTGTGGAATGACCGACACGAGAGGTTTGCTTTGCACCGTGCTTGGAAGATGCTCAATATTCAAGGAAACAGAGTGCCATCTGGTGGTTGAATGAGGAAGTGCTAATCTGGAATTAAGCATTTTCAGAAATAAACAGTGAAGTAAAACTATCCCAGTGAGTGTGGGAATTCAGCGTGTTGAGATGCCCTGGATTCCAGGTGCAAAGTAAGGATATCAGGAGACTGAAGAGCATTTCCAGGTAATCATGTAAGGAGCATGGTCCAGAACATTATTCAGTGGAACAGTCCATTATAAAAATAAAGAACTAAATATGCTCATCTCTGGTATCAAACATCCTTGGTGTGAACAGGTGAATAATATTCATATTTATTGTATACTAGGTTTTTTTTTTTTTTTTACTCTATAGAACCTTTTACTCTGACGGGTTCTCAAACCATGTACATACATCACCATGGAAATGCAGCCAGGTCTGGGATGTGGAAGGCAGATAATGATGCAGGACACTTGTGAGGCACCTCTATGAGAATGGTGGTGTGATGCTCTGGAGCAAACCTCAATGGGAGAAGCTATACTTAGAGCAATCCTGCTGGGGAGCTCACAGTCTGAAAAGACCAGTCACCCAGGAAGGTTAAGGGGAGGGGAATATGTAAGTAGTTCCATTCCAGGTGTAATATATGGGATTAAGGTAGAACTCCTCAGAAGAGTTTAAGAGCCCTCTAGCAGTCTCTCTGTGTTCCATGTTTTAGAAGCCACCAGAAACCAGACAAGCATCAATGTGTGTGAAGCTAGGCCTGGTAGGTTTGTGTATTGTGGCAGAGCTCTGACCTTGTCCCTGCAGGTACTGTGCTTCTAGGTGGTATATGCTAGCCTCAGTGGCTCTCTGTAACCTTCCACATAGCCCTTCTCTCTCTAGGGCCAGGATTACGGTCTACTGAGCTCTTTTCATCATAAGCCAGCAAGGAGGTTGGTGAGAGAACTCCCAGTCTATATTGTCCCTAGGGCTTGTTTTAGAACAATTTAGCCTCCTGTCCTGACAGGGGCCTGACTTCCCCTCCCAGGAGGTGTTCCTGTAGTGGTGAGTTGGGGGGAACCCGGGCCCGCCCTCTACTCCAGGTTCTGACCCAGGGACCCTAATAGTAGCAGCTGTTGGCAGCCAACCTTTCACTGCTAGAGTTGCTACATTTCCCTGGGCCACTTCCCCACAGCTCTCCTGCTTCTCCCTTCTTCACCCTTACCTTAGGGCTCCCTTATCAATAACTTGAGGGTGCCTTCATTAACCAGCCCTTCCACCACACTGCCTCTCCTCTGCCTGACTGGAGTGAGCCCTTTTTATAGTATCAGCGGAGCCTTAATTAGAGTCAGGTGGTCACATTAGCGTAATGCCCTCACCTGACTCTTTGCAGGTTAATTGGAGTCAGGTGTTCTCATTAGCCTGGCACAGCCCCTGCTCTGGTCAGTCAGGGAACAGAAAACTGTTAATCCAGTGGCCAGTATATCTGCCTTCTGCTATTCTGCTGTACCCAACTGGCCTGGGTCTATCACAGTATGTTTGTGTGAACATGATTACTTGCAACCTAGATGTGCTCCTGCAGTATCTTCGGATTTTTTTTTGTTGTGTAAAAGAGCTAAAGACTCAGTAGTGGAGCTGGGTGGGAAGCAGTTTTCCTGTCCTGTGAGAATTGGAGAGTTAAAAAAATCCCCATTCTGAACTGGGATAAATTTTCAAAATCTCCAAAATTTTCACAAACTGAAAAGCCTCCTTGCCCACTCCCCCAAATCTGAATCAGGTCAATCAAAATGTTTTGACAATTTCTAAATGTTTGGCTTCAACTTTGACTTTTTATTGTAAATTACTTTAAATTTAGAAATAAAAAATCATTTCAAACCAAAAAACTCAGGACTTTTAGTTTTGAAAATGTCAAAATGGGATATTTCTACAATCTCTAAACTTGTTTGCAGTGTTTCTTGACACAGGAAATTCGTCAGAACTGGCCCTTTCCTGCGAGTGGTTTCAGCTTTGGTAAAATTTGCATTTTCTGGTGAAAAATGTGTTAAAAAATTCCCTGGCTAGTTCTACTGTCCCCCAGACTTTGGGCGTTGCTCATAGATGAGATGCCAGTTACCCCCATATGCCACTCACCCAGCTCATGGAAGAGGTGGCTCAGGAGGGGAGGAGATGAGAGCCCCAGGGAGTAGGGCTCACTGCAGGGGACTTTAGGCTCATGTCCTATCATATTATTTTAAGGCTCATTATCAACTGGCTCAGCTGTAATTTTGCAGCTTTGTTAAACCATTAAATCTTCTGCTGCAAACAGCCTCCAGTGGAAGTGAACCGGACTCCCTTTGACTTCACTTGGAGTTGGGCCTGTATTTATTCCAGTGCTGAATGCATTCCCCCCGCCCCTGATTGAGAAAGGAGCAGCAATAACTTGGAAATTCAAAATGACAAAGTGTCGTATTTGGGGGCTCAGCTATTCCAATGTATAATACAGCTTGGACCCGCTTTGCACCCATGTGAACAAGTGCAGCCCAGCGCCCCTGAGCCAAGGCTCCCTCAGAACCCCCGATTTGCACATATGCATTGGTGGGAGGGGTGTGCGAAACAATGTGCTTGAAAGAATGGCTTAGGTCAGGGGTGGGCAAACTTTTTGGCCTGAGGGCCACATCGGGGTATGGAAATTGTAGGGTGGGCCATGAATGTTCACAAAATTGGGGGTTGGGGTGTGGGAGGGGGTGAGGGCTCTGGGGTGGGGATGAGGGGTTGGGGTGCAGGAGGGTGCTCCAGGCTCGGACTGAGGGGTTCAGAGGGTGGGAGATGGATCAGGGCTGGGGCAGGAGGTTGGGGCATGGGAGGGGGTCAGGGGTGCAGGCTCCAGGTGGTGCGTACATCAAGCAGCTCCTGGAAGCAGCTGTATGTCCCCCCTACATGGAAGTGCGTCCAGGTGGCTCTGCGCAGTTCCCTGTCTGCAGCTGCCACCCCTGCAGCTCCCATTGGCTGCAGTTCCCGGCCCATGGGAGCTGCAGAGGCGGTGCTTGAGGTGGGGGCAGCGTGCGGAGCCCTCTGGCTGCCCTTACATATAGGAGCCGGAGGGGGGACATGCCACTGCTTCCAGGAGCCGCGCGGAGCCCCAGCACGTGCAGAGAAGGGCCAGCCCTGACCCCGCTCCCCAGCTGGAGTGCCGGAGCAGAGCAAACCCTGGATTCTGCTCCCCGGCGGGAGCTTGAGGGCCAGATTAAAACATTTGAAGGGCCGGATGCGGCCCCCGGGCCGTAGTTTGCCCACCCCTGGCTTAGGTGCTTGTTACCAGTGGAATTTAGTGCTGAATTAACACAAAGACCTGCATGTTCAGCCCCCCTCCCTTTGATTTGATGCTGATTGTGCTCACAAGTATGGCTGTGCAAAAGTTTTGTGTGTGAAGTTGTATGGTTGCTATTGATTTTGCACACACAGCACAGGTGTGTGCCCACTTTCCTGTGCGGCTTTGAGGCTGTTGACCCTGAGCGTATGATTAGATACTAGATCATCCTAATCCGTGCTCTGTGCTCCTGGCAGGAGACCCTGATTGTCAGCATGGGGCCAACATCCTCTTGTCTTGGTGCTGCTTTCCCAGAGGAGAGTTTTTATTTCACTGAGAAACGTCAAAGTCCACCAGGTTTTTCATGTGAAATGATTAAAAACTGCCCCACCTCCCCGGTGTTTATGTTTGGAGGCAAGAGGCCCTTGACATGAGTGGAATCCAGGGGCTGAAAGATCCTTTAACTCCTCTCTGGATTTTATGTCAGAGCCCACCACCTTAAAATTACTCTGCAATCACTCCTGAGACACAGAATCCCCAGCACAAAGACACAAATTAAACACACAGCAACCCATGTCAAAACCACCCTGGGACTTGCGTGTGACGTTTGCTGTGCCGAGCAGAGTCCTCGGGCATAGGCTGTCGCTGATAATGGTTGGCCAACCCAGAAAGGCAGGGCACCTGCTCACTTATTATTATTGCTCTTACAGAGCCCGAGTTGCTAGGCGAGATTGATGTTAAGGTCCCCCGTTGCTTAGCAACTGCCTGAGCCTGATGTTGCTTTTGGAAGTTGGTGACGGTTTGACAGCAGGAGATGCCATTCAGCTCTCTACATCTTGCTGGGTTGGGCTGGTTTGACTTTCTAGCCATAGGCACTGCTGGAGATTTCTCCCTCGCCTTTCTCTCTGTCACCTTTATTCTGAGAGTTAATCGGCAGATGGAAAATCACAAGACAGAAAGAGGCTAAATTCACTGATTATATTATTGGCTGAAAAGGATTAACTTGTCTCTAAAGAGGAATGAAAGTACATGCTCAGAAGGTTTGTGTTTTACAAGCGTCTCTTTGGTACTTCGTGTCCTTGGGTATAGAACAAATCCCGTCTAATTTTGTCATTGTCCGTAGGAACAGAAGCAGATCGTCTCCAGCACTCACTCAGCTGCAGACTGAGAACCCCACGCACCTGAGACAGCCAGGAGCCAGGGATACTCGCTCTGGGGACTTCACTATAATCTGTAACTGAGCTCACTAAAAGAGGGGCCTTCTTTGAGGGAAAGTCTGATGCACCCATACCTCCCTGCTGCTCCCTCTCTGTCTCTTTTCTACACAACAGTACTTAGGAGGCCAAAGGGCTTGAAAATGGCATTCATACCCAGAGGAGTGGACAGTGCTTCAGGCCCTAGCTACCTTCCCTTCCTCCTGATCCCACGGCAGTAGCTGAATGTCATTGGGGATCAATACACTTTTACAGCCCGCTGCGGTGATGGGAACTTTAAGGTGAACGATGCCGTGTCTTGAAACTGACACCGGCGTTTGGTAGAAGTTGTTCACGTGAAGGGATTTTTGTTCCTGATGCACTGGTGTCAGAAGTGAAATTTATTGACAGATTGCACTGATTCTCTCCTGCAATGGATCCCATGAGATGGGGCCTGAGCCCTAGCTTTTCCCACCAGCTGGGCCTGCTCTCGTCTGAGTGAAGGGTCTGAAGGCTTCTCAGCTTTCTGCCTTCAGAGAGGTGCAGAACAGATCACCTTCAGAGTGTGGCCACAGCTGGAGACAGGACACCAGACATGGGGGACCAGTGCTCTGAGGTGATTCAGAGAGTCCTCTCTTAGATGCCCAGCTGCTGTGTCGTGCTCATGTAACGCTGACAGACCCCGGTCATCGGTGGGCAGGACTGAACTTGGGACCTGTGGAGCTTAGCGTATGAGCCTCTACTGCATGAGCTAAAAGCCACCCGGCTCTTAGCTAAGGCTGTAGCAAACTCATTCATCTCTAAGGTCTAGTTTACACTGGCAACGCTAATGCGCTTGTGTGGTCACGGCTCACGCCGGGTGTAGCTCCTAGCGCTGGGGCACTGTTTACACTGGCACTTTACAGCGCTGCAACTTGCTGTTCTCAGGGCGGTGTTTTTTCACACCCCTGAGCGAGAAAGTTGCAGCACTGTTAATTGCCAGTGTAGACAAGCCCTAAGTGGTCACGGTGCCACTAGAGGGAACAGAACACCACACTCAGGAGATGTCTGGGTTACACTCACATGCTCCAGGTCAAACAGATCATTTGGGGTAGGGAAGGAATTTTCCCCAGCTCAGATTAGCAGGAACCTTGTGGGGGAGAGGAGGGAATTCACTTTCCTTTGCAGCGTGGGGCAGAGCTTGCCTGCTAGGATCATCTGGGCATATCTCACCTCATCAATTCCCTGCTATGGCCAGGACCTTGGACATTGGTGGTGTCTTGTTCTCTCCTGTGCTGTCTGCAGCACACAACAGCTTAGTCTCTGGAGGGCTGAAATGCTGTGCTGTAACTAATCATTAGGTGCACTGTAGAGATTGTGATGTTACACCCCATATTCTTCATAGAAATATGGTTATTAATATGGCATAATTAAGATATACTTTATGCAAGATGGCTCATGTAAGATATCATTGGAAAGGTTATGATTTACTGAATGTGATTATCCAATTTGTATGCATGTATCATTTCTGTATCTGAAGTTAGGAATATTGACTATGTAACTATTACAACTGTGTGAGTACTTGGGGAAACACCCACTAGACGGTAAGCAATCAGCCTTAATGGGCCATTAGAAAAAGACCATGAATCTTTGAAGATGGCAAGGGGGTGAATCTGGCCTCTTCTCCATTGCCTACCCAAGAAGAAAGACTGCTGAAAGTACCTGGAGGGACAAAGGAACTAACCTGAGGGGAAAGGCAGGGTTCCAGTCTGTAAGAAGAAATAACTGGAACTCTAAGCTACAGAAATTCTGCAACTTGCCTACAGTAACACTTAGGGTGAGAAATTACTTCTTGAAACCAGATTCTTTAAGATCTTAAGCTTAGTATGCATGTTTTGTTTTATTTGCTCAGTAATCTTTGTTCTGCTTGCTATCCCTTATAATCACTTAAAATCTGCCTTTTATAGTTAATAAATTTGTTTTGTTTATTATTACACCCAGTTTGTGCAATTTCTAACTGGGGGCGGGGGTGGGCAAGAAGTTGTGCATATCACTCTTCACATTCAGGGAGAGGGCAAATTTTTAGGAGCTTGCGCGGTGCAGATCTTTCTATACAGCACAAGACAGTATTTTGGGTTTATTCCCCGGGGGCGGGGGGGGGGGAGAAGGGGGTGCTGGGTGAATCCTCTCACACAGAGCTCACTTCAGTCTGCAGCTGGGTGTGGCTGTACCTGTGTGTGTGTGTGTGTGTGTGTGCGCGCGCTGCAAGAGGCCGGAGAGCCTAAGGCCTTGGCTACACTTCAGAATTCACAGCGCAAGTGTAGTTGCGCTGCCAGTACTCCACCTCTCCGAGGGGAATAGCAGCGCTGCGAGCGAGCGTGCAGCGCTGATTACGCTGGCGCTTTACAGCGCTGCACTCGCTGCGGGGCGTTTTCACCCCCCCGAGTGCAGCAAGTTGCAGCGCTGTACAGCGCCAGTGTAGCCAAGGCCAGAATCAGCAAAATGGAGAGGGAATCCAGGCTGGTGGAACAGGAGGGGCTTAGTGAAACCCCATTAAATCAGGTGGCATCCCAGAAGTGGGGTCTCACCTGTCACAGAGGCATCTGGAGGAAATGCAATGGCTTGTGCTATACAGCAGGTTGGACTATATTATCTGGTGGTCCCTTCTGGCCTTAAACTCTATTTTCTTCTGCAGGTAGCTCTTGTATGGACATGTTCATCTCTTGGCATTTCTGCTCTCAACCCAATGGGCAAGAGGGGCTTAATTTTTAATTGATCCTTTTTTTCTAAATCTTAACTATTGGCCACAGTAGCTTTTAGTAAAAGAACAGCCTGAAGAGAGGGCTCTCGGTTCAGACATCTAAGTGAATTCAAGCAACAAGCTATTTGTGTTCATTATGGTCCAGGCTCTAGAGGTATTCAAGGCCTGATTAGATGGAAAGAATGTATAGGGCAATTCGTGCTTGAAGCAAGGGGTGAGACGAGTGGGTCATCAGAGTTCTTCCAAGCTTATCACCTACAGTGATGCCAAGTCAGTCCATGCCGTCCAGTAACCATTTAGGCAGTGAGGATTTAATGGGACAAGGAATAGGTGATTTGGGGCTTTAGATTAGGAAAACTCTTGTAGCAACGTGTCTGGGAACCAAACTGATGCAATTAAAAACCTCAGATGCAAAAAAAAAAAAAAAAGATTTTTATTATCACCATTATCAACATTTGTCCTTAGCTTAACACTGAATTGTAAATCACTCATCGCATATTGTCTGAATAAAACCTACAGACAGGCAAAAAGTACAGGAGAATCCTCCCTTCACTAGAACTGACTATCCAATGAGATGCGCTGAACACCGTGCGCCAAGAGTTACACCTCACTTCACGTACTACAGCGTTGGTCTGGACAGTACAGTCTGCTGCAAAGGCTTCCAGCCAAGGGAGTCCATACAGCTTGCAAACAATGAAACGTGGGAACACTGGAAAAGGGACCCTCTCTGAGTCACAGAGAAGCGGGATGTCAGCCTTCCAGCTGTTTACAAGTGATCACGTGTACTCTCTCCTCCGCTGCAGTGACATCATGGCTAAGATTTAACTGACTCACGTCAATTACATTTAGGAAAAATACAGAGAGGGAGAGTTGCAAAGACACAAATTGCAAGTAGAGGCCACTGAAAGCCAATAGGAGTGAGGCAGTGGAACCTGGTGGCTGCTTGCTGGTTATGAACAGAGAATTTTGGAGACTTCTGAGACATTTAATGATCCCCAGCAATAATTTAATCCTTAATCCTAGATTAAGGATCAGATTTTGCAGCACTTATTCCCATAGATAATCCTTACTTGACTAATCAATTGGGCCATTTGCATAGCAGCTGCAGCAGGATCAATCCATGAGAGAACATACACACACTAGGGAATGTTGCAGTTGGTTTGCGGCACAGAACATTAAGCAGCTGCCCCAGTACTATCAACGGGATAAACTCCACAGTAGGCTGCCACTGCTGTCACCACCACCGCATCACCCAGCCCTGCTCGGAACAGCTGCACTGGTGCTGAAAAACAGCTGTGTGATATCTCAGAGTAGATGAGGCCCACTGCAAGGATGCTGGCAGTGAGGTCAGCCCTAGGGTGGAAGGCGTGCCTCATGTCACTATTCTGGTCTCATGCCCCAAGCCTGCAGGCTCTGGCTGCAGAGCTAGTCCCCAGGGAAAGGTGTATCCCAAGCCGGTAGGCCCCAGCTGGAGCCATGGTCAGCCCCTACTCTTCCCGCCCATTTGGAATAAGGTTTGGGAACCTAGATCTGGGGATTTGGGGCTGAGGATCTGAGCCCAAAAGCAAATTTCCACAGGGAAAGTGGGGGAGTACAGCAAAAAACAGAGAGAGAGAGACCTCCCCTGTTTCAATCGACTTTAACCCCTTCTCCTTTGCATGGCATTTGAGCCTATGGGATCAGTGCTATATTTGCTAGATGCTCCTATCTCCCATTAATACTGACCCCAATGGCAGTTACAGTGGAAGATCCTGCCATTGATCTGAATACAGAGCTGCCGTGGGGGTGCTGCAGTTAGATCTGGTTCACTCACCAATGGGGCAGTGCATCCCCCTATGCTTTTTAATTTGAAACAGTTTCGCAAGAAGCTGCGTCCATCTTTGATCCCGAGGATGAAGGTGCCCAGCAGCCTTGCATTCTCACCCTGCTTGGGAACGACAGCAGTCCCTGCGCGGAGGCGGCCAGGGTACACATTTTAACTAACTTGCTGGATATTTCTCCCCTGTAGTTTCTTCCCTTGCGGCATTAGAAATCGTCAGTGGCTTCATGGTGGGGCAGGAGCTAGCTAACAAGAACGGCCCTTTCATGTTCTCTGGCCTGGATTCCCCCCCACGTACAATTCACACTGTTTCCATCCTCTAAATATTTCAAAACAAAATTTGGTTTTAGAACAATTCATTGAAACAGAAAAATAAGCAGCTTTGGTAGATCAGAAATGTAACCATCTTTGGGCAATTTTAAAAAGTATTTAGGTGCCTAAAGACACCGATAGGTGCCTAAAATGATGCTATTAGGCACCTATGGGAGTTAAGACACTAGATGCCTATCTCACTCTTCAGCAGGGCCGGCTCTGGCTTTTTTGCCGCCCCAAGCAAAAAAAAAAAAAACAACCTGCGGCGTGGCCGGAGCGGCAAAGCAGGGGAAAAACAACAACAACAAAACAAAAACAACGGCGCGGCTGGAGTGGCAAACCTGGGCGGGGGGGGCGGGGGAGCAAGGGAGCAAAAAGCGTGCGGCACAGCTGGAGCCGGGGTGCAGGGGGGACTCCCTGCGCTGCAGACATGCCCCAGCTAGTGGGGGGAGGGGAGGAAGGGAGCGGGGGGAGAGAGAGAAGGGGGGCAGCTAGGGCTTCAGCGGGGCGCTCGCCCCGCAGCCCCGATCGCCGCACTGCCTGCCGGGAGGGCTCAGTGCCACGCTGGTCGGCAGGGAGGGAAGGACGTGAGCTGCCCTGCCGGGCTTGCTACAGATCTGGCACCCGCTGGGGCAGACGGAGCACACAGTCCGCTCCCAGCAGGGTGCTCCCCTCCTCCGCGCTGCCGCCCCCTACAGGGCGGCCAGATCGGCAAACAAAACAAAACAAAACAGGGGCCGTGCCGCCCTAGGATTGGGCGGAATGCTGCCCCAAGCACGAGCTTGCTCCGCTGGTGCCTGGAGCTGGCCCTGCTCTTCAGATGCCTAAATGCCTTTAAAAATATGGCCTTAGAGTCCTGTGCTGCAGCCTTTACTCAGCTAACAGAGCTTGGCTTCAGTGGGGATGTTGCCTGAGTAAAGACTGCAGGATTGGTCCCTTTGATAGGCTGCTGTTCACTGCATGGTGGGTGGACTTCGTCCCCAGCGCTGGGCTGCCCCTTGAATCCTAGGCAAGGTCCCAGGACCTGGCATACAACAGATAAGCCCTTCTCTCACCAGTGAGCTCCTCTCACAGCCAATACTATGTAAATGCAAAGTCCAGCTCTTTACACTGCAGTTTTGCTTTTAACATTCTAGCTTTGGCTGCATTTCTAGATATGGTAAGTTACAAAGGGATGAAAAGTTGGGTCCTAAACTGTATTTGCTCTGTAGAGTGCTGGCTCCTCTCTGCCTCCTCCTTGGTTTCATTATACTGCATTAAATAAAACGAAAGCTACAAGGAATTCTCTCCTGGATGTTATTTTCCAGGTTAGCCTGTGTATACATTATGTGTAAATACAGACTCTTTCAATAAACCCCTTTCGTGTCTGGCCCAAATTCAGCCCCGGTGCAACTGGATGCAACTCTACCTGCTTACCCTCTGGTCTGAATTTGGCCCTTTATCTTTTTAAGTGTAGCTACTATGATGTGTGTATCTCTTGAACAATACAACCATGGTACTTTGCATTTACAACGCTCTTTGCATCTTCCAGACACTGCCCAAACAATAGCCAGTTAATGTTCCACTAGTCGTTGGGGCTCCCAGTGTTATTCTGCCAGGTTCTGCAGTCTACCTAGGCAGCAGCTTGGTGATTTTTAAATCAACATGGGGATTTTTTCATGAAGTACCCGATGGCCTGCAAAATCTGCATGTATTGAGCTTAGAGTCTCTGTTGAGAATTTTATTTGATGCAGTGTATCTTAAATTTAAAGTCAAAACATTCTTAAAAGCCAATAGAGCCTGTTCCTGATACTTTGGAAAGTCATTAAATCAACCCAGCATTATTTAACTTGCTGTGGAACTGTACAGATCATTCGGTCACTAATTTATATATTAGCCCATATTATACTTTACAAAGGTGCATTCTCTCTCTACCTTGGGTGGGATTTTTAATGGACAAATACCATAAATGAACGGGACAACCCCCCCTTCAATGAACAGCTCAATATGCTACTCCGAAAAGTCTCCCTTTAGTTTGCCTGTGGTGTTCTACATGAAACAGGCGGCTAGAGAGCAGAGTTGGCATAACCCCAGAATGAAAAGCTCTGTGCAGTGGTGGGGACTGCAGTGGCAGTGGAAAAACAGTCTCATCAAGTTACAAATTCCAAATAGTCCAAGAAAATCAGGGAGACAAATATTCATAAAGTTTATACTCAAAGTGTTTTAAAAACTGTAGTATGAAGTCACCTACAGTTGCATTTCGTTCTTCATCAAAGATCTTTTGTCAACGAGCAAATTTGTTTACCCAGAGTCTATATTGTAATGAACGTTTCTCACATGGCAATAGGCCAATCTTCATTTTTATTAACCATATATTCTAAATTAATATGGATCTTTTCAGAAGTGATGTATTTAATAATGAAGACAGTTATCTACTGTTAACAATATGTACTACAGTCTGCAAGTCACAATCTGTGCACATTAAATGGAATATATTATTGCTTGTTAGCCTATTTAGACTCTTTATAAAAAGATTTTTATACAGAATACAGGGTTATGACAAAACTAGCCAAGTAGTTTTCATCTTGAAAATACTACATCAATTTCGTCAACAAAGGCTTGGATAGCAGCTGAGACTTTATGAACAGTAACAAATATTTCTAACAATTTAATAACCAGTTTACAGAACGTTCTATAGGACTCTTTCCTGATAATTATTTACATATGGAACATATGACTCAAAAGAATGAGTAAACTTCATACCAAGATCATAAAACATTTTTGAAAATGCTAAATTATGTCGGTTAAAAATCATACATCATTTTGTCTTTAAAGAAAAATATTTCTCCTGTTGTAAAATATTAATAACAGTGTGTAATAAACTAACCTAAAATGAATTTCATAAAAAGTTGTCTTGCTGTCCACACATTACCAAACATGCTTTGGTCGAGATTCTGCTAACTGCTTCAACATTATAAATAGTTCCTTTATACGAACTTGTGACATTCTGACTCCAGAAAACCTACAATTTTTAAACAGTACCTTGATAAAGGATCCAGTAATTAAGAACATTAAATATATATAGTCACTCGAAGAATTCAGTGATTTTCCTTCAAAAATCCTTTGCCAAGAAGTTTGGATGCATAGGTTGGGCAGGCAGCCCAAAGTTTGCTTAGCCCTGATCCTGCAACTAGATCCACATAGACAAACCCTTATGCTTGGATCCGTGGAGGTGCTAGAAACTGGATCAATGGATTCAACTACATGATCAGCACCTTATTTTGTCTCTATATCATGCCAGCTGGGTCAGGGCAAGGAGAAAGCAATGCCAGGAGATTGGAAAAATCACACTTTGGCCTGAAGAAGCCAGGACTGATCACATAGTCACAACTAGTGTGTTCACACTACAAACAAGGGAAATCTGTACAATGGGTCTCAGTTCCAATATTTTGCTCTCCTTGTTCATGAAATTCCCATCGGGGAAGGTCATTGTGCCCTTGGGGGATAGAACCATCATCACTTCCTTAAAGCAAAGGGATAGATAGCAAAGAAGGTAACATCCAGGGATTGATCCCCCATTCCTTTTCCAATTGAACCTCCCATGAACGTTAAGGGCAGCTTTAGGTAGGGAAGAAATGGAGAATTAGCCCTGGGCTGAGCACACAATAATCTGTTCCCATACCCACCCCTTATCTTTACTCAGATCAAAAACATTATCAATTCCTTTGCTTAAAAACAAAACATAACTAACACCTAGATTTAAGACACAAAACAACTGTTTTGTCTTTCACAAGTGGACCTTTGTTCAGGTTTCAGATGCTAGCCGCTCTAGTCAACTGCTACTTTAACAAACTTAAAGTGACCAGGGCAAAAGTTAGAGCTACCGTATCACATTATCTTAGAGAGACACTGTCAGGTCAAATCTGACCAAAAAGTTTGGTTTTGCAAAAATCAACTTTTCCAAGCGTAAGACCCTGTTGAACTCTCCATCACTTGGAGTCCTTAAATCAAGACAGGATAGCTAGTTACAAGATTTTCTCTATAACTACATGTTATTGAGCTCAATGCAGGAAGGACTGAGTGAAACTGTCCCACTTGAGGCATGCAGGAGGTTTTGCTAGAAAGCTAGAGATGATCATAATGGTTCCCCCTGGCCTTAAGCTCTTTGATTGTGAACTATTAGAAGGGTTTCTGTGATTTGTTTTGTTTTAATCCTAGTGAAAAACATTTTTATTTGCTGTAAATACAATCCTTGAGAGTTTGAAACTCAGACACTGTAGCATTCCCCTTCTGCATGAGAAACAATGAACCTGACTAGTCTATTATCACTATCCAAGCTGTGAGAAATGCAGAAGATAAGCAAAACAGCATAAAATAGATGGTTAACACGGCTTTCAATTGTAATAATTTCTGGTGTTAATAAAATAACACAGAAGAGAAAATATATATTTTTAAAAATAGGGGTTTTAACCTGACAGTGACCTTTTAATGTGGTTAAACACACACAAACAAGACAGTCTATAGATTTGAATAGTCCTATATTTAACTAAACTAATCACATTTGAGCTTGCAGAGTTTTTGGAGGAGGTGGGATCCCAAAATCTGGAATTTGCTATTCACGAAGCTTTCCAACTGCCAGTCCCAAAAGGAGATTTCTTGAGATGCTTTTTGGCATATTTATTCCTCCCACTCCCAATTAAAAAAATTTGGGGAAAACGTTGCATGCCTCTTACAGGACACAGGTAAAAGGTTACTAACTAGTTATACAGGTAGATAGTATCCAAACAAAATACCCATATAAAATTTTCAAAGCAACTGAAGATAAAACCCCTGTCATTCAGTTATCAGGTTTGGAATGTATTTATATTTTCCCATAGTCTTTTTAAAGACATAGTTATTAAAAGATCCAGTGCTACAAACCACTAAATCTACCTAATCTAATCTAATCTAGTTCATACACATATTGTACAATATTGCCTAGTACTTACTACATACCAAGAGGAAAAGGTGTTGACTTGAATTACGGTAAATGTGCTTTTTTTTAAAAAAGCATGCAACAAACTTTCTTTAGCTAATATATAGAAATTGCCTAATACAGTTAGAAAAAATAATTAGACTGAGGCTAGAGACATATTTGTCAAAGGAAATTAAGAAATGTTGGAGCTTTTGTCACTTTAAGACTCTTAAAATTCTCAAGTTTATGTACTCTCCCTCCCCCAAACATTACATCAATTTTTATAAAGCATATTGTTGGGTCCATTATTTTTGCTACTATTCTATAATTATTTCAGAATCATTTTAAATCCCTCAGATAAGATATAACCATAAGCAGCTACATTCTCCATCTTATACAACTTCATGCTTTATCTTACTTATTTGTGGTCTGCATGGAGAAACTGTCAGTGTGTTGCAGTGACAGGTCAGGAATCCGTTGGCTCCTAAACATTACAGGGGACCTCAGGTTCTTAAATCACAGAACAAAATACTCCCTTGCACCTAAAATAGCAAACCACTTTGAGACAGCAGTCAAGTCGTCATTAAAAATTATGAGAAAAACCCCTAGTAGAAAAAGCTTAACTGCCATAAACTCTTTGAGATACTCCAGACTCCTAAAAATGCTCCACAGTTTTGGGGAATGGGTGTCTCCAAGCATAAGATTTTGAATCACCTGAATGATCTAATATATCTAGAGAAATACTCCACTAATCGAGCACATGTGACTGTTTGAGAAAGCTGTTCTCTGCTTAGCAGCTGATAGAATGTACAGTACTTCTCTTTACTGCATTAACCTACAGGATTTGCTCTACAATTAACATCTGATGCACCTTTTTGCTGTTCTTAAGCAACAAAAGATACACGCTGTGACTACTATGTCTGTTAAATTTCTCCAACTGTTCTCCTGTGCCTGTACTTTGGGGAAGGCATCCTTCTCTTGTGGTTCACTTGACAATGCCTGTGTGTTAATGGGATTGTCTTAAGCAACACAACTCTTTTTTTTTTTTTTTTTAAAAGAGAGGAGAGGCATGTGCTCATTAGCACCCCTTCTTGGGTGGCAAACTGAGGTTTCTCTTTGCTACACCCTCCTTCCCTGTAGTAGAATAAAATGGTATTATTTCAGGTCAGTTCACAGCATGGCGTGTTAGCAGAGGAAGGTGGCACTTCACAAGATATGTACCCAGAAAGAAGGAACAGAATGCAGAAGCTAGAAACCACCATGATGGAGGAATGAGCAGCAAAAACTAAGGGAGTTTGTAAATCGTGAAACATCGTATCTGACAATGTGCTAGTAAATCACATCTCAAACTGCAAGTCTGATGTTTGACTCACATTTCCAGTGACCAGAATTGTAGCTAATTAGTTAGCTCGCCTCCTCCATTAGAACTGTCCGGTCTAACCAAAGCGTACTCCACTTGTATTCCCATCGAACATGCTTCAGCAGCAGTGTTAGCCAGTACTGTATTAAAGACACTTGCTGGTAATTTGGCACAGTTTAAAACCATGGCAACAATCGTTTTATAGCTAACACGATTCTTTGATGTGGAATTTTTTCTAAAGACACAGTTGTAGTTCCTTTTTTTTATAATTTGTAAGGAGATAGATCTTATAAAAAACAAAAATCCCGTGAAATGGTCCATTCCTGCTCTTTTCAGATCAGATGTTTGCTTTCCAAACTTTCAGGCATTGTCAAAAAAAAATTCTGTATTTTATGAATTTCTAAAACAAAGTTAAGAAAAATATCTTCCCTGCTCAAAAAAAAAAAAAATGCTGCAATTTTTTAGGGTTAATACTGATCTGAAACAAGGGTGCATGAATGACAGCCAGAGAAGTGAAACAAGAGGTGTATGTATAATTTCACAACTAGGACTCATGCCCCATGGCACCTGCTACTTGGATGGAGAGGGCATACGGCCCTCCCCCTTGTCTTCTGTCTAAGGTCACTCTTCCAGCTCCTCAAGAACTGATTGAACATGCAATGCACTTGAGGTCAGAGTTCCAGCAAACAAAACCTTGACAGCATATTTAAAAAACAGAAGCAGTTGCCCCCTTCCTGGCTCATTAAGACCTGTCACAGCAGGGTCCCACTGTGCTCTCCAAGGAAAGCTGCGAAGACTGGCGCAGAAGCGGACCTGTAGTGGGATCTACCATCGAGGAGGTAGGGAAAAGCTTGTACCAGCCAATTGCTAAAGTTGACAAATCCAGTTCTTCCAAGAGAACCCTGGCAACTCCCATGAAGTGTTTGCGCTCCATGCGTCCATAGATCCCCCAGACTATCACCTTGGAAATGAGAGGGGGAGGGGGTCACAGTTAGTTCTCAAGTAAAGAGCAGCAGAAGAGTCATACTTTCGTTTTTGAAAAAAATAAAGATTCACACTGAGCCAGATCCAAAGCTCATTCGAGTAAATGCAAAGACTCCCCTGGACTTTTATGGGCTATGGATCAGACATCCAGTTTTTACATCATGGAAAATACAGTCCTAAATCTCCACACCCCATTCAAAATAATAAGTATCAGAGGGGTAGCCGTGTTAGTCTGAATCTGTAAAAAGCAACAGATGCAAGAAGTGAGGTTCTTACCCACGAAAGCTTATGCTCCCAATACTTCTGTTAGTCTTAAAGGTGCCACAGGACCCTCAAATAATAAGAGACTTTAGAAAAAGTGTTGTTGGACTTGTGCTACAAAATCCCTGACTGCTTCTATTAGGCCCCAAGCTTATTTTCTGATATGGTTTTGCAAAGCTTAATATTATTAAAAAAAAAAATCCCAGAAAAAAAAAAAAGTGTGCGCACACAAGTTTGTGTGTATTTTGTCTTGGGTTTAAATATTCTGCAGAGTTTGCAACAAACCCTGCAACACTGGACAGGGATATTAAGTCTCTCTGTGCCTCATTTTCCCATCTGTAAAATGAGGATACCAGAACTTCCTTTCTCCAACCCTTGTCTGGTTAGCCCCTGATCCTGCCAGCTGATCTGCACAATCCCTGTTAACAAGAATCTCAGCGAAAAATAATTTTTTAAACATATTGAATTCATTCTCAGAGCTGAATCTTTCAGCCAGAGCTCAATTAACTCCCCTTAGTAACAGTGAGACGAGACAGGAGGTCTGCAAATCAAGCGTGGATCTAGAGGAACAATCTGGCCTCATATATTCAATTTTTCTTTTAGCTTTGCATTAGCCTGAAGCTTGACATACGAACGAGACCAGATGCTCATTTCTCCTTCAAACTGTTTGAGTCATTTAAGCCTTTTTTAGGAGTGGAAGAATCAGGGGGGAAGTCTAGTATTTTAGACGTGTTTGGATCTGCTAAAATAAGGGCTAGATTCTGATACACTTACTCACATTGAGCAGTACCAGGACTACTCCGATAGGACTCAGTGGAATGACTCCTGGAGTAAGATACTATACAATGCAAGGAAGGGTGACAGATAAAGTAATAAGTGACCGTTTTAAAAGTACAAATATTCTAGGCACTTAGTAAGCTCCCTGAGAAGTCTCTCCTGTGCAAGCATCCTGGACGTGAATCGGATATTCATGCAAGTTTCATCACATTGTAATTCAGGGGGCAGTATACTTGTTTATATCAATATTTAAGTATTTTAAGTTCTCTTTTGTGCAAGCATTACAATGGAAATTGAATAGACTGAATGTCACAGAAGAGGCCTGCTGAGAGAGAGGGCAGAAATGGGTCCACTGAACTGGAAAACCATGGTTAGACGCTAGCTGTCAGAGGACTAAGTAGCAGCACCAAGAGCAAGCTCCATATTTGCTTTTGCATCCAGGTCTTGTGAAACTTAACATATGGTGATGACACATGGTTACTCACCCGGAGAACAGGCCAGAAGCTACAGATTAGCAAGCTAGCTCTGCAATACAAGATGCATGCTTGGAGTTACATGGAGAGAAAGGGGAATAGACAGGGGAAGAAAGTCTCCAAGACTACAAGGGAGATCTAATGAAAAAGGGCTGACAAAGACACAGGCAGCGGTGAAAGCAGAATCACACTTACGACGCAATGGATGGTACAACAGGTGCAGTAAGGGCCATCAGCAGTGAAACAAGCAAGCAAACTGGAAGCTTGTGCACAATCAAAATGGTCCCATTTGGTTCAAGACCGAGGTGATCAGAGACCTCAGAATGAGGCCTCGGTTCTGCAGAGGAGAGGATGAGCATGATGATGATGATGATGATGACGACGACTGAAGATGAATTGTGCCGTCTGGCTAATCCCTAGCAGATTTCAGCTTCCTCCCACAGTCTCAGTATTAGCAGAATATTGCAGCTTTCTCAGGACAGAGCTGCTGCCTCACCTGTAAGGTATCAGTAATGGGGAGGGGGGAAGATACATGCCAAATTAAGTCAAATTATTATTCAGAGAGCTAGAATTCAGGGGAGCTAGACACTGAAATTAGTGGCTTGGCTGGGGTATAAATTAGTGTAGAATTCAGCCCCTATTTATATTCTCTTTGAATAAGCTACAATGAGACATTAAGTGGCCTTTTTTTTTTTTTAAGTTACATAATTCAAGTGGAGTGGATTGGGAATAGTGGAACCACTGAGTTATGTCCAAGGATCCCACCCTGCTAGCTCAGGTATGTCATTCCCTGAGTACTGCTCTCCTGCTAAGAGCCAGCTATCTGGGCTATTCCCCAACTAACAGTGCTGAAAGTGAAACATCTCAGAGGGCATCATTCTGTTGCCTTTGTATAGTTACGTTTTGCTTGCAAATAGTTTTCACTGCCCCAGTCAGCACTGATAGTTGTAGCTGGGCTTGTAGCTGTAGCTAAGGTTACTAAATGACATGTGCCATGGGGTGTCCTGCACAGCCGTCGATCATCAAAAATTACTGACTGGCAAGGTGACTGCTAAGGCCAACATCCATCTTGTCAGACACATGGGGTGTGTGGAGTTTAAATCAGCATATAGAATGTTGGATACTTCCTGAATGTTTTCCATAGAAGCAGCTGGTTCTCTATGGCTATGAATCTCTTATGTGCGTGGGTTGGTTGTGGTTTTTTTTTTTTTTTTTTTTTAAACACTAAAAATTTTAAAAGGAGGTTGAGGACATGCAACCTACGATAATCAGGATCCTGCACTGCATTGGGTTATGCTGGACTCATCACTTCTCATGGCGACAGTGACATGAACACCCTCCCACTGTCCTGGAGAACGTGCCCTTTCTTCTCAGACGAGGACTTAGCCCCTGTGATTCAGGGTAAGTTGTTTCAGCTCACTCCACTTGGGGGTGAATGTGAAAGCCACACAGCGGCTGTACCTTGTAGAGCATGCAACAATGCATCTCCGAAGAACAAAACCTGATGGTAGCATATCCCACAGGTTTGCCTTGTACTCCACTGGCTTCCCCTCCTTTCTGGATTGAGTTAAAATCCCTTATAATTTACAAAAAACTCCTCCTGGGCTTTGATTTGGCTACCTGAATGACTGTCTGTTTATACCCCAGCCATGCTGATGGCTCAGGGATGCTGCATGCCAGAGGAGCAATGTGGATGGGGTGCAATTCCGGTGCCCTGGCGGCAGTGTGTTCTCGGCAGCAGGATCCCAGCTGTGGACCTCCTTACTAGAGGAAAACAGGCTGAGCCAGACCCAATCATATTCCTAGCAAACTGCAAAAACGTGGGGCTTGCTAACACATTTCCCCAGTAACGACACATTGTACCCATGGGAGTTCGATGGCTGGGATGATGCGAAATAAGAGCAAGAAAATGAGAGAACAAAAGAGAAAGAGAGATAAGGAGTGGAGAGAGAATAGGAAGCAGGGAAATCTAGCACTGTGGGGAGGCAGAGAGAGACCACCTCCCTTGGATACAGGTAGTGCTAAATAAATTTGCTTGGCACTTAGATACCAGGGTGATAAATACAATGGACAGGCAGACAAAATGAGAGGTCCAGAAGAAACCTGACCTAGAATGAGCCAGTTAAAAAGCAGATAGCTGCATATGCAATCTAATTGGCTGCAACAGGAGTTCAGAGGAAGCTCCTACTGACTGATAGGGAGCTAATCCGGATGAATGAATATGCATGAATGTTGTGATTGGTAACCAATGTTTAGGGCCCTACCAAATTCACAGCTGTGAAAAATGCATCACGGACTGTGAAATCTGGTCTTTTGTGTACTTTTACTCTATACTATAGAGATTTCACAGGGGAGACCAGCGTTTCTCAAATTAGGGTCCCGCCCCAAAAGAGGGTGTGGGTAGGGTGTCGCAAAGTTATTGTAGAGGGGTCACAGTATTGCCACCCTTACTTCTACGCTGTCTTCAGAGTTGGGAGGCTGGAGAGCGGCAGCTGCTGGCCAGGTGCCCAGCTCTGAAGGCATCGCCCCGCCAGCAGCAGCACAGAAGTAAAGGTGGCAATACCACGATTCCATGCCACCCTTACTTCTGTGCAACTGCCTTCAGAGTTGGGTCAGTTACAACACCGATTTCAGATTTAAATATCTAAAATAATGAAATTTACGATTTTTAAAATCCTACAACTGTGAAATTGACAAAAATGGACTGTGAATTTGGTAGGGCCCTACCAATGTTCCACATTTCAGTGGAGATAAACAGTAGAAACTTTAAAACTAATTACTCCAATGTTGCCAGCCAATCAACAGCCAGGATTTTATGTGTGTAATACATTTGGATGTGAATTAACAATACAAACTTTTTCTACCCCCTAAAACTAAGGAGAAAGGTTGGAAGTGTCCATAATGGGGCAGTAAATGTATCACAGTCAAAGAACAAAGGCAGATGCAGACAAGACATTTGAGCAGGAGCTGGATCTAGAAGATTACTCTTAGTCTAGATAATAAAAACAAGCTGCATTCCATGATTCTTTAGCTATCGCAGGTACTTTGTACCTGGTAATGGAGAAAAATGGGCATTTTATCAGTACAGCCACACGCCAATGGTAACTCAAAAGGGTTTTAAATCAGAACCCATTTGAATAGGACGACACCATTTTTCCTCTATGTTTGTCAAATCCAGATTGAGTGCATTTGGTACAATAAGTAATGGGACATATTTATGAATCAATAATTGTTAATTAGTCTGATTTCTTAACAAACTCTGTAAATTTCGGTGGAGGCTGAGTGCAGAGAGGGGAAGACGTCTCATTTCTTCTCAGAGGTGCTCTTACCTGTAATACTTTGCCTTGTGGGCTCTCTGCAAACAGTAACACCTGGTTGTACAGGGGGTCTAATGATTTTCGAGCCACTTTTGTCTTCTTTTTTGCAATGCACACTCCATTTTCTAGTAGATATGCCTTGATGTAAGCCGCTGAAAGAAAAATGTAGGGTCAAAGCTAGAATCATAATGGTTCATGTTAGAAATGGCAGGATAAAACTTCTCAAATATTATTATGAAAGAGGTGTTTTCAGCTAAGGACTTTTTATCCAACTGTATTTTCAAGCAAGCACATACAGTATGTGCTCCCAGCTGGGCCAGGAGGCTGAGTCAATATTCTACCTGTCCTCAAGTGCTCCAGGAGGAAGGGATGTAGTGGACTCTGAGTCACTTCAAACAGGCTGAAACACGCTACCTGGAAGGGTTTTGGAGCCGGGTTTGGGGGTCAGTCCTCGTGCCTGAATGATATCCACTTCTAGCTGTCCATTCCGCTCCTGTAAACCAATTTCCACGTCTCCTACATAACAAACCGGAAATGATTGAAGAGAATCAGAGAGCAAGAAGGCTTTTACATAACAAGTCTGATTGTTAACAAACTGTTTCAAAAAATCCTCATGTCATGCACTGGTGACAACTGCAAAAAGATGTTGGTCCAAAGTGCCTGTTTCCCTCCTGCATTACTCCAGCACCATGTTAGAGGGGGGTAACTCCGAGGCAATTCAAGCCCACATTTCCAAAAGTGATCTGTTATTGTCTCCTAACCCCAGCTGTGGAGACTCAGGCTAGTGCCATCTAGTCTCTAATCTCCCCAGAATTAGAGGCCACTTTGGAAAATGCAGTTGTGATGCACCACAAGAAAATCCTTAGAGCGTTTGTATGCTTCAGCGCATCGGAGAAATGTGAAGCTGCCCAAGAGGCATTTAGAGAATGCCCATTTTGGCTTGACCTTGCCTTTCATATTTGAAGTATGTCAGAGGGACAGGTAATGCTGCAGATTACATAGCATTAACTAGAACAGGATGACACAA
This sequence comes from Chrysemys picta bellii, assembly GCF_011386835.1. NCBI lineage: Eukaryota > Metazoa > Chordata > Testudines > Emydidae > Chrysemys > Chrysemys picta. The sequence continues at coordinate 35,896,384 of NC_088803.1, read as the reverse complement.
ATCAAGAAAATCTAACAGCCAAGCACGTTATATCGAACTGAGAACAGGGTTTGGGGCATAGGAAGAGAGGTGCTGGGCAGGTTAGTGGGTGGCTCGTGGGAGTGGTACATACAGTACTCATTTAAAACTGATCTCTGCCTTTCTGTTCCTTACCCATGGAGGTGGTGGCCAAGGTCTGACGACCAACAAATTGTGCAGGACCCATGCTCCCCAGGAAGTCACTAAACTGCCCAGCAGATGCCAGATGGACTCCACTGAAATTCAAGCTGCAAAATAAATTGATTTTGGCAAATCATTATTTCAGTACTTGAAAGCAACCTGCTGATTTAATTTATGCCCGAAATGAACAGCTATCTTACGCAGACCTCTTCCTTTCAGAACTCATTGATTTCCATGCAGTCTAGTTACACATGATGCATTTAAAGTCCCCTTCTCCCCATCTAATAGTGCTGGAGTAGTTAGCTGTGATTACAATATTTCTTTATCTAGAAATTAATCACCTAGGATAAAAAGAAAAATCAACTCTCCTGTCCCTGGTTCAGGTGCTTCCCATCACCCCTTCCCTGCAGGATTAAAGCTGAACAATGTCTGGGGTGGTCTGTAATTAAGTGCCTGGTAGTTGGTTCCTCCTTCCCCCTTTTTAAAAAACAAAACAAGGACAATAGTGCTTTGGGGTGGGAGGGGTTTCAAAGTGATTGAGCTCAGGTGAGGGATGCCAAACTGAGAACCCCTCCCCCCCCCCAATCCCGGAATATGCATCTTTCCTGACCCACAGGGACCCCATGTAAGGGTGGTACATTTTGCATTCTGAATCAAATGCTTTTGCAGCCTGGCAGCATCCAGCATGTTCCCCGGGTAGTTTTCATTCAGCAAAATGTCTGAAATTATCATGAAGACTAATCCTGCTGCATCCCATGATGAATATGCAGGACTTACAGACTGTACCTTCAAACCATGGTGGAGGGATACAGTACTGCAGCAAAAAAATATGGAGCTGTTAGGGATGCAGGCTTGTGATATGAACCCATTTGCAAGGCATCTATGGCCTTGTCTGCTTTGGGGTTTTAGCCACATGGGTGCAAACCTACAGTGTAGATGTGGGGCACACAAGTGTAAGCTGCACCAGTGCAAGTCACAGTTTACACTGGTGCGCTGCATTTACATTAGGAGCTTGTGCCAGTGCAGCTACACAACTGCCTAAAAAGCCCTTGAATTGTCCCCCACGGGTTCCTACTCTGTTTATACATATGATAGGCCCTGCTTTTGACCCATCTTCCCCATGGAAGCTGCTACACATGAATCCTAAGTGTAATTATGAGTCCTCTGTAGTCATGTCCCCACAGGGGGAGACACGCCTGCTTAGTGACACACTTCACAGCTTCTTAAAATTGGGTCCTTAAAACAAATCTGTAATAAGGGTCAAATGTTCACTAACGCTCAGTCTCCAATCAGTACAAATCAAACTTTGCAAAACGGTAGCTAACTGACACTAACACAGGGGTTGGCGAGGGGCTCTGCTTGGCCGTGGGGAGAGACATTAGACCCAAGTATATACTATTTAGTCAGCTGCAACTACTCTTATTAGCTATCCAACAGCCCAGCATCAGCCCACTGCGCATAATTACTTCCCCGTATGAGTAGCAAACCTGCCCAAAGAAATCAGAGAGCTGGCAGGATAGCCCAGCCTGACCCCCACACAAGTAGCTGAAAGAGCATCGCACACTTACACATTAAGGGCCAGATTTTCAAAAACAGCTCAGCAAGCTGGGTTCTGTGGAAAATCTGGCTAGAAGCATCATAGTGGGAGCTGCTGGGTGCTGAAAATCCAGCCCTGAGCACTTTCAAAATTCAGCCCAGTGCAAAACACCCACAGATCTGCATTAAGTGGAGCGCAAGCTTGGGGGAAACCCTCTGCACAGGGGCCAATTTCCCCCCAAGTCTCCTTGAATTAAGAGTTTTCACCCTGTGTCTCCTGGTTGTGCAATAGTTCCAGGTGGTATTTCCAGACAAGCCTCACATGGCATGATCTATTATCAGCACTAATTGCAGACAATGCTGATGCTTTTGCTTTATTTTGGATTCAGCTGTTGAAGTCTGCATCACTGATTCTTCAGCTGAGAGAGGCACCTCCCCACTGAAGCATGCTATCCTCTGGGGGAAGGTGTAACTACTGGCTGCAGTTTGCTTCCAATCAATGCTATAGTCCCACTTCTCTTCCTGGCTTTCTTCTCCCCGCTCTGCTGGAGAATGGAGTCTGTCTGCTCTGCTCTGAGGCAGCACTTTCCCAAGTTAGTGCTGCTGGGAGCAGAGGAACAGGACAGATATACTGAATGTGAGATGGAGCCCTGGAGAAGGGACCTTTGAGTCCAGTCCTGCACAGAGACAGTGCTTACTACTGGGAGTAGTGAGTGGCTGGCGGGGGTGGGAGGGCCAAAACTGAGTAAGTAGCATTGTGACCCAGTGCATGTGGGTCACAGCACCACTCAGGTCATGATGGAGGTGCCGTGAGGCCAAAGCTATGGGGCTCTGTGACCCCCATGCACCAGGTCACAATGCCACCCAGTCACGTTTGGCCCTGTCATCCTGTCATGACAGAGGGCTGCAGGGCCAAACCTCAAAGGACAGTAGGGTGGCCAGTGCTGTTTCTCCTTGCCACTACCGGAGAACCAGCTCCTGTGCCAGCTCTCCCCACCAAGGGCCTGTCTGGCCTAACCCCACTTCCAGCAGCCAGTATCCCCTCTGCTCTGCCCCCAGAGCTTGCATAGCGACAGCTTCAAGCCCTGCTACAAGTGCAGGGAGCCGCAGGGAGTGCCCGCACGGGGGAGCTGGCCAGGAAAAGGGCAGCAGGGTGCCACAGGGAGGCAGACATGAGAGGGTTTTGTCTAGGGCTGAGGCTCCGTGGGTGATTCCATTTTGTTTCCTTGCACTGAGCTAGAGTTTTGTTGAAGAAACTTAGCGCCAGAATCCCTTGAGGCACAATACGTCGGGCGCCCCATGCGAAAATATTGCTGAGGGTGCCCCTGTGAGCAGCCCGGTGATTGTAAAACCTGCAGTGCAGAGATCTCCCCTCTCCGGATGAGACACGTGGGTTGGGGGGCGGGATCAGTGTCCCAGCCTCTCTTGCTTTAGCTACGTTCCCACCACGGGTGTTCCTCCAGGATCACCCAGCAACTGTGTCCTGCATGCTGCCATCTCTCCCACAGCTGGAATCCACACAGTCACTGCCTGTTCCCGCTGTGGTCTTCCCTGGCCACTGTCCCCTCCCACTCCATGCAATCTGGGACTGCTTCAGGTCCACGCAGCCCTAGCCTATGCCTATGTGGATGGTGCTGCACCTGGGTATCAGCCACCCCCTCTTGCCTTGTCAAAAGGCAACTGCCACTGGAGGTGGGGAATGGGGAACGGAGTAACTACATGGGTGCACATGAGACCCCAGCATGCTCGAGCTGCCGGTGGTACATCCCACGGAAGCCAGCGTGGCTACCCACAGTAGTGAGGCACCATGCTTGGGGTACGTCTTCACTACCTGCCGGATTGGCGGGTAGTAATCGATCTATCGGGGATCAATTTATCGCATCTCCTCTAGACGTGATAAATCGATCCCCGAACGCGCTCCCCATCGACTCCGGAACTCCACCAGAGCGAGAGGCGGAAGCGGAGTCGACAGAGGAGCTGTGGCCATCGATCCTGCGCCGTGAGGACGCGAGGTAAATCGATCTAAGATATGTCGACTTCAGCTACGCTATTCTCGTAGCTGAAGTTGAGCACCGTAGATCGATTCCCCCCGCCCCCCCCCCCCAGTGTAGACCAGCCCTTGGTGTTCACACTCAAGCTAGTTGGTGAGAACTTCGTAAGAGCACTTCTGTCCCCATGGCTTTGGCAATAATCCTGGGACAAAACAATAGTTCTTGCCTAGAAAAGTACTATGCAGCCTCAAGCAAAGCCACAGCTTCTGCCTGGGGACAGGACAGGAGGGGAGAGGAAAATAAAGCTGTCTAGAAAGTTAGCAAGTCTGAGAAGAAAGATCTGCAGCAAGGACTGAGCTAGATCCGCTAAAATAAGGACCTTCTAAGTCAGCTTGATGTGTTGTATGTGCTCCAGTGCTTATACAGCAGCTTGGGACGCTGCACTGGCATCTGGAAGGAAAGCACTGGGCTCTTCTGGCAGAAAGGTAGGTGGAGTAAGTGAGAACAAATGGTTTCCTTTGCCATAGTTCAGATCAAATGACAGCTCTTGGGAAGACATGCAACAGATGCCAAACTTAGCAAGGGATGCACAGTCCCGCTGCTCTCAGGGGAGAAGCATCACTTGGAGCTGTCAAACTCAGGCTTGTGAAGCACCCATGGACACAGTTTAGCAGAAGACCTACCCCTGGCAGGGGGTTGGCCGCCGCCTGGGTGATCTATTCTAGGTTCCAAACTCAGGGACTGTGGCAGACTTTGAGATGTATCCGTTTCCTGGGTCAGTACAAGTTTCTCTTTGGAACTTGCAGTGTGGCTCTGAAACCTGCAGGACTGAACCAAAGCACTTCTGAAAGCTCCCTCATTTCCTCCTTCTGAAACGGACAGCAGCCCCAGAACAGCTCAAGTGTGACTATTCACTCATGGCTCTGGTCTTTCAAACTCTGGCTGGCTGTTCCTGAGAGTTCTCCCCCTGCTGTTTGCTGCTTCACAGTACCCAGGGCACTCAGCAGCTGACTTTCCTGCCAGTCCTTTGAAGAAATTCATCTGTTTCTCTCCAACTGCCCTTGATTCAGCAATAATCTTTCCAATTGAATTCTCAGGTTGGGAGCATTGGCAGAGACACACCGTTTACAAGTAGGCCAGCCTCACACACAAAAGAGGCAGCTCCAGCGTGGGTTCCAGCCAGCAGATGGTTTTCAAACACACTGGAGTGAATCTGAAAGGGCTTTATTATCCCATCACTGAGTATGCCTCAGCTCTGGCCTCATTTCCTTTCCTCTCAAATCAAGCACAGCGGATATGGAGAAGAGTCACTTTCCTTCCGAAACCCTCTACCCTACGGTTACAATCTCTCCTTCCCTCAGTCTGTGACATATAAGCAGAACGGGGTTTGTTGAATTAATCCTAACTTTTTCTTTTTTTGACGTGTCAACTTCAGCATATTTTCCATACAGTTTAGAAAATGAACTCATGGGGTTCTTTTGTTTCCATTCAATATTCAAATTCAGATGCTATTTGACAAAAGCCCCTCCACCTTAGATAGAGGAAAAGGCCACAAATCGGCTCTGACCACATAATGTGCTGATTTTTCTTCTTCAAACCCAACAAAAAGCTGCTAAAAATAGCTGCCAGAAATAAGGCGGTAGCGTTTCTCATTGGACTTGCAAAGTGACTGCTAGGACTAGTGAAGCCCCTGGGACCAGGCAGAGCCGGGTTGTTGCTGCAGTACTAGCTCATGCTGCAAAATAACACAGGCAAAGATTGTCAGGTGACATTTGTCAGCATTTTCACACGACTGGCAGAGAGTCTGTACTCTGTACCCTGTAGACAGGCAAGTGCAGGAGCTGAAGCCATGGCTGGCCTGAACATGGCTGCATCCCAGCTAGCTGAATAGAAAAGGGAATCCATTTCTCTTCCACGGTCCTCTGCTCCCATTTACACTGACTAGAACCCTTTTGTCATGGTGGCATTTTAATGAAATTAGGGCTGATGGATTTTTCACATGGAACTTGACTCCTTCACTGACCTACAGGTATGTACAGCACCAGTGAGGGCATATGGAGGACCTATTCAGTATGATCAGGGGAGATCAAAGGGCAGCCCTGCTCAGTTTGACCCATGGCTGCAGTAAGCTTCAATAGAGAGGTGTAGACCAGAGAGACAAGCAGAACAAACCATGGCCATGCATATGAAGAGACCATGGCTGTTGAGTACTGATCCTGGAACATTCAACACCACGAGCACAAGACCCTACCACTTGGGCTAATGGAGTAGACCAGTGGTTTTCAACCTTTTTTCATTTGTGGACGCCTAAAATATTAGAATGGAAGTGTGGACCCCAATGCAAATCTTAGGCATAGTCTACGGACCACAGGTTGAAAACCACTGGCATAGACGGTATCAGAGGGGTAGCCATGTTAGTCTGTAGCCACAAAAACAATGAGGAGTCCGGTGGCACCGTTAAGACTAACAGATTTATTTGGGCGTAAGCTTTTGTGGGTAAAAAAAACCCACTTGTCATTTTTTTGGAGTAGACAGCTAAGCAGGATTTATTGTTAAGTTGCAAACGGCAGGCTATTACAGTTGCTGCTACTACCCACTAGAGGGAAACAAGATCACAGACACAGGCTTAGTTTTCTAATGCAATGCACCATGTTAATCCAAACAGCCATGCAGCGTTAGTACTCTGGCAGACAGATTTGCAAAGATGTTAGCTATGCAATGTACTGGCAAAATGTGTATTTAATTACCCTTGTTGGGTTTGCAAATGGAGTAATTACATGTGCAAGTGATGTACTTCTGGAGGTACATTTGTAAGAACGTAGGTGTGCAAAATTACATGATTTGTGCACACAATCCTAATAATTGTGAGAGCAAATGAAGCCTGTATTCACATAGTTAGTTATACACCTTATGACTTTAGAAATCTGCCTGGTGCTCTCTGCAGGCTGCATGCCTATCCTGAAGATTGGCGCATCTGAAATCTGTCCTACTTAGTGCAGTGGAAGTATGGCTTAAAAGGCCCCAGGCCAATTGTTGATGCAGCGCCGGTGGCGCACCACCTGCCCCTGTGTTCACTTGATGTTGTGCACAGCCCAGCAAATGCCATTGCTAGTTTTATGCCCTTCACTGCCAAAAGAGACAATTCCTTCTTTGTTGGACCATCTCCCTTTAAATATATTCAAATTCCCGAGCTGCTTTTTCAAAGCCTGTTTGGGAACAGAGAGTGGTTTGAACAGTTAGGTGGACAATGCCAATGTCAATAATGAATGGTTCGAAGAAAATCCAGAGCACCAGAGCTTATTGCCTCTGTCCCGCGTACAGCCATGCTCTTCCTCTCCTCAGCCCAGTGCATGGTGTGTTATGTATTAAGTATGCAGAGCTCCTCCCAGCACAGCCAGCTTTGGAAAGACACATCATTAATTTCTTTTCGTGTCCCTGTGGAGTTTGTGACCTCTTTTCACATCTATTTTTAAATCACTTCTGGGATCTTGTGCACCAGGTGCTGTCATTAAGTTATAAAAAAGCTGGCACTTGCACTCTTACAGTTCACATACTCTGGGCTCTTTCTTTCCAACTTCCACCCCATTTGGTGAGTCCTGACTCCGAGTATCAGTGTCCATTGGAATATACCATTCTCCTCTCTAACTCTCTCTTTTTAGGAGCTTGCTTTGCCTTTGGTGCAACTCAGAACAACCTGGCAGGTGCTCTAAATCAGTGGTTCTCAACCAGGGATACGTGTACCCCTGGGGGTATGCAGAGGTCTTCCAGGGGATACATCAGCTCATCTCGATATTTACCTAGTTTTACGACAGGCTACATAAAAAGCACTAGTGAAGTCAGCACAAACTAAAATTTCATACAATGTCTTATTTATACTGCTCTATATACTGTACACTGAAATGTAAGTACCATATTTATATTCCAATTGATTTATTTTCTAAGTATATGGTAAAAATGAGAAAGTCAGCAATTTTTCAGCAATCGTGTGCTCTGACGCTTTTGTATTTTTATGTCTGATTTTGTAAGCAAGTAGTTTTTGAGTGAGGAGAAACTTGGGGTACGCAAGACAAATCAGACTCCTGAAAGGGGAAAGGTTGAGAGCCACTGCTCTAAATTATGCCAGCTTGCAATGACCTAGTAATGGCAGGCACTCACCACTGGAGGACCCTGTTGCAGCTTGGTGCGGAACTTGAGTTGGGTCTCTGCCTCAGTTTCCTCTTATGGACTATCAATGACTTCAATGAGGTTTATAGATAGTGAACCGTGCCCCTTCAGGGTCTTGCTTATTTAATCAACAGCCAAACATGGTATGCAAACAAACCTTCAATCCAGCATCCTAGCTGGTATTCTTAGTCAGCCACCCCCCAACTGAGTCCTCCTTTCTACTCCCTCCAGGGTTTCACATGTAAGATCCTCGCAACTCAGGACCCTCTTCTGGAGTCAGGAAGGGTTCCTTCCCTGGACTCTGCAGCTGTGCAGCTCTTCCCTGGAGCAGTGCTTAGTTCCCGAACAACCTGACCCTCAAGCCTTTGTCGGTAAAGTCCTTTTGCTGGGGCTGAGCCTCCCGCAAGGGTTTTGCCCCTTGTAGCTCTCTTGGGACCAGGGGCACCTTTCCTAGATCCCCTTTTCTAGTGAGCTCTCGAAACAGCGCCCCTGAGAAGTCCCTCTCCTCCAGAGCTTTCTCTGCGTTCTGGGGCCTCCTGACTGAGCCCTCCTGAGTCTTTTATTAGGCTCAGCTGCTCCTTGTCTAATTAAGTGCCTCCCGGCCACTCAGGCAATTAACGATCCACAGGTGAGTCTGGGCTGGCTCATTCTCCTTAGCTGAGCCTGTCACAGGTAGGGCGGGTGTCTGACCCCTTCAGTGGGCCCTGTGTTACCCTGGGACATGGCCCTACATCGGCAGTTATGCCAGCACAAAAGAGCTGCAGCAAGTCTCCTCCCACCCTCTGTAGGGCCCTGGTGTAGGGCCATTGTGCCTGAGAGCCCTAGTAGCGTAGCTAGCGAGGCACAGGGGAAGCAGCCGCTTCCCCTCAGCAAATTTGCCAAAAGCAGCGCCTTTCCAAAGCGGCCGGAGGAGTGAGGGAGGGGGCAGGCTGACTGCCCACAGCGTGGCCAGCAGCCATGGGGGGCGGCGGGCGCGCAGCCGGAGGAGCGGGGGGCAGGGGCGCAGCATGCGGCACGCAGCCGCCACAGCCGGAGGAGCGAGGCGGGGGCGCAGGCTGGCCGGCTGCAGCGTGGCCAGCAGCCATGAGGGGGTGGCGGGAGCGCAGCCGGAGGAGCGGGGGGGCGCGGCATGCAGCCCGAAGCCGCGGCCGGAGGAGCGGGGAGGAGAGGGGAGGGCACGCAGCCGGAGGATCACGGGGGAGGGGGAGAGGAGCGCAGCTTAACATAACCATCAAACTGCCAAGCTGACCTGGGGGGAAATTCTGTTCTGACCCCAGATCTTGGGATTAGATGGACTCTGAGCATGTGCGCAAGCCTCACCAGCCAGGCATCTGTACTAGCTACTGATGAGACCCTTTTTTAATGTTTTCTCCCCCTCCTCTTAGAAGCTGGCTACGCCACTGGAGAGCCCCCCAGTGATGGGGGTATTCTGTAACAGCATGGCAGCCCCACGCCAGTGGGTCGGTGCCAGGCTCCACCCACTGGTGTAAAAGGGGCTGTATTATGCTGCACAATCAGGGCTTCCACCCTCCAGCACACGAGGTCTGTCCCAATTCTTTCAACCATGTAAATCAAATGACTCCGTGAGCTCTGCAGGATCAGAATATCTGGCCTGAATTTAAACCCAACAGAGAGGAAGTAATTCCCCATTACCTTACACCTGGGTCACACTGGTGGCGCTGGCTTAACTTCAGTGAAGTTACACAGCCACAGCATAGTCAGACAAAGGCGATTTTCTTTTCACTTCCTTCTATAATTTTCATGGATTCATTAACACACTACAAGCAACAGGCTACTTGTGATCAACTCAAACTTGTCAACTGTCTGAAATGGACTACTCTCATTACCACTTCAAAAGTTATTTTTCTTCCCTTGGTATCCTGCTGTTAATTGAACTGTCTGGTTAGACTGACCTCACACTTGGTAAGGCAACTCCCATCCTTTCATGTATTTATACCTGCTCCTGTATTTTCCACTCCATGCATCTGATGAAGTGGGTTCTAGCCCATGAAAGCTGATGCCCAAATAAATGTGTTAGTCTCTAAGGTGCCACAACAATTTCATTGTTTAAACATGAAAACATTACTCAGAGATACTACAGTCAGTGCTTTCCACTAGGGGGTTAGGATTCCAATATTTCTCATGGCCTAAAAGGGAATGTCTCATAAACCATACATTTTTAAAGGCTCCTCCATTGTTTTGTAGGCAGTATGAAATATAAAATAGAGAACTCCTTCTGAAATGGCATGTGTTCAGAGACAGGATGCTGCAAGGATCAGAAATTATTATTTCCTAAAGAAACATTCCCGCCCCCCACACACTGTGTAAATTGTCAGTAATAAGTGAGTTGCCTTATAAGTGTGACCACATTGCAGCAGATAACTCAACTCTAAAAAGTTAAGACTTTCTTTCATAGCTTCAATTATGACACAGGTCAGCCCTCTGTTTCTGTCTTCATACACTATAAGAAGCATGTCTAGCTGTCTTTCTCAGGGAAAGGAGATAAGTTTCCTATAAGACTGAGAATGCTGCTACTTCATCACTTCATTGGAAGTGTGGAAGATTTCAGAGGGTCCACCTAGCCTCCCAGTTTCCATGAAACAGAAATGTTCTGTGTAATAATTGGACATCCCACCTGTTTATAGGCATAGTTTGATTTCTATATTTGAGGGGGCAGCTCCAGTCAGGCCAATGGGGCTATGTGTTGGGGAGGCAAATTCCACGCCTGCCCGAGGCTTGCAGGTTTTTTTGGGGGGGGGCAACACCCCGCCTGCTCCCACCAAACTACGCCCATGGTTCTGTGTAATAATCTAGCTCATTTTTAAGGCATCCCAGCATTCAGATTTTATAAGCTCTATCTAGTTTAGTGGCCAGCTGAATATTTGTCAGCTCAGCAGGATGCAGAATTGCTTTGTTTAGGTTGTAGTATTTAACCCAAACTCTCTCATTTTAAATGTTGACAGTACACAGTGGACATTATTAGTCAACTGCATGCCTGACTTGCTACAAGAGAATAGTACCTTGGAACATGTCCAATTAGGCAGCATGAATCCGGTTTCTTCCCTGGGAACCTTCACTTCACCTATCTGTCTTAAGGTTTTCTATACAACCCATCACCATACTGTCTTGAAGTAATGACACAGCTCTGTTTAGGCATCTCTATTTAGCTATGCAACATTCTTTGCTATCTGAGCCCTACGCCAGCTCTTCCACAAGCTCTGCTGACACATTTCTAGCTCTGGTCCATAGCCCCCTCCCCATCAACTACCCTAGTACTTTCTGCAGCAAAGCTTTCTAGCAGCATGGTGTACCAGCTAGTTTTCTGTAACAGTGTTCTTCATTGGTACTGCAAGTTCCTTCTGTTCTATTATTTTTGGCCATGTTAACAATATTATCAAAAGTTCTTCAGTGAAATCTGCACAAGAGACCTCTCCCACCCCCACCTTATTAGGCAAGCTCCTAGTATCCCACCACAACGTATCCTCAAACTTACTGGATTCAAATCCACTCTTGACCACATTACAAAATTACATCTATTAAGCAACTGAAATTTTCCAGTTCCTTGAGTAGTTGCTTGGGATGGGTTTCCCTGTAATTATACATCTGGATATATAGCTTTCAGAGATATGTTCTCTCAATGCCACATTTGTCAAAACTTTAAAGAGAAGACATGGCAAATGACAAGGTGTCCTTGCTGGACAGGCTTGCTAATTTCCTCACATATTACACAATCACTCTTCTGCACCTTCACTAGTCACCACCTGCTGAGCTCTTCTGAGCCGAGCAAATCACCTTTGCTTCCTGCAACCTAATCATCCCAGCAGTAGTTAGCAAAAACAAGAAGGCCTACAAGCACCACACATTATAGCCTCTGGCCACTGGCAATCTTCTGTTCCAGGGCTGAGTGTCCTCACACAGCATTTAAAAAATAAATGGCTGGCAGGAAGTTATGTAACAGTCCCTGCAGGGGCGCTGGAACCATTTGTATTGTAAACCCTGTCTATAATGGAATCCACTTCAAGGTAGGGAGTGATGCAGCACCCCCTCCCCCCCCGAGTTCCAGCACCTATGAGTCCCTGTTTCCCTCCTGAATGACGTGTAACATCATTTGGTTCACAGGGAGCAAAACCCCGGTATAACAGAGCTTGAGCAGAGGATAAGGCATGGAGGGACCAGGCTCAAATCTGAATTTCTTTGCTCCTTGTTAAACTATCAGATGTTTATTTGTAAGTTCCACACCCAAGCCAAATTCTGATCCATTTGCTCATGGCACTGTATGCTGGGCGCGTACTGAAACAGATAACTCTCCTCCTTTCAGACATTTTCAAATACCTATTTTTGAAAATTTCTCTTGAAAATTATTTCAAAAGTACTTATTGGTAACAGCACAACTACCGTGCTGCAAAAAGATTAAATACGTGAGTTTTTTCGTATAACAAAGATTAAAGAGCGCCATTATAAAGGCTCTGGTAAGCACCTCTTTTTTAGACCCAACAGTACTTTAAGGTAACCATATTCTTATAAAAAGAAGAACAGGAGGACTTGTGGCACCTTAGAGACTAACAAATTTATTAGAGCATAAGCTTTCATGGACTACAGCCCACTTCTTTGGATGCATATGTAACACAACTTTAAAGGAAATCATCTGGATTTCACACACAGTGATAGTCACCTTAATCCCCACTATAAACTAGGTCATTTAGAATGTTACACAAAGGAAAATTCTACCATTGTAATTCTATTCGATCTGAAATGAGAGGAGTACAACTCTTGCTAGCCACATGCCCAATTAATTAAATATATGTGAAACGAGCCATCAATCTATTTGTTAAAAGCATGTATAACTCCAAATTACTGGGAGCAGAGATTCTGTTCCCTCCTTCAGGAAAAAGAAAACTCCAGAGCTTCACCTGCAGACTGAAAGGTACTGAGAATTAATGGGCTGTCGTTAAGAGATCTTCCAGGTAGTCCTCCCCTCGTGGAGGATTATAGAAAATACACTCCGAGTTTCCAAAGCAAGCACTTTTGGAGAATGGGCCTAGAACCTCTTGGAAAGAATTTGCATACTGATGTATGGCTTGAAATATTGGCGCAATCTTATCTTGTTAAAGATCGGTTTGTTAAAGGCCTTAAGCTAAGATGGTCTCTGTCCTCATTATGTCTGTAGCAGTAAGAAACCAAGCACTAAAAAGAAAACCCTGCCAGAGCTAATGTAGTCACATGAATCTCCTTTTCTCCTGCTGTAATTGTGTTCTGCGGGCTGCGAGAGAGGCAAAAATGGATTTGGTTTAAATTTCTGGTTCTCAAAACTCCTCCCCAAATGCTTCCCTTCTTTGTTAAGAACAAGAACGCTAAAAATAATCCAAAATCCCAACATGTTTCTAGCACATACAGCCCTATGGGCCCTTCGTGCTCTCAAACCTGTTTGCTAGTCACTTGTGCTTCTGATGGATAATTGCAGATACCTGAGGGGATTCTAAAGGAGTTCAATTAACTGAGCTGAGAAAAAAAAGCACACAACAAACATTTATCACCCTTTCCAGAGCAGTATGGGGAGGGCTATCCCATGCCTGGCAGAGCCCTCTAGAACATTCTGACTTCTTATTTGAGAAAAAATGGTTATAACAGGAATTTTATAGCAGCTTAAACAAATATGTGGGGGTTGCAGGAGAGGATTTATTTTCCTATACCAAGCTTATAGTTTTTTTAATTAATGGAGATATCCTATCTCCTAGAACTGGAAGGAACCTTGAAAGGTCATTGAATCCAGCCCCCTGCCTTCACTAGCAGGACCAAGTACTGATTTTGCCCTAGAACCCTAAATGGCCCCCTTAAGGATTGAACTCACAACCCTGGGTTTAGCAGGCCAATGCTCAAACCACTGAGCTATCCCTCCCCCCATTGTGTGTTATTTACCTTTGCAAGTGCAACACACCACAGCACAATGGCATTTACCGAAGTGCAATATTTTCATTGGAAGAGGCTTCTATTTCTCTACCAATGCCTGGCCATGGCTGCGTGGCTATGCAGTAATACTGCACTGATGTCCCAAAGGATTGCACAGCCTTTTTGAGAGGCCAAACTGCATCAATGTAAAGGAAAGAATCCTGCCCTGCAGGGAAAGCAGATTCTCAGACTGCATTGCCAAGGGACAGGGCTTAATCTCTAATCCTCCGAGTCTGGAGTGAAGGTAGAACTCAGAGTGGCAGGACTGTGGGAGTATGGCAGGATATTTCCCTGGAGGGAGGTCCTCCCAGAGGAGATAAGCTACACCACAGCTTTGGAGTGACAGGATTTCTGCCTCAGAGACAGCTCCTAATTATCATTTCTGCCCTGGATGCAGGGCTGTGTAATGTTTCCACTGTTATCCTTGTTGATATATCAAAGGAAAGTTTGGTTTTCCCTTAAAATAGTTACTTTTCTCATCACACAGTTTTAATTGACATTTATTTTAGAGAGCCTTTGGTCTACACGGGCACATAGATAGTTCAGTGATGGGTTCATTAGGAATGCCAGGAATGAATGGACAGACAAGCCACAGTTGGTAGTTAATACTTGATCCCAAGTCAGACTTCAGTAGCACATATAATCAGAACATAAGCGGAGTTTAGTTACACGCCGTGAACTTGTGAAGTCAGTTACTGCTCTTGCAGCCACGTGCACAGAATCTGCTGTAACAAGGCTCCCTTCTTACTGCAGAAGAGTTTTCCCAAAAAGATTCCCTCGGAAGGCCCCTGGATAAAAAGTGATCATCTCCACACATTGCCTCAACCATGCAAAAACAAAATCAGAATTTCAAGCAACTCGGATCCCCAAAATTTTGGCCTGTGTTTTCTATGCTTCAAGATTTGTACTGTCACAAAACTGCAAGGCCCAAATCCAGCATATCATGGTATCGCTGTTCTGCAGGCCCGGAAAGCTTTCTAAATATATCACCCGAAGACGATAACTCAGAAGTTTTAAACTTTTGGTGTCTAAGAGTATAACATGTATTTAATTATTTACTAGAGATTATCTTGCTAGATATATCCCTTCCATCCCTTGACACAATCATTTCCTCCACCCCCCCCCCATGAGTTTGTGGGAGAAGAGAGACAACAGAAATGTAACACATTATAAACATCAACACTTGTAATCTTATTTACCATAACCACCCCAGAGAGTTTTCTTTTAAAGGCAAGTCTGTAATGAGTGATGGGTATCCTCTTCAGTTCAGACTCATGAGCACGCTAAAAGAAGTGTATAAACAGCAAAACTACTTGCAAACCTTTCAGGGAAAGAACTGCTCTGTTCTGACTCTTAGAGTAACTGAATTCCCTGCCAATGCACCTACAGCATGTATAAGTCAGACAAATGTATCATCGATCATGCAAAAAGAAATAGGTTTAGGGGGAATGGAGCATTCCAGAAGTGATTATCCAACTGGCCCCTGCTGACTTACTTTCCTTCAGATCCATAGCTGTTCATACTGTCTTCAATGGATTCATGGCTGGCTTGACGGACCGTCCGGCTTGGCATTTCGACAGCCAGACCAGTTTCTGTGCTCCGCTGGATAGCACCTTTGAGTCTCCGCCCATCCCCGTCTAAAAACAAGAGAGACAGCACAGGCAGTTAGCTATTGTTCTGAGCACGTATGGTAACATTGCAGAACAACAATCAAAAGGGAAGGCCTTTCAGGGAATTACTCCTGGAATCCAGAAACCACCCTGCACTTCCTTCTTTTCATATTTTATCGCACTCAAGCCTGTAGCTCTCACCTTTGTTCGTAATGGGCCTGATGTTCAAACAAGCTTGATACCCAGTTGGGCATTCAAAATGCAAATGTAATTGCTAGCCTACTTTGAGCATGCAAATCAGAGAATGGAATGTGTGCATGCGCACACACAGATGTACACACACACAGCCAAACGGTGTGTGGACTTGCCCAATTAGTATGCACACTGTACAATTATGAGCAGAGATTAGGTACTAAATTGTGGATCTAATGTGTTTGAAAATCTGCCCCACTGTTTCAAGTTGTGAGGAATGCTGAGGAATCAGAGTGCCAGGACAGTAACAGAAGTATCAGAGGGGAGAGAAGGGGCTGTACAGGACTAGGAACACTCTGAATGAAAGAGCAATTGAGGCACAAGCAATAAGGGACCATAAAGGCATCTCCAAAATGGTTTCCCAATGCAGGCCACTCAGAGGGGCTTTAAACAGCAGAAAAGCCCACAGCAAGGGCTACTACGTTCACACACGCCCTCAGCTCGAGTCGGGTGGGAATCCGAATTTGGTGTCACAGATTAGCTTTTCCTCTTGGGGTTAATCTTCAAAGACTCTGAAATTAACAGCTGCTATTTGCATCCTTCTCTTTAGCAGTCTGCGTTTCTCAGAATGAATTATGTTATATAAGGACTATATAATGAATACCATTAACATTAATTGCTTTTGCTGCTGTTAGGTAGCTAACAAGTTTCAGCCTACATACAATGCTTATCCTGAAATATCGATGTCTGCTGCAAGTTCTCTGAATGAGTTGTAATGTGGGAATCTTTTTAAAGGTGCCCACCCATAAACCTGTATAAGAATGTTCTGGATGTTAACACTCAGGTGGTAGATGTGACCCACCGGACCGCTTTGGTATTCCTATTGAATATTGAACGATGGCAGAGTCCAATGTCCTCTACCAGCTCTGGGCCCCATTTTCCTAGGTGCAACCAAAATGCTTGCAAGTATTCAAAACAGTCAACTTACCCTGAGAGAACTGAACATTGTTAAGTGGCATCACTTCCAGAAGCACCCCAACTTTATGAAGAGTGCTTCTGTATGTGAAATGAACCGGTTCAAGACAACATCAGCCCTGGAAGTACCAGTTTTAGGGTACTGAGAGTTCTCAAAACATGGAAGAGGATGGGGCCCTCACAGCCACTTCAGAAGCTCTGAGAGCTCAGTCTGTACACATGGAAAGTATTGTGTTATTCTTTCTTATGTGTATAGCAAGCTGCTTGGCCTGGGAATGGTTTTCTCCAGTTCTCTGTGTGAATGGGCATTTCCCAGAAATTGCTGGCCTATTAGCAGGGCCCTGCCCTACGCTTCGTTTGAAATTAACACTGGTAGGTGAACAATAGGGCAGAGCATCTTCCATTAACTTAGCTAAAAAGGCCCCTTTCTCTGCAATACCCTGAGGTTTCCAACTGAGTAAACATTTAGGCCCAAAGGCATTCTGTACCAGCTGCTGCCCACACGTACAGTACCGTATGCAGGCATCAGACAGTTTGCATGTTTTGGTTAACATTAAATACAGTTTGTATTGTTTGTGTGCCCAGAGCAATGGGAGAGGCACATCATATGAATCAGAAAGTCAAACAAACAAACAAACATAAAAACCACTTCTATCCAAGTCAAAAGCGTTAAACAAAACAAATATTCAGACTTCAGTGAAGGAAAAGCCCAATGAGATGGCCTAATCTAGTTCCAGCTACTGCAGGACTATTCCCAATGGTGTATTTTCTACTGTTTTGTCCAGCCTTGTTCTAAATGTCCACAGCCTAGAACACCCCTCCTTCACTGTAATGTTATCTGTCCCGACAGTCTAATTTCCTCCTTACTGTCATTTTGCTCCCCCTAGTTATACCCTTTCTACCATCCTCAACAATTCCCCTCCCCATCCTTGTTATGCACACACCCTCAAAATACTCACATCCTTCCTCTGTTGTTTAGTTGCATATTCAGTTCTTTCCTCTTAAAATCAACCTGAGTCAATAATAATAAACCAGCACTGAAAAATGTTTAAGTGCCTAACCATGAAACATCTGCGCTCAAGATCATTTGATTTTTCCACGGTAACTGGAGATGGCCATGGAATGAAATTCTCAAATTACCATATACCTGCGGTTAACAACAAACTAATAGAGGCTTGTGGTGTGGGCAGGCATTTAGCATCCCAAGGCACCTGCCTGGCACAGTGCACTGCCTTGTCTGACAGATTTTTCAGGCCCAACACAAAGGTTTGCCATACAGCAAGAGAGAGCAAAATACAGGGAATGCAGGACACACTCCAGCACTGTATTGGAGATGGTCTCTCACGTCCAGCTGGCGCTGGATACGTTCTGCTGCAGCAGAACACACAGCTGCATATCTGCTGGCGTCCTGAGGTGCCTGCTGCATCTCCTTGGCTGTCCAGTTAAATGTGTGATTCAGGAGCAGGGGAAGAGATGAGGAGAACAACGGCAGTTTGCAGAGGACTGTGAGTGTCTGCAGTTCCTGAATCCAGGCCCGCGGACCATTGCTGCATCCACACCACCACCACCACCTGGGAGCCCTGAGGCCTTATGCTCCACTAAAGGTACCGCCCACAGGGACTTAACTAGAGGAGCTTCAGTGTCCCTGATTGGGCCAGGTGCATTATTTAAACCAGAAAGACACAAGAAGTTGTCTGTGCAGCAAGGTGGATGCTGGCTTGCTGCTGCTACAGACCCTGCCATCTGCTACCTGACTCCCTACTGCGTCCCCGGTTCCTGACTTCGACCCTGACCCTGCTCCCGATTCCTGCCCTTAGACTTGTTCCTGTCCCTGAGCCCTGTTGCCTTGGCTTCCAACTGCTCCGACCCCAAGCTACGGCTCTTTGGCTTCTGACTCCGCACTGACCCTTGGCTTCGGCTCGTTTCCTGTCTGACCCCAGCTCCAACTTTTGGCTCTGACACCTGGCTCTTCACTTCAGATATGCCCATTGCATCTGGCTCCTGAATAAAACGCTGACCACCCAACCAGACCACCCACATCCTGGTCACCGATACCCCTCTTCCACAGACCAGACAATTTGCACAACCCCTCCCACCATCCCCGGGTCCCAGCAGGAGTAGGAATGGATCAATTGGACCAATCTCTGTCCCATGGGGTGCTGGAATCTCAAGAGCGAGTTACTAGGGTGATCAGATGTCCCGATTTTATAGGGACAGTCCCGGTATTTGGGGCTTTTTCTTATATAGGCACCTATTACCCCCCACGCCATCCTGATTTTTCACATTTGCTATCTGGTCACCCTACGGGTTACCCACCTCCAGGCAGATCACCAGGAACTGTGGGCCCAGGTGACACAGCTGGCAGCCAAGAACCTGTCGCTACAGACAGGAGCGGACAAGCTCCTTGCTCAGAATGCTGTGCCTCAGGCGCGGCATTCAGCATCGCACCCTGAACTGATCTGACTTCTGTTCCTGCTTTGCCTGTGAGCGTACTTCTCCATGGGCCTCATCATCAGTCTGTTGTCACGGGAAACGTTAGACAGGGCGTGCAATGGAGTGCAACAGCCCGATACTAACTGACTGGGATGCCTTCCTACAGGTGTTCTCCATGATATTTGATGCCTGTTCAAGAGAACTTGCCCTGTGAAAAAACAATAGAAATGTAGGGCTGGAAGGGACCTCAAGAGGTCATCTAATCCAGCCCTCTGTGCCGAGGAAGGATTAACCATGCATTCCATCCTTGACCAACCCTGATCAGTGTTTATCTAACCCATTTTGAAAAATCGCCAAGGCTGGGCCTTCTACAACCTCCTCAGGTAAATTGTTCTAGTGCTTAACTAACCATATAAGTTAGAAAGTTTCTCCTAATATCCAACCGAAATCTCCCTTGCTACATACTAAGCCAATTACTTTTTGTCTTCCCTTGTGTACAGGAGGAACAACTGATCACGGTCCTCTTTATAAGAAGTGTCACAGAAGCATCATGGAGAAACAGCACATTCTGCGTGAGAAGGTGGAAGAGAAATAATAATAATAAAAAATATTTAGCACTTATGTTTCATCTTTACATGTTCAAAACTCTTCTCAGTCACCCAGCAGCGACTCCCACTGACCAATAAAGGAACAGCACGGATGGGGTCTGAAAGGACTCTCAGACAGTCCTCCCTGAGCCCAAGTACTGTATCCAAAAGGTAGGAGTGATAAAAGCTCCTTTGGAAGACCTGTAAAATGAAGAGTGTAATGGTACCACTTGGATGGGGATGTTGCCTGGCAAAATAATTTGTCTTAATTTGTTAGTGCTCTCTGGAATGAGTACAGTGAGCTTTTGATCTTTCCTGCCATGTCTGTGGAAGATTTACTCTCTGCACCTTTTCCAATTAAGCAATAAAGTTGTCAGTGCAACGCGGTGCTAAAAAACAGATTCTGGTTTGGCAAGATGAACTGTGTTGCCTGGGCACAGCATTCCTCCTCATCAGCTGGTAAATATCTTGTGCACAGAGCACTGTATCTGCCAGACAGTCCAGCAGTGGACTAGAGGGAGTGAAAGTGGCCGCCTGGATAAAGCAGCGCACAGATCATCGGACACTTCTAAGCATTCTCTCTCTTCAATGTATTTGCAGCAGTCAGCTCCAATAAAAGCCAGCTCTTCTCAAGAATGGTGTAACAAGATTGGCAGTGCTGACTACCTTTAGGAATTGCTTTTGTCTCAATATTGGCAAGAAAAATGGTGGCGCTTCTCTCACTTTCTCCTCCATCTCCCCTGCCACCTAGGGTTACCATATTTAACAAATAAAAAAAAAGAGGACCCTCCTGGCCCCGCCCATTTCCCACCCCCAGCCCCGCCCCAACCCCGCCCTAACTCTGCCCCTCCTCTCTCCCACTCCCAGCCACGCGAAAAGAGCTGCCCGAGCACTACAGGCTTCATGGTTTGCCGGGCAGCCCCCAGACTCTGCGCCCCCGGGCGGCGCTTCCCCAGCGCAGCTGGAGCCCGGGAGGGGAAGCGCCCAGCCGGGGGCGCAGGGTCTGGAGGCTGCCCGGCAAACCGTGAAGCTGGTAGCGCTTGGGCTTCGGGCAGCCCCTATGCCTCCGGACCCTGCGCCCCCGGCCGGGCACTTCCCCTCCCGGGCTCCGGCAGCGCAGGGTCCGGAGGCACGGGGGCTGCCCAAAGCCCGTAGCGCTCGGCTCTTAAACAGAGCCGAAGAGTCAGGGGAGGAGGAGAGCCGCCGCGGCCGGAGGCTCTGCTCCTCCCCTGACTCTTCGGCTCTGTTTAAAAGCTGAGCTGCCCGAGCGCTACCGGCTTCAGGCAGCCCCCATGCCTCCGGACCCTACGCCGCCGGACGGGGGTTTGATTGCCGAAAAGCCGGACATGTCCAGGAAAAACCGGACGTATGGTAACCCTACTGCCACCCCCCACTGGCCCAGCAAGCAGGCCCTGTCTTGCATGGCTCACATTATCTTGTGTCAGTGCAAAGCTCCTGTCTCGATGCAACTGACAGGTTTCTCTGTGTACAGAGGACACAACGTCCTAAAAATCCACTGAGAATTGTACAGCAACTCATGCAAGGACAGAATTATGCTATTATTGCTATTGGGCACAATTACACTCCAAGAGATGATGGCTTCTCCATTTATTCCGCTGATCTTCCTGAGACTTTCAGTCCTCCTGTTTTCTTTTTATCCCCGTCACCTCTTCTCTTCTTACTTCTCCTCCCCTCCCACAGTTACCATCCTTCTCTCTTCCAGTTTCTCACTTTAAAAACTATCCCCTATATTCATCACTCAATTTCTCTCATGCTTGGTCCATTTGGCTTGAACTCTCCTGGCACAGGAGGAAACTAACGCAGTGTGGGTAGACGTGTCTGAGTGGTGCCTTCCATGCCTTTTAAATTAATTGACATCGATTCAAGGTTGGGAGTAGAAATCGACTGAATTTAAAACTGAATAGCTTTGCTTCTAAGTTAATCTATTGCTTCAAAGCAGTGTGTGTGTTAATATGCACAGTTACGCACAGGCAGAACCAAACCACTACCCCACTGCACAATCGAGCCCCCTGTGGAACACATTAATTAGCCTTTTATCTCTCGAGATCAGTGTTCACATTTTGGCTTTGGTTGCAAGTGAAAATCAGCTTTAGCCTTGCTCCTAAGTCCCATTTGTTCCCACTGCAAAATTACTTGACAAACAAACGTTTTACATACTCTGACTAAGAGAGGTCCGAGGCTTGGAGAGGGTGCTCCAGGTCGAGACTGAGGTGCACCAGCACAGCTGAATCAAACAGCTTGTCTCCACTTACTGGGGGATCGACGCATGGCGATCGATCCACCGGGGGTCGATTTAGCGGGTCTTCACCCGCTAAAACGAGTGCCAATCGCTCTCCCATCAACTCTGGTACTCCACCGTAACGAGAAGCGTAAAGATAAGTTGACGGGAGAGTTTCTCCCATCGACCCAGTGCAGTGTAGACACGGCAATCAGTTGACCTAAGGTACGTCGACTCCAGCTACGTTATTCACGTAGTTGGAGTTGTGTAACTTCAGTCTACTTAGCCCCATAGTGTAGACCTGCCCTATGACAGGAGAAGGTGTTGCAGGTCAGCACTCAGGGACATCAAGAGAACAAGACTGGGCTGGCAGGTCAAGACTAAGGTGCATTGGCAGAACTGCAGGCAGGAGTTTGCACAGAACCTGCCTGCACTATTCATAACTCAAACAAGGCGCAGTAAATCTCCCTTTATTTCCACAGGCACTAAAGTCATTCAAATTTTTGTTTTTAAAGAAACAAAAATATTGATGAATTTTTGCTCACTTCTGCATTTAGCTGGTTTGCTTTGAGTTAGTAAGAGAGTCAGGGATTTGGGGCAGCCTTGTGGGTGAAAATAGGCAAGGAGGGAGCATTCTTCAGCCAGTGAACATCTCACAAAGGAACCAAATCCTGGGGCAGACAGCGGGTAGAAGTGAAGGCTCCTTGGGCACTACCGTTGGCCTTTAGTGACTAGACTGACAAGTGCACAATGGAGCAGATACTGCGAATCTCAGCTCAGAAGCGAACAAGTGATTAAGCTGAACTGCTGGCCACCTCTCGCTACTCTGCCAAATAAAAGTCTTATTTTCAAAGGCTTCACTGAGAAGAGAACTTGAATGCCAGCTTCTCCGTTTATAAACGCTGTTGTTTAAATGGCTTTCTTTTCTGCTTATTCAGATGCTGAGCTGAATCCCCAGCAGACCATTTGCCAGGAGGCATTTCATTATGAATCCATTCTAAGATTAACAAAACAATCCCTTTGTTCAAATCCAAAAGCGGGGGGGGGGAAATCTCTACAGAGTGGCATGAATAGCCAACACTTGTGACAGCCTGCCATCCACACGGAATGCACAAGTCAATTTGTCTGTACGAGGCATACCAAACAGTCCTTTTTAGAGAATCTGGAATATTTATTTGTGTTTGCAGCAAGTAATGTTCTGTTTGGAAGTGAATGCTGCTGCTTAACAAAAATATTGTTGTTTCTGATTGCAGTTAAACTAGCTGGCTCCCCCGCCCCCATCTCCCCACAATTGGGAGAGCCGACACTAATGACAAGCATTTCACATATCTACATCCTAATGGACTGTGAATTACATCACCTGAAGAGAGGGGGCATTTTGCACTGTGCCCAGAAGCAAGTGGGACAAGATTGATCATCATCTCCGCCTACTTAATCCCCTGGAAGCAACAGAAAATGGCAGGGGATATACAGGAGCACTACTCATCAGCTAGTTCACTTCAGTGTCCTGGTTTCAGCCTCAAACCCCCATCTAAGGACACACTTTCTTTTAAACTTGAAATGAAATCTTGGCATAGGACAGAAGAAATATTTTGAGTCATTCTTTAAATCTCCTTAAATTAAATGTATCGGCACTGCAGAGAACAGTCTGTATAATATTTCTTGTGGGGGCTAAAACTAATTAAAGAAGCAATTTTCAAATTGCAAACCTTAAATTGAACATAAATCACTCTGTTAGACCATAGCTAGGTTTGCAGTTATCAGTAAGTGTTGAAGGAGGGATTCCACCCCATGTTCTACTCATTACAGGCTGCCTACAGGAACTGCAAACAGCCTGTGGGGAAATTCCCCGGCAGTCTCTACATTGGTCCCCTGCAGAAGACAGACTGAAGCTGGATTGGAGTACAGAGGGCTACAGCCATTCAAGCCATCCGCAGCGCTAGGGAGGCTACCTACCCTAACTTAGGGTAGTCCTCCTGCAGGGCTGTCTTGGCTTCCCCAACAGCCTGAAACAGGGATGGCTTAAGTCATCTCTGCCCCCTCCTAGAGATGCAGCTCAGGAAGAGACCCAAACTCTCTAATTTCACAGAGCTCAGAACATTCCCCCCCCTAAAAAAATAAAACAAAACAAAAAATTGTGCAGATAACTTTAAGTCACTGGTGGAAGGTGCCAGCTGGCTGAGGGCCCTGGAGACTGAAGTTCTTTTGTTATCTACTGAACGTGAGCAGCATAAAGAGCAATGTCCTCATTCTGGCTCACAGAAGCAGGGCTGCTGCTGCTCATTGTGCAGGCAGGCAAGTCACTGGGGGTTTGTAGAACAACCTCTCTATTTTAGTCTCACTGAAGCTAAACCAAACTCAACCTTCTTTTCCCCCTTCCTCCCCTATAGGCAGTGGGAAGTGGGACACTGGTCTATCAATCTCTTCTACTGAACCTGCCTTAGAGCCCCACCTCTACTCTGCTGAGGTACCCACTCTAAAATGGGAGCAGCTGGCCTTTTATAACTTCACTCCAGAAGCAGGTATGTTCTGGGAGAAGCAATAGCTCTAGCTCTTCCTCAGACACTATATAAGTAGGAAGACCACAAGCACCAGCTTTTAGGGGAAATGTCTAGGTATGCGGTGTTCCAAACACGGGCCCTTTTTCCCCCACTAGCATTATTAGCGCAGGAGGAGTTTTCCTCTCTGAGGAGATGTGAGCTGCAGTTTGTTATTAAATCAAGCTGTAACCACACTATACAGGCCTCTACCCTATCACCCTTCCTAATGCATCTTGCCTTCCTAGCTTTGAAGGAACTACTTTAGGGGGATGAGAGGAGTGGATTCTCTGTAGCCATGTAATACTTGATCTTATTGCTGAAAATGTTAATGAGGGTGCCAGTTGTAGGTATCATCTGCGATAAGGAAAACCATCTGCTGCAAACTAGGTTAAGACAAACTCACTTCAAACACTCCACTAATGAATCATTGGAGAATAATTTCTGACTAGGGTTGGATTTGAACCAGTGATCTAAAGGGGAAATACTGTAGTACAGGGGTCAGCAACCTTTCAGAAGTGGTGTGCCGAGTCTTCATTTATTCACTCTAATTTAAGATTTTGCGTGCCAGTAATACATTTTAACATTTTTTAGAAGGTCTCTTTCTATAAGTCTATAATATATAACTAAACTATTGCTGTATGTAAAGTAAATAAGGTTATTAAAATGTTTAGGAAACTTCATTTAAAATTAAATTAAAATGCAGAGCACCCCGGACTGGTGGCCAGGACCCGGGCAGTGCGAGTGCCACTGAAAATCAGCTTGTGTGCCGCCTTTGGCACTTGTGCCATAGGTTGCCTACCCCTGCTGTAGTATAACACAGTGAGACAAATATGAGCAGGTGGGAAATCAAACACCCATTTTACTACAGAGGGTGTTAAAGGCACTCTTCTTTCTGGTTTGTGAAGGAGAGGATGACCACTGAACATGAAACCAAAAAACCACTTAGGATTATTTAAGACACACTTTCTATTCCTTAGATGGTCAACACCAATGGAGTTGGGATTTCTGAGCAATGGAGCCCACCAGCAGGCTATTCCTACTGGACTGCAAATTAGGCTTGGGATCAATAAACCATCTAGCTATTTTTTTTTCTATTATAAAACCTGAAAAAGGAACTTGACCATTTTTGAGGCTTTTTGAGTAAATAACTCCTGTGACATCATAAGCCTTTTTAAAAAGCTACTTGGAAAATTTTCCAGTAACCTTTCTAGATGGAAAATGCCTTTTCAACCAGATTGATCTTTTTGTGTGTGTGCGCAAAATACTTCATTGGGATTGGAATTTTTCCATTTTTCAGTGAAAATTTTCAAAATGAAAACTTTAGAAATTTTACAAAAATTCATTTTGGCAGGAAAAGCCACTCTCTGACTCTTACTTTCTTTCACAGGAAAAAGGTAGGGAAAGTTTAAAGAAGTGGGTGTCCCCCAAAATGAATTTTTTTTTCATAAGTTTTCAAAAGACTTTTTAAAAAACCCTCGTTTGAGAGTTTATCACAAAATTTAAAAAACTGACAAATTCTTGAACAAAATGACAAATTTTATTTCTAAATATTTAACGGAAATTATTTATTAATCAGATTTATGCTCGTCAGAATTCTTTCCAACTTTCCATGTAACTTGTTTGTGACAGCACCAAACAGCTTAGTATGGAGGCTGGTGCTGATTTTTTTTAAATGGAACAAAATAATTGATTTTTGTCCCAAAGCTGCCACCCCTTGTAGAGAAGAGTCTTGATTCAATAAATTTACCATGTAGAGAAGGAACAGCACTGCTATAATTACAGTGCTGAACAGTATAGAGAGGTACAAATGTGTGTGTTTTGTTTTTAAATTAGTTCAGTGATCCCTTTGGGACAGAGGGGAAAAATTAAATACTTCACAGCTGCCACAGAAGCCCTGCAAGGCCAGTAGCTTCTTCAGTTTAAGTGATGGTCCAAATGTCTTAATTCATATAAAACAGTAAATTGCACCTTTCCAGAACCTTGGGTGTTGTTGCCACATAATAAAATGAACAAGCCAAGTAATGCACAAAACTGCACAGAGCAGCCTCTTCACAAACTACACCTCAGCCACAGATCCCAAATCTTAGTGCACAAGCCCAACTCTCAGCACAGCCTTCTCCAAAGCCTGAGGAATGAAGTAGGATTTGCAGTGTGCCCTAAAGACCAGCAGATTTGAACAATTTTGTATTGTGTGTGTGAGCACACATGCACCTGGAGGAGTGGAATTAATTCAGGGCCACTCAGAGAGAACACACTGCAGGCAGCCCCCTCAATTTTAAAATAAGGTGCTGCGGCGCTTCTGTTGATCTCAGCTGCAGCAAGGTGGTACGGGGAGAGATGCATCTCTCATACAGTCAGGCCTCAGGCCATTTGAACACCACCTTAACTCTGCTCTGAAACTGACAGCCAGCCAATGCAAGATCATGGCGTACCTGACCCTTGGGGAATGCACAGCAGCAGTCTAATTGCGAGGTGACAATGGATCGGTTCACAGTAGCATGACCTGAATCTGAATGAAATAGTCATAATCTCTTGGCCAGAAATAAGCAGAGACAAAAAAAAAAAAAAAACTGTCCTGGTCAACATGGTTTTAGGATTAGCTAACACACACATCTTGGAAAAGAGACGACTAAGGGGGGGGGGGGAGATGATAGAGGGCAAATCACTTCCTGTCTCTGTGGTGGTTTCCTCTCGCACCCTTTGTGTGTCTTGTCTCTTTTCAGAGTAAGCTCCTATAGCACAATGGGGCGCTGATCTCATTCAGAGCCTATACAAAAAATAATTACCCCCAAATTTATAAGCCATTGTGTTGTAATACTTATTTCCCATAACAAGGGGAAAATGCCTAACCTGATACTAATACATGAAGATGTATGGATTCAAACCTGCAGCCATATTGCCCAATCCAACAATCTGAAAGTTCTTAGTTTGTGAAGTCCCTGGAATCATGAAATAAACTGAAATGCAGACAGGCAGCTACTTTACATTCCAGCTCCTTCCTTGGGCTCTCTTGCTGTCACTCCAAGACCCCTCCAGTCCCCCATTTCAGGATAAGGACTTTCTGGACCCAGGATCACCAATGCTAAGAGGTAAAAGCGATCCATGTCATTGGGTTAAATGTCCTCTTCCCTGCCAAAAATGACACATTATAAACGTTTGCTCCGGAGCCCTACCTAATTACAGGAGAGTTGAAGAACCAGAGCGCTCTATCCTACTTCCCCCATCTATCTTACACTATATTTAACTGTGAGGATGTTGTCTCAGCCCAGGATCTGAAATATGAATGAACCAGAGCTGCAGTAAACCTCCAGAGACAGAAGAGAAGAAAGAAAAGGTGTGACAATTCCAGAGAGTTAGGTGATTATAAAGTGTCATTCTAAACAAGTGTCACTCACACCAACTATACCTTTCTCCAGAAGAAAGAGGCAATAGTGTCCAAAACAGACAAATGACAGAAATTGCTTTTTAAGTGGATTTTGAGATCACGTAGTTTATGAAAGAGAGAACAGAGGAAATAAAAGATACTGAACATGTAACTGCCTCACTTGAGTTCCTAGGGAGAGCTGGGGATGCTTAGCTACAAATAAGGCAAAGCTAGGTTTGGGGAAAAGCAATTAATTTGTCCAAACTTGTAACATCACCATCTTCGCTTCCTTCCCTTAGACCAAGTGAGGCGCAGGACCCGCTCTTAAAAGGAACGTGCTTACCGTTTGTCAAGTTCATCTCGTCTATATGTAGCGCCACTGCCTTTTGATAATTTGTTATCAATACAATTAAAAGATACAAAGCCAAGTTTTCTGTACCACACATGAAGCTCTGTGAATTTCAGTAGGGTTGCAAACATGAAATGGAATGCAAAAAATCAGGCTTTTAATTTCCTTTAGCATGATTTATATTCAGCTTGAATCTATGACCGTTTAAATATATCTTCCTTAAGGAAATGAATCATCAAGTACATAGGAAGTCATCCCAAATTAGACATATTGTTTTATAACTTGTGTCCATTTCAGACTGGTTATTTGATCTACTGTAGGTGTAACTGAATCACAAAAGTAAAGTCACATTTAACTTCCGACATTAAACTTCAGATCACACCATATTGTTAAATTTTACTATAGAACCTGTCAGTTTAGTATCTACAGCAAACAAGAACCTGGGCATATGTTTCAATTAACTCTGTGTATCACTAAGAAGAGGACATGCAGAAACTTCCTAGATAGAGAGTTACATTTACTTGCAAATGAAAAATCCACACTGATCTACAGTTGCATGTGCCAGAGCTACAGGTCACCTGAAGCGCTGTATAAGCTTGAAAGCTTGTCTCTTTCACCAACAGAAGTTGGTCCAATGAAAGATATCACCACACCCACCTTGCCTCTCTTGTACAACAAAGAGCGGAGTCCCTTTTTTAAACATTACAAAGAACGGCACTCAGACATCCACTTCTAACCTGTCCACACTGCAAAATCAGCGTGTGAGGAGGATTGTTGTGTTTCGCAAAAGCTTGGAGAACAGTCCAATGTATTTTTCACAGGCTGTTTGTGTTATTGACACAGTGGGACCCAGGCTCACTAATGCTCTTCTTATTTGCAAACAAGAGCCCTGCTCCTGCAAATGGATCCATGTATTCTTAAGGGCCCATCCTTGAAAGACTTTGCAGAATCAAGGGTTAATTTAAAAGCCCCACTCTGCCTGGGGAGAGTTAAGGCAAAGCATCCTGTGAAGCAAGTACAGAGCCAAAAAGATAATCTAGGGCCAGCATAATAATTTGGAAGGTTGCAAGCAACAGCAGAATCCCAGACTGCCTGGGGAGAAGGTTGGTCTCCAACTCAGGCTGTGCTAGAAGCAGATACAAAACCAACCCTTGAGTTGTAGGTTGCATGAGACCATGTGATCCAATGCAACCACTTTCGAGATCAGCTCTGTCAGGACACCCACGTCACAAGTGGGAAACAGACATATATCAAATCTACTGTTTTGCACTTGGGAAGAGTCTATGGAAGTCCATCAGTGCACATGAATCAGTAGGGAGCATGAACAGTACCCAAATTGTTCAGAGGCTCAGTTACTTCTTGCATGTTCCACCAACACCCTGGCAAAAAATAACGTAGAACTAAATTTTCAGGGGACCCTAAATCCGAGGTCTAAACTTTCACATCCACAGATCTGGCAAACTGATAACATGTTGGCTACATCTGGGATTAGCATGCCAAAACAAACAAACAAACAAAAAAACGCTCAGATATGAAAATCTTCCCCGGTGAGTTAAAGTGGTTTTGGAAATTTGGCCCAGAGTTTAAGCAGAGTACAATAGAAGAATCATTTAAAACTTGGCCAGGGCAGGAAAAGAGACACAATTTCTTCATCCTCAGTGAAGAATATAGGAGGATGCAGGAACCCATCCAAAATATCATGCTTGTTTAAAGATTACTGAGTATTAGGGAAAAAAATCCAACAATGCAACAGTAGAATATACTTGAGGAACAACAGCAAGATCTAGTTTTAATAGAAGGTTCTCCATTTGTTGTTACCAAACAACCAAATAGATGGAGAAATCTGTGTCAATCGGATTGGAGGGAAGAGGGCAGGCCATGGTGTTCAATATTGTATCAAATGGAATTTGTGCTAGCCACTCTCATCACAGAATAGTTCTGTGCCAGCCAATCAAATAGCTGACCATTATTCATGGATACAGTATGACTGCACCTAGCCATGACTACCCCATGCCTCTGGTACATGTGAGACCCCAAGGTAATTTAAAATCCTATGGCTGAGGCTGCATAGTTTTGTTCAAAATATTTCTAAGTTTATTTTACAGGAGAAGTGGAGATGAAATGAACCGTACTGGGTTCTGTACCTCTTTGCCAAGGGGGAGTAAGAGAGGACAGAACACAGGAAAAAAAAAACTATGTACTAAGTTTTGACAGAGCCAGTGTAAAAATAATTTTGCAGACTACCATAAGTAGTTCAGCCAGATCAAACATTTATTAGAGGAGCATGTATCTGCATTTAGTGTTGAGGAGGAAAAATCATTATACCATAACAAACAGGAAAATATTTGATGTGAACTGATTTATAAAGTGTACAAGAAAGGTTCAAGACACGGTGTTTAAACAAGGTCAGTCTACAAGAAGAACAGGGGGAGTAGAGGCTGTATTACAGACCTTGTAAATTATTCTGAGGTTGCTCATAAGATGCATGTATCTACACAGCTGGTCTGTTTTCTACCTGTAGTTATCATAATTAGTCAAGGAACTGGCAGAAATTAAAATGCTGTGGAATTTCTTCTGAGACAAGGTGCTGACAGTGGCAAAGGAAATAAATATCGGATACAGTGCAACAAATTTTCACAACATTTTATTCTGCGACACATACTGTGTGTGTTAATATTTTATGTGCATCTAGTTACACTGCAGCAGGCATTAGTGCTAAAATGAAACTGTGCCATTGAGACTCCAGACTCATATTTGCATCAAATAATACAGAAATAGATGCAATGAGATACAAAAGAATTACACACACACACACACACACACACACACTTTTAAAGCTGAACTTCAGATAAACGCCTTAGATCTCAAATCAATAACAAAACTCTGTGCATGCTTAAAAAAAAATCACAAAGAACATTTAAAATTGAAACAAATTAATTTCCTCCTTCATTTGCCTGGCAAGTCTTGAGTTCAGGATTCTGTGTTTCCCTGGCAACAGAGGATGACATCAAAGATCTTGTAGTAGTAGGCAGTACAAGAAAATGCTTTATTTTTTTTGCCGTGTCCTTCTTTGTTGCCAAAGAAACACAGACACCTGAACTCAGGACCTGGCAGGTGAGTGAAGGAGGAAATGACATTCCATTATTTCCATTTTAAAATGTCTTTGGAGATATGGAGCCTGTACAGAGAGAGTTAAGTGGAAAAAAATTAAGATTTCCATCCCAAGCAAAAATCTCTGAAGTTCCCCTCTACATATAAATCATGGGACTGAAGAGTTGGTAAGAAACTCCAGCTTGTAAATTCTGTCAATATTCACTTTGGAAAGCATTTGAAATGAAAATTGAAAATTTAATAACATCTCTTTGGAGAGGAATTTTGCCATTCCTGACTATATACAAGGGCAATTTGTTCTTGACTATATATTGTAATATTTAAAAAAAAATCCAAAACCAACCAATAAACCAGCCTATTGTCTTATATGAGGCTTTGCCTTAGCCACAGCTCTAAGGCAACACACAGGCAAGGGCTTTGTCACCATACCAATACCAACACCCATACCAACGAGAGGGCCAATGAGCATTTTTGTTTTATACTGGTGCAGGGAGATACCATGAATCAGGCTCTGGGTGGGTGGAAGTAAAGCTTTTGATTTAAAAAAAAAAAAAAAAAAAAAAAATAGGTCACCCTTCCTATTTCAGCTTTCCATGCTGTTGTTGTCCTGTGATAATCATATCAGGCCACAAAAGTCGAGAATACAAAGAACCCAATACAAGTTGTTGAGTTCAAAATCTAGATCCAAGGTGTCCAATCGGAAAAGCTTCAGGTTCCCTATGATATTACATTCAAAAGCATGGGCAGGTGTTAAAAGCCTGATCCCAAAACATCTTGCAGAGTGAATATATCTTAGGCCCACCTCTATTGATTTCATTCCTGCAGTGTGCCCTGTCTGCAACCTCACAAAAGTGGATTTTATTTTCCAAGATCAGAGGCTCTTTCACCTTCTGACCATTTATTTCAGGTAATATTCCTCTTGGTTGGGTGACAATATTCTCAACAGGTATTCCATCCTGAGTTTCCGATCTTCCAGTTCTGGTCAGGTCATCAGCTACTTCATTCCTGTTTACACCTGGGGGTGATGGAATCCACTCAGAAGGCAAATTACATGTCTGCCTTTTAGCTATATCCCGTGGGAGGCATTTTAAATAGTAACAGCGAGAGGCCCATAACACTGCAAACTGGAGGCAGGGAAACGGAATGACAACAGAGTGTCAGGCTGACGTCCAGTTCATGTTACCAATCTCAGTTACATGTGGCAATTGAGACTCTCTTCTGGAGTCTCCCCATGACATGGCTCTCTGAAGAGGTCTCCAATCCTGCTACTTTCTTTGTTACAGCACAAGAAAGTGTGACAACGTTAGCCTCAAGCCTCAAACAGCAGCACTACTCTCCCATTCAGGTCAGCAGACAATTCTACATTTCCTTCCTTCGTATGTGTAACTCACTGGTCAGTACGTGTAAGGAGTCTAGTGCAGGCCTCAGCTACAGAACCCTGGTCTTTAGCTAAAGCTGTAGAGGCTCATGCATTTAGCTCCAGAGGTCCCTGGTATGCCAGTCAAAACAGTGACCCTCAACTCGTTCCGACTGAATCTTAAGGACCTTCTTTTTCTGCCTTCTTCAGTTAACTCGCCCGGTTGCCTTTACATTTCTTTTGGCTACTGCTTTTATTTTAGTTTCATTCTGTAACTATTTAACTCCAAAATACTTTAGGAATCTGTTTGCATGGACCACACTGTGCACCATAAAGTTGTATTGTAAAAAATCACCTGTCTCCCAAGAGCACTATTCCCACCCTCAATGGAGAATCCCAGATGTGCCGCACAGGGAGGTCAACTGTTGCTTCAGAGTAGCCAGTACCACTTAGTTTCCCCCATTTCTGACTTCACCACTCATCTGTAGAGGCTGGGCTGTCGAGGGACATGGAGAAGATCTAGAATCAAAGCTAAATACGGTGTATTTTGTCAGCCACTTCCATGGCGAAAATTCAGTTATATTCACTGGAGCCTGTAGCAGTCGCTTGATGAAC
Source organism: Chrysemys picta bellii (assembly GCF_011386835.1). NCBI lineage: Eukaryota > Metazoa > Chordata > Testudines > Emydidae > Chrysemys > Chrysemys picta. Next base: position 35,863,216 of record NC_088803.1, on the reverse strand, counting down.
TCAGGATGGGTAACAAGGAAAGGAAGCCCTAAATAAAGTTGCCATGAAAAGCAGTCACCGCCATTGTGAACCATCCTCAATTAGATGGCTATAGATTGGTTTCTTTGAGCACTTTTATACGGAACAAAAGGTTTCCCTTCCCAAACCAATTCTCAGATTGAAGCTTTCTGACCTTTCCTGGGAGCTGGCCTCTTCTCAGTTTCTCCTTTCAAATACTGACACACACCCCCCAACACATACATTTAACTTGCTACAGGCACATGCTGGGGATTAGCCATACATCTATCAGAGTCAAGGTGAACCACACCCCTAAAGCCCTGTGTATCAGGTTGAAATTTGAATCTCAGTCAGGGACCTTGAAGCTCAGCTGGAGTTCTCTGCCTAAGAAAGTGGCGGGTAAGCTGCCTTGTCTTGTCTGCCAAAATGGCCCACTAATCTTATGGTCATCCACTGCCAGAGTATTTTCTGTGCAGTGGTTTAATACCTGTACCTACACCTTATAGAGCACTTTTCTTCAGTAAATCTCAAAGCGCCTTACAAAGGAAGTCAGTATCATTATCCTCATTTTACAAGTGGAAAAACGGAGGCACAGGGGGATTAAAGCAACTTGCCCAAGGTCACACAGCAGACCAGTTGCAGAGCCAGGAATAGAACCCACTTCTTCTGAGTCCCCACTGTCTTGCTCTGCCCTGCCCACTAGGCCACATTGCCTCACTCCAGGCAATGACTAAACAAAATCCCAAATCTCTATCTTGCATACTACAAAGTAAAAACAATAATAATAATAAAGTCACTGGGCCACAGCCTTAGCTGCTGTGAACTGGCATAGTTCCACTGACATCAATGGCAAGATTTTCACTACTGATGCTGGTTGAATTCCTGCTAGGTCCTACAAGGGAAAACACCCGATAAATGTGCACAAGAAATTAGTTAATAGCATCAATATTGGAGGGGCTACCTGGGTATATTCTGTATGACCTAATTATATACACAAAGGACATTAAAAGAATGTTAAGGTTGCAAAGTCAATGCTCTTCTTTCTCCTCCGCCTTTGCCTCCTCCTCCCCCTTCCACGAGATAGAGATACTAGAGCATCTCAACTAAACCATTTGAAGAATTTTTTAAACCATGACAAAAATATATTTTCCCTAACCTCATTCTTGGAAACAGTTCCATCATTTTAGATGAAACTTTCAAAAAAAATTCAGCCTGAGGCAGAGACGTGGTATGGGAAATTTCATCCCAAATGGTTGAAGTTTTTCAAAATTATAAGCAACTGAAAACAGGGTCTTGAGAAATATCAGGTAACCTTAACCTATAATAAATATTGTGTCATCAAGACATGGCCAGTCATCACCTTAATCATTCACATGTATGATGTGCCCCTTTCTCCTATCTTTTGCTTTTTTAGAATGTAAACTCTTTGGGAGTGGGACCATGTCTTCCTTTATGTTTTGCCAGCATATATAATGTGTGCTACTTATAGCTTTGCCCAATGCCTGCAAGGAGCCCTGCAGAGTAATTTTCAGCTTCACCCGAAGTTTGTAAAAGTATTGCATTGATATATAGGTATCAATCATATTACCAGGTGGCAAAAACAGCCTCCAGATTATTAATAGTCACTGACATGCCATATTGCCCTGTTCACTACGTTTATGCAAATAATGATAAACATCAGAAACTGCCTACCACAGACACGGCAACAAGGCTTAGCTTAATAAATCAATGAAAACACGGACACTAAATAATTTGCAATAAAAGGCTGACAATACAAGGCTACTGAGAAATCTTAACCAAAGCCCTCTCTAATGTTATGCACTAAAGGCTAAATCCTGCCCTCCATTTTGCGTGTGCCCGCTGAAATCAATTACTGCTGTGTACTCATAACTGAATGCTGAATTTGGCCTTAAGTTGGTGAACATAAGATTTACAATATCATCCTTCTAAATTCATTATAATTTATTAATATTTTCAGGCTGGGATTTAGCTCCTGAAGTCTGGAATGTGCACTCTTGACTGACCAAAAACCTCCTGACTAGCTGCGATAAGACTTTGTCCCTGTTTATTGAATCTATGCTGTTAGACCTTAAAACCATCATGTGATTCCTTACGCAGCCCATGAAATTGTGACACAGGACCTGGGACTGAGATGCAGCATAATTTCTTCTGCACTTGAGCAATTTAATTCTTATTTAACAACTTGAAAACTGATTAACAGTGAGAGTTTCTGTCCTTCTCTGCAAGTTCCGGCCATGTGCAATATTCTCTGAGCTCACTTCCAAGACCACCATATTTGACCAATATGCTATATAGCCTTTGGTGACAGTGTGTGTCAGTGTAACAGGCCTTTCCAAATGCATGCAGATGACTCATTTATGTAATATTTCCACAAAAACACATGTTCCTAACACAGCTTCTGTCACCCGGCTTGTTAGTGACCATAAAATCAAGTCAGTGCCAGCTCTGTCAGGGGGGTGGGGGGCAATTGCCTCACTCAGAGAAACGGCAAACTCAAATTAAAGCAAAACTCATTGACCTTCCTCTCCATTTACCGCTGTTACGTTAGCCGCAGAGCTCTTTCAATGAAAGGTCCCAGCAGGGCAGCTGGCCTGGTGCTCCCGACTGTTCAGCATATGTTCCTGCAGGCAGAAATGCCAACCCTTTGCTTTCACTGAATAGCTCTAAGCCACAAAAGGGGATGAAGAGACACTTTCAAAAGTGCCTTAATTAATTAGTACCTGTGCAGCTTAAGGAACAGGACTCAGCACGAAATGTCCCAAAGGCCTGACCTTTGGGTTGGACGAGCTATTTGCTCCAATGATGCGGAAAGAAAAATCCATTTTACTGAATTCTCAAATGTACCAAAATATCAAAGATTATTGGGCGCCATCTGAAATTTTGCCCAAGGCCACCACTACCTGCAGGAATCCTAATTGTTAGGACCATCTCCAGATACGTATGTGCCTCAGGGCTTGATCCTGCACCCACTAAAGTCAACGGTAATGCTCCCATTGACTTCAATGGGTGCAGGATCAGACACAAAGTAATTAGGGGGACCTTACTATTGTAATCCTTCTCCTACCTTTCCCTTTCTCCCAATTTTGTCTTTTATTCGCTTTCATCTGTTGTGGCATGTCTGAATTTAGACTGTATTTAGAATGTCCTTCAAGGCACCTCCAGGTGTCTTCACCTGGTTCTGTTACATTCCTAACAAGCTTTGGGGTATTTAATAATAGTAACAACCCAAAAGATCTCATGGTTGGTTACCCAAAGGCACTGGTGGATGAAGAGACACTCTAATAATGAAAGGAATCTCCGTTGCTCCTTTCACGGTAACAAAAAGTCTGAGTCTCTCATTAGACAGACACCCACCCGGTTGCAGATTAGTTCAATCATTTGTTCTTCTTTCTTTTTAAAGGAATGTTTATCATCTCTGTCAGCATTTTATTAAGTAGGCAGCTGAGAGCCTTATTCCTGTCTTAGTTACTTCAACTGATTTATGTAATTAGTGCTGGGAGAATAAAATGGCAACTTATCTGTTGAAGTTTGCCTTTTCCTCTTCATGAATTGTCCAGGAACAGTTTGATTAAAAAAAATAATAATAAAATATTTGTTTCAAAGAATTCTCTGGTCAATAACACTTGGTTTGTACACAAGCAAGTCAGCGTGCCTATTCAATATGGAACATTCAAGCACAGATAGGTAGCTTTGAGAAGGCATAGGTTATTGGTTTTTGCTCCCACAAGAATGATCCTTAGACTGTTCGGGTCATGACTGCAGTCTCTCCGATTTGCTTTTTGTGAAAAAAGTGTAGCAACTAACTGTGGTGCTCCCAATGCGACGTGTGAGGCATGGGGACCTTGGCATGAGCTGGCACCTGGCCTGTCAGCATCACACAAACCTGGGGGAATTCTACATTAGATTTCATCTTTACAGATAAAGGCCTGGCCCACACTAGGAATTAGCACAGTATAATTATGTCACTCGGGGTGAGAAAAATCCACATCCCTGAGTGATGCAGTTAAACAGACCTACCCTCAGTGTAGACACCGCTATGTCAATGGGAAAATTCTCCCATTGATCTGGCTACCACCTCTTGGGAAGGTGGATTACCTACGCTGATGGGAGAACCCTTCCCAGGTAGTGTCTTCACCGAAGTGCTAAAGCTATGCAGCTACAGCAGTGCAACTGCATCGCTGTAGTTGTTTAAAGGGTAGAGGAGTCCAAAGAGGAACTGATCACAGAACTAAAAATTAATGGGAGCTTAGACACAAGTGATCATGACTTGATCACATTTATTATAATGTGCAAACACAAAGTCCAACCAGTAAGATATATATACTTGGTACTTTCAAAGGGCCAGTGTCACAAAGCTGACAACTACTCTGAACCCCAAATCAAGTGGGAGGAAGAATTTAATCAGAAAAATGTGAATGATAGTTGGGAATTGTTTAAGAACATTTTACCAGATGCTCAAGAAGCCACAACCCCACATTTAAGGAAGCTCTTATTGGTTAAAAAAACTGACCTGGTTTAGAGGGGAGGTGAAGGCAGCTACAAAAAATAATTTTATATATATTTATAATTTCTCTTTCTTCCATTTGTTTTGGAATGGAAGAAAGAGAAAGTTGACAGTAATGAATATAAATCAGAAGCTGGGAATTGTAGAATACTGATAACTTGCATCTACGAGTTTTAAAAGTCCTAGCTGAGAAGCTCACAGGACTGCTAATGTTGATTTTCATTACGTTTCAGCACACCAGGGAAGTTCCAGAAGACTGGAAGAAAGATAATTTTGTGCCATATTTAAACAAAATAAGCAGATGATTTAGGTAATTATTGGCCCATCAGTCTGACATCAATCCTGGGCAAGATAATGGAGCAGCTGATACAGGAGTTAATTAATAAAGAATTAAAGGAGGGTAATATAATTAATGCCAATCAGCATTGGATTTTGGAAAATAGATCCTGTCAAACTAACTTGATTTTTTAATGTGATTTCAAGTTTGGTTGATAAAGATAATAGTGTTGAAGTAATATACTTAGACTTCTGTAAGCATTTGACTTGGTACCACACAATATTTTGATTGAAACACTAGAACAATATAAAATTAACATAGCACCCATTAAACGGATTAAAAGCTGGCTAAGTGATAGGTCTCAAAATAGAATTGTAAACGGGGATCGTCATCAAGCAGATACGTTTCTAGTGGGGTCCCCACAGGGATCTGTTCTTGCCCCTACACTATATAAAATTTTATCAATGATTTGGAAGAAAACAAACAAAGTTGTCACTCAAAGTTTGCAGATGACAAAAATTGGGGGAGCGGTAAATAATGAAGAAGATAGGTCACTGATGTAGAGCAAACTATTCCTTGGCAAACTGGGTGCAAGCAAACAATATGCATTTTAATACAGCTAAGTGTAAATGTATACATCTAGGAACAAAGAACAGAGACCATACCTTCAGGATGGGGGACTCTATCCTGGAAAGCAGTGACTCTGAAAGAGATTTTGGGGTCACGGTGGGTAATGAGCTGAACATGAGCTCCCAGTGCAACATTGTGTCCAAAAGAGCTATGCAAGCCTTGGGTGCATAAACAGGGTAATCTCAAGTAGGAGTAGAGAGGTTATTTTACCTCTGTATTTGGCACTGGTGTGACCACTGCTATAATAGTGTGTCCAGTTGTGCTGCCCACCATTCAAGAAGGAGGCTGAAAACTGGAAAGGGTTCAGAGAAGAGCTATGAGACCGATTAAAGGATTAGACAATACGCCTTATAGTGAGACTCAAGGAGCTTAATCTATGTATCTTACCAAAGAAAATGTAAAGGGGTGAGTTCATTAGTCTCTAAGTGTCTACAAGGGGAACAAACATTTAATAATGGGCTCTTTGATCTAGCAGAGAAAGACATAACACGATCCAATGGCTGGAAGTTGAAGCTAGGCAAATTCAGACCAGAAGAAAAGGTGTACATTTTTAATAGTGAGAGAAATGAACCATTGACCGATGTTTGAGGTGGATTCTCCATCCCTGACAATTTCTATACCAAGTCTGGATGTTTTCTAAAAGATCTCCTCTAGAAATGTGTGATGGGGTGTTCATCCCACACCAGCCCTGAAGGGGGTAAGGTGGCTCAAGAGGGGCCAATTAACCTTCACAGTTGCACATGATGGGAGGCCCAGGGAATTATAAATTCACCTTTACCCAGATATAACACGAATTCGGATACAACACGGTAAAGCAGTGCTCCCGGGGGGTGGGGCTGCGCACTCCGGTGTATCAAAGCAAGTTCGATATAACACGGTTTCACCTATAACACGGTAAGATTTTTTGGCTCCCGAGGACAGCGTTATATCAGGGTAGAGGTGTATTAATTACAGATAAAGGCCAGCTGGGGGAGAAGCTGGGAAAGGAATATAAAAAGGATGTTTGTAGTAGCAAGGGGCTGCAGGGAGAGAGTCTGCAGTCATTCTGTGGGAGCAGAGAGATGAGGAGGCAGAGGATGAAACCCTGAGGAAGAGAATAAAGCCTGGAATAAGGGCCAATCCCAGACGAGCAGTAGGGAAAGAAAACCTGCTAAGACAGGGTAAGAAGAAGCCCAGGGAAACAGCAAGCAGGGAAACTGTGTCAACCTTAGCTGCTGGTTACAGTGTCCCTGGGCTGGAACCCAGTGTAGGAGGGAGGGCCTGGGTTCCCATATCAGCCAATAGGGGGACTACTGGAGGTGCCACCCGGACAGCTGATCTAGCAAGACTTGGACACCCTAGAAAGTGAGGGACCAGAGAGTGACCTAGCTGCTGGGCTGAGTCTTGGAGAGACCATCGGCAGGAGCGCCATACAGGAAGAATGCTGCTACACCACACGCAGCCTGGAGGAGGCGCTCCTGTTGTGAATGAACCCCATTACAAAATTATTTGGGGATGTTCTGTAGCTTGTGATACAGAAGGGGGGTCAGACTCGATGATCTAACGGCCCCTTCTGGCCTCGGAATCTATGAATATCCTCCAATATTTGCTGAGAACACCCCATTTCCCCAAATACTCATGCCAGGAATCTCCTTCACTAAAGTAATAGCAGAACATGATCACAAAAGGGGCCCAAAGGCAGCTGAAGCAAATCTATTTGCAATGCACATTAACAAAGTATTTTGCAGTACTCGCCCAGCTCTGGCTATAGCCACCCCGCTGAGAAAATTTGTAGGACATAATCTGTGCTGATGTTTGGAGGCTTGGTCCTTGCCCTATTTTTGGGAAGAAGTAACATTTTGTTTCTGCTCTGGCTGCTCATGTCAACCAGGGTAAATTACATTTGAGTTGGAAATCACTGCTAAATCTTGCTCCTCTATAATCCATGAACTACTTTTGCCATCTCTGTTCATCATTCCAGTATCCCCAAACTATGGTTGTGCCCATCCTCTTTGGAACATCCAACTTCCAGGCATGAATTGAATCCTATGCTAATTACAGACGGCGTATAATACTTGCCTTGTCAATATGTTTGTGTTGTAGATTGTTCGCCTTTCTTCTAAATTTGACATTGCAACAGAGAAGCAAATCCTCTCAACCCACACATACACCCCTTAGGTGTGCAGCTGCTTAATAAACACAAAGTGTGACATTTCCCTCACCGCAGCAAGGCATAAAAGAGATGCAAATCCTAATTGTGAATTGAGACAGAAAGCGTGATACAGTAAGTCCTTTTCACCAGCCTGCCCCGATAAACCCAGTAGCACATACTGTATATACATGTTGCATATAAGGTTTGTGATGAGCTAATCAATCAACATCACTAAACAAGAGAAATCAGTGCTTGGCAAACATAGTGGGTTAATTTAAAGCAGTTGGCACGTGCAGCTGACTGCTCCTTTCTGGAGGTCATTCCATATGTGGTGAACACATGGCTATAGCTGTTAAGGGAGTGCTGAGAGGTCTCTTCAGCTAACAAAATAGAATTCCATATTTTTGCAATAACCTAAGAGATGTTCTACTTTTTCCGGATTGGAAAACAGACTAGAATGGCATACATTCTGTGCAGGAAAGTCATGGAAAATCAGATACACTACCCTGCACATCCACTGCTCACACCTACACCAAGCTTTTTTGGCCTACATTTCCCTCCATTGCTAACCCTGCTTCAGTTTCCCTGCCAGTGGGAACACTAGCGCAGGTGTTTCTCAACCTTTTTGATACCAGTGACCAGTTTGCTGCTTTCCTCAACTGTGTCAGGGAGATTTCCGGGACCGGACATTGAAAAACACGGCACTAGGGTATGCAGATGGCACCATAACATCTAATTTTGCCTTAGGCAGTTCAGTACAACAAGTGCCATAAAACTTAAAGCTCTTATTTTATTTTTAAAAGCTACTGTTGGCACCTTGGTCGCCCACCTCTGCTGGAGCTGAATCAGTAGTAGGAACAATGGGAAATGTGGGACAAAAGAGCCTAGCATAAACAAGGCTTATGGACTAGATAGGATTGTGCCTTTACAAGCATTATCCTGTGGGAGACGCATGTGGGAAGGGGATCTGGGAGGGGATGTAGACTGTGGTGGCTCAGGAGCTCCAGAGAGACTTCTGGCTAAATCAGCCCGAATTCCTCCTGGGACTCGAGGGAGAACACACTGCAGCAGATGCTCTGCCATGCACAGTACATCATTCACCCTGACCAGCTCTGCTGGCTGGTGCGTGCATGGGGAGTGGAGGAAGGATTGGGTGACTAGCCCTGCTTTCTACCCTCTCCTTCTTAGGGGAAGCAGGTGCCGTCAGCAGCTAGTAGCACAATGAAAATGCTACCTGACCTCACTGTGGGGAAAGCTTCTTACATCCACTCTTCCGCCCCCCCCCCCCCCCCACTGTTTCCCACCTCACTGTTCTACTGTGGATAAATAAATTAAATAGTCATTGGGGCAGAGAGCATCAGTGACTCTGTAGTCTGGGGGTTAGGGCAACATCCCTTGGCTGGGAGGTGCAAGATCCTGGATCTAATCCCCCTGCTCCAGTTGCTCTTTTATTATTTAATCCACAGTGGAACAGCTCCAGCAGGAGAGAGTGAGGAAGTCCCAGACCAGACTATCCCATAGCTCAGGGGTTATAGCACTCTTCCCAGAAAACACTGTTCAAATCCTTCTCCCCCGCCTTCTGGCGGAGAGGGGAATTAAACCTAGGTCTCCAACATACCAGAAGAATTTGCTAACCACTGGGCTAAATGTTATAAGGTAGGTACTGCCGCCACCACCTCCTCCTGCATTTTGAATGGCACCCAATCCAGTAGGTAGTCTCTGAGCACACCTACCAGATCAGATCAGGCCCACACACAGTTAGGCAGCAGAATTACCCTGTGGCTTATGTAGGAGATAGGTGTCCAGATGCCTAGATGGATGCATGCCCAGAAGCAGAAACATAAGTACTTAGGTTTCAGTATCCGCAAAAAGAACAGGAGTACTTGTGGCACCTTAGAGACTAACAACTTTATTTGAGCATAAGCTTTCATGGGCTACAGCCCACTTCATCGGATGCATAGAATGGAACATATAGCGAGGAGATATATATACACATACAGAGAACATGAAAAGGTGGGAACTTTTACTCTGATAACGTAGATGCCAAGAAAGTTTAGGTGCTTACCGGGTTCGGTGGGAATTCTGTGGATCACAGTGGAGCCAAAATTGGGACTTAGACACAAACCCCAGACTTAAGTGCTTTAGTCTCAGGTTAGGCATCTAAGTACCTTTGTGGATCTGGTCCTTACTGCCTGGAGTTAGGAAAGAATTTAGAGAAGTTGCTTTCTGTAACTGGATATTCCTGCTCCTTGGTCACGTAACACTTCTGCTTCCCAACTGGGTGAATCCCAGAAAGAACTTTCAAGACAGCTACATGAACTCTTCTGATGCAAACACTCAGGTGATTACAAATTTGCAGCAGTATTTTTGTAACCCCTTTTTGTCTTTCTCCAAATATTTCTGCAAAAAAAATCCCCTCACAAATGTTTACATGTAGCATGTAAAAAGGGGTCACAAATAGAGAGCAAGGAAGTCTGAGGGTTTTGTTTTTATGAAGTACACAATACCTTTTGGCAGTATTTATCCAGCTCTAGAAATGAGTGGGAGGATAATAATACCTGGCAATTTCATATAGTGTTTTACAAAACATTATTTAATTAAGCATCACAATCTCCTTATGACGATGAAAAGTGTTATATCACCTCATTGCACATAGAGGGGAAAGGTAAGACATAGTGGCAAAGATTAGTTTAAAACCCAGGAGGTCCAGCCTTCTTGTCCCATGCTGGCTACTAAGAGATGCTGTGTGGTTAAAACCATGCCTGTTTACATTTGCAATCTGTGCTTAACACAAGTCTTGGTTTTACTTCACTGTGTTATAGCATGAAGATAGCCTTCCAACTCAACTCATTAATAAATCAAAATGACAATAAAACGGTTGGCAGGAGATAAATTATTGAACTAAAAGCAATTTACCAGACAGACACAAAACTAAACTACATAAGCCAGGAGCTACTGAACATGGAGTCTGATTTGCTTGGGGATGGTTTTTCTTGATGCATTGTAAATTGTCAGTCTAGCAACACTAGAAAGAGAAGGGAACACACTTCTGATCTCTTCATTAAAGCAAGACAAGTAATGACATTAGTTCTCTCTTTCAGACAGTGTCCCTTTAATGACATTAGGTACTTTGACAAGGCTATGTCCCTTCTCCACTCCACTGACACCAAGTAGTGCAATTATTATTGAAACATTAAATGCTGTGGGCCAGATCCTCAGCTGATGTAAAGTGTCACCGACGTCGATGGAGCTACACTAATTTACACCAGCAGAGGATCCTAGCCCATTGTGTGTTTTCGCTGTATACTGTGAGTTCACATCAGTGCTACTTCAGCTCCTGTAACTAGGGTGATCAGACAGCAAATGTGAAAAATCTGGACAGGGAGTGTGTGTGTGTGTGTGTGGGGGGGAGGGTAATAGGAGCCTATATACGAAAAAAGACCCCAAAATCGGGACTGTCCCTATAAAATCGGGACATATGGTCACCCTATCTGTAACTATCCATGTAATGCACCTTGATCATTATTCACTCTCAGGTGTTGTGCTGCCTAAAGGCTAGCACTTCTCCTTTAGATTCTGTATATTGTCGTCCCATCTTATCATAGCACACCGCACTCCTAACCATCTGTACAAAATGAACCCAGCCAGCTTGTCTTCACTTTACTACAGAGCCCAGCTGTCCAAATCAGCGGTTAAAGTTCTTGCACTGGAATATGGAAGCAATTTGCACTCAGATAAGACAATGCACTGAAAGGCTGCTTTGCAAGGTGGATATTATATTATGTAGGGAGAGAATATTCATGTTTCAAGGAGTCTAAATAGATAGCCCTGGGGGATCTTTTCAGGTCCCAACGGCTGATTAACTACTGAGACTGAAGCCTGCTGGATAAATGACGGTTACTTATTTACTGATCTGTGACTACTGTTTGAACCTGGTTTATATGGCTAGCCCTGGTTAGGAGTCAGCCCTATATTTCCTATATACTGTGTACTCCTTAGATCTCTTCTTTTCCCTTCAAGGCCTGTAATTCCATTTACTCCAGAGGGAACTCTGTACATGCACTGAGGGGAGAACAAAACCTTTCACTCCAATTGCCAAGAGCTAAACAGTACATTTTTATTTTAATTAAAACATTTTCCCACTGAAGGCATTATAAATATGTATCAGTTGCATTAAATAAAATCTTCTTTGGACATTTATGCTTATCACACACCCTACTGTATTTATCAAACGTCCCTCTATATTATAAAGCACTGAGTAATATGAATCCATTTCTTGTACAGAGTCATTCATTCTGCAGTGTCAGAAAGTGTTTCATGGCTGATACATTTTGTATGGAAGGTTTTATCTTTGAAGCTTAATAGATCCCTAATATGCAGCCTCTAATAATGACTTTACTGACAAGATGAAAGCTGCTGCAGACATTTTGAAGATAGCTAATTATTTACTGCACTGTTCCAACTAAGTTACAGTTCACCCCCCAGATCTTAGACTGTCTCCAACCCACAAAAGCCAGGAGATTCAGAAGGATTAGACACTGAGGTGCTGGAGTGGGCCCTCAGCAACCACTTGTTAAAATTCCATTATCTATCTTTCAGGAAGGTTTCTGGTGGCTTCCCTGACTCAAATGGCATTCAGCTATTCTCTGGATATTTATTTCAGTTTATGAAGCACCTATCCATACTGCTAGGCACTCTACAATAATTCAAACACAACAGTCAATAAAACCTAATCCCAAAATAAAAAAGGTACAAATCAATAAATGTAATCAAATTACTTGCCTACCCAGAACTATGGTGAATCCTCCTAGACCAACCCTGCTATGGAGGAATTTTTGCTGAAGCAAGCTCATAAAATACTTTTGATGAATATGCTTTCTTACCCCTTTGAACCAGGTGTCAAGTGTGTTAAAAGAAAGTGTCCCAAAGGAAGATATACCCAGAATTTCCAAAATGGCTTTTGACCTACCCTCACAATTTCTAGTTACACAAGATGAATGCTTGGATATATGGATAATATATTTGGCATATTTTCAGAGACAAAGTCTAGATGCTACTAGGAAATGCACTTGGGACCAGATTTTTTTTTTAATAAAGGTTTTTAGGTGCCTAAAGGTGCATCTAGGCACCTAACTCCTATTGGTTTTAATGGGAGTTAAGCACCTAGGGGGATTTTCAAAGATGCCTAGGTGCATATCTGCATTTTTAGGTGCTTAAATACCTTTTAAAATCTGGCCCTTAGTCTCAGTTTGTTGCCCAGTGATGCACTCTCTCTCTCCTTGGTTGAATCAAGAAAGACTTCTGGTATAAAGGGACGCAGACAAATTGTAGTCTAATCAGTTTCAAGGAATGACACTGAAGCAGTTTAAGGTCCTACACGTGTCCTCTCCCTGCTCAACGCCCTCCACCCCGCCCCACACATAACCAATTTCTGTCATTTTATAGTCACATTTGCCTATTTTTAAAATGTTTTCTCTCTCTCTAATATGGCAAGACCTGACAAATAAGGGGAAATGGCTGACTATACCCAGAATACAGGAAAACTGATCACACACAAAGTGCTGTCCAAGCAGAGAAGCTAAACAAAATGTTATTTCATTATTTTCTCTAATCTCTGTTACAGCAGAGCTAAAACCCTGACTTGGGCCAGGCATTACATGCTATTAAAACATCACCATAGTCTTAATACTGGTATGGTTAGTCCTACTGAAATTCAAATCTAAGAGATGTACAGAGTGCATCTCAATCATGTATGTCCAACCAGTATAATTATAAACCAGGGAATTTCTAGCCACTAATAGAAATAGTTCTACAGCAAATGAACTCTTCATTACATGTTAACTACTATGGTCTAAGCAGAATTTGATGATTTTTTTTGTATAATTTCAACAGATATATCTATGTTCATTTTAAAACATTTATTTCTATTGATTTAATATTTCTAGTGTGCAAAATTATGGATTTAAAGCATTTTTCTCAATTTTTATATATTTAAATTTTCACAGCTGCGCGAAATTATAGGAAGGAGAGAATCAGAATTATTTAATGACAATAGACATTTATTTCAAAGAGTTAAAGCTTTATAGCCATTAAATCACAAATCATCAACATCACATATCACAATATACAAACTAACTATCCTTAAATCAAACTCCACTTTCCCAAGCAGCAATTTTCTTACTTTGCTTATCTGTAAATGTTAACTTATTACCAATGGAAATAGTGTGTGTGTGTGTGTGTGTGTGTGTGTGTGTGTGTGTGTGTAGTGAAATTGATGTTTATCGACATTCACCGATAATCTAATCCTGCCAAGCCAACATATATAGCATAGCCAAGGAAAAGCAGTCACCAATGAAGAGCCACTATTTGACAACAGCTACCTATCTCAGAGCGATATATGATATTATTTGATTTACTGAGGGTAGAAAATAACTGATATCACAAGCATGTCAGAGGGGTACCTGTTGTTAAGAGTTGAGCTTTTAATTGTGACCACAATAGTTAAAGATGGAAAATGCAATTTAGGACACGGATTCAACCAGATCAGAGACTCAGTTGCTGCTATGCCAGATTGTGGCCAGAAATCCAGAAGGAAACAAATGTTATACAGGTATCAGCACATGCATATCTGCAGGTCCATTTCTGGAGTATTTTACACAGAATATTTTCTCTTGCATTGGGCAGCCATTACAGAGTCACAATATTTAGTCAATCCTTTCATTTCCACAGTTATTAATCATGCACCATTTAATCACTGGTTTGTCATTTACTTTCTAATCTCTTTCAAATCCTTCTACTTATTTTCATAGTTTTTCCAAGCCGATTTTATATGCCTTGCTAATTACACTTCTTCACTGCCACACACTGTGTAGCACACACACATTGAGCCAGAAGGTGACTTGATCATTTGCTTTGTTACATGCCCAATGAATCACCTGCTATTAAAACACTCAAAATGCATATGACATTACTGTAAGAAAAAGTAATATTTAATTAGCTAGAAAGCCTGTTAGCAACACATTGGAGAGGAGGTTGCATCCCACAGGGAGAATATGTTTCTACAGATCTTAGCACCAAGGATGAGGAGGGAAAAGGTTTGCCCAGGGTTTATTCCTCTGCAACTAGCATAGAATTTTTTACCCATTTTTGACTGGTCAATTCTAAAAGGGATGGTCATTTGTCCTAACCTGCAATATCAGTGCATGCTGGATCAGCACCTTCTGCTAGCTACAGAAGGATCCCAGCCACTAAAGTATGTGTATGAGCCCAGCACGAGAGATCCTGGTCAGCAGCAGCAGCAGCAAAGTCGTACAAAGGTGATGAGCACTGTAGATGGATGAGATTGAAGCAGACAGCACCTTAAAATTTAAACACTCACAAATGAATTATTCATGGTGAAAGGAAGACAAGAGGAGGGGCAAAGATATGAGAATGAGGATGAAGAGAGAATAGGAAAAAGGAGGAAGTGAGGGAAATAGATGATTGACTGCCTCCCGTGGTCAGGAATGGGCTAGCTCTTGGAAGTAACCAGCACAGTAAAAGCTGCAATCAAAAAATCATGTGCTTCCAGTGACCTTTCTAGAGGTAAAACTGCAGTCCCTTGCAGGGTACTGACTACGCAGTCGTACGGGGACTGCATCACTCTGAAGCTCGTTTTCTTTTTTTTTTGTTAGCGAGTCTCTAGTTGTTGTGGTTGCAAAGAGCCTCAAACATGAGTGTAACTGATGCAAAAGTAGGACTGTAGAGAGCCTGGAGAGCTCTGAGGGGTGCGACCAGTCCCATTCATCTCAGTGAGGGGGGAGACCCAGGGTGTTTACATTTAAATATCAACATTGCTAATTATTTCGTTCATCGTGTAAGGAAAGGAAAGGAAGGGGCACTGCTCTGCACAACTTACTATGAGCGACCTCTCACTTCAGTGGTGTTTGGAAGATACCACCACTCCCCCCCCTCCAATCATGAAGGAACTCAGCATCCCAAACTCCTGGACACAGTCAAGCCCCACCCAGGGGGAATGAAGCTCAAAGAGCCCAGTGGAGCTCGGAAAGCACACATGGTCATATTTTGACAACAGCATCTTAAGTGGGCAGAGCATGGAAGAGAATCACCATTCCCTCTCCCCCCGCTCCAGTTCAACACACACTGATTCCAAACTGTCCAATAAAAAAAAAAAAAAAACCCTGATGGTATTAAGGCCTGAGTCACTAATTTTGCAAATGGTTTCTGATTGCTCCTGGACATACCTACACTGAACCCCTGGGCTACTTGCTTTCATGTGACTGAAAATCTGCTGTAAAAATAAAATCTGGCTGCGCAAGTTCCTTTCCTGGCATATTTTGCATTTGTGTACACCTAATACTTTCGGGCTTTCAGATGATTGATGTTTGTTTGTAGCTGTTAATAAAACTTGTTGCTAAATGTGGTTACAATTATGGAGCTATTAATATGCTGTGACATCAGTCAAGTCAGTTTCCGAGTGAATCACAGTTACAAGCTTGTAGGTGTTCCATAGCTAGTTGTCAGGCTGAAATAGAACTGTGTTAAATATAATCCAACTCTGTCCTACTTTTTTCTTTTTTGGCAACACTAATGGGTTGAACACCTGCAGGACTGAGGTGATAGGCACTCAGAAATCAAAACAAAAAATATTTATGACCACTTGGATCAATAAGATTTAAAATGTTTGCTCTTGGCTGTGATTTTCCTTATATTTGAAGACTAGGAAAGTTAAAGAAAGTGGGTCAATAAATTCGTTATGAAATTGAGTCATGTAAGATGTACTTGTGTAGAGATTTCAATCTTTTTTTCTTGGCACCTATTTCGCAGCAAAAGGTGCATTCTCACAACCTCACGTGAAAGACTGTGATAACCTTCCTCTGCATAACTGGTTAGTTCTATAGCTGACAAGCTCAATTTCCTTACATCGTTTTACAGAATACCAAAGACCAAATCCTGCTCAGACTGTATGTGGCTACGGCTGCATGGACTACATTTGGGTTAAATGAGCTGCAAGTCAGGGTGTGCTCCTAACCAGAGCTGAGCAAACAGAAGGGAAAATCATTTATGGATATTTTGGCAAATTAGATGCTGAATTTCAGTTCTTCACAATTTCACCTCCTTTGTAATCACTTTTTCCAAATATTAATTTGCACTAACTCCTGTTGGTACGAATGGTCATGGAAAAACTCATCTCAAGCCTGTAGTGGGCACCTGTTTAGGGAATAGACAATTTTACACATTTTAGGGAATTAAAATTGTGGGCGGAAGTAACAGGCTTCCTGCTTTTCTTTGTCAATCTGTCCTAAAAATCTGCTGTCTCTTTGCAGCAGACAGTGAACAGACTGAACACAAAGAAAGCCAAATTCACCATCTAAAATGTCCTATGAATAGTTTGCCTGGTGTTATTCCCAACAGAATTATTCCCAGGTCTGTCTGGACTGACCCCATTGAATTCAGTGCTCCATGAGGTGTAAGTCAGGCAGACTTTAGCCAGCTGCTTGAGAGCCCAAGGAACAGGGCTGACACCACACCATACTAAAAGCTGCATAATGCTTTGCTGCCTTTTGGTTGGTTTGAGCGGGGGAAGAAACAAAAGCCGTTGGACCAGGAGTGTTGCAGATGGAGGGTATTTGGGTCACAAAGGTGGCCTTTGCCTGTTATTAGGCAGCAGATGAGAATTCAGTGGAAACAGATTAAAAAACAAGCCTCTAAGAAGCCAACTTGGTGTCCCGAAAGTCTGCAAAGCAAAGAATGGAGGGTCTGCAACAGTGCAGAAGTGAGCCCAGAAGAACAGGTCTGATCAGAAGCTCAACTGAACTATCCTTTCCCTCTTTTTCAAGCTGTGCTTTCTTCAACCTTCTATTTAATTCTTTGCATCATTCTCTCTTTCAAGTAAAATACTTGAGACTAGATGTTAAAACTGTGTGAGCATAATTCTTCCCACACAAGGCCACAGCTGTGTAGTGGGGCCATCGTGTAAATGAGAATCAGACCCTGGATGTGAAATTGCACATGCAAAGAGATGTGCTCTCACACACTTAGGTAAATGGATATGCAAAATAATCTGCATGAGCTGTTGTGGTAATTTTGTATGCAAATATGGATGGCCAGTGAGATGAATAACTGCTAATTGCACATGCAAATTAAGTGCACATCTGTGCATGCACAGATTTGGGAAATCTATCCTTTTTTTTAAATTCCTGCTCACATAGAGTTAGGGTGACCAGATGTCCCGATTTTATAGGGACAGTCCCGATTTTTGGGTCTTTTTCTTATATAGGCTCCTATTACCCCCGACCCCCTGTCCCAATTTTTCACACTTGCTGTCTGGTCGCCCTTTATGGAGTACACACAGTCCACCCCTTTGAGATGAGATCTACCCTATTGTACTTAGAGTGCCAGTCATCATGGTATCAGGACTGCAAACAGAAGTGGCAGGTGTCATTGTGTGAATGGCTGTAGACTGTTACAAGAGGGGCCACACAAGAAACATCTTGCTTATCTATGTTATACACTTAACAAGCGACTGTGCAGCATTCAGGATTGTGGCTTGCCAGTACAATCAGCAATACAGAGAACTGTCTTCCAAGAGTCAGGAGTAAAAACCCAATAAATGTGTATCTTCTGCATAAATGAAAAAAAACTGAGACTGTAATAATGGAAAATAAGACCTGGAGGAAATGCATAAATACAGAGGGAGGATGCAAAGAATCCTAGAGGGACATTTTTGTACGCAAAAGTAGCAACTGGGTTGAATTATTTATAGTCAAGATAAAACACTGATTAAGAAATGAATGAAACCGGGAGAGCTGTGTGCAAAATTCTACCCCAAGACCTCAGGCTCCTGTCCAAAAAAAAAAAAAAAAAGCCTGATGATCAGTGTCAGATGCAGCTGACAGATCTCACATAGTAATAGCAGTAGAGATCAGACTCTGTGAGGCTGCATACGGAAATCAGTGGCTAACCCTCTACAAACCATTCTCAGGACTAAAAGGATTATATCTGAAACATGACTTGAATGTTTCCATACACTGAATGATCTTGGAGCTGCACCTCAAATAAGTGAGAGCTAGGGATCCAAATGGCCAAGCCACCCAGGTACACAGCAAATGTCCTTCCTAGCGGCCTGACCACAGACAGGGTCATTTTAAAGTACAGGATAAAAGAGAAACAACAGCTGTTCTTAATACAAAGCAGTAATCACTGTGTCTATAACAGGAATGCCTGCCTTAGTAAAGTTACCTGTAAAGCCAGAGGGGGCTTCTCTTTTGAACTCAGTCTCAACTACCATCAACATTACTAAAAAATACCATAGGATTACCACATACATTTTTAAGGTCCCACATGGAGAAAGAAAGTATAGCCATGGTAGCTTGTGCTGATATCACAGCATAAGAACAGGTACCATGGGATTTTTACTGTTACCATGGAAATGTCCTCATACTGTGTAGTGTTTTGACACTGTCTGTTTTATTACAAGCTGCAACCACGTGGCCATCTATAGAGCTCACAAAGTGGCTGGCTGTTAAGGGTTCACCACAGTTATCACTGCAGCCGACAGTCAATTCAAACTGTCTGGATGTTGGAATTCGACCAATCTGGCAGCGATCTGTTCTAAAGTGCATAAGGAAGCTTTTTAACAGAAACAGTCCCATAAATCTCACAATGATACAGTATCCATTATCTGCAAGAGTGAACATCAGATTGTTTATCTACTTTCTGCATTATTTTTCCTGGTTTTCAGAGCAGCATTTGAAACACACTTCCTCAATTTATTTGAATTACTGTATCTAACTCAAAGCCTGCTACTTCAAACGGATAGTCCCATTGGCTTTGATAAGATTCTTCACATGAGAAAGGGCTACAGGATCACAGAACCACAGAAATGTAGGACTAGAAGGAACCTTTTATACAAGTCATTAATAAAAATATTGACTAGTACTGGAGCCAGGACTGACACCTGTGGGACCCCACTAGATACATCCTCTTAGTTTGACAGAGAACTACTCATTGAGTACGGTCTTTCAGCCAGTTGTGTACCCACCTTATAGTAATTTAATCTAGACCACATATCCCTAGTTTGCTTATGAGAATGTCATATGGGACTGTATCAAAAGCCTTACTAAATACTGAGATATATCATGTCTACTGCTTCCCCCCCACCATCCAGTAGGTCTGTAACCCTGTCCGAGAAGGAAATTAGGTTGGTTTGGCATGATTTGATCTTTAGAAATCCATGCTGACTATTCCTTATAACCCAATTATCCTCCAGGTTCTTACAAATGGATTGTTTACCAGTATCTTTCCAGGTATCAAAATCAGGCTGACTGGTTTACAATTCCCTGGGTCCTCTTTTTGCCTTCATTTCGAAGATGGGTATTATTTACCCTTCTCTAGTTCTCTGGGACCTCGTCCATCCTCCATGAGTTCTCAAAGATCATCATGAGTAGTCCAGAGACTACTTCAGCTAGTTCCTCAAGTTACCTTAGAATGAATTTTATTAGGTCCTACCAACTCGAATACATCTAAGTTATCTAAATATTCTTTAACCTGTTCTATCCCTGTTCTGACCTGTTTCTTCCCCCTTGTTTAAGATTTAATTGTGTTGAGTATCTGATCACCATTAACCTTTTTAGTGAAAACTAAAGCAAAATAGAGTGTCCTGTGGCACCTTTAAGACTAACAGATGTATTGGAGCATAAGCTTTCGTGGGTGAATAGCCACTACGTCAGACACATGTAATTACGTAATTACATGTGTCTGACGTAGTGGGTATTCACCCACGAAAGCTTATGCTCCAATACATCTGTTAGTCTTAAAGGTGCCACA
Organism: Chrysemys picta bellii; assembly: GCF_011386835.1. Taxonomy (NCBI): domain Eukaryota; kingdom Metazoa; phylum Chordata; order Testudines; family Emydidae; genus Chrysemys; species Chrysemys picta. The sequence goes on along the minus strand of NC_088803.1, from coordinate 35,842,828 downwards.
GGACACTCTGTTGCTTTTTACAGATCCAGACTAACACGGCTACCCCTCTGATACTTAAAGCAAAATAGGCATTAAAAATCTCAGCCTTCTTAAGGTCATCAGTTATTAGCTGTCCTTCCTGGGTAAGTAGAGGACCTACACTTTCCTTCATCTTTCTCTTGCTCCTAATATATTTAAAGAACCTCTTCCTATTGCCTTTTATGTCCCTTCCTTGGTGTAACTCATTTTGTGTCTTAACCTTTCAGATTTTGTCCCTACTAGCTCATGGTATTCAACATTTAAAATAAACATAGCAAAATTCCTATTGTCTGAAAACAAGGTTATGTTTTCACTGATGAAAAAGGTGTTTTCTCACAGTGAGGGAGAAAACTTGAATCAGCTGTCTTCTTGTGAAATTCTAGGAGAGACTATGCACTCTAGAGTTTTTACCTCAATGTAACGAGTCAGGGTAAGCCGCAGGTGGGGGTATATAGGGTTGAGCTTGACTAGCTATCTGTGCCTTTTCTCCAGTAGGATTTTATAGAGAGAATGCTAATGCAAGCTCACTCTCATCTTAAAAACACAGCCCAAACCACCAATAACTCCAAACCACATGCAAGACTGGAGGCCTATCGTATTTTACATCAGTTAACAGAGGGTTTCAACCAATGGGACTGTAGCATGTAAATGACAGAGACATAAGCGATTGGCTGAGCTACTCTACTTTGTCTATAATAATCCTACTATTCAGCAATATACTACTCAGACAGAAATCAATCTCATCTTAAAAAAAGCAAAAAGTCTTTCTCCTTTCTTATTTCCCTAACAATCCTATCAAAACACAAATGTGCAAAAAAGAGTCCATATGAGAATCTGGTTCAAGATTTTAATATTGTGTGTATCAACACAGAGAAGGAACCCTGAATACGGGGCCCAGGCCAGGATGGAGCATATGCCCACAAATAAAGGGTTAATAGGGAACCTGAAAGCCAGTAAATCCATTCTGTGGCACCTGAAGTGGAGACAGCTAATTAAGGATTAGACCCAGCTAGGGATAAGCAGACCAAGTGGTTTCAATAACTAGAGGAAGGACTGCAAGGCCAAAAGGGGAGAACAGAGAGGCGAGCCGCAGACAGGAGTGTATACCTTGGGACTGGCCTTGAACGGAGAGGGCAGATACAGCAGAGGTGAAGGTGTTCCAGGCAGCTCTCAGTGAGGCTAGCTGCCCTGACAAAGCTCCTCTGCAACAGGCTGGAGGGGAAAGCTGCAAGGAAAGATGAAATTCCAGGGAGAGAGGACTGGAGAACACACCTCCATGACAGACTCCTGCCAACAGGCAAAGGGAGGAGGCAGCCCAGTGAACCAGAATTTGGAACATAAGAAAGACCCTGGCTGCTTATCAAAAGTACCCTGGACTGGATCCCAGAGGAAAAGGGTGGGCTTGCGTTCTTCTACATCCCTTCACAGGAGGGGTGAGGTAAGTCTCAGAAGTAAAGGGAAAAGGACTACTGCCGAAGCCCCGATACATGGCCAAGACTTAGCATTTTCATTTGAACTTTTTGGTCACCCTACATGCAGTGAGGCTCACAAGGCTGAGTCGTAAGAAGGAACCAAACACAGAGTGGCCTAGTAACTGCCAACGGGGCGACGAGATGAAAAAGGCTGCTATACCACAATTAGCCATAAGGAAGACAGAAAATCCATGCCCACACTGGTCCAGGAGCTGTACATAATCAACTGTGTCTATGTCTGTTTTTACACTGTTGTGGTGAGCACAGTGGACAAGGTCTACCAGTCTATTGAAATTATAACTGCAGATATGACACTATGGCAAGGATGCATAACACAGGCCCTAAATTGACTAAGCACCCTTTTGGCAGGTTCTTTGGGAAGTGTCCACCCTAATACTGCTTTCTACATACACGTCTGTTATTGACACACCAACTGCAGTTTAGTTCCAGTTCATAGTATGTAGGTGGTTTTCAAGCATGCCGCAGTTAAGCAGTGGGTGATGATGGTATGCAATGCCCCTGCCAGGGAATTCTCTTCCTTTGGCTGCTGAAACCATCCATGAAGTAAAGCAGAATTCATGAGGCCCTGATGACAAGGAACATTAGAAGAGAGCTTGTATTGTATATGTTTATAGAATCATCGAAGTGCCTGTTTGCAAGGGCCTTTGAAAGGTCATTGATTCCAGCCCACTGCTCCAAAGCAGGATTAAGTATATCTAGCCCATCCCTGACATGTGTTTTGTCTAAAAATTCCCCAATGATGGGGATTCCATAATCTCCCTTGGTAACCTGTTCCTCTGATTAACTATCCTTGTAGTTAGGAACAAACTTTTAATCTGAAACTTATGTCTCCCTTGCTGCAAACTACTCCAATTACTACATGTGCTAGCCTCATTGACATGGAAGAATACTTGATCACAGTCTTTAGAACAACCTTTTACATATTTGAAGACTGTTACATCCCTCTCAGACATCTCTTCTCTAGACTAAACATGCCAAATTTTTCAACCTTTCCTCATAGATCAGGTTTTCTAAACCCCTTCTTATTTTTGTTGCTCCTCTTTAGAGTCTCTTCAGTTTCTTCACATCTTTCTTAAAGTGTGTGGACCAAAACTGGACACAATACTCCAGGTGAGACTTCACTAGTTCCGAGTAGAGCACAATTATCTCCCATTTCTTACATATGACACTCCTTTTAATGCATCCCAGAATGACATTTGCCTTTTTCACAACAGCATCACACTGTTGAATCATTTTCTATGTGATCCCCTATAATCCCCAGATCCCTTTCTGCAGTAAAGCTGACTATTTAGTTCTTCCCCATTTTGTATTTGTGCATTTGATTTTTCCTTTCTAAGTGTAGTGCTTTGCACTTATCTTCACTGAATTCCATCTTGTTGATTTCAGACCAATTCTGTAATTTATCAATATCTTAAATTCTAATCCTGGCCACTAAAGTGCTTATAAGACCATCCATCTTGGTGTTAGCTGCACATTTTATAAAAGCATACTCTCTACTCCATCATCCGAGTCATTAATGAAAATATTTAATAGTACCAGACCAAGATAGACCCCTGTGGGACCGTACTTGACATGTCCTGCCAGTTTGACAGTGAACAATTGATAACTACTCTACACAGTCTCTGCATTACCCCACACTTAAAGGCAGCACAAGCCTTTGTGTTTAAAGTAGTATTTCTCCATATATTATTAAGGCAACATAGATATGAACATGCATTCCTGTAGGTCAATTACATTTTCAATTACAGGGGGGAAAATGTAAAATCTTTCTTAACCGGTTATAACTGGTGCTGATCACTCAGAGCATTTTACAGACAACTGACATTCTGCAAAGCCAGCTGAGTTCTTTCGGTGCTGGGGTAAAATGGCATAACAGTAGTGGGGCTGAGACAAAATGGGGTACTGGCTGCCGTTGTGATTTGACTGCTCTGAGTGTGGCTGGATTCTGTTTGAGGATTGGGGCTACTGAGTTTTGTATTATTTGTATGTGTTACGCAATAACAGAGCTCCCCAGGTCTTTATATGGGTGCTTTTTATCATTTTACAAATCCAAATACATAAAATGTGCTGCCCAATTACTATGCCAGCTAGATGCTCAAAATGTGTGAGCCTAGTTTGTGTATTCAATTACGTACCAAATTAGCCATCAATTGCTGCTCTATTCTCCCTTGTTTTTGTATCTGTTCATAGATTATACACTTTCGATTTCACCCCTTCATTCAGAAGGCAAAACAGAACCTTGTATGAATATCACTTTGGTAAATGTACATTCAAAGTCTTCTAAATAGTTATAGTACGGTATATTATAAACATTAGATGGATGGACCAATCAAAGATCAACACATTACTGTGCTTTAGGAATCACATCCTGGTAGTCCGCATTACTGCTCCATGTAGATAAACTCTTAGGCCTGGGCTATACTAGCGGGCCGGGGGAGGGGGGGGCCCGCGGGGAAGGGAGGGTTCGAACTTCAGCTATTCACGTAGCTGAAGTATCTTAGTTCGACTTACCTGGCCGTCCTCACGGCGGCAAGTCGACTGCCGCAGCTCCCCCGTCAACTCCGCTTACTCCTCCTGCCGAGGTGGAGTACGGGCGTCAATCAGCGGATCGATTTATTGTGTCCAGACGAGACGCGATAAATCGATCCCTGAAACATCAAACACTACCCGCCGGATCGGCGGGTAGTATAGACGTACCCTTAGATACAAGTAACCATTTTTGGTGTTTTTCCAGTGTTTATTTGATAAACATCGGTTGGGGGGGAGGGGTTTGTATCAGGGTGTTTTATCGGATAAATCCAAGAGTCAGAAGCTGGATAAATAGTTCTGAGGAGAAGACAACATTCTTATTTAAGTGTGCTAATGGCATTTCGAAGTGCCCTGTGTGGTGCTGCAAGACATATCTGCAGAAGACAGGGGATGGTTTGATGGGATAACGTGATTTTAGTCAATAGATCAATAACGTGCCATCGCTGGTAATTAGTAACAATGGTCAATGATGGGATATTAAAAGTTACTACAGAGAACTTTTTACGGAGGGTCTGTCTGGAGAATCTTGCCCGCATGCTCGGGGTTCAGCTGATCACCATATTTGGGGTCGGGAAGGAATTTTCCTCCAGGGTAGATTGGCAGAGGCCCTGGAGGTTTTTCGCCTTCCTCCACAGCATGGGGCAGGGGTCACTTGCTGGGCAGGGGGTCGCTTGCTGGAGGATTCTCTGCGACTTGAAGTCTTTAAATCATGATTTGGGGACTTCAACAGCTGAGTCAAGGGAGAGAATTATTCCAGGAGTGGGTGGGTCAGCTTTTGTGGCCTGCATCATGCGGGAGGTCAGACTAGATGATCATAATGGTCCCTTCTGACCTTAAAGTCTATAAGACAAGATTGCAGTGATCAGAGCCCTGTGTAAACCTGTCAAATGCCACGTCAAACTGCAGTGCTGAAACGTGTTAGCAACTCAGTTTTCTAAATTAAAACATGCACATTTCTAACCTAGCCCACAGCACTCAGAAATATGGGCAGGATAACTCAGAATCTCAAAAAAATAATTGTACAAATAAATTATTCCGCAAAACAACTGGCCCAATTAAGTTTAATTCCTCTCTACACAAAGCAGATGCATACATTCTGTCAAATAGCGATGTTGAAGTAAAGTAGTTACAGCATTTCACAACTCGTCCTCATGTAGAAACCTGGCAGAGTAAAGGATTCACAGAGAACTGCGCTTTTGACTTAATAAATGTTGCACTAATATTAATTTTACATGAATTAGAAGTGGCGGGGAAACAGCTGCTCTTAGTTAGAAAGGTTTTCAGGGACAGGATCTCCTACTTAGAGTAAATGGACAGCAAAATGATCCACACAAAGAGACATTGTGGAGGGAAGGGTTTCTCTTCGCCAAGCTTTGGGGTTCAAAAGATAGTGTATAATCAGCATTCTTCATCTTCTGTACTGGTCTCTTTAACGCTCACTAGCACTTTTCAAACAGGTGTAATAGGTCCAGATGGACTCTAATGTAGCTACGCTGCTATAAAGGAAATCCACATGAGATTTTCAAAAAAAAGTTTGGCAAAAAGTTGGGGCACTGAGGATTCCCTGATATCCTCAAATACAGATTTTTCAGGTTGTTGGCACTTTTGAAAAGTTGAAAACATTGGTTTGGGTTAGAGAAAAAAAAATTGCTAAATTTCTGGCAATGGAAAAATTGAAGAAAAAATTGTTTTGGGTCAAATGAAATGTTAAGATTTTGAGCATTTTTTAGACATTGAAATGTTTACAAATAAAATTAAAGGAAATTTCAAAACAAAGTCATTTCAAACTGAAAACCAAACATTTTGTTTTGAAAATGTTGAAATGAAATGTTTAGATTTTTCAGAATTTGTTAGGATTTTTTTTTCTAAAAAACCCAAACAATTTGGCAAAAATCTACTTTCTGAATCTGCATTTTTTGACGAAAAAAAGTTTTTGTTCTAAAAATTTCATTCAGAGCTGGCTAGGCCTATAGAGGGGAGTATGCTGTAGGAATTCAGTTTACTTGAGTCAGAATTCCTCGTGTCTGGGGCAGTGCACCTCTGGATTATCGCCAGTGCCTCATAGGCATAACTGAGCCCCTAGTTAACAATAGGCTTTGCATGTTACTGTACTACAATCAAGAGACAATTACTTCAGTCTGACATATATTAAGAACACATTTTGGATTTAAAAATTACCATTCCGGTCATGCAGCGCACAGATGTTCTTTCACTACTTCTTACATACTATTACCATAAACACGGGGCACTTGCATAATAGAGCACTGACCAATTACCCTGTAAAAGGAAGCTTACAGGGTCCTCCAAAGCTTTCTAAGGCAATCTAAGAGAAGCCAAACCAGCCCATATGAACTCAAAAATGAACTTCACATTATGGAATTCACTTATATTAACAAACAATTAGTATCTTCTATAAAATTGCTTGTATTCAATTGCAGCACAGCACTGGAATTGAAAATATCTATGAGAACTTTAGAACATACAATGGCTCTCTTTATTTCATAATTTTATACATATTTTAATGATTAACAATACAGAGAAATTCAGCCGACCCAATCCAGACAAAGACGTTACAGACTTCCCCACAAGCCCACAGCAATCACGTTACTCTAGTCCAATATGTCTTAACTCTGTTTTTACAGCTCCATTAAATTAACATTTCATTTAGCTTCTCTTCAAAGCACATGCTGGTAATAGAATAATGGCTGTCACTCTGTGACATTGTGTACAAGCAGCAGCACCATAGTTGCTTGGACTTGGTTGTCTCAAGAAACAGATAACTCTACTGCTTCCTGAGCTGGCATCTGTGTAAATGAGGGCAGGATTTACCAACATTTTGGGAGACAGTGACATTTTAACAGCGGCAACCATTTTGTCTCTTGGTCAAAGTTAATTTGGGTACTTTATTCTACCCTCGGCAAGGTTTATTTTTAACTCATGTACACTTACGTTAGTTCACCATTTGGCAAGCCAGGCTCTTGCAACAGATTGCTACATGGATACAAAGATACATAATGTTTGATTTCAGCCAATCCCAGGAAAAATGTACTGTCATGTTGTAGTACAATTAAGATTTCTATCTTGATACTACTAAGTGTATGCTCTGGATTAAGGCTCACATTTTCAAAGATGAGCACATAAAAATGCACCCACGCTTATGCACTTAATTGGCATGTACCGTGACCATGATTGTGTTTGCGGTCAAGGTAAATGCAAAGTAAGGCCCCAATCCTTCAAATTACTGCTTGTGTATGTTTTAGACAGCTGTTACCACAATGAATTCCACTAGCTTCAAAGACATTCCAAGCAGGTGTAAAATTGTGATAGAGATGAGCAAACGTACTCATTTATATCCATGCACAAATGTGAAAATTCAAGCTTCACTATAATTTATTCTATTTAGCTTTTTTTGGTCTATTGCTTTATAATTGTACAATGAACAGAGCTAGGACAGACACCTCAATTATAATGATGATACAGGACCATTAATAATGAAGACCCCTTGGTTTGAAGTTCTTGTCCCCACTGACATGGATGGAAATTTTGACTGAATGAGGACTGCTACACTTGACCAATATAAAGCACAGGAAAGTTACATTTATTAGGTTTAAAAGAGTTGGTAACCCATAGCTCTTATGCTATTTACTCTAGACCCAAGGTAGGCAACCTATGGCACGCGTGCCAAAGGGAACACGTGAGCTGATTTTCAGTGGCACTCACACTGCCCAGGTCCTGGCCACCAGTCCGGGGGGCTCTGCATTTTAATTTAATTTTAAATGACGCTTCTTAACCATTTTAAAAACTTTACTTTACATACAATAGTTTAGTTATATATTATAGACTTATAGAAAAAAAGACCTTCTAAAAACATTAAAATGTATTACCGGCACGTGAAACCTTAAATTGGAGAGAATAAATGAAGACTTTGCACACCACTTCTGAAAAGTTGCCAACCCCTGCTCTAGACAGTAATTTCTCCAGGTTACAGCACTGCTATATCTTAATGGTGAAAAGACCCTGTTGCTCATTTAGGGTATCCTTCTCTGGATCAGTCTGGCTACTCCTCAGCTATTGATACCATTTAGTAATGCAAATTTCAGCACCACTTCCTACCTCACACCTTTTCAGACCCATGAAACCTGCAGAAGGGCATATTTGCAGGTCAGTCAATCTCCCTGGCATAGGATGTAGTTCAGGGACCATTTAGTTGAGAGATCAGTTTCCTTACTAGAAGTTCTGCACGTCTGTCTGCATCTTGTGGACCCTGACCCCTCTGCCCCTGCATAGACTAGTATGGACTGAGGCTTTTTCTGTACCCATTTCACCACTGAGAAGTCAGCAGAGGCTTTGAAACATCAGAAGAGTGCAGCCTAGGAATTATTGGCATATTGGCAGACACAAGAGATGTGAAAGCAAATCAGCTGATGCCAAGACCATGGACAGCAAAGAAAAATGAGGCCCAAGTCAGGAGGGGAGATCTTCTGCAATTAAAAGCATTTTTTAAAGGTTATTACCTACCAAGTTCAAAATCTAGCCCCTTTTCCAGCCCGGTGTTAACTCTAGCCAATCAGTTGAGGCTAGCAATGCAGGTGCCCTTAGGTTCAGTAATGCCATTTATGTTTCCACTTCACGCTGTGTTGAAAGCCAGGCCAGCTCTAGCAAAATTTCCTTCCCAATTATTTTAATCTGATCCAAGTGAGAAAACTTGATGGTAATTTCGGGTCAAGGGCCTTCTCTCCTTTGGAATACAGTATGTCAAGTTCCCTTTAAACTTTGCCATTTATTAACTTTTCTTCCTCATTAAGAAGGCTCCCTTTTAGTATAGCAGAGAGTCTCATCTTCACTCAAAATGGATGATAAATTTATCAGAACTGGATTGTTTGCTCTGTCAGCATTGCCCCCTTCTTCATATCCTGGGGTCAATCTCTTCTTTTCTGTTGCCATCTTCTACAGATGATATTTTGCCAAATGCAGTATCCATTACCCTGTGCTGTGTGTCAGATCTTTTTTTTTAATTAGAATTCAGAATGCAATCAGATCTGGTCAGAATCTTGTGAATTTCAGAAGCTTGCTTAAATCTAAATGTTAGTCTCATATTTGTCACAATGTGATTATTTAGGATTTCTCTATTTTATTTCCACAAAATATGTATGGTCCTACACAAATTGTTATTTATGCCTATTTGTATTTTTTGTGAAAGAGGCAGCAATACAAAATGTTACTTTTTTTCCCTTTCTGAAACCACCAGTAGAAATAGCTGCAGTGCTCATAAAAATATGAATACAAATTCATATTTCCAAAATAAGGGACAATATTGCAAATACTTATTACCAAGCATAATGCCTCCTACCCTGAGTAGTTACATTAAGATTAATGGGGCTAACTCAGGATAGTAAGCAGTGCTTCAGTAATAAGTGCTTGAAGGATGAGGCCATAACTGTAGATTTCATGAATTCAAAGACATCTTTTTATAGGCTGGAATACAAACATTCATGAGTGATTGTTCAGGAATGAGATCAAGTAAATAAAATTCTGACTACAACCATATATCTTTAGATGCTGGAATAGGAAGAAGCATTCACTTAAAGTATCAGTCTTCTCAGACCCAACAGAGTCATCCCTTCAGTGAGGAAATATCTGTTCAAGTCAACGTGTCAGGTTCTTGGGCTCCAAAGTGTCTCACCACAAATAATTTCTGAAGCAACAATACAGACTTCTCAAAGCTCCTGTTACTGCCTTGCATGGCCCTCCAGTTGTCACAATCAAATTGAATATGAAGAGCAAATAAATAATTTGTTGATATCTCACACCTCTTCTTCTATGCAGGATTTTAAACATATTAAAATATATTCAGTTGGAGGATGCTAAAACCTCCTTCCTGTCCTCCAGACTTACTTGCATGCTGATAGAAGTTAATAACTTCTGACTTTTATATATTTATTTTTACTTTGATTCCTCTAAAAACAATCATTTTGTATGTGTGACCTCTCACTTGCACATGTACCCATCTATTCTTGTGGGGAGCTGCATTTCTTGGGATGAATTTACAAGACAGGTATTTGAGAGATGCAGCCAAGATGGTAGGTATTAAAACACCCATGTGCCTCTTAAGTAACAATCTCTACATTTGTTACACATAAAAGGGATTAAAAATATATTACCAGAAAGTGATCTTGTGCATACAGTGCAAATCATTACACATTTTTATAATAAACTGATAGGTATGAAGAGCATGCTTATATCCTACGCTCTATATGTAATCTAATTTTAATACATCCTTTTCCCACTCAGCTTTGTGCCTTCTATCATGCTATCCCCTATGCCTGGAATCCTCTCAATGATCTTTCTTTCTTGTTCAATCCTACCTCTTGAATTCTCTCGCCTTCATGTTTCTCCCTATTAATTACCCTTTCTTCTGAAGCATTCTGTCTTGTCTGGTTTACACTACAGAGCAGGGACTATATTTGCAAATCTGGATAAATCACCGCCTAAATTCGAAAAGAGCTGTTTAAATATTACCAGTTTAGTGTATTTAGTCTGAAGAGTTCATTGTTCACTTTGAAAAGCACTTGGAGCTTGGACACAATGTACAGCAGAAGATGCCTTTTCTGTTTAAACTACCGTCATCCACCATCCTCTCTGGAAGGCAGCTGAGCATAAGAGAAGGATTAAGACTTGCACCATTCATTTGTGAAGACATTTGACTTCAATGTAAACCAGAAGAGAGCAAGTACATTTTCTTATGCAAAAAATCTCTTTTTAATCCCCTCACCCTAATGCAGGTTCCTAACCCCATGTCTCACTATACGCAAAATGTGCTGGGGCACTGGGCAGCCATTGGAAGGTGGCTTAGGGAAGGCAATGAGTGGATGGGTCTCTGTCACACCCCAACCCCTCAGCTGAGCCAGGCAGGGCTAGAGCCAACACATCACAATCGCCTGCTAAAAGCCAGCAAATCTTCTAGCCTTTCCACCCCCATGGCCGAAAGAGTCACAGCCACCAGCTGCACTCACTCCTCTTTAGCGTCAGTGCTTCTACAGCACAGCTCCAGGGTTGGTGGGAGACACACACACACACACACATATATATACACACACATATATATATATATATATACACACACACACACACACACCCCCCCTAGAACTCTCATTCACTCTTCCCCACCACCACACACACACTCCTGAGCTACCTCACTATTTCTGCCAGGTCTATCGGGCCCTCCCCCATTAATTCATTCACTGACTACCTCACCCACCCACCCTCATTCATGTGTTAGCCGCCTCCCCCTCTCTCCATTCACAGCCCCTCTGGACTCGGAGGCACAGCCCCTCTCTCTTCCCTGCCCTCCGCTGATGCCCCTCAGGTCCCTCTGCCCCCATGCAGAATCTCCGGTACCTTCCCCCCAGGCATGGTCCCCATCTCTCGGGCCAGGCTCTCCCCCCCTGTGCACCCTCCTGATCCTCCTCGTGCATTACACCCCCGCCTGCCCCACTGACACCCTTCCAGCGCCCCAGGCTCCCCGCCCCACGGCCGGGCCCCTTACCCGCGTCCTCCTCGTCAAAGCTGTTCATGCAGGGGAAGTAGATGGCCAGGGCCTCGAAGGAGGCGGACAGGCTGAGGCGGCTCTGCGAGCGCTCCATGAAGAGTCCGGGGCCGGGGGCGCTGCCGGGGGCCTCGGCCGCCGCCTGCGGCTTGGGCAGCTTCGACGCCCCATTCTTCACTCGGAGCACGGCCCGCGGCGTCTTGGCTACTGCGGGGGCCTCGGGGAGGCGAGGCTGGGGCTGGGGCTGCGGCGGCGGCGGGCAGGTGGGAGGCGGAGGGGCTCAGCCCCGCCCGCGGGAGCTGGGAGGAGGGCGCTGCTCGCTGCTCCGGGGACGGGCGGAGAGCGATGGGCAGGCACCTGCCGCGGGGCCCCTGGGCGCGATGCAGGCACCGAGGCGGCTGCCCTGGTCGGTGCCCCCGGGCGCGATGCAAGCACCGAGGCGGCTGCCCTGGTCGGTGCCCCCGGGCGCGATGCAAGCACCGAGGCGGCTGCCCTGGTCGGTGCCCCCGGGCGCGATGCAAGCACCGAGGCGGCTGCCCTGGTCGGTGCCCCCGGGCGCGATGCAAGCACCGAGGCGGCTGCCCTGGTCGGTGCCCCCGGGCGCGATGCAAGCACCGAGGCGGCTGCCCTGGTCGGTGCCTCCGGGCGCGATGCAAGCACCGAGGCGGCTGCCCTGGTCGGTGCCCCCGGGCGCGATGCAAGCACCGAGGCGGCTGCCCTGGTCGGTGCCCCCGGGCGCGATGCAAGCACCGAGGCGGCTGCCCTGGTCGGTGCCCCCGGGCGCGATGCAAGCACCGAGGCGGCTGGCGCTGGCGGAGCGCAGGCAGCGGTTAGCCCGAGGAGGAGGCAGCGATGGAGGCTGCGGCGGCGGCTGTCCCTGGGAGAGGCGCTGGAAGAAGACACTGGCAGCAGCTGTCCAGCGTCTGCTCGCCGCCTTCCTATGGCTCCCCCTTCCCCAGCGGGCGCGGCTGGCCGGATGTGTCCCCTGGCGGGCTGCGCTCCCCTCGCCTGCTCCCGACGCCCCAACACTTCATTCAGCAGCGCGCCGGGGCGGGGGCTGCCATGAAGTCATCCTGGGAAGGCAGCAGCTCCAATCAACGCCGGCGGGGCGGGGCGGGGGAGCTGACTGCGCGAAAGGAGGCCGGGCTGGCTGCGCCCGAGCACGGCTCCTTCCAGCGCACCTGCCGCTGGAGCGGTCCCCTGGGCAGCGCCCGGGCCCTGCCACTGCGTCCTGCCAGGCGGAGCCGATGGGCAAAGCCAGTCCCTGCTCCAGTCCACGCTGTGCCAGCGCAGCCCCGCCGTGCACCGGCTGCCGCGGAGCAAGGACCGCTGGGGACTGCTGGAGTTCCTCGAGGGCCTGCATTGGGGGCTAAAGTCACTAGACACGGGAAGGGGGAGCGCTTGGGGACCAGTCCAGGGGGAGCGGTGGGGCGGCTGTTCCCCCATGCACTGCAGGGGAAGGGGAGCGGGAGAGCTCGCTTTGGTTTCAGCAGAGGATGGGGGGCTGAGCCCGCCCTTCCTCTTAACCCCGGGGCATAGGTGCTGGAACTAGGGGTGCTACCGCACCCCCTAGCTTGAAGTGGTTTCCATCTATACGGGGTTTACCGTTTGGGTCAACAGCTCTCAGCACCCCCACTATCCAAATTGTGTTGCTGATGGGTCTGGATGATTCTCCTCTGTAACTGTGTGCCTGTTTCCCCCCACCGCTGTCCCTATTTCTCCGTCCCTCCCCGCTGGTCACAGCTCAAGCCTGAGGTTTGTGCTGTTTCAGGACTTCCTGAGGCCAGGGTTGGATTTAAGGATTTCAGCAGGCAAACACAGTGGGGGCTTCTATCATGAAACCCAGGTGGACTGTCCCACAGAGGTCAGAGGGGGTAGCTGGAAATCAGAAGCAGCAGAGGCTGAGAAGAAGGGTAATGGGAGCAGGAGGTGAGTTTGGGGAGGTAACAGTGCAGGATTTGCTTTCCCTTGTTGGCCAGAACGTAGTGGGTGGGTATGAATCGCCCTACACAATATTCTGGATATTAGCCTCTCTCTAATCAACAGAACAGCATTAACTCACCCCCCTCCTACAGTCTCTTTCACTCCTTCCCTTTCCTCCATGTTTTCAATCTTCCCTCATAGGTCATGTTTTCTAGACCTTTCATCATTTTTGTTGCTCTTCTCTAGACTTTCTCCAGTTTGTCCACATCTTTCCTGAAATGTGGCACCTAGAACTGGACACAATACTCCAGTTGAAGCCTAATCAGCATGGAATAGAGCAGAAGAATTACTTTTCATGTCTTACTTACAACGCTCCTGCTAATACATCCCAGAATGATGTTCACTTTTTTTGTTTGTTTGTTTTGCTCAACACTGTTAACTCATATTTAGAGTCCACTATGACTCCCAGTTCCCTTTCCGCAGTACTTCTTCCTAGGTAGCCATTTCCCATTTTGTATGTGTGCAACTGATTGTTCCTTCCTAAGTGGAGTACATCTGGCAGCCTCTCTTTTAGGTATGAGTCTACTGCTTATTTTAGATGTGGGCCCTCAGAGCTGGAAAAGAGATTGAATTTTTCCCAACACTATATTTTATAGTTAAGAGATTATCCCTTCCAGCCCCATAGAATTTATAAATTGGTGAAACCAATTGTGTTGTAGGTACTCTAAAAGTAATTCTCAGGAAAGAAATTCTCTCGAGTTCTTGAACCACACTGTAGGAGTCTAATAAAGAATTCTATCCTGCTATAAATTCTGTAATATGGGTCTAAAACTTCCTAGTCCTCTATAGGACTTTTCCAAAAAGAGTAGGCCTTGGCTACACTTGCACATTATACCGCAATAAAGCCTCTCAGAGCGCTCTACCTTACTCCCCGTCCACAGTGGCAAGACACGTAGAGCGCTCTGACTCCCTGGCTGGAGCGCTCCTGGTACTCCACCTCCCCGAGAGGATTAACAGCTGTTGCGTATTGGGTCAGACGCTTCAGTGCCTGTGTAAACGAGAAGTAACATTACAACGTTCTAATTGACCTCTGGAAACGTTCCATAATCCCCTTGACTGAAGTAGCCTCTCTTGTTTGTGTTGTGAACTTGGGACGCGGAAGTGCCCTTTCAAAGCTCTGTTTCGGAGTGCTGGCTGCTCCGAGAAAAAAAAAACAAACAGCTAATATTTGCTTTGAGTAAGTGAGAGAGGCGGGGGAGGGAAGGGGGTCTGAACTTACAAGACAGCATGCTGACACACTCTCAGCACCCCAAAAACCCACTCTCTCTCCCCCCACACTCCCTGTCACACTCCACCCCACCCCCATTTGAAAAGCACGTTGGAACCACTTGAACGCTGGGATAGCTGCCCATAATGCACCACTCCCAATGCAGCTGCAAGTGCTGCAAATGTGGCCACGCCGGTGCGCTTTCAGCTCTCAGTGTGGACAGACTGGAGCGCTTTCCCTAGTGCCCTCTCCGAAGGCTGCTTTAACTTAAAGCACTCTACAGCTGCAAGTGTAGCCAAGCACTGAGATAGAGCCCTTTATGTGCATCAGATCTGTGAAGTATTACCGGTTTTCACTAGCTGTCCAGTAAATTTTTTATAGATGTCTTAAACAGAGCTCCTGTCTGTATTACACCTTTATAAGACACTATATCCACTAAAGTGTTATGGGAAGTTATGATGCTAATATTTTTCCAGTTATTTAGTTTACAGTGGCTGGAATTGTCTAGATACTCGTTATATGCGATGTGGATAATCATTTTACAGGACTTGCTCTATCCACTTTATAGTCTTACAAGAACATTTGGAACCCATGTTTCATAGTAAGTGTCAGTGAAAGGCAGATGTTTCATATCTCAGAATGCAGGGAAACCCTTCCGAAAAATAGCCACCATGCCTACAGCACTGAATGCTCTTGATCAAGTAATTTAGTAAAACTACAAATGGTTAAGTGTGCCTTCCCACAGCAGCTACAGCATTTGTTTCTGCACTGTACATCTTATTGGATGCATATTCCTTAAGTACAGTAGCAGAGGCTGCAAGGTAAGAACTAAAAATTTTATTAAAGTTAATGTTAAAATTATATAATACATAGGTTGAGAAACGAGTGTCTGTACATCTGGGTATAGTGCTTAGATTAAAAACAAACTTTGTATTTGTGGATAAAGTCATAAGAAACATATAGTGCATAATTAGCAATAACCCAAATTTAGGTGAATGCATTTAAGAATACAATTTAGATATTAGCATCCAAGTATTCGAGTACACCACTCATAAAAAGTTCATACAGAGAGTTGGTTGTGGAAAGCAAATATAGCAATGGGTGAAGATTGTCCCTCAGTAATTGAGAATTTAGGGTAGGTTGTCCATTTAGAAAATACAATCCATGAGGGAAGTATTTCAGTTACTTTCCCCACTGTACTTCTTATCGGCACTCCAGCTCATCCCTCCAGGTATTGCCGATGTCCAGTGATATGTTCTTTGTAGATGTCCCTCGACCACCTGATGGCATCCAACACCGTGAGTTGCCGCATCAGCCGAGTGTAGCGTTGACTGATTCCACATTCCCGCAACACTTGCTCATTACTGGGGTCCCATGCGCCCAAGGCTCTGACGATCAGTGCATGTGTCTGAACCTGGTAACCCTTAGCTCTCAAGGTTTCGGTTAGAGGGGTATATTTCTCCAGCTTTTGAGTTCGGGCATCGCAGAAGGCCGGGGTCCTGTTCTTGAAGGGCACTGTGACGTCCACCATGAAGGTCTTCTTCCCATCCTCGTTGGCAATGGCGATGTCTGGTTGCAGTTGGCTGTTGGTTCCGGCCGGGGATGGCAATGTTCACTTTCCCCATGGGTGGCAGGATGGCTCTGGCCAGGCAACTCAAAAAGCGGTTGTCGACCAAAGAGAACATTGAGACCCCTTTGCTCTCAGTACAGTGTTTCTAACATCAAGACAAAGAATGCCATTCATACCTCCTGCACACAGCAACAGACCAATTCACATCTCCTTCCCTTCCACAAACTTACATGTTTGTCAAGAATTATCTCCAGTTAGTCATCAAAAGGGTGCTCTCAGCCTTCTTGAAGGAGTCTGCACCAAACTAACCCTGGATAGCACTTAGTTCCCTGCATTAAAATACACCTACTGCCCTGCCACCATTCATCACCAGAAATGTGGTTTTTTGCCCCATATGCCTAAGTCTTTTCAGGCACTGAAATGACTGTTTGAAGGTCCCGTGGTTCCAGGCAGAAAGCATACACAATCAAATGATTTCCCCTAATCATTGATAGGAAGGTAAAAATAGACTTGAAAGAGGGTCTTTTCCCTTAGCTCTTGTTCACAAGCAAGCAGATGACTCCCTTAGTCTGGAACAATGCAGCGGAACCATAGCAGTGCTCCTACTGAAATAGGGGGACCCTCCAGCCAACAATTAAAGAAGATATGAGGGCTCTGCATCCTGCTCTAACTTCTAGCTCAAGCCAGTTTTGTGGTGGTGGAATTATTGATATGGGCAATCACCAAAACCAATTTAACCATAAATTCTTTTATTAAATCCAAAGGCCAAATGGTATTTATACAATTGCTCTAAACATGCAGAAAAAGGCTAATAAGCAATTTAGTACATCCAAATATAAGAACAGCCATACCGGGTCATGCCAATGGTCCATCTAGCCCAATATCCTGTCTTCTGATGGTGGCCAATGCCAGATGTTTCAGAGGGAATGAACAGAACAGGTAATCATCAAGTGATCCATCCAGTTGCTCATTCCCAGCTTCTGGCAAACAGAGGCTAGGGACACCATTCCTGCCCATCTTGACTAATAGCATTGATGGACCTATCCTCCATGAGTAACAAAATATTTATAAAAGCAGCAAAGAGTCCTATGGCACCTTATAGACTAACAAACGTATAGGCGCATGAGCTTTTGTGGATGAATATTCACTTCTTCGGATGCAAATATTTATAAGCATTTGATCAAGATACTTACAAATGGGCTAAACCCTCGGGAGTGCTTAGACCATATTGGTCGGCTCCAACGTCGGCAGGCAGGCATTAGCAACGAACTCTTTAAAAAACAAGTGATGTCATTGCCAATTGCTGACTTCAGCTAAAAACCAATTTGAGACAGTTCACCCTTATTTCCAGTCTTAATTTGGATAATATGTACAGCCTCCTTTTTCCTCAAGGTCTTTCCTTTTTTGTCTCTCCCCCAACCTTCCCCACCCTTACCAGCAGAACAATGGGAAGGTTTGGGCTTGTTTCTTTTAAGATAGTCTTCTTAATGCAGCTCTGTATTTATTAATTACTTTCAAAATGACATTCTTCCCCCACTACAAGTAATATTACTTATCATTCTCATGGCTTTTTTATTTGAGGATTGGGGCCTTCTTTACAACACATATACATATCCTTAACTGAACTTAAGCTAACTTTCATTCTTTAATTTTATTTTCATCCAACGTATGGCATCTGCTTTAAAAGACTTGGATTGGAATTTGGGGTGCTACATAAACAGTGGAGCGAGTTTTAGACCATTTCCCAAAGGCTACTTTCCTGAGTTTATCTTCTGGCAAACCGGCTCCAGAATTACTGGCTCTAGATCAAAAGTACCAGCTGTCCCTCAGAGCTAAACATTGCTCACTCAGGAAGCTCAAAAGCAGCGTAGGCATAATTGCATCATTTATTCCCATTTACGTGAAAGCCCATAATATGGAGAAATCCTTTCTGGTTGACTAAAGCCTCAGATGGAAAAGGAGATGGAGGCACATCCTTTGCTGTTAACTTGGTCCACTAGTACTAGACAGTCTTCCCTGGTGGCACAAAGAAAAACCTCACCAGCATATTCATTCCATCCACTCTCCGCGGTAACCAACTGCCATCACAATTAAACTGCACACATGTCTTTGTGACTGCAAATGCAGTTCAGAGCCTAGGGTGTCCTTGGGAAAAAAAATACATGCTGATAAGTCCTCTACTACAACTAAATGCAGCAGAATTAGTGCCTGCAGCATTTCCTCCTCTGAAATGCTCGAGACAAACTACAAAACTTCAGAGGGCACATTTCTGCTCTAGACACCATTAGATCTCTGGGGCTGGGATGTAACCTCTCTGTGGCTGATGCTTGTAGATGCTGTATTTATTTACAGATGCAGTAAGCAACATAAATATTACTGTGTGTTATATTGATACCTCTGACTGTCTAAAACTGCCAACAAAATTAAGGGCCTTATCCTGCCTCCATTGAAGTTCCACTGAGGATAATTGGCTTGCAGTGGCATGTGGCCTGCAGAACCTTTATTACTGGTGATGCACAAGAAGGAAAGAGGCTGGCTTGATTGTCAGATCCCAGGCTGAGTTTGCAGGGTTGGCAGCTAGAAGAGAGACTTTTTTACTTGAAAAACTGAAAATAAGTTGAGCTGGAGTCACTGCATGACAATAAAACATGGAACCCCATGATGACACTTTCACAGACACTTTTCACAGCAGAACTGCAATTTAAATTCCATTTTCAAAGACAGACAGTACAGCAGAAAGAGCAGAATGCACTTATTGGGGATAGTGATGAAGCCAGGTGCTGAGTTCTGGATGGAAGAAAAACTATAAGGAACATGTTACCATATTTTTAACAAGGCATTGCAACAGTACCAAGCAAGACCTTAGAAGCAGCAATAGTGAGAAATTCCTGTACACTGACGCTGTTAGACAGTTCCTGTCTACAGTCTTGGCAACAGATTCAATGCGATGAGCTAGAGACATCTATGAGACAAAAACTACTTCCAGGTTCCAAGGCACAGAAGCTGCCTAAAAATGATGGGAGCTGATTTCTATTTATTTAACGCTTACATCTAACATATTAGAATAAGGAATGAGTTTATCCCCAGGCCCATGGTTTGGTCATCTAGAGTACTGTAAACCCCCTGAGGTTTCCTTTTTACTACTATCTAATCTAGAGACAGTGTTACCTACTGGATAGTGATCCAGACGGGCATTCAGAAGATCTAGCTTCTATTTCCAGCTCTCCCACTGACTTGCTGGGGAACCTTGATTTTCCCATTCTCTGCCTCAGTTTTCCCATCTGTAAAATGGGGATAATGCTACTTCCCTCCTTTGTAAAGTGCTTTGAGATCTATCAGTGACCTGCTCTGTGACAGCTAGGCATTATTATTTCCCAAAACATAGCAGCCAAATAATCTTCCTCTCATGCTGCTCCAGACATGTTCCCTTCCCATACTTGTCTATTCCCTTCACAGGCTTCCTTTCCCTTTTCAGATCAAATTCAAGTCCCTTGTCCTCATATTAAGGCTCTGCACAGCTTCTCAGCCCTTGTTTCCTCCAAAGTCCCATCTTGGGCTCTTTACCCTGCCTGCTCTTGTCTCCTTACTGCTCCCCCTTTCCCATTGTAAACTTCATGCCCCCTGTGCTTGGAATAGTAGCTTTTCTGCCTGTGCACCATGCAGTCTCCATTGACACTTTTCTCCTTTAGCTCCACTTCTTCTTTCCTTTCAGCCTTCCATTGACCAAACCAGCTGTCTGCTCTCCCACTCCTGCCTTATCTTTAGAATTGTTTGTATGCTATCTGCCCATTTTTGAAGGTTTGCTCCTCAGAGTAGGGCCCTGCCTAAGCTGTGCTTTGTGGAGCATGACCTCCACCAGCAGCATGCTTCTGTGATGGTTACATGGAATCCTGTTCAGCATTAGACAAGTCAGATGGGTCCAGCTCAAAATAAATAAATTCTTAAAAATTTTTTTAAAAAAGTCCACCTAATGTGAGGCAAAGTTGCATCAGTGACATGCGAAAAGGACAGATAGATCAGAAAGGTAATGCCCTGATCCAGATGCCTTGAGGAGATCTAGGCTATGGGCTATGTGTGCAAGGAAAAAAGATTCACAATGGAACCAAACGTTTCTAATAGATTCAAATGTTTCCTTCTCCATCAGCCTGGATAGATAAAAAGGACAGTACTGCAACATATGGAGTCTGAGGATAGGCAAGGAAGAAGAGTCGTGTGGTCTGTTGTATGACTAGTTGTAGATTATCTGCTCTCTCTCAACTGTGCCCAGTTTAACACTGAGATTTAGCACATCCAAGTCACTAAGAACCTTAACTAAGGCTGCTTTAGTGAAATTGGCTAATCTATTGATTCCTCGACAAAAGCAGTCTCTGACTAGCTGAATATGGTAAGCACTGGCTGGATTTTTCCTGCTGGCTTCTTCTCTTCCCAGTAATTATGTAGCTTGTATTTTTACCTTGAGTCATAGGCCTAGTCTTCACTTACCGGCTGGTCTGGCGGCACGCCATCGATGTTCTGGGATCGATTTATCGCGTCTGGTTAAGACGCGATAAATCGATCCCGGAAGTGCTCACAGTCGGCGCCGGTACTCCAGCTCGCCGAGAGGAGTACGTGGCGTCGACGGGGGGAGACTTCCGGCCGCGTCTGGACCGCGGTAAGTTCGGACTAAGGTACTTCGAATTCAGCTACGTTATTAACGTAGCTGAATTTGCGTACCTTAGTCCGAAGTCCGGACTAAGTGGGGACCAGGCCTTAGATCTCTGGAACAGCCTAGAAGATGATCTTTGTATTAGGGTGACCAGATGTCCCGATTTTATAGGGACAGTCCCGATTTTTGGGTCTTTTTCTTATATAGGCTCCTATTACCCCCCACCCCGGTCCCGATTTTTCACACTTGCTATCTGGTCACCCTACTTTGTATGCAAGGGTGAGAGGATTTGCTGCTTTCCTCTCCCCTAGAGGTCTGTGTACTGCTGTTTGTAAATAAACCATCATTGTTTGTGTTTGTTGTTCTTCTTCCTTGTCCTCCCACCACTTGCTCAAAAAAGAATCCACATGTTAATTAAGTTGGGGAGCTCAAACGCAGGAGTAAAGATATGCCACAATGAATCCACCTAGAGTAAATATAGCAACATCAATGACAAATAGCTTCCAGGGCTCTACAGTCTGGTCATACTGCTTCCCCCTCCACTAGGAAAGGCTGACATAAGGCCATCATCACTGCATACTCAAAACCAGTGCCATTCAAGCCACACAAAGCTCTCCGAGGCCACAGATGCAGCTGTGGCTGATTCTACACGTCTCTCATGAGGTTGCATCAATACCTGAGATGATACGGAGATGCAGTGACACAAAGATCAAAGAGTGACACCTCTAGCTGAAAAAGTAACTTTCCCTGTATTAGTGTTGTTTAATGAACATTATTATATAGCCGCAGACATTTGCATTTATTCATTATTTGTATTACAATAGTACCTAGAAGCCCAACCAAGATTGAAGTCCCGGTGTGCTAGGCCCTGTACAGACCCCTTGTGACCTGTCCCAAAGAGCTGGCAGTATAAATAGACAAGACAGACAAAGAGCAGAAGAAAGGAAGTTATTATCCCCATTATACAAATGGAGAGCTTGCGGCACAGAGCGTTTAAATGACTTGCCCAAGGGTCACAAACTTTGTGGGTGACAGAGCAAGGAACTGAATGCAGATGTGCTGAGAGCCTTACCGCCGAGAGACCAACCCTCCCCTTTTCCATGATTCTTTATCAATATCAGAGCTTACAATCTACATGAAATTGCACTATCCATAGGAAATTGTACATCGTTATGAAAGCAGCCAGACTGGCCTTCACCTGACCTTTGTTAGAGTAGTATTCAGTTTATTAATGTCCCAGCCAGATGTGCGCACTGCTCCCTAGCCTTGCTGCTGTGTCTCAAACAGCCTTGCTAACTAGGCCATCAGAATTCTATGCTATGTGGTACCCTCTTGTTCCAAATACACACACACCCTTGAAGCAATGGCTGCAGCTTTCACCATTTGCTAGTCTTCTGTCCTATCTTAATAGCCAGTTGTGACTTGGGTTCACACATCTCTCTCTTTCTTTAGCTGTCAAGAACAAGGC
Source organism: Chrysemys picta bellii (assembly GCF_011386835.1). Lineage (NCBI taxonomy): Eukaryota > Metazoa > Chordata > Testudines > Emydidae > Chrysemys > Chrysemys picta. The sequence goes on along the minus strand of NC_088803.1, from coordinate 35,820,369 downwards.
CACAAAGGTGCTAAGCTACTAGCTAAAGAGAGACGAAGCTGAGTGTGTCAGTAATAAATAAATAAATAAATAAATTAATGGAGATATCCCATCTCCTAGAACTGGAAGGGACCTTGAAAGGTCATTGAGTCCAGCCCCCTGCCTTCACTAGCAGGACCAAGTACTGATTTTGCCCCAGATCCCCAAGTGGCCCCCTCAAGGATTGAACTCACAACCCTGGGTTTAGCAGGCCAATGCTCAAACCACTGAGCTATCCCTCCCCCCCAGTAATGAGACACTGGCCTGCGAGCCTCAGGTTGCTTGTTTTTTCCTCACTGTTTCCTTTTCTTCTCACATTTGTCTAGTCAATCTTTTCCCAAAGGGTAAGAGCACATTAAGCTCCACTCCAGCTGCCTCGCAGTTCACTCTATTATCCCAGTTGGCAACTATAAATATGGGCAAGATCCTCTATTTCAGGGGCTCCCAGCCTTTGAGAGTGACTGTGCCATTTCACCAAACTATGGCTGTGCCCACCACTTCCTGTTCCACTGTGCACTGTTCATCCTGATCTGTGATTTAATCAGGAAAGATGGGTGAATAGACATTATTTAAATCAGCATTAAATTCCTTCCCTCAGATCCCACGTGATCTACTGAAACATGGACTAGATCCCAGCCTGTTTGGGATCCAGGTAATTTTATTTTGGTGACTTTTCCCCATTGAAATGTACCAGCTTAGCACCCAGCATGGGGGAAGGGGAAAATGCCTTCAGATAGAAAATGCTGTTACTACCAAGAGCAGGTGTTTCCACATCCACTTCGCTGAAATATCACAGGAACAGCATGTCCCCACAGCCTGTGATATTCTGCAGCACTGCAGGCTGGGAAATCAGGGTGGAACCAGACAGAGAGAGGGGAAGAGAAGCTGGAGGAAGATGGGGCAGAGGGTAGGTATGGATGGGACAGGATGCCAGAGAGGAAAAATAACAAGGCTGGAAGAATGCTGAGCTGGCTGAGTCACTAAGGGAGCGTGGTATTAACTGGAGAAAAGGGCTTGGAAGAAAGGAGGGGAATTGGGCAGGATTAGGGACAAGAGAGCTGGAGAAATGGGGGAGAACCTCAGATTTGGAGCAAGCAGACACAAAGGTGCAGTGCATAGACCTGAATGGTCCACATGGCTCTACCCAGCTCCAAATGTTACATCCATACAGAGAAAGAGAAATCTGGAAGTCAGAGCCACAAATGATCATGTGTGAGTTTAAGTAACAGATTTTGCACCCACAAATAAAGTTCATGGTTGCAAATCAGGCAGTTAAACATCTATCCTGCTTGTGGGTGAAAAATTATAGGTTGTTTTTGGAAGTTTGACCCATAAAGTCTTAGTTTAAAAAAACTGCAGACATTTTGCGCAATATATTGGGTGTGGGGGTGAGCAGCGTGTGGTTGAATGTGAGCATAGGATTATGCAGACAAACTGCTTCCTTCATTCATACCCACACATGCCACAGGCATTGTCACAGATGGAGGCGATGGTGGAAGTGACAGGTGGAATTTAATGCATTTGAATTTTAATCAGTCATTTTGGCAAAACACAATAACGCTTCAGCTGGTGGGTAATTCAGACTCAGTTCCACAAATACAGACTCATCCACTACAGATGTAATTTCCCCACCTCTTACCTACTATATAGAAATATGAGTGATAGCTGGCAAAGCAATGATGGTTTGAGAATTAGCTTGCCTCATTATTACGCTGCCACATTACTAAGTGATTCTGTGGCATTCTGCCCAGGTCATGCCTAGAAATACTTAAATTTAATCTTATCCTGGACTTTACAAGAAAAGATAGTGAGTGAACCTGATTCTCTGAGAGTGTTAAAATATTGTTTTACCATTAAAAGTCAATGCCAAGAATATCAAATCAAATATTCTATGGGGATGGGCTCTTATGATGTCAGCTGTGTTGGCCCTAAAGAATTCAGAAGGTAGGTCTTTTTGAACATTCCAACAGCCTCTCTTCTTGAGTTTCAAAATTTGGATCCATATTTTGAACTTCCATAATTCAGGTGTCTTTGTACAACTGACTCAATTTGGGCTGAGAGTGGGGTTTCAATGCCTGACGGTCAGCACTGAAAGCATTAGCTCTGACCTCTTGCATCAAAAGGAGTAAATCCACACACCTGGAGACCCATTAACCTCTGTGTATCAGCTACTGAAGTAGCCTGTGTCACACATTGACCAGAGGGTTAATTTGGATCTGGCCTTTTGGTTTGGGCTCACTTTTTAAATCATTTTGTATGCACAAAATTCTGCTCTCAGCTGCACATCTCATCTCAGTTTCTGATCCCTTGGATGTGTAGAGCTCCAGGAGTTTGAGGAGTTACAGCAGGATGTACATTTCTTCCAGGCTGAGGTTCATTCACTGAGCAAGTTCTCATCCTGGGAGGCTTTTTTTAAAACGAGGCTGCTGAGTTCACAATAAGAGCAGGACAGAAATAACCATACATATCAATTTATGTAGATGGGTTTTGGTGCTTCTAAAAGTTGTGGAAAATTGATTTGCTCTGGATTGGGATGGTCCTCAGCAGGTTTACACAATAACAGGTGATTCACCATGGCACCTAGAGCAGAATCTCTGCCTGGAAGAAGTCATCACTGCAAATGGGAATAGTAAGTGCAGAACAAGCTGCCTTCCCGTTCGTGTATTTGTGCTGAGGCTGGACCCTACAGAACAGCTCAGAGGAAATGATTAGCTATTACTACTAATTCTATGGGGAAGGCACTCAGATACTGTGGTGATGGGCAGTAGGATAAAACCCTCAGATAGAATAATAATGGCAGAAATGTTGCCATCATCTCACAACAGACCAGCAGAAGTTTGGTAACGTTTGTCTCGAGGCATCTTATAGGATGCCTCATCTCCCCCCCTACCCCATAGGTCCAGTTCTGACCAATGCATCCTTCCAACTGAAGAGAGCTTGTCAGCACCGTCTCCCTGACCATGAGTTGGCAAGAAGAGATGTGTCACTCTTAACCAAAGTGCTCCCTGCTGATCAGGATCCATAGGACCCAGTTCTGAATTCCCTCAGAGAGGAAGGAAAAGAGACACTAGGGAAAACCCATATGGGGAAGTGGGGATGCAAATCTGGTTCAAAGAACTCTGCTGTATTGAAACTCTGACACTCCAGAGCAGAGAAGGGTCTTGAACTAATGCAAAATGAAGATGAGGGGTCAAGGGTTATATCCTTAGGAAAAGATAACCCAGCTTCATTTAAGGTAAGTTAGGCTAGACTGGGCTGGGGCGAACGAGATTCTGCTAGCAGCGATAAGATGAAGGCTCCGGTGAATGGAGCCACTAGCCTATGGGAATTCTTTGAACGTGCCAATAAAGTAGTGGACAAAGGAGAACCACCTGATGTAATATACTTGGACTTCCAAAAGCCACACAAGAGGCTTCTAAAGAAGTCATGCGGTGAGAGGCAAAGTATTGTCATAACCAAAAACTGGCTCGGAGACAGAAAACAGAATGGGAATGAGATGGTTAATTTTCATCACAACAAAAGGTTGCCTCACGGTTCCGTACTAGGCCCCGAATTGCTTTTGACCTTTATTGATGTTCTGGAAAAAAGGGGTTAATAAACCTGATCCTGTGTCCCTCACGCACAGTTCATAGGTGCTGCCGTGTGAGGCACCACCCTGCACTTAGCCACCTGCTGTGAGAAGGGTCCTTACAGCCAGCATCCCTCTGTGAACAGGTGCCACAGAAGTGAAGCTGTCTCTTTCAGACACAGACAGAAAGTACATGATCTACAGAAATGCACCAGCTGCAGTATGTGGGCACTGGAATGTTACAGCTGTTTTCTGCATTACATGGCAACTCCAGACTCTCTTGGAGCCAATGGGAGGCTTTCCCTTAACTTCACAGGATCTGATCTAAAGCCCTGTGTGGGAGCCAGGCTAGGGTGACCAGATCACCAAAGACAAATATCGGGACGCGGGGGGGGGGGTGTGTGTGTGTGTGTGACGTGGGGGGGCGTGGCGGGGGGCGGGGCCAAAAAAAAAAAAAAAAAAAAAAAAAAAACTTCCTCCGCAAGTGCTGGAGGGAGGCCCGGGAGACTCAGGGGAAGCGCGGGGCCGGGGTGAGTAAGAGTCCGACCTGGTCCCGAGCAGGCAGGACTCAGTCGGGTGGTAGGGAGAGGAGGGGGGCGGCCCGCGGGCCAGGCGGCGGCTGTTGTTCTCCCCCCTGGGCAGCGGGACTCGGGAGCAGCCGCTGCTGCAGCTCCCACTGCCGCGGGGGAGGAAGCGGCCATGGCGCTCCGCGGCTGCGGCTCTGGCGCCCCCGAACCCCCCGAGCCGGGGCCTGCTGCGGGGACCCAGCAGCGCGCACGCTGGGCCCAGCCCCTGGCCAGTCGCGTCTGGGCTGCTGCCCAGCTGGTGCTATCCCGCGGCGGCCCCGGAGTGGGGGCAGCAGGCCCCAGCCCCCCCGTCCCGCAGGGGAACGAACGGGGCTGGGCTGCCGATGCCTCCGCCCCGGGGCCACCGCGCGATAGCACCAGCTGGGCAGCCCAGACGTGCCTAGCCAGGGGCTGGGCCCAGCGTACGCGCTGCTGCAGGCCCCGGCTCGGGGGGTTCGGGGGCGCCAGAGCCGCCGAGCGCCATGGCCGCTTCCTCCCCCGTCGCCTGGCCCCGCGGGTCGCCCCCCTCCTCTCCCAACCACCCGAGTCCTGCCTGCACTGGGCCAGGCCGGACTGTTACTCACCCCGGCCCCACGCTGCCTCTGAGTCTCCCGGGCCTCCCTCCAGCACTTGCGGAGGGAGGGGGAATGGTGAGCCCGGGGAAGAGGCGGGGATTCGGGGAGGGAGCCAATCGGGGGAGGAGGGGGCAGAGTCGGGGCAGGGGGGGGGGGGGCGCGAGCACTTCCGGGCTCGAGGCTCGGGGCATTTCCTTGTTTGTCCGGTTGTCCCGACCGCACGTCGGGACGCGGGACGCGGGACAAACAAGGAAATATCGGGACGGTCCCGATAAAATCGGGACGTCTGGTCACCCTAAGCCAGGCACTTAGGGGCAGGTGTAACCCATTATTTTAAGGCTTCACACAAAGGTGGATTTACTGTGTGCCTCACACATTACCATAGCCAATAATAAAGCTGAGACCCATGTGGTTCTCTATGCGGCAGCTTTACATGCAGGTGAACCAAAGGTAAACCCCTCAGCGCAGTTATGCTGGGAGTCTTCCCCCCCCCCGCCCCCGCTGAGCTGCAGGAGCCATGCTGAGCTGGTCTTGGTGGGGGGTTGTCTCTGTTGTAGGAGCATCAGTGATCTGTATGCTATGTATAACCTGTATGCTCAAAGGTCTGTTACACTTCCCCACCCCCCTCCTCTCCCTCTTTGAATACCTGTGAAGTGGCTTTCCCCCTCCCCCTCCCTCCTGGAATGCTGGTGGGATGAATGGGCTGGTTGAACAGCTGGAAGATTAGAAGAGTTACCATGTAGACAAGGTGTCTGGGACTCTAATTAGGCAGCACTCACACACCCAATGCATGGACACTGCCCGAGGTGGAATGTGACCAACCAGGCCCAGCCAAGTCATCTCTAGTCGCAGGCCATGAGGAGCAGGTCCTTAAAAAGGGAAGGGGCCTTCATGGGAGGTACAAGCTTGTGAGTGCACTCCTGAGCATATGGCCTGGGTTGCATTCCATCATGCCTTGGGAAGACTTACCTTCATTATCCCACAGCGCAGCAATGGATGGTATGCTTACCTTGAAGGATCCTGACATCTCCAGTGCTGTGCATGTCCTGGGAGCGTGAGTATGTGAGTGTGAGTGTGACCCCCCACTTTCTTTTGAGCTTAGCTATAAGTATAATAAACGTGCTGCTTTCTGCCAAACTCTGGTGGGTCATTATTCCTCCCTAAGCTTACTAGCTGGCCCAATTTCGGGTAACAGTCTCCCCTTGACTGAGCTCATCTCAGCTGGAGCAGGTTGAGAGCAGAGGTTCAGCCACTATGGTCCATTTCCATTACCAGGTGGTTTCACTGCAGATCCCTGATTGATTCTGCTGCTTGGTTTTCCTTTCTGTGGCTTGGTTCTAGAGGCCAGGGCTAGCTCAGATTTACAGGACTAACTGCAGAGTAGATGCTTCTACCTGAAGTACTTGCCAAGCATTCCTGTGTCAATGCTCTCCTGAGGCTTTGGCCCTTTAACTAGGCCGCTTTAAATAAAAGCCAGTTAAAGTTACTGACTGGTTGTTATAAAAGCCTCAGGCTTTCAAAGGACACACTAAATATTTATTTGTAAACAGAGCTGTTTGGGTAATTTAATGCCAGCTTCCTGCATGGAGCCTTGGTTTTCCTAAAAATACCTCTACTCATGGAAACCAGCAATACCACTACTCATGGAAGCACAGTATCCCAGAAGCTGCAGGGCTGAAAACACCACCTCCTGCACATCAGACTTGCAGCGTTTGCTCCCAGCAACCTGACAAGGAAGTAGCACAACAGTGAATGGGTCTGAGGCTGTTGCCTATCCAGCTTTAGAGGGGGGTCCGTAAGCTCAGAGCAGAGAATGATCATGCATGATGCGGGAGCTGGGCCTGAATGGTTCATGCTGGGTGCGAGGCCCACACTCAGTTAGCTTCTGACCATGACCGATCAAAGCCTGTGCTTCTGGAGTCAGCCAACAGGTGGAGGCTGGCCACTTAAACACCCCATAATGCTCAGTATGCAGGGCTGGCGCTTCCACTAGGCGACCCTAGGCGGTTGCCTAGGGCGGCAGGATTTGGGGGGCGGCATTTTGCCGTCCTCGGCGGAAATTCGGCGGCGGAGGGTCCTTCCGCTCCGGGTCTTCGGCAGAAATTCGGCGGCAGGTCCTTCACTCGCTCTGGGACCCGCCACCGAAGTGCCCCGAAGATGCGGAGCGGAAGGACCCCCACCGCCCAATGCTCAGAGGAGGAGCGCTGCCACCTAGGGCGGCAAAAATCCTGGCGCCGCTCCTGTCACTATGCCCTGATATGGAGTGCCCACCATCAGCCACTTCCCCCACAGCCATTCTACAGGGCTAACAGAAGTCTGCTTGAAGCCCCACAAGTTTTATTGTGTAAATGCCCATAGAACCTAGGGCTGCCCCTATTTCCCATCCCTGGCTATGGCACACAGAATAGGTGGAAGTTTGATTTTTGGAAGGAATTGGTGGTGTTACTTAGCATTAAGGGGACTTCTCCAATGCACTGAGGTTTCTTCCACTTGGGGCATAGCAAGTGAACTGCAGGATTAGAACAGCAGAGGCTGTTATTATGCAGAACTCCATTGTTTTTCTGGATATTCCTCCTAGCTGGAAGGTGCCTTTTGCAATAATTTGCCTACTACTGAGAAATCTTCCTCAGGCTGTTTTGTTTCTGCTAGTGCCTGACCATTTGTTCCAGGCTAGTGCGTGTCGCAGTCAAGTACAGCAGAGACCAAAACAACTCAGCTCCTTCTCATACTTGTGTTCAGGATATGGCAGTCGCTCTGTGCAATGAATATCGAAGAGAACCTGCCTCTGTCTTCCTCACAGAGGAGAAAGAAACACAGTTCTAATAAAGGACTAAGCAACTTCAAGCTGTCTGCTCTCAAACCATGAGTCATGCTAGTTTCTCTTTAGGGGGCACATCTCTTATGTTGGAGGTTAATATTTCTGTTTGGTGCAATCGTGGGCTGGCTCTTTAATGTAGTTTCAGTTGTTGACTAACATTCTTTGCTCTGAAATTCTGACATTTTGCACCCTCTCCCCAGTAAGCGTGTCTGAAAACAGCTGTAGAGAGAAGAGAATCCATTCACTCCTGAAGGACAGGCGGGAGTGTTTCTGTGCGGCTCCCTCTAGGAATAATCCAAGATTCTGCTGTACAATGATGGAGGATTTCACCACACTTCACTCACAGGACAGCCTGCAACTATAGCTGTTTGTTGCCATTCCCCCACAATATTCACGCAGTGTTAGGGTGACCAGACACCAAGTGTGAAAAATCAGGACGGGGGGGGGGGGGGGGGGTAATAGGAGCCTATATAAGAAAAAGACCCAAAAATCGGGACTGTCCCTATAAAATCGGGACATCTGGTCACCCTACGCAGTGTTCTGTTGAAATGGGGTTTGAATTGCAAAGTTTGTGGGAGATGGATCTAGGGTTTTGATCCTGGCCCATCTCTAATCTTCTGCTTTCACAGTCAGAGAGCAACAAAGATGGGTTCCAGATGAGCAGGAGAGCCCCAAGACACACAGAGCAGTGTACCTGAAGCAACAGACCAAAATCTGGTTACCAGCCTCTAACCCTTGTGTGACTTCCACACTTGGTGGATTAGTTCCTATCTGTATACATGAATGGTTTGAACACTAGAACCATAGGGTTAGAAGGGACCGAAAGGATCGTTAACCCCCTGCCAAGATGCAGGAATTGTTATGTCAAAACCACCCAAGACAGATGGCTATCTGCCCCAGGGCCTGACTCTTACCTCAGAGCCTGGGTGAACAAATAGGGTCTTTATCGGTTCTTAGGCAGTGACCTACTCTGAGGGCTTGTCTATACTTACCGCGCTGGTTCGGCGGCAGGCAATCGAACTTCTGGGTTCGATTTATCGCGTCTTGTCTGGACGCGATAAATCGAACCCGGAAGTGCTCCCCGTCGACTCCGGTAATCCTGCTCGCCGCGAGGAGTACGCGGAGTCGACGGGGGAGCCTGCCTGCCGCGTCTGGACGGCGGTAAGTTCGAACTAAGGTATGTCGACTTCAGCTACGTTATTCACGTAGCTGAAGTTGCGTACCTTAGTTCGATTTGGGGGTTTAGTGTAGACCAAGCCTGAGGCTTAACTTGCAGTTACCATGCTCAGAGCTGACTTCAGCTCTCTTATGAGGAACCAGCTGGTCGAGGTTCCTCCCCTGCCCCAGGTGCCTCTGGTTGGTTCATTTAGCAAGCCTGCTCTAGGACTCAAGTTGCCTGCCGGCACCTCCCTCACTCTCTTGGCTCTTTCATGGGCATATGCCCTAGAGCAGTGGAAAGGACTGGCTTTTAGCCATGTCACTCTAGTCTAGTGGCTATAGTCTATAAAATGGATGACAGAGCTGCTGTAGGTAGCAATGTAAAGGAGTTCTCCTTTAGTGCAAATAATGGAGGCCTACATTGTTTGGTGCTGAAGGCAAGAGTTCTAGTCTGTGTGTGATTTATACAGTAACTGTGTGTCTGATGCCTGCGAGGAAGGTTAGTCTTGTGATTAAGGCATTGGACAGGAACTCGGGGATATGGATTCAGTTCCAGGCTCAGCCAGAGATAATCTGTCTGATCCTATTGGGATCCAGGAAGTGGATGGGTGGAGCCCGCCCACTGCTAAAGGACCTCCCCACCACCTAAGGGGAGGATCCACAGGACCTGGAAGCCAAGCGATTCCAGGGAAAAACTAATGAAATAACAGAGACAGGAGTGAGGTCACAGGACTAAACGAAGGGAACCTGATGGGGACACCGAGCAGAGAACCCCGGATAGTGCCCACTGCTCCTCAAAGGCTTCAAGGGAGCCAGTGGACGCCACCCAGAGGAATTCTGCCTGGATACATGAACGGACAGGGGATCGGAAATAGGCCCCACAGTCACAGGAGACCCCGTCAGCCAACCTCCTCTCCCTGGTTTTATAGATGGCCATTTTAGCCAGGGCTAGGAGGTGGTTGACTAGGAGGTCCCGTGACTTTGTGGGGCTATGGATGGGGAGTGCATAGATAAGGAGATGAGGGGAAAAGTGCAACCAAAAACATAACAGGATGTCTAAGAGGAGCCGGAATAGGGGCTGCAACCTGGCGCACTCCAAGTAAACGTGTGCCAGGGTCTCCCTCATGCCACAGAATGGCCAGGTGTCCGGGACAGGGGTGAACCGCGCCAAGTACATGCCCGTGCTCACGGCCCCTTGAAGGAGCCGCCAACTGATATCCCCGTCAGGCCTCGGGATCAGGCTAGAGTATAGGCTGGCACACTGGGGCTCCTCACCCTCTAGAGGTGGCAGGAAGTCCCGCCACTTTGTGTCGGGGCGGGACGCAAGGGTGAGGAAGCGAAGGGTGTGGAGTATGAGCATGTATAGATGTGTCCTTGGCGCGGTCTGGAAACAAACCGGCTGCAAGTCGTGCAGCTGGCTCACTGTGAAGGGGCAGGGGCCCGATGACAAGGTCCGGAGGACCTGGGGTGGAGAGTGGGGCGGGGTGTGCCCTCTCGCAGGACCCGGTCGAGGTAGGCCCGAGCAGCGGGCGGCAAAGCGGCCCTCACCTCCTGAAATACACACTGGGGTGTACGAAGCCTGGAGAGCCCCATGCGCCAAGCGAGCATCAGGGGATCCAGCAAGTCTCCCCAGTCATAGTCCAGGAGGTCTCCGACTCTGGTCCTGGCAGAAGTCACCAATCTCTGGCACACCGCGGGGGACTCCGCTACCTGCACACAGAGCTGGGGGTTGTGTAGCAGGGGCTCTGCGAGGAGATCATCCCCCACGGTGGTCGCCACAGACTGTCTGATGTTGGGTAAGTCTCTGTGCCCCAGTAACCTAGCTATAAAAAAATGGGGATAATATAATACTTCCTTTGGCTAGTTAGACTAAGATCTTCAAGGTGGGGATGGCTTCTTCCTCCATCTTTGTACAGCACCTGGCACAATGGAGCCCTGATTTTGGTTACAGCTTCTAGGCACTGCTATAAGACAAATAATAGTCTGCAGATGTTATTTTTGTTACATCAGAATGGAGGTGACATGAGAATCTACATGCACATACTGGCTTCCTACTGATGCAAACAGAAGTGCAGACAGAGCAAAATCAAAGAAAAGTGGAGGCAAGAATCCAGGTTTTGTGCTCTTGGGAGCTGCAAAATAGGCTAAGATGCTAAAAATAACCTGCTACTAGTTCCAGACACTCCAGCTCTTTACAGAGACAAGGAAAACTCAAGCTGACTTTTAACACAGGGTTCTTGTTCCTTCTGAGTAGTGTCATCATGACCTTCCACAGCATTCCCAGACCAGACCAGCCGAATGACAAGGGAGTTCTTCAGTCTTCTTTTGTTCTTTTTGTTCCAGTTCTTGAGGAGATCAGGGCAATTATTGCAAAAGTTTGTCAGTGAATATTCTTTTGACTTTTTAAATGGATAGGACTCACTCCTGCAGCCTGTTTATCTTTGCTCTCTGTCAGGATCCTAGGGAATGAGTTTAGTGGCAGGAAAGTTCATGGCAACAGCAACATTTAAGCAAATATTGGAGAACAGTCACACAAAATTGTGAATTCACAATTGCCTTTACCTCAGAAACCTTTTTCTAAAGGGTGTAATACAGGAGGGCCAGGGAGCAGTGGGAAGTGGTAGAAGGGAAGTATATAAACCCTAGGTTAATTAAGACGTGGTTCCCTGTAGACTAGGGAGGGTTGCTACAGGTTAATTGGAGCACCCATAATCAATGAAGGCCCTGTTAGAAACCTAATAAAACCCCCTGCTTCAGGCAGTCAGGGGGAAGGAGAGAGGACTGGAACTTGGATGTGTGCTGTGAGACTTGGAGGAACAGAAAACCAGAATAAGGGAGACCTTGCTCCAGCAGGGGAGGGACATTCCCTTCCCCAGCGTTTAAGGACTGAAGGTACCTGTGACAGGGTCAGTAGCTCACCACTGCGGCGCCTCCTCCTGGTCATCTCGGGGAATTAGTTTTAGCCAGTAGAGCGCCCTCTTTGGGTGGCGTCCCGCCTGTTGTCTCGCCTTTGTTGGGTGCGCGGGTTTGCGCTGCTCTCCACGTATGGCGTCCTCTTCTGGAGCACTGCCCTCCGACAGTGTTCTCTGGTCCATTCACACCCCCTTCCGGGGGGGTGGTTAAACAACAGCCCCACACCCTCGAGTCCGATCCTCATAGTCCAGGACCTGGTGTGGTTCTGACCGGCCGCTCCCTGCGGACCGTGGCTGTGCGTGGGGCAGCACAGCAAACAAAGGGGGAAAAAGGGGGGGGGGGGAAACTCAGGTCCGCCCACTACTCTGAGTCCTGGTCCAGAGGCCCTCGGGCGACAGTCTCACTGTCTTCCTTCTCCTTCCTCCTCTGACTATCCCTCTGGACCACTTCCCCAACAGCCCTTCGCTACGCTAGGCGGCCTCCTCCTCCCAGGCCTGCCGCCTAGCAGGCTATGGAGTGGGGCCTTCTCCCACTCTCTCAGGCTGGCCTGCACTGCACTGTCCGTGGTGCTGGCCTCCCAGCTCTGGAGACAGACCTTCCCCTCTGAAGGCCTGGGACAGACTGACTGCTCCTACTCTGGGCAGCCTTTTATATGGCTAAGCCGGGCCCTGATTGGCTGGCTCCAATCTGCCTTCTGATTGCCTCCCAGTAAGCCCTCTCCTGATTGGCCGCGCGTCTACGCAGACGCCTAGGCCTGCCGCAGCCCAGTCTCTCTGGGTGTGGGGTAATCGCCCCACCACACACCCTCCCCCTTAAGAACCCTCCCGGGGGTATCCTAACCGGCCTAATGGCCCAGAGCTCGGAAAGCAGCCTTTGTCCCACAGTGGCTCGGCTTACCGGCTCAAAGTCTAGGAACTTAGCCCTTGTCACTGGGCCCTATGGCCTACTGGCCCCAAAGTCCCGGAAATTAGTCTTTGCCAACGGGCAACCCGGCTTATCCACCGTCTCAGTGGGGGGGTGCCACCGAAACACGCTGAGGCTTACCGGGTCCGACGTACCAGTCCGTCGCTTCCCTTAAACTGCCTCCTATCCGTTCCGCTGCTGGAGCGTCCCACGGGTCTCCTGATTCTCCACGGGTCTCGTGGTCCACCGCCTCGGCTGGTCCCTCCCACAGTGAGGCTCCCTCTCGACCTGGAGAAGTCGCAGTCCTCGGTGGTTCCAGGAGTGTGGGCTGGTCCTCCACCAGGGCTTCCCGCAAGAGTTCTTCTCCCACGGCCGCCTGCCTAGGCTGGGGTATGCTCCCTCCTCTCGCACTCTCTGTGCATTTGGAACACACCCCGTACGAACGTGATGGATCCTCTGCCGTCAGGGCTAACTGTCTAGGGCCTCGGCAGTTGGATTGGGGCTTGGCTGCCCCCTCACAGACCACCCCCTGCGCTAAGGATCCCCCTCCTTGATCTGTTTCTTCGCCCTCCTCCCCTAGCCTGGAGAAGAAATCGGCGTTAGTATGGGCCTTACCTGGTCAGTGGAGCACCTGGAAGTCGTAAGGCTGGAGGGCGAGGTACCACCGCATAATTCTAGCGTTCGTGTCTTTCATGCTGTGGATCCATCGCAAAGGGGCGTGATCTGTGATTAACTTAAAACTATTCCCTAGCAGGTAGTAACGCAGGGCGTCGATAGCCCACCGTACCGCCAGGGCCTCTTTCTCTATCGTTGAGAAATGTCTTTCCCGGGGGAACAGCTTCCGACTTAGGGTATGTCTACACCCAGCCGCTAATTCGGCGGCTGGCAATCGAAGTTCTGGGTTCGACTTATCGCGTCTTGTCTGGACGCGATAAGTTGAACCAGGAAGTGCTTGCCGTCGACTGCGGTACTCCAGCTAGACGAGAGGAGTACCGCGGAGTTGACGGGGGAGCCTGCCTGCCGCGTGTGGACCGAGGTAAGTTCGAACTAAGGTACTTCGAACTTCAGCTACGTTATTCACATAGCTGAAGTTGCGTACCTTAGTTCGATTTGGGGGTTTAGTGTAGACCAAGCCTTAGATACAGTACGGGATGTTCCTCCCCGTCTACTTCCTGGGAGAGTACTGCGCCCAGGCCGACTTCCGAAGCGTCTGTCTGTAGTATAAACTCTTTCGCGAAGTCGGGGTGTCGTAGTACTGGTTCTTGAGTGAGCCGTTCCTTGAGTGTGTTAAAGGCTCGCTCGCATTGTGTATTCCACTGTACCTGTCGGGGTTGGGAGTTCTTCGTTAGGTCTGACAAGGGGGCGGCTATAGACGCGAAGTCTGGCACAAAGCGATGATAGTACCCAGCTAGTCCTAAAAACTGACGTACTTGTTTCTTTGTCGTGGGGGTGGGTACGTCCCTGAGGGCTTGTACTTTGCTAATCAGGGGTGCTAGTTTCCCCCCCTCCTACCGTATATCCCAGGTAGGTCACTTCTTCTTGGCCTAAGTGACATTTCGCCGGGCTAGCTGTTAGGCCGGCTGCCCTGAGGGCTTGTAACACTGCTGCCAGGTGTTGTAAATGGCTCTCCCAGTCGAGGCTGTAAACCACGATATCATCTATGTACGCCGCTGCGTATTGGTCGTGGGGTTGGAGGACCTTGTTCATCAGGCGTTGAACCGTGGCTGCTGCTCCGTGTAACCCGAACGGCATGGTTACGAACTGGAAGAGGCCGAAAGGCGTAGGGAAGGCCGTCTTCGCCCGGGAGTTTGGCGTCAGTGGGATCTGCCAATATCCTTTAGTCAAATCTAAGGTTGACAGATACTTGGCTCCCCCGAGGCGCTCTAACAGTTCATCCACTCTCGGCATTGGATAGGCATCAAAACGGGAGATAGCGTTGACCTTCCTGAAATCGATGCAAAACCGAGTCGTCCCGTCTGGTTTCGGAACTAGGACGATAGGGCTTTGCCACTCGTTCGTCGACTCCTCTACCACTCCCATCTCTAACATCGTCTCTACCTCCCGTCGCACTGTATCCCACATTTTCTTGGGCAACGGCCGGTGGTTATCCGTCACCCTCTTCCCGGGGTCGGTGGCGATATGATGACTCATTAAAGTCGTCTGTCCGGAAACTTCTCTACCACCCGTTGTAGTTGCCCCCTTTGTCTGGGGCTGAGGCCTGACCCCAACGTGACCGGTCCGGGGTCGGGAAGGTCTCCTGCTAGGGGTCCAAGTTCCGAATCTGGGGTGGACGGGCCAATGAACATGGCTTCCCGGGTTTTCCAGGCCTTTAGAAGGTTAATGTGATAAATGCGCGTCTCTTTACGTCGACCAGGTAGTCTGACCTCGTAATCGACCGGCCCCACTCGTCGGATCACTTCATAGGGACCCTGCCATTTGGCTAGGAGCTTCGACTAGGCAGAGGGCAGTAAAAGCAGCACCCGATCGCCTGGGGTGAACTTCCTCCCTCTAGTCCCTCGATTATAGAGGCGCTCCTGGCATGCCTGGGCCCGTTCCAGGTTTTCACGGGCGAAGGCCCCTAACGTTTGGAGTCGCTCCCGGAGTTGTAGCACGTATTGTGGGGTCCCAAGGACCCGTGTGTTTCCCACTCCCACTCCTCCTTCAGGAGATCCAGTATTCCCCTGGGCTGCCTGCCATATAAGAGCTCGAAAGGCGAGAATCCCGTCGAGGCCTGTGGTACCTCTCTTATTGCAAACAGCAGGGCCGGCAATAAGGTGTCCCAATGCGAGGGGTCCTCCTCCACAAACTTCCGCAACATGGCTTTTAGCGTACCATTGAAACACTCTACCAAGCCATCGGTCTGCGGGGGGTAAACGGATGTCCGGAGGGTCCGGATATGGAGGAGGCGACATAGCTCGGCTATTAACTTGGAGGGCACATTGGTGCCCTGGTCCGTCAATATTTCCCCCGGTATCCCAACCCGGGCAAAAATCTTTACCAATTCGCCCGCAATGGTCGGTGCCGTCGCTGTCTTTAGGGGAACGGCTTCGGGATAGCGTGTTGCGTAGTCCACGACTACTAGTATAAAGCGGTTCCCTGTCTTACTTCGGTCAAGGGGGCCGATGAGGTCCATCCTGATCCGTTCAAAGGGTACCCCCACGACTGGCACGGGTACCAGGGGTGCAGGGGCTACCCCTTTCGGTCCGGCTCGCTGGCATTCTGGGCACGAGGCGCAAAAGTCTGCCACTTCCCGGTGGATGCCTGGCCAGAAAAACCGGCGGGCCACCCTCTGTAGGGTCTTCTCATGTCCCAGGTGTCCGGACCAAGCGTTTGCATGGGCTAAGTGGAGGAGGCCGGCTCGCAGTCTCCGGGGTACCAACAGCTGGCAGAACGTCTCCCGTGTCTGGGGTTCCTGCGCTATTCGGTACAGGCGGTCCTGCCGTCAGGGCCGGCTTTAGGAAGTGCGGGGCCCAATTCAAACATTTTTGGCGGGGCCCCGGCAGCGAAGACTAAAAAATAAAAAAACGTGTTTAAAAAAAAAAAGCCTTTCATTTCTTAGCAACTGGTTCCCTATAAAAAGTTCTGATTTAAGGGATATGCCACAGTATGTATTTTTTGTACCAATAGGGTTACCATACGTCTGTATTTTCCCGGAATTTTTAAAAATTCCTCCTGGACAGTGATTTAAAAACCAAAAAGCCTGACATGTCCGGGCAAATACGGATGTATGTTAACCCTAACTAAAGTTCTTTTTAAAAAAGAAGATGGGCCTGAACTAGAAATGAGCTCTGTTTCACATGTGTGGGTCCCCGCCCCTCCCTGGGGGTGTGCTAGGGTGATCAGATGTCCTGATTTTATAGGGACAGTCCCGATTTTGGGGACTTTTTCTTATATAAGATCCTATTACCCCCCACCCCCGTCCCGATTTTTCACACTTGCTGTCTGGTCACCCTAGGGTGTGCACATGTGTGGGTCCCAGCTGCTCCCTGCCCCCTCATTGAAGCAGGTGTGCAGGGTTACTGCCCTGGGAACTGCAGGGCACCAGTGGACATGGGGCTGGCTGGAGGCAGGGCAGGGGCTGGCTGGAGACAGGGGTGTGTGGGGTGGGCTGGCTGGCTTCAGGCAGGGCCACAGGGGGGTGCGGCATGGGTTGGCAGGGCTGGAGACAGAGGAGTGTGGGACTGGCTGGCTTCAGGCAGGGTGGTGCGGCAGGGGTTGGCTGGAGACAGGGCAGGGGGTGCAGAGCTGGTGCGGGCAGGGGTGTGTGTGGGGCTGGCTGGCTTCGGGCAGGGCCGTAGGGGGGTGCGGCAGGGGTTGGCTGTGGGAGGGGGTGCAGGGGTGGCTGCAGGCAGCGGCAGGGCAGGGGGGGCAGGGCTGGTGCGGGCAGGGCAGGGGGTGTGGCAGGGGCTGGCTGCGGGCAGGGTAGGGGGTGCGGTAGGGGCTGGCTGTGGGAGGGGGTGCAGGGCTGGCTGCAGGCAGCGGCAGGGCAGGGGGGGCAGGGCTGGTGCGGGCAGGGCAGGGGGTGTGGCAGGAGCTGGCTGCGGGCAGGGGGTGTGGCAGGGGCTGGCTGCGGGCAGGGCAGGGGGTGTGGCAGGGGCTGGCTGCGGGCAGGGTAGGGGGTGCAGCAGGGGCTGGCTGTGGGAGGGGGTGCAGGGCTGGCTGCAGGCAGCGGCAGGGCAGGGGGGGCAGGGCTGGTGCGGGCAGGGCAGGGGGTGTGGCAGGGGCTGGCTGCGGGCGGGGGGTGCGGGGCTGGCAGGAGACGGGCTGGCTGCAGGCAGGGAGTGCGGGGCTGGCTGCGAGCAGGGCAGGGGTGCAGCAGGGGCTGGCTGCGAGCAGGGCAGGGGTGCAACAGGGCTGGCTGCGGGTAGGGAATGCAGCAGGAGCTGGCTGCGAGCAGGGGGTGCGGGTACAGGGGGTACAGCCCACCCTGTACAGTAAGTGCCCCCTTCTCCTCCTCCTCCTCCCTCCCTCACCGGGGTAACAGCAGCAGCCCGGGGCTCGGGGGCTATTTAAAGGGCCTGGGGCTCCCCAGCTTCCACCGCCCCGGCCCTTTAAAAGCAGAGGGAGCCTTGGGGAAGCGGCGGGGCTCCGGCGGCTATTTAAAGGATGGGGGCAGCAGAGGCAGCTGGAGCCCCGGCCCTTTAAATAGCCCCCAGAGCCCCCCACTATCCCAGGGCTCTGGGGGCTATTTAAACGGCCCGGGGCTCCCCTGCTTCTACCGCCCCAGCCCTTTAAAAGCAGAGGGAGCCTTGGGGAAGCGGTGGGGCTCCTGCGGCTATTTAAAGGGCCAGGGCGGTAGAAGCAACGGGAGCCCCGGTCTTTTTAAATAGCCCCCAGAGCCGCGCAGCCCTACCCCAGGGCTCCAGCAGTGGGGCTCTGGTGGCCATTTAAAGAGTCTGGGGCTCCAGCCCCTGCTGGGAGCCCCAGGCCCTTTAAATTGCCCGCTGGGCAACCCTGGTACAGCTCACCAGCTCTTGCCAGTATGCTGTACCAGGGCTTGGGCGCGGGGCCCTCTTAGGGGTGGGGCCCGATTCAGGAGAATTGGTTGAATTGGCCTAAAGCCGGCCCTGGGTGGGGGTATGGCCACAGAGCCGCAGGGAGGGGAACCCTGAGGTGTGGGGGCTGGGTGGGTACTGGGAGTTCCTCCTGAAGGGACGGGGGTTGGCCAAGGTCACTCAGCCCCGGGGTGTGGGAGGGGGACTGGCTGAGGGCACTCAGAGCCCCAGGAAGTTGGGGGGGGCTGAGGGGAGGGACTGGCCAGGGGCACTCAGAGCTCGGGGGAGGGGCTGTCCGGGGGGGCACTCACAGCCCCAGGAGATGGGTGGGGGAGGGGCACACAGGATTTCAGGAATTTCCTGGCAGTGAAGAGCTGCTGGCGGCAGGGAGGAGCCAGCCGTGACAATCCCCACTTGGGATCCCTGGCTGGGCTAGTGGCTATGGGGGCCCGTGGCCAAGCTGCAGCAGAAGGTGACCTGAAGGAAATGCCTCGGCCTCGGCCTCCTGCTAGGAAGGGCCTGGGCCAGACAATGACCCACCGCGCAGTGTCCCAGCTCCCTGCCCCACACCTGCGGGGCACGGCCCCTCCTCTGTAGGGAGGTTGGCATGTACCTTAGTGCTGCTTCCTCCATCCCCAAAGGCCTCTCCCAGCCAGTCTCTGGCAACCCCTGCCGTTCAATATGCACATTACCCTGCTGTGACATACTGGGGGGGGACCCCTCGGGGACGGGGGGACTGTCACACAGCTGGGCAATTTAACCCGGCTGGGCCGGGGTGACTGTCTCCCTGGAGCTGGGGTCTCAGCCCAGGTGTCTCTCTGCCCTTCCCCCAAGTCGCCCCCGGGCAAGGTGGGAGCACCCCACGTTGCGTTCCAGCCCCACATTCACACCCACAAGTGCTGGTGGGTTCCAATCCCAGCTGAACACGCCCACCCGGCCCTAGTGGGGCCCAGCGCTGCCCCACAGACCCTCTGGCTCTCCAAGCCCGCTCTTACCCATCACCGCAGCACGTCTGGCTCAGGCTGAACGCTGCTCCTCTGTGCAGAGAGGCTGGCACTTCTCGCTCCTGCCGTACGAGGGGCAGGTGCTGCTACCGACTGCTCCCCCTAACCACCGCCCTGCTGCGCTCTGGGGATGCTGCCCTGCTGTGGAGCTCTCAGGTGTCTTGAAATGGAATTTGTTTGGAGAGAAACTGCTAAGGAGCCTTATCAGCCCCGAGCAGAGAGTACCTGGGAGCCTGCCTGGGTCGGGCGGGTCTGGTACAACCTCCCCCCAGATAAGGCTCTTCCCTGGACCTGCCACCCATTGGAATCTGGAACGATTCCCTCCGAGGTAACACCCGGGGCAGCCAGGGCAGGGCAGGGCATGGCCTGCTCCCCTGGAGCGTTAGGGCTTTCAGGATTCAGAGGTGTCCGCGGAGCAGGTTGTGATTGTACGTTAAAGCAGCGAAGAAAGTTGGGGGGGCAGAGGAATTGGGTGCTGTAGCCCCCCCATGCCTGGGGCTTATTTGAAAGGCAGCTGTCACACTGTCCCCTTTATCGGGAGTGCCCACTACACCCATCTCATGTAGTCCTCGGCACGAGAAGGGGGAGCACGTTCCCAGCTGAACGGCGTTCGTCCAGGACTCACTGACCCCTATTCCAGGATGGGGGAGTGACCTGAGAGAGAGGTCACCATGTAGCCTGCAATCATCAGTGGCTTCTGGATTCCTCTGGGAAAGAGTTAACCAGGGGCTTAGTTTAGTCCACACTTGGCTTTCTCGGCAGTGCTGGACTCTGGTGGCAGGGAGGGGTCCAGCTGGCACCCTTTCACCTGGCAGGGAAAGTGACCTAAAGGTTAGGATGTTCTCACAGGCTATCGTAGTTACTGGGACCTTGGCAGGGAGGATTGGTGGCTTGTGGGGCATCGGATACCTCCCCTCCTCCTAGAGCTGTGCAGTAACCAGAACATTACCCCTGCGAGGAGAGGGTTTCGGGGACCCTGGGATCTTGGGAGCCAGGGCTTCTCTCGGCAGCCTGGAAGCCCAGGCCCCCCATCAGCCTGTCAAGCAGGTGGGCAGGCGGGCGAGCTGGCAGGGAGCCAAGCAGCTTTCCGTGTGAAACCTGCCTGCTTTCTGTCTGAAGGTTTGTCCACATCGACGTGTTCCCACGAAACGTTTGGATTTTGACAAGCTGGCAATTTCTGATGGAAAAACAGTTCCACTGGCAAATTCTGACCAGCGCCTCTCCTGACCGCACAGCTCCCTGCATCTTTGCTGAGCGTGGAATCTGAATGGACTTGACACGTGTGGAGCAGGGAGCTGGGATAGCGGGGGACTCGGGGGCTATTTAAAGGGCCGGGGCTCCAGCTGCCTCTGCTGCACCCCGTCCCCGCACCAGCCCTGCACCCCCTGTCCGCAGCCAGCCCCTGCTGCACCCCTGCCCTACCTCCAGCCCCGCCCCCCCTGTTCTGCCTGCACCAATCCCGCCCCCCTGCCCTGCCTGCAGCCAGCCCTGCACCCCCTGCCAACAGCCAGCCTCTGCCGCACCCCCTGCCCTGTCTCCAGGCAACCCCTGCTGCACCCCCCTGCGGCCCTGCCCAAAGCCAGCCAGCCCCACACACCCCTGTCTCCAGCCAGCCCCGCACCCCTTGCCATGCCTGCAGCCAGACCCTACCTCCAGTGAGCCCCTGCCCTGCCTCCAGCCAGCCCCATGTCCACTGGTGCCCTGCAGTTCCCAGGGCAGTAACCCTGCACACCTGCTTCAATGAGGGGGGCAGAGAGCAGCTGGGACCCACACATGTGCACACCACTAGGGTGACCAGACAGCAAGTGTGAAAAATCGGGACAGGGGGTGGGGGATAAATAGGATCCTATAAGAAAAAGACCCAAAAATCGGGACTGTCCCTATAAAATCAGGACATCTGGTCACCCTAGCACACCCTCAGGGAGTGGCGGGGACCCACACACGTGAAACAGAGCTCATTAATAACCGATCAACAGCATATATGATGCAATGTACATAATATATAATTTTATTATTTATATAATTATGGAAAGTAAATAATACATGGAAGAAATGAAAGGCTTTTTTTTCCATTATTTTTTTTGTTAGTCATCCCTGCCGGGGCCCCGCCAAAAATGTTCGAATTGGGCCCCGCCCTTCCTAAAGCCGGCCCTGCTGGAGAGAACAGGAGGATTCAGTCAGCAGGGGCTGCCGATCCGTCCCATTCACCAGGGCTGCCATTCTGCGGCTTCAGCATTAGTGGCTGGGGTGACTTGGGGAAAAGTCTCAACCTCCCCACATCCCACTTCACTGCTGCCAGAATCCCTCCTGCCCCCCCCCCCGGCTACAGTCCCCTCCCTACCCAACCTGGGTGGGGCTGGAGGAGAGGGGTCTGAGAACTTGAGCTGTGGATTGGAGGTGGAACAGCTGTCAGGGGCACTGAAGGGGAGGTGGCAGGAGCTCCCCGTACAAGGAGGGGGCTTGCCACTGGAGGTCACTAGGAAGGACAACAAGACTCCATCCTGGGGGTCAGGAGGGGGAATCCATCCCTCAGAGGTGGGCAGGGGCTGGGTGGAAATGCTGCTGGTTCCAGGGGCCGTTAATCCCCCCTGATTCCTCGGAGGCGTCTGAGTCTCAGACAGGTTCTCGTTCCCTTGCAGCATGAGGACGTCACGGCCAATGTGATGCGCCAGCTCCGTATCATGCGGCACTTGCGCCAGGTGCCCGAGGCGCTGCAGGGCCTGTCCCTCTGAGGCCACCAGCAACTCCTGCTCCCTGCTGCAGGTACTGCTCTGGCTCTCTGTAAATGGGGAGCTAGTGGAAGGAGAAATGGAGCCCCCTGGCACTCACAGAAAGCTGATTACAGAATGAGCCCGAACTGAGAGGCACCATATCCGCCCCCCTAAAGAGCCAGACTTCAGTGGTGATACAGCCCAGCTGGGGTAGCAACAGGATTGAGAACGAGGTAGGAAGTTCAGAGCAGCAAGGAAAGCCTGGAGGGGAATTTGAGAAGAGAGGTTGGAAAAGTGCAGCAAAGAGAAAGGTGCAGACCTAGCTGTTGGGTCCAGGGCCCTGAGCTGCTGTCAATGTCAGGGTGGGACTGGGTTCCCCTACCGGCCCCAGAGGAGGTGGCGTACACGCACCTGGAGAGGGTTCCCAAGCCCAGCAAGGGGGCTACAGGCTGAGCAAGTGCCCCAGCGATGGCAGAAGGACTTCTGTCTGTGGAAAGACCTCTTTGGACTTTTAGTGTGAGGCAAGCTGGGCCCCAGAAGGGTGGACTAAAGGTGGTGACCTGGCCGGAGTTACCAGGCAGAGAAACTGCCGTGGTGCTGGAGCGACCATGGATGGGGGACGCTAGCCCAGCGAGAGGGCTGTGATGCCATGCCTGGCCGCCGGGGGGCACCTAACGATGAGTAGATTCATTTATGATTGGCATAGTTGGCAGGATTGAGTTCCCCCTGTGATCCGTGAGGGAAGTCTTGGTTGCTGAAGGAATCACAGAATATCAGGGTTGGAAGGGACCTCCGGAGGTCATCTAGTCCAACCCCCTGCTCAAAGCAGGACCAATCCCCAGACAGATTTTTGCCCTGATCCCTAAATGGCCCCCTCAAGGATTGAGCTTACAACCCCGGGTTTAGCTGGCCAATGCTCAAACCACTGAGCTATCCCTCCCCCAAGCAGGTGTATCAAGGGACCAAGCTGGTCGCTGGATTTCCCACTTCAGTTCCAGGGACTGGCTAAGCAGCCAAAGCAGATCTAGGGGTTTCTCCAGCAGCTCCTAGAAGACCAACAGACGCAGAAGGAAGTGCAGGTGGAGCTACAGACGCAGGAGCAGCAATACCTGTGAGAGATCCTGCAAAGGGAAATCAACCCAGGGTCTGCTATGCCCATGGACAAAAAGAGCAGAGAAGGAGAGCATGCCTGGGCTGTGCTGAGAAAGTTAGCCCAGGGAGAAGGGCATGAGAAAGTGTACAAGCGTGGCCTAATGCCAAGATGGGAGCAAGAGTTCTTTGTTTTGGGGGCAGAGAAGCAGGCCATATCAAAAGACACGGCCTGCTTAGGAAATTGCTGAGTGGCTGAACGAGGGGCCAGGGCCCTAAGAAGTTAGAAAGAAAGGAGAAGGTGTCCTCTGACACAAACCCCCATGAGGCAGGCAAGGTGGAGGTGGCTGGGGTGGCCATGGACCTTGCAGACCCTCCACCAACACACCCTGTTGGGTGCTGCAGGGAGAAGAAGGACAAAATGATTGGCCCAGAGATGAAGCAGACTGGAGGAGGGACAAACGCAAGGGTGGAGCAGTCCATGGTGGGTTCTCAGACCCTGACCGAAAAGGTTTTGGCATATGCAGTGGCAGTAGCAAAAAGGCAACAGAAGACGCTAAAGGCTTCAGAAGAGGCTCTGCAAGCAGCTGTTCATGAGACTGAGTGGCTGCAGGAAGAGCGTCGGGATACTGCAGAAGAGAAGGTTTGCCCCGAGCGAGCTGGCAGTGGAGCTGCAGATACTGCGCACAGGCTGTACAAGCGCGCAGCCGGTGACAGCGATGAGATGAGGAGGGATGAAGCTTGGAGAACAATAGAACTTGCCCCCGCGTGGGCCAGGTTCTAAGGAGGAGGGTATATAACGGGGGGCTTGGCCTGTGGGCTATAAAGCCTGGAGCTAGGCCAAATGGATTACAGAGTGAGCTCCAGCAGAGGGGAAACCAGGGGAAACCGCAACAAAGGTACAGGAGCAGGCCTAGCTGTTCGGTACAGGGCCTTGGGGCAGAACCTAGAATCCAGGGTAGGACTGGTTCTCCCACGGTCTCTAAGGAAGGGGATGTACAGGGCCATAGAAAGGGCTACCAAGGCCAGCAAGAGCAGGCCGAGCCAAAGTCAGGCTGAGGAAAAGCCCCCAAGGGACAGAGGATCTTGTTTCAATTAAAGACATTTTTTGACTTTTCGTTTGGGATGAGCGCGACCCAGGAAGGAGTGGACTAAAAGATGGTCGCCTGGCCGAAGGGCTGAGTTCCCAGCCAAAAACCTGCTGGCGGGCGTGCTAGCCCAAGAAATCTGTGACCCCAGGCCTTGAAGGAAGGGGCACCTATCAGTGAGTGAACTCTGTTACAAGCCTGCTTCCATTGTGGAAACAGCCTGGTATTGGAGAGTGGTGGGGATGGCCTGTGGGCGAGGATGGCTGGAGGGGTCATACAGGAGGGGCAGCAGCCTCCAGTGAGGAGATCAGGGAACGGGTTGTTTGCAGTCCTGCCACTGAGCGGTAACGTGATCCTGGCCAGGTCACTCTCCCACCTGGTGCCTCACTTTCTCTGTCTTTGAAATGGGGATCATCCCGACCCACATTAAGAAAGGGTTTGATCCTCTGCTCTTGCTTCCCAAATCCCTGCCCTCCTTGCCCCACACAGGCCTCTGCTCTGTTGCTCAAACTCCCATGCACATGTTAGTGCCTGTGTCACCCCCGCAACTGCAAGGTCTCATGTACAGTGTCCTGCCAGCAAACTGAAGCTGCCACTAGATCCAGAATAGGAATCGCAGTTCCTGTGCACTGCCCTGAATGGAGTCTAAACCCTGGGCATGGGGAAGGCCAATGCTCACATCCAGGTAGATCATCAACCTACTCCTCTGTCCCAGGAGCAGGAAGGCCTCTGGTTCGTGCTCCCTTCGGTAGCTGGAGCTGCTGAGTTGGGAGTGTGGTGGGCAGAGATGGGAACAGGCCATAGGATGAATCAAGTGTCAGGGGGAGACTCCCTGTGTGTGGGAGATGATGTTGCCCCTCTGTAGGGAATCCCTTCCTTGCAGATGCTGGGCTTTGGGTGCTGGACTCTGCCAGGAAGCCCAGCTCCCATCCCTAATAGCTTGGCTGTTCCCTAGACTGCTGTGCACCAGGCCCTCTGCATAGAGCTGCTTTGGGCAAGGACTACAGGGCCTGCTGTCATCCTGGCAGGTGTCACAACAGGTTCCATAATCCTGACCCCTGGTCTCCCTCCGCTGGCAGGCTCTGAGCAAGGCCTGCCCAGAGAACATGGATGACGAGCTCTCAATCCTGCTGACAGCACCCCCCAGCACAGACAAACTCCAGCACATCTTGGAGGTGAGCAGAATGGGGAGGGGCAGCAGGGGTTTTACCTTAGCCCTGGGGACTCCTAGAAAGAAGAGACTGGAAAATCCATGTTTCTATTGGATCCTTCCGAGTATGCATTAGTGATATAAACTCACTGGGTGACCTTGGGGTAACTCACTTCCCCCTTACGGCATCAGTCTTCTCCACTATCAAATCTACACTGGGGAAGAAGGACAGAAGCCCCGACAATCACCTTCACCTCTGGGTGTCTGGTCCTGGGAGCTGAAACCAACTGGACTATCTGCCCCATCTCCTAAACTGCCCTGTCTTTCCCTCCTAGGGCCTTGTCCTTAGTGCTCAGCCTGGCCCCTTCCCAGCTTGTCCCTGACCTTTAAAGGACTCTCCAAGCCCCTCCCATGCCTGCTTCCCTTGGGGTCTCTCTCCTGGCTGAGCACAGGCTGCCCTTCTATCTCTCAGCAGGCCTGGGTCCTAGTCACAGGCTGCGTCTTGTCACGTGACCCCCACACTTATTCCCATCCCCCTAGGGAGCTGCATCACCTGGGCCAGGTGCAGTTGAGCTCCAACCCCTTTCCTGGCCATCTCACCCTGGGACAGGTTGAAACTGGAAACCTGTGGGTAACAGTAACTGGTTGCTCGCAAAGGTGCTGAAGACACAATGGAAGAGGAAATCCTTTGGCCTGGATTGAAATTATTCCGACTGAAAGTGAATGAGAGAAAATAGGTTCAGAGTTCTCTTCCTAGCAGCAGAAAATGTAGCGATTGATAGAGGTTCAGGTCAGAAAGGACCATTATGTGCATCTAGTCGCCCCTCCTGTATAACTCAGGGCCTAGAATGTGACCAAGTGGTTCCTTCAGCCAACCATAGCATGGGACTGAGCCAGATCACGTCTTTTGGAACGACATCCACATGCAGGAGAGCCAGCTGGCTACCAGAAAATCTCTCTTCTGCAGTGATGTGGGGTTAAGGGACATGACGGAAAAGACATGGCAGCTGTGACTAAACTTAGAGCAGGGTGGGAAACCGAGACACAGTTGGGACCTGTCTACACTACAGGTCTGTCGTGCATTTGTAAGCTGCTGACCCCCACATGTTGTTCAGAGCCTATGGACAACACAGCTCCTAAAGTGTGTTTGTTCTGTGCTTATCCGGTATGTACCAGCAGGGCTGGACAGCCTTTCTCACTGTGCTGTGGGGAGCAGGTCCTGGGTACTAAGGGTCTGAAGAAGCTCTCAAGGACTAATTTTTTAAAATAATTGTTATCAATGAATTGGGAGAAAACATACAATCACTGCGGATAAGATTGGGGGGTGACAAAATACAGGCAGAGTGGTAATTCCTGATGGCGAGAGGGCAGTGATATACAGTGATCTGGCTCATTCGGCCAGCTGGACCCATTCAAAGAAAACAAATTTGAGCAGAGCCCAGTGCAAGGTCCTATACGTAGCCACAAGGCACGCCGGCCACACCTCCAGAATGGGGATGTGTATCCAGGAAAGCAGTGACTCTGAAAAGGATTTAGGGGCCATAGTGGAGAAGCCACTCAACATGAGCTCCCAGGGTGAACAGGGCTAAAGCCATCTTTAGACGAAGGAGCAGAGCCGTGAGTAGGATAGGGAGGTGACACAGCAGCAGTGAGACTGCTATTGGAATACTGCCTCCAGTGTTGGTGTCCTCCTTTGAAAAAGATGGTCCTAGAAATTGGAGCTGGGGCAGCAAAGAGCCACCAAATGTTCTGAGGGCTGGAGAAAAATGCCTTCTAGTGAGCTATTGAAAGAGCTCAACCTGTTTAGCTTATCAAAAGAAGTTTGAAAGGTGACTTCACTGAAGTGTTGAAGTGCCTTAATGGAGAGAAAATATTGGGTATTAAAGGGCTCTTTAATCGAGCAGAGAAAGGCAGAACAAGACCCAATGGCTGGAAGGTGAAAAGAGACAACTTCCTATGACAAATAAGGCACAAATATTCAACAGCGAGGATGATTGACCACAGGAAGAAGCTACCATGGAAAGTGGTGGATTCTCCATCTCTTGATGTCATTTAATAAAGACTAGATGCCTTTCCGGAATGTGTTTGCCCCAAAAGTAGCTATTGTGGTAGACAGGAGGCCTGTGATATGCAGGGGGTCAGATTAGATGCTCTAACGATCTCTGCTGCCCATAAAGTCTACTCATTTCTGAGAAACCGAGTGTAGCATTGGGAGCAGCCTCTGCTTATTAAACAATCAGTTTGTCAGCACCTGCAGGACAATTTGGTTCTTAGGACTAGTGAGCATGGACTTGTCAAGAACAAATCATTCCAGACCAATCCTAGCTCCTTCTTTGGCAGGGTTAGGGGCCCGGTGGAGGTGGGTAAACAGTAGATGTGATCTATCTTGGTGTTAATAAGGCTTTTGACACAGTCCCATAGGACATTCTCACAAGCAAACAGATGCTGCTTAGCACTGTCAGAGCAGCTTTTGCTGGGGGATTCTCCCAGCACTTTCCAATAGTGGGAAAGTATGAAATCCCCATTTGACTGCTGGGGACAGAGCCTAGAGGGGGCAGCAACTTACCCCAAGTCCCACAGGTCAATAGGAAACCAGCAATGGAACCCAGGAGTCCTGACTCCCAGTTCCCTGCTCCAATCACTCCAGTGGAGTACACTCCCTCTCAAAGCAGGGGGACCGGACATGAGTGCCTGGTTGTAATTGCCAGCTGTGGGAGGGAGTGTGCAGCAGTGGTTAGTGAAGGGGCCTGGAAATAAGGACTGCTGGGTCTATTGGAGAGTGTCACTAGGAGCAGTGCATAAGATGAGGTGTCCTATCATGTTTACTCAGATCAGATTAGGACATAATAGAATGGCTGAAATAGTTTATTTTATTTGTATTGTATTATTTTGCAATTGTTAAGAGCAGCAACTACTTAGCTCAGACTGAAGCAGCTTATCTAATTTTTGAGATCTAAGTGTCTCCTCTTTGAGTGCGATGAGACAATTTAACACATTGTGACAAAGAATTTTCATTGCCACTTGTTATGATTTCAAGAAACAAACTGGTTTAGTTTGAATAGGATTTTCGGTCAGAAACGGTTTCAATGAAATTTCCCCACCATCTCGATTCCTGGGCTCTATCTCTGCCTTTCGGGGGGCGGGGGGGTTGCTGTCTGTTAGAACAGGAGTCTGATTTGGATAGGGATAGAGACCTCTTTAATGTTTTTAATGAAGTAAATACTAATGGCAATTGTGTGATCATGGGAGACTTTAACAGATATAGACTGGAGGACAAGTGCTATTAATATAATAGGGCTCAGATTTTCCTAGATGTGATAGCTGATGGATTCCTTCACCAAGTAGTTGCTGAACCAACACGAGGGGATGCCATTTTAGATTTGGTTTTGGTGAGTAGTGAGGATCTCTTAGAAGAAATGGTTGTAGGGGACAGCCTTGGTTTGAGCGATCATGAGCTAATTCAGTTTAAACTAAATGGAAGGGTAAACAAAAATAGATCTGTGACTAGGGTTTTTTTTTCCAAAAGGGCTAACTTAAAAAAATTAAGGAAATTAGTTAGGGAAGTGGATTGGATTGAAGGACTTGTGGAACAGATGGATCAGACTGAACAGATTCCAAACCTCTCGGAGGCTCTTACCTTCTAAACAGAGACGTCTGTTTTCTAGTAAAATCAGGAAAAAGAAAGGAGAAAACTCAAAAGAGGTTCCTCCTGGCGCTCACGTACGTGACCCCTAATACTCTCTCAGTCCTCAAAGAGAGACCTCGAGAAGGAGACTTGCTGAAGCAAAGCTACAGGGGACTCAGAGGTTTCCCTGGCCCTGAGCCCCTGTCCTGCCTGGCTGATGTCAGCATCTCTCTGTGAGGTCACCAGCTCCCCAGCACCTTTGACCAATAGGCTGAGGTCCTGCAAAAGGCCTTTGTGATGTCACTGTCACACCCACCCCTCCCCTGCAGTGCTAATGTCCTGCCACAGGGCAGACACTTTGGAGGTTTGAGCTACTCTCAGTGGATCACCCCGCTCAATGAGTGTTCATTCTAGGAAGCAAGCCGGCTAGACAGTAAAACAGCAGAGGCTGCTCCCAATGCTACACTCGGTTTCTCAGAAATGAGTAGACTTTATGGGCAGAAGAGACAGTTAGAGCATCTAATCTGACCCCCTGCATATCACAGGCCTTTCTGCACCATATGGGGCAGGCAGAGCTCTGCCTGGGCGCAGGGGGAATGGGATGGGGGTAGATCAAGGAAAGGGGGGAGGGGAATGGGTGTGAGGGAAAGAGCTCCTGTCCCAGATGAAGGAATTTGGGGGCAGAGGAAAGGACCCTGCTCCACAGAGAGGGGAGAGGGTTTCTGTGAGTGCCAGGGGGCTCCATTTCCCCTTCCACTAGCTCCCCATTTACAGAGAGCCAGAGCAGTACCTGCAGCAGAGAGCGGGAGTTGCTGGTGGCCTCAGAGGGACAGGCCCTGCAGCCCCTCGGGCACCTGGCGCAAGTGCCGCATGACACGGAGCTGGCGCATCACATTGGCCGTGACGTCCTCCTGCTGCAAGGGAACAAGAACCTGTCTGAGACTCAGATGCCTCCGAGGAATCAGGGGGGATTAACGGCCCCTGGAACCAGCAGCATTTCCACCCAGCCCCTGCCCACCTCTGAGGGATGGATTCCCCCTCCTGACCCCCAGGATGGAATCTTGTTGTCCTTCCTAGTGACCTCCAGTGGCAACCCCCCTCCTTGTACGGGGAGCTCCTGCCACGTCCCCCTCAGTGCCCCTGACAGCTGTTCCACCTCCAATCCACAGCTCAAGTTCTCAGACCCCTCTCCTCCACCCCCACCCAGGTTGGGTAGGGAGGGGACTATAGCGGGGGGGGGGACAGGAGGGATTCTGGCAGCAGTGAAGTATGATGTGGGGAGGTTGAGACCTTTCCCCAAGTCACCCCAGCCACTAATGCTGAAGCCGCAGGATGGCAGCCCTGGTGAATGGGACGGATCAGCAGCCCCTGCTGACTAGGCTTACCATACGTCCGGTTTTTCCCGGACATGTCCTGCTTTTCGGCAATCAAACCCCCGTCCGGGGGGAATTGCTGAAAAGCCAAACATGTCCGGGAAAATGCCGGCCGGGCACTTCCCCTCCCGCGGCTGCTCTGCTCCGCTCCTCCCCTCTCAGACTTTAAGAGCCGAGCTGCCCGAGCCAGTGCTACCGGCTTTGGGCAGCCCCCCCCGCCTCCGGACCCACGAGCCGCCGGCCAGGCACTTCCCTTCCCGGGCTCCAGCTGAGCTGCTCCGCTCCTCCCCTCTCAGATTTTAAGAGCCGAGCTGCCCGAGCCAGTGCTACCAGCTTCGGGCAGCCCCCGCTGCCTCCGGACCCCGAGCCACGGGCCAGGCACTTCCCTTCCCGGTTCCAGCTGCTCTGCTCCGGCGGCTCGGAGGAAGCGCCGGCCGGGGGCGCAGGGTCTGGTGGCTGCCTGGCAAACCGTGAAGCCGGTAGCGCTGGGGCAGCCCTTTCCCCATGACTGGGAGTGGGAGGGAGGAGGGGGCGGAGTTAGGGCGGGGGAAAGGGTGGCGTTGGGGCGGGGCTAGGGGAGGGGAAATGGGCGGGGCCAGGGCCCGTGGAGGGTCCTCTTTTTTTATTTATTAGACATGGTAACCCTACTGCTGACTGAATCCTCCTGTTCTCTCCAGAACGGGTCCAGCCTTCCCAGCAGCAGGACAAGCGTCCCCTTCCCATGTGCCTCAGCCCTGCCTGGTCAGACGCCATCACCCATCAGTCCTTGGCCTCCCAGGCTGCCAGTGATGGGAGCAACTCTGGGTGGTGGCTCGGGTGACACAGACACCAGACCACTAGGAATTGGGTGCGGCCCTGTGGGACAGGAGAGTCTCGCAGAGGGCACTTGGGGGACTCTCCTGCCCTTCCCAAGAGCAATAGCACCCTGTCCTAAGAACATAAGTCTGGGATGAGGCAAAGCTTGCCATTAATTAGCCTGGCTAAAGAGCTGGGTGGAGCTGCTCCGGGGACAAGCTGGCTCGCTCCTGCTCATGGAGGTGAATTCATCTCCCTTCCCAGGAGCACCTGCTCTCCCTTTCATTCCCCACCAGGCAACTTGTGCCATGCCAGCGAATGGCCACAGGATGGGAATGAGGCCTGGGCCCCGCCCCAATCTCCTGAGTCTAATGCAGCTGCTCACCTTGTCCCCCATCAGCTGCTGGGTTTCCCCCAGGAGGGAGTAGGTGACAGGGAGAGAGACACACACACATTTGTCCTTCTGGTTGCAGGGCTTGTGTCCTTCCAATCCCATTGGTGGCTGCACAGTGGGCAGAGTCCTCGCTGCGTGCCCGGCCCAACAGAATTGCAGGGCGTGGTGTGGAACACAGAAAGAGATAGAGAGACTCATCCTCCAGCCGGGGTCAGCCCCCAAGGAAGCCTGGAGCACAGGGCTGTGGGCAGGGCCCTCCATGAGGACTTGCTTCCCCAGCTGCTCCAGGATGACAGGGAGGCATGAACCTGGAGCACAGTCCCCTTAAAAGCCCAGAGTCACCACTTAACTAGGACAAGAAGAACTTGACTCAAGCCAGGCTCACTCTCTGCTCTGACTCTGCCTCCCCAAGAGGAACACTCCTAACCCACAGCCCCTGCAGCAGCAGATCTTACAGCCCGTGGGAGCCAGATCACCTACGCCTGGAGTCAGGAAGCTGGGGTCAGAGGTCACTTATGTCAAACTCAGGGAGGGTGATGGTGAATCTGAGCAGGGCCGTGCTGCTCTTAACGGCCCTGGCTCTCTCTCGCGGCACCCTGGACACGATCCAGTAGTTAATGTGCTGTGGGGAAAGGAGGCAGATCAGGATCAATGGGCACAGACACACACCCATCCCCAGGGGGCTGAGACATTGTGCGCAGGGTGGAATATCTGATTCATTGATTGCAGAGCTTTGGAAGGGGATTGTTGCCCGCAGGACGATTCTTGAATCCTGCAGGTCACAACTTGTCATTGTCTCTCTAGACTGGAACAATGTTCAGTGTCGGGGCTGGTCCCATCCTCCCTGCACTCCTGATTCCTGAACAATCCCCTCAGAAATCTCAGGGCCCGTCGGAGAGACGGGCTGATTCTCTGGGGCCCTCCTGTTTCTCTAGGAAGGAGCCTGTGACTCTTCTCTGAGGACCCTCTTCTGGATCTCCCAGGAGGGGTTCAGACTCTCACTCCCCAAGCCAGCCAGGGGCCCTGTGGTTAGTGCTCAACACAACCAGGCAGAACTCTGGCTTGAAGTCCCAGCTCCTTCCTCTGTCCTTTAAGGAGGAAGGGCCTGACACTGCATTGCACTGACTGCCCTGACCAAGGATGCCCACTGGGGGCTCAGCTAGGAGGACAGACTGGAAAATGGATCTAAGAGTGAAGGTAAAATTGCCCCCACCCCTCTCATCGGGCTCACCTCCAAGATGTACTGGAGCCTGTCGGTGTCTGGGGACTCTGCCAGCAGGTTCCCCAGCATGGCGTCCAGGAGGTCTGGCAAGACCCTAGGCAGATCCTGAAAGCAAGGGAGAGCCATGGGTCAGAGTTAGGGAAACTGGGGCTACACCTGCCACAGGATGGGAAGTGGGGTCTCTGGGAAGCACTGGTGAGACCCCCAAACACATATCCTGGCCTCTCTCATTCACATCCCACTGCAGGCAATTAGCCAGGATTCATGGCAGGATGACAGCTGGCTCTTCAATCCATGACTTTAGCTGATCTACCTGCACTTGGGTGGTGTCCTTCTCCATGCCCAGGGTGAAGACGGCATGCAGGGCAGCTCGGAGGAGGTGGGTCTCCAGCTCTGGCTCCAGGGCAGGTGTCATGGTGCTGGCAAGAGAGAGGAGCCGGCATTAGACTGTGCAGTGCGGGCATGGGACTGGCACCAACATGCAGGTGAAACTGCAGGGAAATAGGCACAGGCTGGCGAGAATGGAAACTGAGGCACCGAGCCAGGGAATGACAAGGCCAAGGTTTCTCAGACAGACAGTGGCAGGGCAGGAATAGCACCTGTTCCCTGGACCCTGCTGCCCCTCCTGTATCTGATCCTGGGTGTGAGCCTCTCCCCAAAGCCGTTGCAATGTTACTGGAGTGAAAAGAACAGCCCAGCCAGGAGAGAGTGAACCTTCCCCCCACCTCTGCCAGAGGAGCCACCCTTGGGCGGTGACCTGGGAGTGGGAGGGGCAGTGACTCCCAGCCCTGGGCCTGAGCAGCACTGGGGTTAGGGGAACCGGGCCGGAGGGTCTCGGTGCCTGAGGTTGCCCACAGCAATCAGGGAGTTAGCGAGGACGGCGCCGGGTGGAGAGTTATCAGGCAGCTCCTCAATGAGCTCCTGTGAGACCCAACGGAGACAAAGGAGCGTGTGAGATTCGGGCCACACTGACACTTCTCAGTGAGGAGATTACACAGCCAGGGCCCCACACAGCCAGCAGGATCCCCCCACCTGCCCCCCGCTCCTCCGATTCCTGCCCAATAGTGACCACTCTCCGAGTTTCTCCCGTCTCTTCTCCCCAGTCTTCAGCCCCAGCAATCCCTGCCCTCTGCTGCCCCTCCAGCACCAACAATCCCCCATCCATTGGCCTGGGGAGACCCCTGCCCCTCCCAGGTCTCTGTCTTTCCTCCAGCTGCTGGGCACCGTGTCTCGCTCACCACAATCCTCTCCGCCACAGCCGCCTTGCAGCAGTGCGGCTCCACTGTGTCCTGCCCTCTCTGCTGTGCAGCGAGACGCGGGGTGGATGGCGTGCAGGAACACAAGCTGCTGGGCCTCCTCCTGCACCCACCAGGAGTGGGGTTAGGGGAGAGAGAGACAGTTAGCCAGGGACCTCCCTGCCCCCACACAGCAGCTGCAGGACTCAGGCCTGAATGGGGGATAGTGGGGACCCGCCCATTGTCCAAATCACCCACCACTCCACCACAAGCAGGGTCAGGAACTGGGACAGTGCCTGTGGGGGGAGGAGACCCGGCTGGTGTGTGACAGACACCCCCACCTCTGGGGTCCCAGATCATGGAGGAGAAAGGTCCCCATTAGGGCTGGTGGATCATCAGGGACAAGACCCTCTGCAGGGGGTCAGGTGCTGGGAAGGGGCAGGACAGTCTCGGTTCCAGTACAGCTGGGGTACGTTTGTACCTTTTCTCCGCCTTGGAGCTGCTCTCGGCTGTTATTGAGAGCAGCCTCCTCTGTGGCCACGTCCACCCATTCCTCCTCCTCGTCCCCTGAGTCCCTGGGGGTCCCTGCACCAGGGAGAGAAGGGGACAGGGTGACGCCTGCTGCCACTTGCGGGAAGGACAGGGGCACGATGGGGCAATGTGTCCCCTTCCCACCTCCGGGACCCAGGGCAGATCGGGCCCCACACTCCCCCCTCTCAGTGATGCCTTCAGCCCCCAACTCCTTCAGGAGCCCATAGCAAAGAGACCCCCCCACGCTGTCCTGGACTCCCTGGGAGGTGCCTCCCCCCAACTGGAGCACCAAGGACCAAAGTGGCAGCATCTAGTGTTAGTGGGGTTCATGTGGCTCAAGCCAGACCCCTGGGCTGGGGACCCGCCCCCATAGCACTGATCGAGGGCCTGGGCCCAGGGTGTTCACAGCCCCGCCCTCACCTCTCTCTGAGCCCAGCCTGACTCCTCACCTATAACAAAGCAGCGGCGCCCTTCGGCCTCGCTGCTGCCCGAGTCCCAGGCACTGCTGCTGTCCCATGGGGAGCGGGCCGAGCTGCTGGTGGTGGGACAGGGATCCTCCACCTCCTGCCCTGGGGAGGCTGGAAGGTCCTCAGTGACCGGGCAGGGCGATGCCTCCTGCTGGGAATCAGGGCTGGGCTCCTGGGGCCGCTGCTGCCCACACAACATGCCCCAGAGTCACCCTGCCCGGCTCCCCTCCTGCGCTGGGTCCTGCCTGCCCAGCCGCAGCCTGGCCCAGCTCCATTTCGACCTGGCCTCTCCCACCTCGGCGTCTGCGCTGGGAGCGGGTTTTCTCCGCCAGAAGACGGGGTATTCCCACCTCCTGGCCTGGCCGGGAGCTCCTTCCCCGCCAGTGGGGACGGAGGAGCCGCTGTGCTCCTGGGGAAGATGGCAGCTGCTTCCCTCAGGCTCTGGGGCCACCTGCAGAGCCTTCTTCCTGAACATCCTCAGGAGCCTGGCCATCCTGGAACCGAGCGGGGAGCGGGCGTGAGTCTGGGGTCAAGGCAGCCT
Organism: Chrysemys picta bellii; assembly: GCF_011386835.1. Classification (NCBI taxonomy): domain Eukaryota; kingdom Metazoa; phylum Chordata; order Testudines; family Emydidae; genus Chrysemys; species Chrysemys picta. The sequence goes on along the minus strand of NC_088803.1, from coordinate 35,785,130 downwards.
CTGACTAACCAGCCTGTTTGGTCCCTCCCCATCCCTGCCCCAGCCAGAGCAGCTCCTCCTCCCACCATAGGGGTGCATGTAATGCAATCTACACGCACTGGCAGGAGTTCATTGCATGATCTGCTTCCTGCTGTTTGGTTCTGGGCTGTTGGAGTACGGGCTTGCAAGCATCTGTGCACACATATTATGCTAATTGCATCTAGACCACATCTCCCTAGTTTGTTTGTGAGAATGTCCTTATTAACACCAAGATGGATCACATCTACTGTTTACCCACCTCCACTAGGCCCGTAACCCTGCCAAAGAAGGAGCTAGGATTGGTTTGGAATGATTTGTTCTTGACAAGTCCATGCTCACTAGTCCTAAGAACCAAATTGTCCTGTAGGTGCTGACAAACTGATTGTTTAATAAGGAGTTCCAGTATCTTTCCAGGTATGTTAATGGATGGGAAGACGTTCTTTTTCAGGGATCTCTGACGAGAACTGGGGCACAGCACTTAGTTTGTTGAGGCCATAAAATGGAGACAGGCACCTCTTCTCTCCTCCCAGCACCCCAGATACCTAAAAAGGTGGGACTCACATCCCTCAATGGGCTTTAAAAAAGACAATGGTTACAATGTGGCCCCGACCATTTCTGGTTTCTGCAGACTAGATGTTTTAGCAAAGTTTAGAATTCCTTGGTGCTCAACACCGTGAAACTCCCCTTTCTCCTTCACAAAGGGCTTTAACGCCCCTTATCTCACCGAGGCTCTCGACTGCCCAAAGTTGGAGAATTGTCCCTGTTCCCATTGCAGAGCACCCCCCACGACACACACACAGAGTCTTCCTGGTGGTGGGAGGGGAACAGAGGAAAGGACAGAAGATGTAAGAGATGAAGAGAAAGGAGGGAGGGATGGAGGAAAAGGTAAAACAAAAAGGACAAACCCTAATGTCCCCAGTGATTCTAAGGGACAAAATCCCAGGTGGGGAATAAAATTCGACCACCTTAAGCTAGTGTTTTCCATGCCTAGAATTCAGCTGGCGCCAGATGCATCAGACTGAACAGGTTCCAAACCTCTCGGAGGCTCTTACCTTCTAAACAGGGATGTCTGTTTTCTAGTAAAATCAGGAAAAACAAAAGAGAAAACTCAAAAGAGGTTCCTCCTGGCGCTCATATACGTGAACCTAAATACTCTCTCAGTCCTCAAAGAGAGAGACCTCGAGAAGGAGACTTGCTGAAGCAAAGCTACAGGGGACTCTGAGGTTTCCCTGGCCCTGCGCCCCTGTCCTGCCTGGCTGATGTCAGCATCTCTCTGTGAGGTCACCACCTCCCCAGCACCTTTGACCAATAGGCTGAAATCCTGCAAAAGGCCTTTGTGATGTCACTGCCACACCCACCCCTCCCCTGCAGTGCTAATGTTCTGCCACAGGCCAGACACTTTGGAGGTTTGAGCTACTCCCTGTGGATCACCCCGCTCCATGAGTGTTCATTCTAGGAAGCAAGCCGGCTAGACAGTAAAACATCACAAGCTGCTCCCAATACTACACTCGGTTTCTCAGAAATGAGTAGACTTTATGGGCAGAAGAGACAGTTAGAGCATCTAATCTGACCCCCTGCATATCACAGGCCTCCTGTCTACCACAATAGCTACTGTTGGGGTAAACACATTCCAGAAAGGCATCTAGTCTTTATTAAATGACATCAAGAGACGGAGAATCCACCACTTTTCTTGGTAGCTTCTTCCTGAGGTCAATCATCCTCGCTGTTGAATATTTGTGCCTTATTTGTCATAAGAATTTGTCTCTTTTCACCTTCCAGCCATTCCCAAACCTCAGCCAGTATTTGTAGGTGACAAATCTCATGAATTGTCACAGATTGCGGTGTTACTAGAGGAGGTTTTGGAATTAACTGATAAGTCACTGGGACCAGATGGCATTCACCCAAGAGTTCTGAAAGAACTCAGATGTGAAATTGCGGAACTACTAATTATTGTTTGTAACTTGTCCTTTAAATCAGCTTCTGTATCCATGACTGGAAGATAGCTAATGTAACACCAATATTTAAAAAGGGCACTATTGGTGATCTCGGCAATTACGGACCAGTAAGTCTAATGTCAGTACCGGGCAAATTAGTTGAAACAATTGTAAAGAATAAAATTGTCAGACACATAGAAGAACATAAATTGTTGGGCAAAAGTCAACATAGTTTAGGTAAAGGGAAATCGTGTCTTACTAATCTATTAGAGTTCTTTGAAGGGGTCAACAAACATGTGGACAAGGGGGATCCAGTGGATATAGTGTACTTAGATTTCCAGAAAGCATTTGACAAGGTCCCTCACCAAAGGGTCTTATGTAAATTAAGTTGTCATGGGATAAGAGGGAAGATCCTTTCATGAATTGAGAACTGGTTAAAAGAAAGGGAACAAAGGGAAGGAATAAATGGTAAATTTTCAGAATGGAGAGGGGTAACTAGTGGTGTTCCCCAAGGGTCAGTCCTAGGACCAATGCTATTCAACTTATTCATAAATGATCTGGAGAAAGGGGTAAAAAGTGAGGTGGCAAAGTTTGCAGATGATACTAAAGTGCTCAAGATAGTTAAGACCAAAGCAGACTGTGAAGAACTTCAAAAAGCTCTCACAAAACTAAGTGATTGGGCAACAAAATGGCAAATGAAATTTAATGTGGACAACGTAAAGTAATGCACATTGGGAAAAATAACCCCAACTATACATACAATATGATGGGGGCTAATTTAGCTACAACGAATCAGGAAAAAGATCTTGGAGTCATCGTGGATAGTTCTCTGAAGACTTCCACGCAGTGTGCAGCGGCAGTCAAAAAAGCAAACAGGATGTTAGGAATCATTAAAAGGGGGATAGAGAATGAGACGGAGAATATCTTATTGCCCTTATATAAATCCATGGTACACCCACATCTTGAATACTGTGTACAGATGTGGTCTCCTCATCTCAAAAAAGATATACTGGCATTAGAAAAGGTTCAGAGAAGGGCAATTAAAATGATTAGAGGTTTGGAAGGGGTCCCATATGAGGAGAGATTAAAGAGGCTAGGACTTTTCAGCTTGGAAAAGAGGAGACTATGGGGGGATATGATAGAGGTATATGAAATCATGAGTGATGTGGAGAAAGTGAATAAGGAAAAGTTATTTACTTGTTCCCATAATATAAGAACTCCACTAGTAACCTCCCTCCAGCCTGACAGTTCACCTTTCAGTATGACCCGTTGTAGTCTCCCCTTTAACCAGTTCCTTATCCACCTTTCAATTTTCATATTGATCCTCATCTTTTCCAATTTAGCTAATAATTCCCCATGTGGAACCGTATCAAATGCCTTACTGAAATCGAAGTAAATTAGATCCACTGCATTTCCTTTGTCTAAAAAATCTGTTACCTTCTCAAAGAAGGAGATCAGGTTGGTTTGGCACGATCTACCTTTTGTAAAGCCATGTTGTATTTTGTCCCAATTACCATTGACCTCAATGTCCTTAACTACTTTCTCCTTCAAAACATTTTCTGAGACCTTGCATACTACAGATGTCAAACTAACAGGCCTGTAGTTAGCCGGATCACGTTTTTTCCCTTTCTTAAAGCTAGGAACTATGTTAGCAATTCTCCAGTCATACGGTACAACCCCTGAGTTTACAGATTCATTAAAAATTCTTGCTAATGGGTTTGCAATTTCATGTGCCGGTTCTTTTAATATTCTTGGATGAAGATTATCTGGGCCCCCCAATTTAGTCCCATTAAGCTGTTCGAGTTTGACTTCTAACTCAGATGTGGTAATATCTACCTCCATATCCTCATTCCCATTTGTCATCCTACCATTATCCCTAAGCTCCTCATTAGCCTCTGAAAGACTGAGGCAAAGTATTTGTTTAGACATTGGGCCATGCCTAGATTATCCTTAACCTCCACTCCATCCTCAGTGTTTAGTGGTCCCACTTCTTCTTTCTTTATTTTCTTCTGATTTATATGGCTATAAAACCTTTTACTATTGGTTTGAATTCCCTTTGCAAGGTCCAACTCTACATGGCTTTCGGCCTTTCTCACTTTATCCCTACATGTTCTGACCTCAGTAAGGTAGCTTTCCTTGCTGATCACGCCCATTTTTAAATTTAAATTTAAATTAAAATTAATGGAGATATCCTATCTCCTAGAACTGGAAGGGACCTTTGAAAGGTCATTGAGTCCAGCCCCCTGCCTTCACTAGCAGGACCAAGTACTGATTTTGCCCCAGATCCCTAAGTGGCCCCCTCAAGGATTGAACTCACAACCACCCTGGGTTTAGCAGGCCAGTGCTCAAACCACTGAGCTATCCCTCCCCGCCCATCTTCCACTCCTTGTAGGCTTTCTGCTTTTTCTTAATCATCTCTCTGAAATGCTTGCTCATCCAACTTGGTCTACAACTCCTGCCTATGAATTTCCCCCCCTTTCTTGGGATGCAGGCTTCTGATAGTTTCTGCAACTTTGACTTGAAGTAATTCCAGGCCTTCTCCGCCTTTAGATCCACAAGTCCTTCAGTCCAATCCACTTCCCTATCTAATTTCCTTAATTTTTTAAAGTTAGCCCTTTTGAAATCAAAAACCCTAGTCACAGATCTATTTTTGTTTACCCTTCCATTTAGTTTAAACTGAATTAGCTCATGATCGCTCAAACCAAGGCTGTCCCCTACAACCATTTCTTCTAAGAGATCCTCACTACCCACACCAAATCTAAAATGGCATCCCCTCTTGTTGGTTCTTCAACTACTTGGTGAAGGAATCCATCAGCTATCACATCTAGGAAAATCTGAGCCCTATTATATTACTAGCACTTGTCCTCCAGTCTATATCTGGGAAGTTAAAGTCTCCCATGATCACACAATTGCCATTAGTATTTACTTCATTAAAAACATTAAAGAGGTCTCTATCCCTATCCAAATCAGACTCCTGTTCTAACAGACAGCAAACCCCCCAAAGACAGGGATAGAGCCCAGGAATCGAGATGGTGGGGAAATTTCATTGAAACCGTTTCTGTCCGAAAATCCCATTCAAACTAAACCAGTTTCTTTCTTGAAATCATATCAAGTGGCATGAAAATTCTTTGCAAAAATATTTTGTTGCAAAACAAAAGCATCTTCTGTGTCACAAAAAGAACAGGAGTACGTGTTTGTCTCGTCGCACACAAAGAGGAGACACTTAGATCTCAAAAATTAGATAAGATGTTTCAGTCTGAGCTAAGTAGTTGCTGCTCTTAACAATTGCGACATAATAAAATACAAATAAAATAGACTATTTCAGCCATTCTATTATGTCATAATCTGATCTGAGTAAACATGATAGGACACCTCATCTTATGCACTGCTCCTAGTGACGCTCTCCAATAGATCCCCATCCTCCACCTGTCGGGAGGTAGGTAGGAGCGGATTGTTATCCCTACTTGAAAGAGGGAGAAGCTAAGGCTGAGAAAGGAGAATTGACTTCTCTTAGGTCACACAGCCAGTCCGTGGCAGAGTTGGGAATAGGACCCAAGAGCCCTGATTTTCAAACTAACCATCGGATCTTGAATTTCAGACATTGAATGACCTGAATAAAGTGCTCTCAAGTGAGTTCCAGACCAGCAAGAGTTCATAGTAATTATTCAGCAAGTATTTTAAGAGAACTGGAATGGTAGAGAAAATAATGAACTGCAGAGAAGCAGCAAAATTTGTCGAACATATGACTGGTTATGACTATTTACTTGGTCTTAAAAGAAAACAACAGGGACCTGAGTCTCCTCCCTGTCAATAACGCCCTGCTCAGCCAATCAGGGTAGAGACCGAGGGGCGGGAGGATGAGGGTTCTCACCAGAGAGCCCAAAGGATGGCCCAGGTCACAGCTGGGGATCACTGTCTGAGCACTATTTCAGCCCCACATTTTTCGGTGGACCTCCCACAATGGGAGTTGTGGAGCAACCCCCACGACACACACACACCCCTCCTGGTGGTGGGAGGGGAACAGGGGAACAGACAAAAGAAGTAAGAGATGAAGAGAAAGGAGGGAGGGATGGAGGAAAAGGTAAAAGAAAAAGGACAAACCTTAATGTCCCCAGAGATTCTAAGGGACAAAATCCCAGGTGGGGAATAAAATTTGGCCACCTTAAGCTAGTGTTTTCCATGCCTAAAATTCAGCTGGCGCCAGATGCATCAGACTGAACTGGTTCCAAACCTCTCAGAGGCTCTTACCTTCTAAACAGGGACGTCAGTTTTCTAGTGAAATCAGTAAAAAGAAAGGAGAAAACTCAAAAGAGGTTCCTCCTGGTGCTCACGTACGTGACCCATAATACTCTCTCAGACCTCAAAGAGAGATCTCGAGAAGGAGACTTGCTGAAGCAAAGCCACAGGGGTCTCTGAGGTTTCCCTGGCCCTGCGCCCCTGTCCTGCCTGGCTGATGTCAGCATCCCTCTGTGAGGTCACCACCTCCCCTACACCCTTGGCCAATAGGCTGAAATCCTGCAAAAGGCCTTTGTGATGTCACTGCCACACCCACCCCTCCCCTGCAGTGCTAATGTCCTGCCACAGGGCAGACACTTTGGAGGTTTGAGCTACTCTCTGTGGATCACCCCGCTCAATGAGTGTTCATTCTAGGAAGCAAGCCGGCTAGACAGTAAAACATCACAAGCTGCTCCCAATGCTACACTCGGTTTCTCAGAAATGAGTAGATTTTATGGGCAGAAGAGACAGTTAGAGCATCTAATCTGACCCCCTGCATATCACAGGCCTCCTGTCTACCACAATAGCTACTTTTGGGGCAAACACATTCCGGAAAGGCATCTAGTCTTTATTAATGACATCAAGAGATGGAGAATCCACCACTTTCCATGGTAGCTTCTTCCTGTGTTCAATCATCCTCGCTGTTGAATATTTGTGCCTTATTTGTCATAGGAATTTGTCTCTTTTCACCTTCCAGCCATTGGGTCTTGTTCTGCCTTTCTCTGCTCGATTAAAGATTTAATACCCAATATTTTCTCTCCATTAAGGCACTTCAACACTTCAGTGAAGTCACCTTTCAATCTTCTTTTGATAAGCTAAACAGGTTGAGCTCTTTCAATAGCTCACTAGAAGGCATTTTTCTCCAGCCCTCAGAACATTTGGTGGCTCTTTGCTGCCCAGCTCCAATTTCTAGGACCATCTTTTTCAAAGGAGGACACCAACACTGGAGGCAGTATTCCAATAGCAGTCTCACTGCTGCTATGTCACCTCCCTATCCTACTCACGGCTCTGCTCCTACGTCTAATGATGGCTTTAGCCCTGTTCACCACAGCATCACACTGGGAGCTCATGTTGAGTGGCTTTTCCACTCTGGCCCCTAAATCCATTTCAGAGTCACTGCTTTCCTGGATACACGTCCCCATTCTGGAGGTGTGGCCGGCATGCCTTGTTGCCAAGCATAGGACCTTGCATTGGGCTCTGCTCAAACTTGTTTTCTTTGAATGGGTCCAGCTGGCTGAATGAGCCAGATCGCTCTGTATCACTGCCCTCTCCCCATCAAACTCCCTCCTAGAGTCCGCACCCCAACCCTCTGCCCCAGCCCGGATCCCCCTCTGGCACCCCAAACCCCTAATCTCCAGCCCAGTCCCAGAGCCCACATCCCCACCGGAGCCCTCACCCCTCCCTGCACTCCAACCCCCAGCCCCAGCCCAGTGAAAGTGAGTGAGGGTGTGAGAGCGAGCGACTGAGGGAGCTGGGCTGGGCTGGAGTGAGTGGGGGTGGGGCCTTGGGGAAGGGCATGAAAGGGGTTGGGTCAAGGGTGTTTGGTTTTGTGCAAGTAGAAAGTTGACAACCCTACTTAAGGACCTTTGAAAAGCAGCCTCCTTAGCACCGCTCCTGATACCAGGGGCCAAGGCGCCCCCGGACATGAGAACCACAATAGGCCAGAGCAAAATGCTGTGTTAGAAATCGGAGTTCAAGCTGCCAAGTGAACGATAGCTGACAAACAGGAGATGCAGGCTCCCAGGTACTCTCTGCTCGGGGCTGATAAGGCTCCTTAGCAGTTTCTCTCCAAACAAATTCCAGTTCAAGACACCTGAGAGCTCCACAGCAGGGCAGCATTCCCAGAACGCAGCAGGGCGGGGGTTAGGGGGAGCAGTCGGTAGCAGCACCTGCCCCTCGTACGGCAGGAGCGAGAAGTGCCAGCCTCTCTGCACAGAGGAGCAGTGTTCAGCCTGAGCCAGACGTGCTGCGGTGATGGGTAAGAGCGGGCTCGGAGAGCCAGAGGGTCTGTGGGGCAGCGCTGGGCCCCACTAGGGCCGGGTGGGCGTGTTCAGCTGGGATTGGAACCCACCAGCACTTGTGGGTGTGAATGTGGGGCTGGAACGCAACGTGGGGCGCTCCCACCTTGTGGGGGGGGCGACTTGGGGGAAGGGCAGAGAGACACCTGGGCTGAGACTCCAGCTCCAGGGAGACAGTCACCCCGGCCCAGCCGGGTTAAATTGCCCAGCTGTGTGACAGCCCCCCCATCCCCGAGGGGGTCCCCCCCCCCCGGTATGTCACAGCAAGGTAATGTGCGTATTGAACGGCAGAGGTTGCCAGAGACTGGCTGGGAGAGGCCTTTGGGGATGGAGGAAGCAGCACTAAGGTACATGCCAACCTCCCTACAGAGGAGGGGCCGTGCCCCGCAGGTGTGGGGCAGGGAGCTGGGACACTGCGCGGTGGGTCATTGTCTGGCCCAGGCCCTTCCTAGCCGGAGGCCGAGGCATTTCCTTCAGGTCACCTTCCGCTGCAGCTTGGCCACGGGCCCCCATAGCCACTAGCCCAGCCAGGGATCCCAAGTGGGGATTGTCACGGCTGGCTCCTCCCTGCCGCCAGCAGCTCTTCACTGCCAGGAAATATCTGAAATCCTGTGTGCCCCTCCCCCACCCATCTCCTGGGGCTGTGAGTGCCCGCCCCCCCGGACAGCCCCTCCCCCGAGCTCTGAGTGCCCCTGGCCAGTCCCTCCCCTCAGCCCCCCCCCACTTCCTGGGGCTCTGAGTGCCCTCAGCCAGTCCCCCTCCCACACCCCAGGGCTGAGTGACCTTGGCCAACCCCCGTCCCTTCAGGAGGAACTCCCAGTACCCACCCATCCCCCACACCTCAGGGTTCCCCTCCCTGCGGCTCTGTGGCCATACCCCCACCAGCGCCGGCTTTAGGCCAATTCAACCAATTCCCCTGAATCGGGCCCCGGGCCCAAGCCCCGGTACGGTGTACTGGCAAGAGCCGGTGCGCTGTACCAGGGTGGCCCGGCTTCCCCAGGGGACAATTTAAAGGACCTAGGGCTCCCAGCAGGGGCCGGAGCCCCAGGCCCTTTAAATTGCTACCAGACCCCCACTGCTGGAGCCCTGGGGTAGGGCTGCGGGACTCTGGGGGCTATTTAAAAAGTCCGGGACTCCCGCTGCCTCTACCGCCCCGGCCCTTTAAATAGCCGCTGGAGCCCCGCTGCTTCCCCAGGGCTCCCGTGGCTATTTAAAGGGCCGGGGCGGTAGAAGCAGGGGAGCCCTGGGCCCTTTAAATAGCCCCCAGAGTCCTGGGATAGCGGGGGACTCGGGGGCTATTTAAAGGGCCGGGGCTCCAGCTGCCTCTGCTGCACCCCGTCCCCACACCAGCCCCGCACCCCTGCCCGCAGCCAGCCCCGTCTC